>NC_136533.1:15176058-16376058 GCF_910591455.1 Pholis gunnellus | reverse complement strand
CTCTGTCAGCTGTTGCCTGTTGGCCATCAGAACACACCACAACCTTCACATTAATGATTCAATGAGCACAGTAATTGAGTGCCTTCCTCATTTCCTGGCAGCTAGAATACAAAGCTGATGGTGGGGAGACAGCAGAGATACAGAAGGCGGAGGACAGAGAAAGGATTATGGCGGGAAAAAAACCCAGAAAACTAAAGGTAGGACAAAGAGATATGAGTGAGTGAAAAGGATAAGACACAGAGGAAAGGAAATAAGGAAGGCAAGTAAAGGGTGGTGGAGGATGAGGAGAGGATCAAGGGAGAGGACAGCGAGGAGAGAGATTGCATTAGTTCATCATCCCAGTGGACCTGCCTGTGTTCTTAGGTTGACAGTCCTGAGAGCTCCTGTCCTTCAGCCTTCTCATGTGCCTGTGGCATTATCGTCTACTTACCATAGAGGGCCAGGCAGTCAAATCACATTCTTTTTAGACTTACTTTAGAACAAATATTTCCTGCCATGAGCTCTATTAAGGCCTGTTATTATCTCCATTTCTCACCTAAATCTACTATTGTGCTGAAGGGGTTCAACAGCAACAGATTTATGAAATTATAGGGTTATTTCCAGCAGTCGTTTTCATTGGAAACCTGGTGCTCCTGTGGTATCTCACTGAACATAATAATCATTATGATCACTAGCATTATTATATTTTTAACAAAAAACCAAAGATATTACAGTTTATCCTGTGGGGGGACATAGATGTCTGTACCAAATATGAATCCCATGATGGCGCAAGAAGAAAAGTCGAGGGATCAAGCCATTAGGATACAATGGGTTTTTGTAAAAGTCAAGGATAATTTCTTGATTGGGCAGGTCTTTACAAGTTGGGTCCCACAGAGGCTAGGTATAGACTCCTTCCTCGTATCCAGAGAGCACTGCCGAGCAAGTGTGCCGGTGTACAGAAGAATCTTTTTTTTGTTCCTCTTTTTTTTTACCTTATTTGAAATAATAATTCCATTACATTTCTAGTAAGTATATTGATTTTGCATTCCTCCAAAAAACATAAACATATTTAAAACATGCAGTTCTATTAAAAAATAAATGTTATCAATTATTATTTATTAACATACAAAATATACGATTAACATGTTTTCCTAAAAGCCACCAGACTTCATTGAAAAATACAGCAATTGTACCTCTAGGATTGTAAAACATACTTCAGTCAAACTCGACAGAAACAAAAGAAAACCAATCATCACTGTATTGCAGGGGTCCGGATCCAAACCTAAAACTGATAGATAATTGAGAATTATGAAATTTTGAAGGAGCGCTTCTGATTTAACCGGTGCAGCTCTTAGGAGAATTACGTGAGTCAGAGAAGTTATTTCACCTGGTGTTCTCCTTAAAGAGAAAAGTGGTCAGCGAGACCATGAGTCTTTAAGAATGGACAGACTCTTATAGGTTGATTCTTCCCACAGGCAATTTAAAACCATTATTTTTTATTTTTCAGAGACGTGGCGATTATTAACAGCAGTAATGTGAAACGCCACTACGAGACAAAGCATAACTCTTTTTAGCAACCGTACCCAATCAAATCCAAAATTGAGGCACAGTTAATAAACAATATAAGAGCCCAATATGATCAGAATCCTGACACATTAATTCACTGCCCAACAATGATGTATACAGAGAGGAATTGGGCTGAAACAAATGGTTTAATAACCACAGATAAAGTCCATGTACACAAATTTCTCTTATTAGAAGATGAGAAAAATATAATATCATGTTTTTCACTTCACACCTGAATGTACTGAATTTAAAGCTACAGGGCAATTCAATTAAATATTTCTTTCTAAAATTAAAGTACTTTATCTTTAGACGCACATTTTTCAAAAGCTTTCTGTAAAGTATTTTATTCTTTAATCCAGCCCTTATTTTATTCGAAGCGAGAAAAGAACATGTATTTATTATTGGATTATGTGTTCTTTATAATTCATCCAGTTAAATTTGACAATAAATATTGTTGAGATATTATTCAATTGAACTTTCTTTATTTGATTTGACAGTCAGTTGTTGATGACATACAGACGTTCATACAACTGTTGGCTAATTCAGTATACATACGACTAAATCATAGCTCAAGTTAGACAATATTGTGAAGTTCCCGAAGTTTGCACGAGGAAATTCTCTCTAACTGGACCTCATTGAACATTAATTGAATACCTCTGCTGTATTGGTTAGGTCTTTCCACTATTCCAACGATGACCAATGCTGGTTTGGTTGAAATGAAGCCATAATTCCTTGAGTTTGAATGTGAAAACAAACAGCTGTTATGCTCTTCTCAAACCTACCAGACTCCATTGAAAAACACAGTAATTGTACGTCTCCGATAGTAACTTCACTCAAACTCAACAGAAACAAAATAAAACTCATTAAAACTCTCTTGGGTAGCCTCGTCTTTCCACTTCCAATAATTGCCCACTCTGGTTTGTTCAAAATAATGCCTTAATTCACCAAATTAGATGTGAAAATTCACTTGCTCTACCCTGCTGTCTGTCTCTGCTGTTGCCCGACTAATTACTATTAATAGCTCACTGAACGAGTCTATCGCTGAAAGAGTTTGTCGCTACGCAACAAAGGTTGCAACAAACTTAAATCAAGCCTTGTAGAGTGTTGGGAACGAAAAGGAGCGTGTTTGAGTTATCTATGCAATATATGTTGAGATATTTTACTGGATATGTTAAAAGTCAGAGGATCAGCAAAGTCAGAATGAATTATCCTCTAAACACCATGGCTATCGGTAACAAATTTGATGATTATCCAATAGTTGTTGAGACATTTCACTGAAAAACAAAAAGGCCAATGTAAGCGCCAGAGGAAAGGTCAGGGGATCACTGATTTAATTGGAATTCATCCTCTGGGGACCATGAAAGTCTGCAAGATTTTGTTGCAGATATATCAATGTGGACTGTCGGGGTGTTAGACCGCCCACTAAGCTGACACTGCCTTCCCGAGAGTCATGTCCCTACTGTGGCTAAATATTCTCAGAGTACATGAGTAGAACCACAACATGCTGTGAAGGCTCTTTCTTACTTGTATGTCAGAAACTTCTTATTGTAGACTCACTGAATGCACAAATTCAAATTAAAAAAAAGTTTAAAGTTAAAACATGCTACTATGCTATGTTAAGAATAAGAAACACAACAACACTCCCAACATCTTACCAAGGCATCTGCTCTCATCTAAGTTCCTCACCAAAATAAAACGTTAAACCAATATATCCTCTTCAGTTACACTGTGACTGACTTACTGGCAATCGAAGCTAATTAAGAAGGTTAAAGGCAGATCTTGCAATAATCACACCTTTAAAAGTCTATCTCTTTTTTACTAGATATACATACTGTATTACAGTTCCTTCCAATATATTGAGGAATACCTTTCCTAGGTTGGTGTCACATTTCCCTTCAAATTGTATTTAGCCCATTAAAAACAGCTAGAAAAACCACATGGGCTGTTAGAGACTCAGGAGTCTGTGCTAAACACATGCATGACACAAAGGAACATCTAAAGCAGCAGTGGCTCTAGTTACAAGAAAGGATGCCAGTAGTTTGTCTCATGGTTAAAATCAAATACCATTTGTACTGTGTGATGTTGCTCCATACTAAGATTCAGGAATGATTCCGTCACATAGAGATAATAATCACGTTTATTGATTGCAAGTACAAATTAGTTTATGACCTCCTGTGTGGGTGCTAAGCCATTTGGATAAACTATAACATAAGTAACTGTAGTTTTACGAATTTTGACACTTTGAGGCGCACTCCCGCAAAGTTTGTGAGAGCATAGGAATGTCCACTGTCAAATCATCAAGTGATTGAAGGCTCTCTCGCAGACATTGTGGGCCCTTTTATGAGGACTTTCCATAAGCTCGCATTTTTGCAGAATTTGCCTAATGGAATTACCCACAATTCATAGTGTTGCGACGTTAAACACAGGCTAACCAGGGGATGCCTGGAGGAGTTAAAAAAAAATAAAGGTAAACAAAGTGGACGAGAGTATACTGTTCAGCCTGGCATATGAAATTTATACGGAAACATTAACAATTTAAGATGGTACATGCAAACACGTGAAATCAGAAGAATGTAAGCACAAATTATATTAAACTCGACTACTGATCAACTGGTTTATTCATCAGCTATTTATCTTCATTTTGTTACTAAAGCTGCTTGGACAAAAAATAATAAATAGCGTATTTGACCATTACCACTTATGAAAAAAAGAGTAAAAAATAGAAGATAATTACCCACAATTGTATATTACATATTATGACATTGTCAAGGTTACGTGATATGTCGCAGCAGAGTGTTGTCCCATTCATATTCATACCATTTGAAGCCCTCGAGCTTCTCACACGCAACCATTTACCATTTGCCAATTTACCAACCATTTGACAGTTAGGTCCCTGAAAGTTCACGGTTTAAGGCCTTAGGGGGAACATTGGGATTGGGCCATTTTATTGTTGTTAAATATGTCTGGCCAATCGCTGTTGATCAGTGATTTAATCACAATCATAATTTGTGTTGACTAAACGTTATTGGTGAGGTTAATGGGCTGGGTAATACTTGAGGAGAAGAAGTTTTGACCGACCACATCAGAAATCAAACATGTTTCTAGCTGTCATGAACAGCCACAGTAAAAGAACGAATGACAAGCTGGACATCATAGAGGCGGAGACCCGATATTGCAAATATTTTCAGTCAGTCTCTCCAGAATAATCATCATAATGTTTCACTTAGTTGTTTATATGAAAAGTGGCAAGACAATAAGTTTAAACCCTGGTTCCTTTCTCACCTCTGAACAGCTGGCTAATCACAACATGACGTTCTGACAGAGTACACCCCTTAAGTGTAAGTCTGGTATTAGGTTTGTGTAGTCCAATATTGGTAATTACAATACAAATAATAGCATCTTTAATCATACTTTCTACACAGGCCATGTCCTTTAGAGATGTGTATGTAATGGTTCCTGTCTATTCAAACACCATTTAAATAAACATTTATTATTTATACCATGATAAATTATGATACGCTAACAAACCATACATCAGTTGTGACCATCAGAGTGATTTGTGACCTCCTCCATCTTTTTCACCTCAACATTTTTGCTTTTCATGAAAATGAATTAACTGCAGGCCTAATTCATTAGAAGACACAATTGATAATTGTATCTCTCGCCATACAACATGAAGAATAGCAAACAAAAATAATTTTATCAAAAAGCGGGGAAAAAGTAGGGCTGCAAATAATTATTTTCATGCACAATTAACCTGTTGATTATTACTTTGATTATTGATTAATTATCAGAAAATAAAAAGACTAAATTGTATTTCCAGTGTTTTATCAAAAAAATAATACTTAGTCCTCGTCTTCTTGTACATTGCGAAAACAAAGGAAATTAAATAAATGGACATTGGGGATGCAGCCAAGCAGAGAGAATAAAAGGGAAATGTAAATTATGCATATTTGAAAGACAATGGGACAGTCCTGCCTCCATCCCCCACAGCTCCATCAACCAGCACCAGACCACCAGCCCCCCCAGCCCAGCAGGGGCTCTGTACCACCCTACAGGTGACCTGGTGCGGTCTCAACAACTTAGAGCTCAACGCTCTAAAGACAGTGGAGATGGTTGTGGATTTCAGGAAGAACGTAGCCCCAACTGCCCCCATCACCATGTGTGACTCCCCCGTCGACGCGGTGGAGTCCTTCCGCTTCCTGGGCTCCATCATTACCCAGGACCTCAAGTGGGAGCTGAACATCAGCTTCATCACCAAGAAGGCTCAGCAGAGGATGTACTTCCTGAGGCAGCTGAAGAAATTCAACCTGCCAAAGACAATGATGATGCACTTCTACACAGCCATCTTTGAGTCCATCCTCTGCTCCTCCATCACAATCTGGTGCATCATTCGCTCTGCCGAGAGGGTGATTGGCTGCAATCTGTCGTCCCTCCAGGACTTGTTCGCTTCAAGGACCCTGAAGCGACACAAGAAAGATTGTAGCCGACCCCTCTCACCCTGGACACAAACTGTTCGTGCCCCTTCCATCTGGTAGGAGGCTGAGGTCCATCAGGTCACTCCCCTGCACATCCCTTCATATTTAAATACACTTGTCACTTTCACATTACACTTGTTTAAAGTACTGTTATCTGTTTGTCTGTGCACTTTATTTTATATTCCTCTATATTCTATTGTAAATTGTAATGTTTCTATTTCTTGCACTGTGTTGATTGTTGTTTATTGTTTAATGTTAATGCCATGACAAATTCCTTGTATGTGAAACACACAACGCAGATTTGTTTTGGCAGAAAAACGTACGATTACAGGTTAATTGAAAGAAAAACAACATCCACATCTATTTTCTCTTAGTTTTTGTGATGGCTAAATACATTGACTTAGTCCAGTGTTTTTCGACCTTTTCTGAGCCGCAGTACATTTTTTACATTAAAATGATCCAGCGGCACACCGACAACCAAAAAAGTTACAAAATGACACATTGATGTTGAAGATTGCTTGGGACCATGGCACTGTTGGATAGCTTTTCCCCACACACCAAACATAACGGAGTCGGTGCAGTCGGATCCCCATTGAAAGTAAATCCAAACGAAAGATAACTTTCGCTGTATTGCCTCAAGCTCACCGTTTTTTCTGTCTTTTGACCACCACTCATACTAGGCTCATACTAGGCTTTTCCTCTGGGTTAGAATTTTGTCCAGGGCCCAGTTCAGGATCTGTATTTTTCCTTTTCAAGTATTTCTCCATCGCTTTTCATCTTGTCACCGCAACCTCTCTCGCGCATCATTTAATTCTACTGTCTTAACTTAACTTAACTAACTGTCTTAAGGTAATTATTGCGCTACCTACTGCCACCCACTGGCATGGAATAGTATTTAATTACTTAGCCAGCCACTATATTGCAGGCTTGGATGCTCAACAATGGCAAATTATTTGCAGCAACTAAATAATATTTGTTTGGACCAATTAAGTGAAATTGGACATTTTCCCACAGCACACCTGACGATGTCTCATAGCACAGTGGTTGAAAATCACTGGCTGAGCCAATGGTAAACTTTAATATAGCTTTATCTGCCTAGTCCAGTGCTAGTAGAACATGTTGTGGTTGTTTACAGGAACAAAGTGAATTCAATTCACAGATATTATTTCTCTGACAAAGAAAATAAATTATTCAGATCAATCAAAATGTGTATTGTGATATCGTCAACCTTCAGGTGGGATCTGCCATTTTTCATTATTTAATCCAAAAGGTGAAACCTACAAATGTCAACAAAATGCAGGGGGGTACCTACCCTAGAACCAAATCAAAACAGAAAAGGGTTAATTGCTTGAACCGTGTTTGTTTGTTAGCTCAGAGAATGAAGTCAGAGGCCTACGCTTACACGGTCTAAAGCCCTAAAAAGAATTGACAGGCACGGCCTAAAAATAGGAAGATGTGTGGTAACTTGAATATGTAGAGTGCTGCTCGGCGTTGGTGGTGTAATTACAGTGGATTAATTAAGATAGATGTCTGCCACATGCACATTTTATAACCCACGAAACAGTCCTAGTGTCTGTCTACTGTCTAATTCAGTCTGTCAGGGCCCTCATACAAAAACAGGGGAGTGGGGGTGGGAAGGAGGCAGATTTCCCAGGGGACTGTGTCACCTGCTTTCTGCTACCTTACATGGTTTGAGATGAATGTCCACCATGAAAAGGGAAAATGGGATTGCATGGACATATTGTGCATGCTTTTGCTAAGAATGCCTCTGCTTTCCATGAAAGATTGATATGAATGTCCTTTATTGAAGAATAGCTTACGATATATTTTGAAGCAATACTCAAATGCCATATGTTGAAATAGTTTTGGTCAATAGACTTTTGATTTGGCTAACTCCCACTGCTAAAGAAGCTTTGACTAAACATGTATTACTAAATTATATAAGTCAGACGAGGCATATAAGTCAACAGAAAGGCATGGGCGTGCAACATAAATAGAGACAAATACACCCAGGTGGCACAAACTATGGCAAGTTTAAAATGTTTCCACTTACACATGTGGTCTTATCCCAGGACTGTGGATCTAGCATTACTTTATAAAAATGTAGAGAAAAGAGGGAAAATGAACATTGATGGAATGAAAAGAGAGTTCCTGTTGAGTTCTGAGATCAGCCAGACTGAGTGGCCACAGAAACACACACACGTGCATCGACCAGACACTGTTACCTTACATCGTCTGTACAGTCAGCACGTATGCTGCCTGTGGCAAATAGGCAAGCAAAGCGATGAAATTAAAGAGAATTATCACCAGAATTCGTAGCTACTTCTAGCATTGGGGAGCTTGAGAGCAAGTCTCAGATCATTGTTTAGCTGTCTGACTCGCCACAGTGTTAGGGCACAGAAACCTATGGTTGAAGAGAGAACTCGCCCATCCCCCTTGCCATGTGATCCTCAACCGCCTCCAAAACAGAACAGTTGGTTCAGTACACTATTAATGATCTAATGTTTCATGAAACAGAGACCAAACATGTCGCACACTGCAGTCTGGCGTTCCCCAGTCTAGCTGCAGCACCCTCCATGTCTCGTCTGGCCTCCTCAGGCTCATCTAAGTCCTTTTGTGTTCTGAGTGTCTCTGAAAATGTCTATCAGCTCAGTGATTGGCTGAAATCCAATAAGCCCCTCCTTGGCCTTTGACCCGCTGGTCTGGTCAGTCCTCCTCTTCTGGAGCGCCCCCCCCCCTTTTCTTAAAGCAGCATACACCGACATCCTCGCTTGGCCACTTCCTGTTGACGGCGTCTCTGCATCTCAGCTACTACCATATATTGTTGTGCCCTACAAATTCTCACTCTGCCTAACTTTATCCCTGGCTAAACTTCTTCACAATATTCAATACATCCAATGACTATACTCAGTGTTTAATACATTTCATAAAGTGTTCAAAACATTCAATGATTATGCTTTAAGACCTCTACAAGTAAACATATTGCAGACATATATAATATCCTAGTAAACATACTGTGAAATTTAATATATTGTGACATTTAATATCTTCTATAAGCAAAAATCAACATATAATATCCACCACTAGGGGTGCTATTAAACACACTAGAAATGCTTATCAAATTCCTCACAAAAACATTGTTTTTGGCTGCATTATGCTGTTTTCAGAGAAAAAGTAAAGAAAAAAAACAGATAGAAATTTTGTTTTAAAATATATTTTTATTATATTTGATATGTGAACATAGGCTACAGTCTATTTATGTATACATGTGTGTATAGGCCTAAGTGTGAGTAGGCTGTAATTATTGGGAATAGCTGTAATTTATTTGATCATTACACATTTTGTAGCCGTTTTCGTTTCAAAAAGATGAAAAAGGCAATAATGGCCATACGTTTGAAGAAAGTACGACAGCTTGTATTGTTGTCGCCGCCCGCCCCCCAGCGCAGTTTAAATGCAGGTGCATACTAGGTCTCAAACCAATAAAATAAAATTCACAGGGAGAAAATAAAATCTTGTTTGAGTGGTCAGGAACAGGACAGAGGGTTGTTTGCTACTTGGCGTGCAGCTAGATGCTCACATGTAAGTACGCAACGGGAGCAGATGTTTTTACTATGACACAACTTCTCACGGAAAAAATAAAAGTTTTAATAGCATCTGTTAGACTGATTAAGATCTGTTTCTCTTACTGACTGACTGAGTGACTGAGCGAGGGGTGAAAGCTTCCAAGATCGTCCAATATTCCTCCCTGAAGCTTCAAAGCCCCAAAAATGGTATTCAGGACAGCCCTACAAATTACAGTATGTTGTGTTCACAGCCCATTCCAGTTATTGCAGGTTTACACTGCAGTCACATTATATGAGTGTTGTGTTCAAAATTCAGCAGCAATAGAAAACATAGTCTCATAGTTCTCTTTTTATTCGAAGTAAGATTAATTTGTCATGCCTTATGAAGCTATAAATTGATTAAGACTGTGACCGTATTACTACAATCATTGTTTCATGTAGTTTTGGCTGGGCCTTCTCTGGCTGGGCCTTCTCTGCTGGCCCTGACAGAATCACAAAGTTATAGCTATTTTACGATTTAATTATTTTTCAGAAATACACTACATAATATACAAACATACTGCTTCCCGCGCAGCTTGTTTTAAGTAGAGCTTTTATCCAATCAGATCCTATGTTGTCTCTAAGTAAAAAAATCTGCCCGGAGGCCTTCAGAATTACAAGTGAATCCCTTTGCAGTTTAAGTAAATGGGGACGAATTTGGACGTAGAGAAATTGATGAATCTCAAAGTGATATATCACACGAGCTGCGCTTTGTGTACTTGAACAAATAAAAGGTAAATGGGTCAGTGAGTGTGTGTGTTTGAGTGTGGAGCTATGCATCCATTCTCAGGCCAGACCGTCTGACTCAGGCGCCTGTCAGCAGGACGAGGCAGATGGGAGACATAAAGCGCTCCATGCCTTGACAAGGTAGTCTGTCAAAGTTAGGGAGAACAGTCACAGGGGTAATGTTTTGACAAGGCATTAAATGTCTCCTTCGCAGACGTCCTGTATGTCATTCCATTAGATTGATGTACTGATACAGATGGCTGTATAATGCATGCCTATGGGGATTCTGCCTGCTCATGTCTTGACTTGTTTCCTCTGGCCCACATTTAACTCGGCTAATGATTGGCCTTAGCCATGTCAGTCCGAATCTCAAACGTCGCAGTATAAATTGAGTGATTATGAATGACTTTCAACGATATATTTCACATCTGTATTGCGTCAGTCCTGTCATGATTTGTTGCTTGGTGCCAATATTATTCTTCTTTACAGACTGTATTCCATAAATGTATGCCCAATTATACGTGTCATAATTGGCCATTGGTTGGCTTTTTTGAGTTCCCTGTACTAAACAGTGTTGTGTGAGACCTTGACACATTCCCTCTCCTCTCTCCTGCTGTTTTCTTTCACCCCACTCTCCCGTGTTCGTCTTCTATACTCAAGTCTGTCTAAGTTCAGACATCTCAATTCCGGGGCGAGACAATTATATCCAGTCTTTGCCACAGGGCATGCCCTGAGCACCGACAGACCTTTTACCCTGTATCTATCCATAATGATCTATTTGGTAACCAGTTTTTTTTCTGACATATTTTAAATGACTGGACACCACCTGAGGCTATGCCTGAAGAAATGAGTTCCAGTGCAGTGTGTTAATGTGTTTACATTTATACTATAATGCATTGAAATAAGTAATAACTTACATTGCGTAGCAAATCTCTGGTAACTAGAGCTTGCTGCTGCTACTGCAGTTACCAGACCTAACACAGCTCTAAAATAAATTGTTGACTGTTGACAGTGTGTGCAGTATGTCATGATGATTTAAGATTTAGGCCATGATACATTTTATAGAACATATCACTTTAAGGATACATTTTTGTTAGACAATGTAAACAAGTTTGTAGAGGATGTCATACACTAAATATGTTGACGCACTACTTTACAACATTTTGTACCTGGAAGATCTGATGATTCCTGCCCTTACAGAGATAAGCCTCATTAGCTGATCACATTGCAAGACAGTTTGGACTTCCTTCAGAAGGAGCTTAGACTTTCGGGGTTTTAAAATCCTAACCAATTTCGAAACCGTTGCATCACACACAAGGAGAAACTTCCCAAATGTTCTTCACTCAAATCTCAATATGCATATACTAGAAGATTTGAAAAGAATGGCGCATGCCACACGACAAGATATTATGAAGAATATCGCGCCAAAGAGAGCAACGCACCACCTCACGTGATCTCTCTCACATAATGTCATGGGGAAGCTAATGTAAACGAAATGGAGACTGGCGTGGTGCAACAACTTGCTGTGGTAAGTCTTTGCAGTGAGAAAAAAGTCTAAACGAGTCTGGATGCGAAAATGTTTGCAGAGACGTGGTCAACATAAGACTTCAGTGGGAGCTGGAGGTGAGATTTTCACTGTCAGTTTTAATATCTGTCAACACGTAGTGGTGGGCCGTCAGGGCCAGCAAGGCCTTCTCTGCTGGCCTAGACAGAATCACAAAGTTATAGCTATTTTATAATTTAATTATTTTTCAGAAATACACTACATAACATACAAGCATACTGCTTCCCGCGCAGCTTGTTTGAAGTAGAGCTTTTATCCAATCAGATTTCACTCCTACGTTGTCTCGATGTAAAAAAATCTGCCCGGAGGCCTTCAGAATTACAAGTGAATCCCTTTGCAGTTTAAGTAAATTTGTAAATTTGTAGTAGTAAGAGTTAAAGTTTAAAGATATGCAAAAAGTTTTTAGGTGACATTAAATTTTTTGCATTTTGGCATGTTTGCCTCTGTCGAGCGGACATTTTCAGCCCTCAAACGCATTAAGACATATTCAAGAAGTAAAACTGGGGAGGCTCGTCTGTCTTCACTAGCGTCCATGAATCAAGAAGGACCTCTTACTGGAACTGAACCACACAGATGTACTGTACAACCGTGGCATTAAACTCTTTGTAATCAAAGAAAGGAGGATGGACTTTGTCTTTAAGTGAACAGCAGCTTTGGTAAGTGAAGTGCTTTTTTTTTTTTTTACATCTGCAGTAGCGTTACTACTGTGTTAATTTTTCTATCGTGTCGTCTTTATGATGTGGTTAATATTGTTCCCTCTGATGTGAATCATATTTGAATGCTGCCCTTCAGTGTGTGGCGGAATGCGTGTTTTAGCGCCGCAGTTCTGTTGGAATGTGCAGAGGCCTGTTGAATCATGTTATTTGTGTTTTATGTTATTCTACCTGCTTTGTTGTCATATAAATATATGCGACTGGTTCTTTTGAGTTTGTTCTTGTCATTGTGTTAATTACATTGATTTTGACTATACGCATTGCCCGATAATGACGAAGCATCCTGTCATGCTGGCGTCATAATGAGGTCATTAGGAGGTGGTTCAACTGTAGTAGGACAGCACTGAAGGCCCAGGTATAAAATAAATGTCCCGCCACTGGTCAACAGTAGTATGCCAGTTAACGTTTGCTTCAAGGGCTGCTCCGGCTTGTATTCCTCATTGGTTGTTGTGGTTCTGCTCGAAAAGTAGTGACATAATCATTTAGATTTAAAATACCCAAATAAATCAAACATGTTTCAAATTAATTGGATAGGTCCCAATAAGTCTGTTTGAGACTTTTAAGACTGGATCTGTGAACTCCGCACATTACCAGATAATCTGGGCCAAACATCGGTACCGACCAAGGTGTCAGACCAGATTTCTCCTCTGATTGAGGGAACGGTGAATCTGGGATAAATGGGCTCAAAACATAGCCTGAGCCCGTGGCTTTGAACTTAAAGTTAATATGATAATGTTGACATGCTGCTGTTTATTAGGTAGTGTTGACAGTACCATTCTCTCTTTCTTAGATAAGCATGTTAGCATACTAATACTAGACAGCTGAGGCTGATGGGAATGTATTGCACTAATACTAGACAGCTGAGGCTGATGGGAATGTCTTGCAAGTATTTGCTCATAAATTAAAGGACTGGACAAATGAAACACTTGACCTGATAATGGCTCTCACGTGGTTATCACACTTCATCCTGAAGGGGACATAAATGCCTGCACAGAATTGCATGGCAATTAATCCAGTCAAGACGTTTTACTCGAAACCAAAGCTGTCATTGTGACATTAGAGGAAAAAATCACTAAAGTCAGTAGGCTTTATCCTTCAGGGACCTTGGATGTCTAATGCCATACACAGCAATTGATCCGATTGTTGGGATATTTCAGTCTGGACCATTGTGGTGGGCCGACCATCCGACCAACGTGCAGGCCAACATCAGGCCAACATCCCTCAAGCAAAGCAGCTAACGTGGCTAACGATTTGTCTAGCTATGAAATTAATGAGCCAACTATAATTATTTGAGCATTAGTCATGGTGATTAAAGAGTAACTGCCAACTTAAACGATTTTAGATATAACTGAATTATATGACTGTACTGTGATGAAACACAATGCTAGTGTTAATTATAAATTTAGTAAGAAATGTCAATATTTCTTACCATATTTATAAAAGAATCTGCATTTCATGGTTAAATAAGGCTCAAATCGCCATCTGCTGTTTTAAATCTGCCGTAATCTTGCAAAGCCAAGTCAAGCAAAAGCTCTCACCTTTCTGTGTACTGGAAATTAAGCCATGAATACATTACAAAATCTAGTAAATCACTGTTAATGAGTATCTGGCGATTATAATGTGCTTTCCTGCGCTGTGACAATATTGTGCAGATGAAGAAGCATTAAATTGTACATTTTTTCTCATTTAGCAACTGGCTAGTTAGCAAGCTAAAGTTAGCTATTTCCACTACTTTTATGCTGGTAACAGAAAATGAATGGAACAGCGAGCTGGTGGCCAGCTCCAGCACTGGGTCCCTGCTTCTGCCGCTAGTACAGTGGTTCTCAACTGGTCTGGCTGCGGGACCCACCATCACCCCTTAATGACAATCTGCGACCCAAATCAAGGAACATTTTCAACGTTTCAAATTTATTTAATGAAAATAACCTGTTCTATGCTGTGAAATAGCGGGTGTCTATCAGCATTACAAGGCATTAACGTCAACATTTTTTTTTTTCTTTCAGGCAAAGGCCCGCGACCCACTGAAAACGGGTCCGTGGGTCGCGACCCACCAGTTGAGAATCACTGCGCTGGTAGATGCTGCTGGGAGGACAGCTGCCCCGGAGACGGAGGTGCTATGGGTAACGAAGGCTGAATTGCTAAAGTTCCCAGGTTACTGTAGCTGTCTTGTTAGGCTTTCGTTACATGGAAGTGGTTGTGGTTTCATCTCTCAGCCCTTTGCTCACTTTTTTATATTTTTCTAAATTATGCAATGGATGTTCTTTGTCTTAGACCTGGGCATGAAGTTACACTTAAAACAGTACAAGAAATCTATAAATGTGTTACATCAACAGAACTAAGACACTGAAGTCATACCTGTACACCGGATTCACATAGCTTTGTTTGTAGAAGGATAAATATTAATATTTTGTTGATCAATATAATCAGTTTGTACCAAGCACTCTTACTTTATCTGCAGCATAGCTATATACACTCCCCTTTCATGCTATCCCCTCCTCATAGCTCAGAAACTTGGTCAGAAATAACACATGTGGTTGTTTGCTTGGGTTGTTTGGTTGATTATTTGAGTGCTCAAATATTTTAGAAGAAGCAACAAAATAATCATAAAAGATTGCAGATTTGACACTCACCCTGTTGTGCTGTGTGCTGCCTCATATTCATGTATCAACTAAAAGGTATTGGCCAGGGAGCAAATGTTTTTCTTCCCTGAAAATCTCCTGGAAGGACACCCTCAAGACTCCTCCTGATAACACTCAGGAGGGTGAGACAGACTGTGTAATCATTTGATTACCTCTTCATCTTTAAGGTTAGGCATGCACAAGCATGTGTATATGTAAACACTGCAGCTGTTCCAACTCATTTCACTAAAGGACTGCAGATTCACCGAGCGCACACACAACACAGTGGCAGTGTCCAGAAGCAGACCACATATTTGATACTCCAAAATTAACATTTCCCTCCTGAGCAATAGATTTAATCCAGTGTTCTCACATGCCAGACTGTCCACTGGACTTAAAAACTGGCCACATGCCAGTGACTACTGAGCAACACATAATGCATTAGGCTAATAAGCTCTAATATTGTTCCAAGGAACTGCCTACTGATTGTATGTTCGTTTCTAAAGTTTTGTTTTTTCTCTATGGTTTTATGGCCTTCAACCTCTTTTCACCAGCTGTGGTGTATAATAGGTATTACCTAGATGTCGTGCCAAATGTTGTCACTCCTCAACCGCTCCACGCCCTTATTCTTGAGACAGGCCTGCAATATGGCCGAGCAAATTGAATCTGCCAGTCAACTGAAGCGCCACACTTATCTAATCCTACCTGTAATACAGGGCTATGCTCTATTGCCTTTGCATAACACCCTCTCCATGTTTGTAACCCCAGCCCCCAAGGTAGCACTAAAGTATTGTCATTTCACTTATTGTAAACCAAGGCCAGCTCCACCTCTAGCTCCACTTTTTTGTTCTCCATTGCGTTCTGTTATTGTCAGGAGTTCTCTCTGGGGAACCAACAGTAAAGTTCACATTACTCACATAATCACAAACGCTTACTATGTAAATGCGCACATAGCTGATCCCAGTGAACGAGGGGAAAAAGATACATAGAGTCACTGAAAATTCATCGTGCCAGGGACTAATGCTTTTCTGCTTAAGTCAGCAAGGGAGATGCTAATGCTGCTGAGAGAATTAATGGATGTATTGGCTTACAAACATTTGGTGATACATTATTGTGGCTCAGAGCGACCGGCTTCTCTAGGGTTGTTTTTCAATCGCACAGGCCGCAAGGGAAGTACTTCCTGTTTTAATTAGATACTGGATAAGCAAATAGTAACTCAGATAAACGATGGGCTCTGTGGTCAGGTGTTTTCTATTTTAAGGAAATAGATCATCCAAATGTAAGTATTTATCATGAGACTAAGATGTGATTAATGACAGTGCTCTGATAGATGATGAACTAATATGTAGTGATCAATAAATATATTCAAGTGGGCTGAAAGCATGATTTTTTTTCAATGAAAATGGAAATCTTCTGCCATAGCTACAACTCAGCTGAAATAAAATGTCTACAACCTGGAAGAGACAACATTTACTAAGTGCTTAACAATGTTTGCTATGTGTTCCTATTCGCAGTGTACAATCATAAAGTAACTGGATATTTTCCAAAGTTTCACCCAAGGTATCACTGAAGAGAAAGTGTGCATTTAGTGACAGAAGTGGTAACCAACGATGATTATTTTGGGGTAGAGACAACCAAAACAACCATTCCATGCAATCCCTCTCTGTGAGAAAAACATATTTTTCCTCAATAGCTGTTATTATCCGTTGAGGTAGAGAGAATGGCTTGTCCATGGAAACATTGGCACTGGGACGAGTTCAAGTACAGATATCTGTCTAGTCTGATATGACATGCAATACATTGTTCCAAATTGGTATCCATTGTGTTGATGTCACACATATTAAAGTTCTCAAAAAGAAACACACTGCTGACAGCTCAGTTGTGGCTTTCAACAGTGTTCTGTTCTGTGTTAACTGCTCCTGTGACTAAAATCCAAAGAATCTAAGTGAATTTAAATGGAAGACAGAACCGTAGTTCTATTGTGGTTATTGTAGTTCCTGTCCTCCAAAAGTAATAATTCAGACAGCGAGTTGATGGTGCATAATACGAGATTAAGAGCACTTTGATTTCCTCTAAATGGCTCTCAACATGTCGATGCCTGAGCTAGCGGCTCTTAGCTAACGGTGCTTACAGCGCTAACAGTACAACCTACAGCAAACATGCTGACAGAGCGTGAACTGTTTACCTGAGGTGGAACTGGAGGGTGAGTGAGACTACGCTTTTGCATTGACGCTGCCGGTCGGGACGGCATTATCAGTAATCTCCATATGAAAGCAGTGCAGAGCGGCAACCGTGGGCGAACACAATGGGGCACGCTCACATGGACAAACATACACTAAAAGCACACTCAGGTAGACATTACTCCTCTATATCTTTACACAGCAAATAGTTGTTTGTGGCTGTTTAAATGCTCTGAATGTCGAATATTGCTCCATTAAACAGCATGTAATCCTCACTGGTGATCCTAAAGTCTTTTAAGCATTTTCCATTTGTCCTTAACGTTCTGCAAATTGTCTCAGCAAAATCCATTTAAATAGCACACAGTTGTGAAAAAGCTTTTAGTCCTTTATAGGTCTAATTTGTGTTAACTCCTTAGATCTCCCTGGAAACACAAACAGGAGTGCACCAAGAAGTCCTAAGTTTTGGTTCTTGCAGCTGCTTCGTTCCTGGAATTACTTCGGTAAGGCCCAGCCTAAAGCTGCTGGTTCAATGTCTATATCTGTGATATTATCAGAGTGCAATATTTCAATAAAACAAACTATAATTACTTTTCTGTCAACACTCATTGTCACTCAATAACTCAATGAGTTCAGTAAGTTCATTAATTGTGTTCCACACCAACAGTGGCAGCTAAATGTTATCTCCTCTATGTTTTAATTTAATATTTAGTTCATGTTCTTTATTCATCGTATACACAACAATTACAGAAAAGCAGCTGTTGTCACAGAAGGTCTCAGGCTTCCACCAACGATGCTAATTAAATACGTGTAAAATAAAAAAGGTAGTTTCAAGTGATGAGCTCAAAGATTTCAGCAATGGCTTGCAGGATGAAGCTCACCCTGAGAAGTTGCAAATTATCCTGTAGATCATTTTGAAATTCCTCAGGCTGCAAAGAAATTAGAGCCACTGGCTTGCCTGCTTCACGATTGTGTCTGTGTTGTGAGGCCAGGTCAGGCCCTCGCTCATGTGAACCACTAAGAACCTTAAGATGCTAACTCTCTCCACCATAGAGAGAGGGCTGAGCCTGCAGCCGTGAGGGGAACCGATGTTGAGACTCAGTGTGGGATATGTGGTGGTGCCTAACCACACAGCCTGGGGCCTGCCCTTCAGGAAGCTCAGGATCCAAATCACAGAGGGCAGTGTTGAGTCCTAAGTCTCTGAGCTTGATGACAGGCATAGAGGGCAGAATGGTGCTGAATGCTGAACTATAGTCTATAAACAGAATTCTCACGTGTGTGTTCCTCTGGTCAAGGGTTGAGGAGGAGCTCGAGACATGACAGCAATCTTACTAAGGGAAAATCCTCCTCTGTTCCTGCCCTGGAACCTAAGTTCCTCTGTACTGGCTTACAATGTTTCCAAAAGAGATGTTCTGGACCCCTTTCAAGCAGCAAGCCAGCCACTTGGCCAAGGGAGTCTGGCCTGAGGTCCAAAGGATTGCATGAATAGACTGTTCTTCCAGGTGTAGGCATGAATGGAGCAGTCACTGTTAAAAAAGCCAATGCTGTCAGTTCGAAAGAAACAGAAAATGATCGCTTTCTGCTTTATTGGATAAAGTAATTTCAGACATTTCAATTTGTGCTGAAATAGCCCAAACAGTTTTGCTCATGAACGTTTTTTGGATTTGCAGTAGCATAATGTCACCAACACCAGTTTCTCATCAGTTCACTTCTTGTATGTTTTGTCTGTTCAATAACCTAGCATGGTGTTGTACTACCATGCTGATCCTGTATACACACACTACATTCTGCCTTGAAAGTATATGACAGTGTGTGTAGAATACTGAATCCTTTGTTGTCAAAAGTATACTTCGCCATTATGCATGATTCTACCCGAAAATCGTGAATTCTGGAGAGCCAACCTGTCCAAGTAAACTGTTTGCATCTCAAAGAGAGAAGGATTCCATCTCCACCTGAGGCAATTTTCTTGGTGCTCCACATGAGAGAGCTCTGTAATATTCCAGACATTTTTTTGTATTATGTATGTCAACACTATACAGCTCACTGAGGATACATATGCAAAATGATTTATTCAGTTCAACACCATCCTTGTTGAACCCATGTCAATGGATGGTGATGAAGGAGAGAGCAGAGCAAAATGATGTGCATTTCACCACCCAAGGTTATAGCTATCTGCAATGGTATACAATGCAGTAAAGCAGAGAGATAAAAGGAAAAACAGAGAAATAACTTTCTGACCTTAATGTAGGATTTCTATGTTTAAATATCAAACAAATTAGTAACCTGAAATCTGAGGAGGTTTCTCAGAAAATTGTACTTCATGCTTTGGCAAGTCTGCTCTACACTTTTTGCCAACATATAAGAAGGTAGTAGTGCTATGGAAGTAAATGGATTTTTAATTTCCTTTTTAGAATTGGTAAGACCAGGGGTAGGCAACCAAATGCCATGGACCAGCTATGCAGGTTTTCCTTCCCACTCAAAACTAAATAAAAAAAAAAATGTATGAAGGGCATTGTACTAAGCCTGACAATCAAAAACGAATTAATTTGAGTGCAGAATATGGCTTGGAGTGCTCTGAGTAATTGGGTGCAATGAATGAACTTTGCTCACTACCCTCATGTTGTGTGTATAAATATGGGGTTTTGCTCGCAAGCTGCGATATCGCTCACAAAGACAAAGACGCACTCAAGCTGTCACTCATGCTCGTGTCATGTCACAGAGAATGCCCAATGGGGGGAAAACAGTGAGTAAGATGCCAGAACACTGAGGTGGATGGGAGGCAGCAACGAATCAAATGGAAGAGGTAAAAAAAAAAATCACTTCTTCTGACAGCAATCAATAACCGAGAAAAGCTCAAAACACAAGTGAACAAATATTAGGCCATACTCCGACCCTAGCATCAGTTTCCAGACAGCATCATTCCAGAGGACAAAAGGCTTCAGGTCACAGGAAAAACACTCTCAATGGTGAAGTGCTGTACAACTGAACATCGGGGCTAGGCGGCCTCTGACAAAACATTATCAGACAAAACAGCCCCAGGTGAGGCAGCAATGTCCCCACTCCCATGTGACTGTGTTGTGCTAGCAGCAACATACGCTACCTTTAATCAGAACAAATATCTGTTGGGCAGCAGCAGTAATGTAGTTTTGTTGCGTAACCACCATAGTTATATGGTACTATAATACTGATACTAACCAAGTACTTTTGTTGCCTTAACCTAATCAAGTACTTTTGTTGCGTAAGTCAATCTAAAAACTAAGTAAAGCTACGTTGGAAGTTTTTTTTCTGAATGACATGGAATCCCTGACACGTCCAAAACTGACGCTGGAGGGGTATCTAGAGCGCCATAGTTTAAAGCAGAGGGCCACTGACCAAGCGTCGGTATTTGAGGAGTTGGGAGTCCCAGTGTGTAGAATGGTATTTTGTATTTATATTATGTTTACACTAACAATAATTTTGAGCTCCAACATAGTAAGTGCATTGAATCAAATAGAAACTAAATTTGTTAAGATTATTGTAATGCTTTTAAAAACCTGCAATTTCATTTTGAAAGGCAGACATCCAAATCCGGAATGTTATTCCTGCAAGTGAGTGTCTTCACTTGATGGGCCGGAGCAGGGAAATTCACTGGGTTCAGCCTGAGGCGGTTTGTTCTGAGGCCATCTGTCCTGATACCGTTTATCTCCGGTCCGTTTGTCTGATACCATTTTGCTATCTATTTGTTTTTTGTGTATTGGCTGCCTCGCCTGATCTTGGAGGACACCACAGACTTGAAAATGTTAGTTTTTTAGTTATTCTGTGGTCTGAGAGAGTTTGGTCTGGAGAATGATGCCCTTCTGTATAACGTCTTTGAACTGATACCGAGTATGTCCCAACACCCACACAACTCAGTACAAGTCAACGTGTTTCCTTCCTGTGTTCTCACTAGCTGTGTTCTGTTTCTGTATTACAAACTCACAGGTGTTATGTACAGTCAACATGCTGAGCATAATGATCTACTTGTGTAACCTCGCTATACACAGCTCGCTACATGGATGAGTATAAAAGAGCCAGTCCCTTACAAAGACAGGCAGGAAGTGGAGAGGTGAGTGGAGATAATGGAGGGCTCTTTGTGCTGTGATGCGGACGGGGCTCTTTGAAGATCAAAAGCTTGTGAGGGGGCACCAAGGTCCTGCCAGTCAATCACAATTAAAACCTCTATGAGCTGGAGACACTCTAAAGAGATAATGAGAAAGAGCTTCCTATAATCCTGCCTCATTATGTTTGGATGCAAGATTGTATTGCAAAAAACATGCAAGAGATACGCATCTCAATTCTGTAGTTCTAGTTTATTTAACAGTATTGTTGGGTTATTAAGAGAGGTCCACCAAACTGTTGTTTCTTGTAAATGCCACATATTTATACTTAGAAGACATTGTAGGTGTATTTAGAGAAAGCAGTGTGTATTTATTTACACATTTGATACACTTACAGAAATCATGCTCGAGTTTGACTGTATTTAAAAAGAGGTTTTGCTATATTTGATTCTTCCTTACAGCATCTAACCTCTTTGGTGACCCAACTTCAGGCAGTAAACAGTGTACAGCCTCATTGCCCTCTTCTGGAGGAAAAGAACACAGCACCATACTTTCTTTAGCTTTACATTGAAATATATTCTATATCAGTATTATATTATATGCTAATCGGATCAAGTTCCTGCTCCAAGGGTAAACAATTGTGGAGACATGATAATAGTGTCACTTACTGTGATTCTACGTCAAACATTTTCAGAAATGTAAGGCTTCTTAGGCCACACATGGGGGGCCTCACCATGCAGGCTGCAACTGGGTGAGCTAAAAGATTTAAGTGTGGGAAAACCCCTGAAGTTTTTTTCTGTATGCCACTTTCTCCTACCCAATCAGATTTCCAGTCGGCACAGATATACACTCATACTGAACAGTGCTGGCGAAGTCATCAAGGCAATAACAGGATTCCTCTCAAGCCCTTTTTGTTGTGGCAGTGTATCAGGTTTACGTTTCTCTGTAGTGATTCTGACATCTTTCTTATCAAACAATCGTTTTGCTCCACACCAATTCCCTTGCAGTACAAAACCCCCTTTCTTGGCCCACTACAGTTGCCCTATCTCTTAGTTTAAGCCGCTCTTTATCGCTTTATTCTGGTTTATGTCTCTCTCCTCTTCCTCACAAACACACACACACACACACAGAAATGCCATTGCCACACAAAAGAAGCAGATGCAGTCGCTATTATTTGCTCTGAATATGTATTATGAAGCCAGTTCTCATAATTAAAACGGTGCTCTTGCAGTAATTCTAAGCTTGTTCCTGCAACATGTGTGGTGTGTTCGTTAACATCAGTTTTAGAGATCAGAAGTGATGCTAAACGTTGTCAAACCTTTAGTCTGCTCTGCCAATGAGATGTAATGTTCTAACATGAGAGTCAGTACTAGTCCAGCTGTCTTCGTCCAAGATAACAGCTCACAAGCAAAAACTATTGAATCATTAAATCAAGAATGAAATGTCAGAATCAGCTTTATTGGCCATTCTCAGCCAATTGCACGGCCATGCTTGATTTTAATTTGAACATTCACACATCGGTTGGTTGTCCGGGACAAAAAAAAAAAATGTTCAGAATATGTTTGCTACCCCTTTGTCTCGCAGATTTGATACTTTGCACACAGAGTTAATATTAGCATGTGTGTTAGTTGTCTTATCTATCTTGTGATAATTGACTACTGAGTTGGCCTGGCAACACACAGACAAATAGCGCAGAAATAATGTGTGGCAACTGATACTTAAATTATATATTCTTACTACTGATAAAGAATATAAAATGGCACTATATTTATTTTAGCTTTGAACGCTAATCCACATTTTATTGAGTCCCCCATCCACAGAAAAAAAGACCTTGCTCCATTCCATCTTATCCTCTAAGTGAAATGCCATTCTTCTCATCTGAAAGAAATCAAGATACTCCTTCAGCTGCTTTATCTTTGATGTGATGCCTATTGTTGATGTCATACTAATAAGGCAATACTGCTAGAATGCTGCTTGGATGTCAAACACATAAATTACATCATTTCTATTTGGGAACATGTAATAAAGTACGTCATTTGTGTGTAAATTCATTACCACTGAAAAGTTGTAAACATTTCTCCTGGTTGCTCACAGAAACTGCAGCTTGTTTGGTGTTCTCAATTTTAAGAAGTATTCATTATCATATAAGATACTGGCAGTTAAAAGGTTAAGTATTCATCCAGTTGTTATTTAGCATGTCACCCTCTGTCTAAAATGCTTTGTTTTAACGCCTGTCATTTTAAGCCCACCTCCCAAAAAAGCCCAGTCTACCCTGATTGATCAGTTAGCTGAAACTAACACACTGTAATTACCTTTGTGTGTATTTGTGTATTTTTAAGATCCATCTTATTCCTTATAAGCTTAATTCACTGATGTTTTCATGATCTACAACATAATGTATTGTACAGTGAATTGAGCTTTCATATACTTAAACAAACTTAAACTCTATTACAATCGTCATTTACATGCCACACATACATGGAACTTGACCTTTGCATTTTACACATCCTAAGCATATTTAGGAGCAGTATACCTATTTTAATGGACCTTTTCTGCTGCACTGGACTCAAATTATAGTGATAAGACTTTCCATAATAGAAAGAGACTCTGCAACATTGCATTGCCAAATGAGCCGTTTTTTAGTGCCTTGACTTTAACAACCATCATTTAAAACATTATACAGATTTCACTTGTTACCCAGCAAAGGAATGTTTCTGTCATACCACCTCTACAATTTGTCATTTTCCAGTTATTAAGGCAAATAAATACAGAACAATAAGTGTAACTAGAAACATGGCAAGCACACTCATATGCACTGTATACTCTAGGTACAGAGCAATGCTTACACATACTCTCTAATTCTAGGCAGTGCCATTCATCCTCTACCTTCTTAAAACATGGAGTATTCACTCTTACAATTACATATCTCCCAGTTTTCACATCAATAAGTGCCAATTTGGTCCCTTGAAAAGACGTCCTATAACAGGTGTTTATTCACAGTTTTGGCACCGTCCTTCTGCCTGTGTCCAGCATTTGCAGCATACACCACAGTACCGTTTTCCTAGTTTGCGGTTCATCTTGGACCTTGACAGAATGACAGTCCTTAAAGAGAAACAAAATGCCACTAGCTCCGCTGTCAAGCGGAGAATGATACATAAGAACCTATTTGTTTTGGATGCAGATGGGAAAAGTCAACACAGTTAAGACAGCAGTTTGGACATAGAAATTGATATTGACCACATATTGGTCACATGGAGAGGAGAATAGGATAAGACCATTACCTTGTTCTACTGTTGCCATGTCCATGTCAGATGGGAGAGCTAGAGTACAGGAGACCCTGCCTGGTCCCCTCAAGAAATGTAATCATGGACATGCAGGAAAAACTAATTAGGTTTTATGTCAATTTAAGCGATTCTAAGTGCTGTCCTTCAGCATATAGTGTCCTTGAAATCAGAGGGCACAGGTTTTGTATCCCAGACATAAAAATGGTTTTCTAAACGGATGACCAACATGTTATAATTGGTACTCAGCTAGTTAAAGGCTGCATACCTGATCTAATGCAGTGGATCTGCTGCCAGGAAATAATGTTGTACGGTGGCATAGTGGGTTTATTTCAGCCATTTTTGCAATAGGTGCACCATGTAGGAAGACTCGAACATAACTGTTTTGGAAATGGTATTGTTAAAGGGTACTTAGAAAAATCATAACACTTTGAGCCCTGAGAGCGCTTTCTGTTACACTACTTCAAATGTGTATCAGTTGTAGTGGGAATTCAAAAGGAGAAAGTTATCTCCCAAAAAAAAAAAAAAGGTTAAAAAGCACTACATTTTTACTACCATAGTGGTCTGTTCATGATCTGTCCTATTCCATTACGTGGTTGCTATATTGATTTTTAGCTCAAGTTTAAGCAAAACAGCAGTCTCAGTGGTTTTTGCCAACAGTTTACTGTTCAATTAGTGAAGCGGAATCTCTAGTCTCTACGCTTGTCTTAATATAATAATGGTCCATAAAGTTTAATGACTTGAAAGTTTCATTTTATAACTGTTTAATATAATTATGAACAGATAAAGGTCTTTTTGGATTACCAATTACATAAACAGAAAAACAAATGTCTGTATGCATAGTTTAAGAACTGCCACTCATCCAGACATGTCGGGGAGTTACAACTCAACCTCAGTTAAGCCATTATCTGGACAACCTGAAAGCCATTACCAGCAATGATGGAATGGATTCCCATGGGGACAGTAGATGGACAGTTACATAGATGGCAGGTGATGAGGTGAACAGGGGAACATGGGGAATGGTTATAGCTCCCATTCCTCATACTCAATTACTGTGCTGGGCTCACTGAAACCTACAAATGAATTCAACTTATGACGGAGTTGTCATTTTGAGCATGAGATGGGCCAAAAAAACTTTAACAGTTGCCTGGAGAGAGCTAGGAGGGAATGGTAAGAATAGACACTTAAAAGATGAAACCACCCTGTACCTTGAAATCCTACCAGCATCTGGGCTTAATAAAGCCATGCAATGTGTCATCTTTTTTAACTTAAAGTCACCTTAAAGGCATGAATATTCTTTTTTTTTTTTGCATTTTGTTGACTTTAAAAAGCTCGTCATTTTGATAACCAGCTAATTGTATATATTTTGGAATCAATGATGTCAACACAGTGCTTAAAAGAACATGTTCTGAAAGGACACAATATCGAATATAACAACAATATGACCATTTTGTTTTGGTAATACTAAATGGCTTGTTGAGATGTGTGTGTTGAAATGAAGTCATAAAGTTGTACTATTATGAGACAATTATGACAAAAAAGCCACATAATTCCCATGTCCCCATTGACCCTAATTCTCCACTGTAGTAAAACTTGTAGTCATGGCACACTTTTACTTTACTTTAAGTCTACGATGTTCTTTTATAAAGGTTGCATTGGCTCAGCATGTTTCATGACCAGGAAGTCAGCTGAACAATCAGTGCCCACATTTGCACTGTGCAGTTCTAACTGTGTGTGATGGAGAGAGAAAAAAACAACAACACAAAAAAGGCTGAGCATACTTTCCAAAGGGAATGTACCTTTTTTGGTTTTACAGGATGTTCTGTATATTGTCTTCATTCCCTGCAGCACTGTATGTCTAACAAATATCTGAACGTTAGTGAGTAAAATAAAGTAAACCGCTCACAGTGCACCTCCTCCAGAGACTCAGGAACACAGAAGCAGTCCCAGGCTGTGTTTTTGCTGATGTTTGAAGACCATCCCTCGCTGGTCACACCCTCAAAACACTCTCGCTCTCATTCACAGTCTTCCACTGTCCAACCTGTCCAACTTCACCTAAAGGCTCCACGGGGTTAGATGTGGTGGGTCAGTTTACAGGCTTCCGTCATGTACTATTCATAACTATATGCCCAGCTCAATACTATGAAACCACTTCCATAGTATTGTCTGTCACTGTAAAATGCCTCTGAGGAATGCGTTTGAAAGAAAACACTGAAGTGGCTGCCTGCTGTTTTATTCCAAGAGTACCAATGTATTATTTTGGTTATTGTTTGTTGTTGTTTTGATGTTCTTGTCCCAAATGTATTGATATACAAAATGCATTATATATTTATCTTGTTCTCTTTCCACCTCTGGAGCTGAAAAAGAATAATAGCCAATAGTATTAAGTAATTGATGAAAACACTGCTAACATTGCAAATATATCGTGTATGTATAAGTGTAATATACATACTGTGTAAAAGTGGTATAAGTGCAGGCTGTTAGTATTAGTCAGTTGCAGACTTGGTTAAAATTCTACTGTGGAGCAGTTTATTTCAAAGATGGGAGAAAACAATGGCAAGTACAGTCGATAGATAGATATATAGTTACTTTATTAATCTCGCAAGGAGACATTTTTTCACTACAACAGCATTTATAGATACAGGTATAGCAATACAAACAGTAAAACTATTACATATAAAAATAAACAATATATACAATAAAATAGAATAATATTAAATTAACTAACTAAACAATAGTGCAAAGATGTAACCAAACAAACAAACAACAGTGTAACGGTATTATAGTCGTGTGAATGATTTGACCAGAGGTGCTTTATTGTAACGTCTTATTGCAATGGGCAGGACTGATCTCCTGTATCAGTCCTTGTGACAGCGGAGCTGGATGAGTCTGTTGGAGAAAGTGCTCTGCTGCAGTATGCGGTGGAGAGGGTGGTCCGGGTTATCCAATATGGATAATCATTTCTTCAGTGTCCTCCTCTCCACCACCGTTTCCAGACATTCCAGTTTGCAGCCAATGATGGAGCCGGCCTTCTTAACTAGTTTGTTAAGTCTGTTGGTGTCTCCGGCTCCAATGCTGCTCCCCCAGCAGACTACGGAGAAGTAAAGTGCACTGGCCACAGTAGAACATCTCCAACATCATGCTGCACACGTTGAAGGATCAAAGTTTCCTCAAGAAAAAGAGTTGACTCATCCCCTTCTTGTACCCAGCGTTGATGTTTGTCTTCAAGTTCAGTCTATTGTCGATTGACACACTTAGGAACTTGTACTCCATCCACCATGTCCACATCCTTTCCCAGAACTCTCAGCGATTGTGGAGCCGTCGTCTTCCTCCTGAAGTCGACCACCATCTCTCTGGTCTTGGCCACGTTCAGAAGCAGGTGATTTCTACCCGCCCACTCCACAAAGTCATCCACTACTGCCCTGTACTCCTCCCGTCCATCCCTTATACACCCGACCACTGCAGAGTCATCAGAGAACTTCTGCAGATGGCATGACCCTGAGTTGTACTGGAAGTCAGTGGTGTACAAGGTGAACAGGAAGGGAGGCAGAACAGTTCCCTGTGGAGCTCCAGTACCACTGACCACCGTATCAGACAGCACATGGCCCAGTCGGACAAACTGTGGTCTGCCTGTGAGGTAGTCAGTGATCCAGGAGATGGTGGACGCGTTAATCCCCACCACCCACAGCTTCTCACTGAGCAGCAGTGGTTGGATGGTGTTGAATGCACTGGAGAAATCAAAGAAAGTGATACTCACAGAGCCACCGGTTCCATTCAGGTGCAACTGAGCTCGTTGCAGCAGGTAGATGATGGCGTCGGCCACTCCCACATGAGGCTGGTATGCAAATTGCAGAGGGTCCAGTGAGGATTTCACCTGCGGTCAGAGATGGGCCAAGACCAGCCTCTGCAGCACCTTTATCACATGAGATGTAAGGGCAACCGGTCGGTAGTTGTTGAGGCCAGATGGAGTTGTCTTCTTAGGAACAGGAACCAGGCACGACGTCTTCCACAGCACCAGGACTTCCTCCTGCTTCAGGCTCAGGTTGAAGAGGTGTTTTAGGACATCAGACAGCTGGATGGGGCAGATCGTCAGGACCCTGGGGCTGATGCCGGTATGTTTCAATTGTAACCTTTTGAAAACAGCCAACAGATATCAAGGATGAAACCTTTCAAAACAAATAGTCTTGTTTAAATTAGCTTTTGCTCATATGATATTGGAACACATTCTAAAATGTTGGAAGACACTGAACTAACAGGCCATCTGGATCTCAGGCTCTGTTTGGCTTTGCGAGCTGAAAAGGAGAACGTGATAGTCAAGCACTGTTGCATGCAAGGAAGTGAGCCACTCTAGCTTCAGCAATCTGCAACACACTTCACAGAGGCAACATTGTCTCAGCAGGAGTTTAAGTGTTTCCATTAAACAGGAGGATTTGTTCCTTTTGACCTAAAAAATGAATCGCCAGTAAGGCTTGATTCGCTGACGGAGTATTGTATTGCAAGGTAAGTTAACATTCGAACTGTTCAAGCTGATTAATCTCAAGCCTGACAGTAAATATGCTAGCATTTGAGTCATGCACACAGAGGAGAAAGACTTGGGGCATGGAGACATTACTAAATGGCTAGAAGTATATTTTAGAATGATTTTGCTACCCCAAGCACTTGCAAATGGTCACTGGCTTTCAGAGCAGAGCAAAAATCAGTTGAGGACAGGTATATGGTATATTTTATTAGACATGGAGCCTTAGGGGAGCTGACTACACTGTATGTTTGTCACAGAGGATTGATGACTGCTTTCTATAAAGGTAAATAAATAAATAATAGCAGTAATCCCAGAGATGTGTGACGGCCATAATGTGTGCTGCAATGAAAAAAGCTGTGGACTGAGGCTTCTGATAGAAGTTTAATTCACCATGGAATATGTCTCATTTATTTATTTATATAATCATGCCACTTATTCATGTCCTCTTGCAAACATGTTGCTGAAAGATTGGATTCTCTTTGACTAAAAAGCTCAGTGGGTTATCAGGTTTAACTGCCACCTATTTAAGTAAGCTCTGCTTTCAAACCTGAAAAGATGACTAAATGTTTTTGGGGAAGAGACGAGTGCTCAAGCAAACTTCAAACGAAAGCACACAGGCTCCTGAAATATCCCTTTTCCTAACATCACACTTTTAGTATATTACAGCAAAAAAGAGGTAAAAAAATAAATACAAATAGCGCCTACATGTTAGTGTAGCTGTTGTTTCACTTTATGGCCTTGAATAAATCCAAGTATACATTGTCTGAAACAGCAAGCAGTACTGATGCCTTCTTTTCATGATGAGCAACTTTTGTGTTTGCATAACTTTATGCAAGGTTAAAGTCAGTACTAGCACAATGTACATGTGATAGTGCAGTTCTTGTTTATTGCATGTATGAATTCACTGACATTTTATTAAAAACAGGTATTAGTATGTATTAGTTCAGGTTAGATGTAATGCTCCTGCCCACTGGCACTTGTATTGCTTTTTTTCTTCTTGTAACACCATCACTGGTGTGTGCAAAGCATTTAAAAATAGATGCTGCCTAGTTCAAATCAAAAACGTTTTCTGTTTTTTTGTTAATGTTAATTTTTTTTTTTTGTTAGTTTTTTTCCCTGTTTTTTTCTTTATCTGACAGTGTTTGTGTGCTTAAATCTGGGATGGACTACCTTTTCACCAACCACAGAGCAACCTTTCTGGACCTAACTCCACCAAATCTGTATCAAATTTGAATGTCAAGGTTATGAGGGTAGCTTCCAACTATTTGGTGCAGCCCTTCTTATAAGACATGAAAGTCAACCTACCGCTTTGAATTATTATAGCCAATTCATTTTTCATTTACGACCAACTCCGTTTCACACTGCAGGGGTTGCAGCTGAAAGAATAAGTCTGAACTATTGTCATACTGCCATGCAGTATCATTGTGTGAATTAAGTCTCTCCCTGGCTGCACACAATGGAGGGAAGGAGGGACTGGTCTTGAGTTCATCTCAGGGACAATACAAACAGACAGAGAATCATTTCCTCATCTGTAACTGTGGGTCATTTACTGTCTACAATCCAACTGAACTGCATTTGTTTGCCAGAGACACAAAGCTGGTCTGTCAGAACACTACAATGTATCTTTGTAACACTGATACTGTGGCACAAAACAGAGAGCATTGTTTTAAGCCAGTCAACAATATATTGGTCTGAACATGACACTCAAACTCTTGCACCACATTAAGAGTTTGACGTCATCGGCTTTTCCAATGCAGGGCATTGTCATTGTCAACTCTTGTCAAGTCAAAATGAATAGTAGTGCCCATATCATGTTTCCAGTTGCGACACAAATACAAAAAGGCTGCACTAGTTATGTATGTCAGAACAGCTGACTGTTGTATAGATAAGTAGTTCAGTCCATTTTGAAATGCCAAAAATCAAAATAGCTAACAAGTTTACTAGGAAGCTGGCAAATTTAAACCCCTTCATAATATTTACTTTTTTGACAGGGAAAAGGTCACATTCTACTGGGATGTTTTGGTGATATGATGGTTATGGTGCGGCCGGGCTTGGAGAACCAAAGGGCAAATGAGAAGACATCAAACCTTCTTTATGGACCTCTAACATTGATTGAGCCAAGTGTTTTAAGTTATATCTTAAGTGAAAGACCAATGGCTGAACAAACTAGCCGCTATTTTTGATATGATAAAGCTAAGCTATTCTGTATCACTGGCCAAAATAATTTTTTTCAGCGGTAAAAACAAGTCAGGTGTTGTGTTCATTTGCTGCTGCTTTGCTGGTTGGAAACACTACCGCTAATCAGAGCCTTAGCGGTATAATTTTCTTGTTCTGTTATTGTAACACCCCAAATTTACATACAATTTGCAATCATTTGTGAAACATGACACTGCCACAATTTGTGTTAGCAGTGCTCGCAAATAATAACATATTAATCAGCTTAAGAAAATTAAAACTCTTAAATCAACATTTCTTCCATTATAATTAAAAGCCTTAAATTAACTGCTTCTGACAACTTCGAACACAGGCTGACCATAAACACAACCTCTGAATAAAACAATATGTCAATTAAATATCATTATCACTACACTTCAGTATTGAGGAAATATTTACAATGTGCAATGTGCATGGCTGACTGGCACACTGTTCCACTTATATCTGCAGGTTTTGCATCATTTCCAGTTCCAGTTGAACTATGGCTTCTGATCTTGTAATGAACCTGTTAAAACTGCACCGAATTTACATTAATGATGAATAGAAAATAAATCCAATAAAATGATATATACTCTCATCTTGTCTTCAAAGAAATGATTGCTGGCAAAAGGCACAAGAACCTTTTTTATGAGAGAGGGGCTGGCCTCTCTTTTATAATTCATAGGGTGGGTCAGCCATTTGGCCAGCATTTATCCTCATTGATTTGTTGAACTCTCAGGGGCCCCTTTCCTTCCACAGATTGTGGGATGTAATAAAAGAGGCTTGGCCGGGTTGGTCCCTATAAGTCCCCAAAAGGTAAGCAGAGAAGGGGCTTAATTCAGGATGTTCACACTTAAAGAATGAAATAAATTGAATGTAAAATTATTAATTAATATAGGTTGTCTTAGAGATACAAACTATACAAATATAACACCTGTCAAAGAGATTGCTTAAGAATTGTCTAATCTAATTAAGAGATCATTATCTATTTTGATTGCTCTAGGTCTGATCACAATGTGTTTGAATTGCAGAATGAAATTGGTATTTGTTTAAAATGAGAGTCTGGAGGATGAAGACTTGACATGATCCACGAGGATTATCCCACATCCCAAAAGGTAATTATCCCTGTTTCCTAATAGAATCAAGGTCTTACACGAAGGTAAACATATGCTACACTCAAGAGATTTTTTGAATAAGGTTATTTAACCCCCCCCCCCCCAAAAAAAAACTGTACTTTTTAAAAATAATGTCTGTCTCAGTCTTCTCTGAGACCTGGATACCGAAAAAATGCTGCATTCCTCCCATTAGATCAATACTTCACTGATGTCTGGAGGAGTGCAATGGCAACCAGGGCTCCCCAGGGAGCACAACCACAGCTCTGCGCTCAGCGCTGGGTTCCCTGATGACCTGTCCTTCTAGGGACCTGGCCCACATTGATCTCACTGCTAACCACCAGGCCAGTTAGCACTGGAGCTCTCGAGGGCCTACTATCTGCACATCTGACCATGAATGCCACACAGTCAAGCTGAGGCCCGTCTCTCATTCAGTATGACCACAGAGAGTCCCAGGTGGGTTCTTAACCAGTTTGTTGATACAATATAAACGGTGCAATCACGTTAAGAAAAATTACTGTATTTAATCATCTTTACAATGCCGTAACACACATACACAAAGGAATACACACATGATTAAATACATAACTGAGAGATTCTCGCTTTTTAGTTAGGCCATTTTCTGACAAAAACACAACGTCAAATGTCTCAAATGACTTTACCAAACATCAATAACTTGAGTCAAACGAAGTTAGACGACACAACATAACATCCCTCATAACTCACTGACATCACTCATTAAACTGTAGTGCTCAAGATTTATCCATATTGACAAAAGGAAATTGGATTCAATAAATCATCGATCTCTGTGCTTATACATGTCAAGAAGACGTCACGTATTTCAGTTTAGGGAAATGTCAAGCAATCACACCAATACTTTGTTAAGGTATAGGTTATGTGTATCCTCTATGAGGACAGTGTTTACAGAATTGTCATTTAACCCCCTATACAAAAATGTGCTTAAATTACTTTTAGAAATGGTTGTGTTCCTAACTACATGAAAACTGGCAGTCTATTTCTGAACTTTGTGCAGATTACAATATATTACTCCCCTATTCCTCCAATACCTCTATTAGTCATGCTATCATTCCTTGCCCAAGCTAACAGTGTGTGACACACTGTCACACAGTACAGTTGCAGGGGCTGTGTAAGTGATGCAATTGAACTGGAGCCTTTGGTCTCAGGCTCTCAGGGGTGAGATGCTTTTAGAAAACATAGTTTGGAAATATATATATATATATATATATATATATATAGAGAGAGAGAGAGAGAGAGAGAGAGAGAGAGATGCTCTCTCCTAGCCAGTTCACGTTGCAGCCCAAGTGACATCCAGACATTGATGAACAACATGTTGACAACATGATAATGATATATTACAAACAAAACATGAGGGTGTTAAGGATCTTCTCATCTAATTTGGCAAGAAAGTGGATAAACCTACTATGCCTATAAGATTTGCCTTAAGAAAACCCTATTTTTTTTAACTACTGATTATGTAATTATTACATACTGTTGCAGTTTTTGTTGTAACTGAGAAAGTCCCCTTTTACAATACAGTATACACAGCATTGCCATTTTGGAAAACGTTACCATTCCCTTCTTGAAAGTTAACAATTACACAATACCTTATAGCTATTTACCATGATGTAAAACAGAGAGCAGGTTAACGTTGGGTGACCGTGGCTAAGTGGAGAGCAGGGCCGTTCTTCAATCAGAGTATCGGCGGTTTGATCCCTGGCTCCGGCTCGGCTAGACACATGTCCTTAAGCAAGACACTTTACCGCAAAACCGCTCCCGTAGCTGTGCCTACGGTGTGATATAATCTGAATTGTGAGTCGCTTTGGATAAAAGCATCTGCTAAATGACTGTAATGTAATGTTAACTACATTTAGCAAGTGCTTTTGACAAGGCAAGCTGTAGTAATAAGCATTAAGGGGGTGGGTTAGCGCCATGTTTCTTTGTGTAGTCGGCAAATGTTAATTTGATGTTAATGCTAGTTTATAGGTAGCTAACGTAACTTGGATGTCAGATCTACTTCCGTATTCGCTGTGAGGTATTGTCAGTGCCTAACGTGTTGCATGACTTTTGTGTGTGTGTGTTTAGATGGAACTTGCTGGACGTCGCTGTCATCTTGGTGTCCATTTTGAACGAGATAAGGATGGCGGAAACAATTCCCATCAGTCCCACCATCCTGACAGTCTGCAGTGTTCAGACTGGTTGTGCCAAAACAAACAACAAAGGGGACATTTTTCTTCCTTGAAAAAAAGGCTGTTGCAGGTAAACGCTTTATATATGTTTTTGTCTGATTCCTTATAAATGTAAAGTAAGAATGAATGCTTCAGAATTGACAGCATCTATATTGTAGTGTTTGTTGTGCGTGAGGGATCTAATGTGTATGTTCTTCACGTTTTTCTTTTTCCTCTATGCTGCACTGGGAGTGGAGCTCTTTGGCAATCTAGGTCAGTCACACTACACATTTTCTTACTTCAAAAAAAAGGTGTTGTCAGTGTGGAGCACCCTTCTGCCAAATCTGAAGCTGACCTCTTTTGCACATTTCATTTTTGGGGATAAATAAACAGTGTGCATTTTTGCCGCTGACTCAAACACATATCTGACGCATTTTAGTGGTTCAAACCAACATGTCCACAGTGCAGAAGTCAGCCTCTGAATGTTTGTATTGTGCGTCTCTGTGTGGATCAGAATGCGTCGGCGATGACCAGTGCCGGGGAATAAACGACCAGGTCAACTTTAAGCACTTCGGAATGGCCCTGCTCACGCTCTTCCAGGTTGACCCGGGGACAACTGGAGCGTGATCATGAAGGTATGCACACACGCAGATACACACAAGCTGTAGACACGCATCATCACCTGACCACCGAGGGAGCAGTGACATCCAAAAATCACTCGTCTATGGGACAGTACCAGACAATCGCATGCATTGAATGTTAAACTTTAAGGGTATTATCCCACTGACACCATGGCCACAAAATCTTTCAGTTTGATACTGGTGTATACATTCATAACTGCTAACACGTCTGTCATAGGTGTCAGGTGACACTGGCCAGTTATTTGAAGGTGATCCACACCTTTCAGCAAATGAGAGGGATCACTCCAAAGTGGGATTTGATAGGACAATGGGTGGGGTTGTTTAAAATCCTGTGATACCTTTTAATAGTTGGAGTTTTTATTTAGTGTCTATTAAAAAAGACACTTTGGTAACCCTTTGTTTAATTAATTTAATGCATTTCCCAGTCATTTTCTGGGAGGTGTCCTGTAAAGAAATTAGCCGTTTGGTTCTGATTATAGGGAAGATGGAGACACTGCTCACTTGCAATACATTTATTTCAGAGTTTATGTCTTACCCATTCTTAATCCCACAAAGCTTTGATTGGGTCTGAGATATTTTGTCCAACTATGGAAACAACTGCAACTGAGCATAACACCAGACTATGTTGAATCACTGAAACAAATATATTTGTGGTCATTCCAGACATCTGGAACCTGACTACACGTATTTTGTGATCTGGTTTCCTACATGTGAATAAAGGAGTGGCACAGAAAAAATGACCAATACATCGTGTGGAGTTTTATTTGTAAGTGCTCTTCTTCCACATTACTGTGTACAACACACACACACACACATATACACACACACACACACACACACACAGAAAGAGCCTCTCTTGCCTTCTGATAGTACCATAACTCAAAATTACAAAGATAGTGGTAACACTTTAAAATGTACACACAACTGAGTAAATATAAGCATTAGACTAATCTCTGATTGTACCTTCTAAATGCTGTATTCTGTGGGATACTACACTCAGGTCGTAGGCCCCAATGCAACTACACAGTTGATATTTCTCCCAACGCATGCTCAATACAATCACAAATGAATTGAGAGCTCTTCACTTGCGATCAGATCAGCTAATATGCACTCTGTGCCAAGTAACAATTTGGCCCGAAAGACAGCTTTGTCAGTATCAGATAGACATCAAATAGTTTGGGGCAAGGGTGGAGGAGCAAAGCATTTTTCTCGGTTAGAAAATGTGAAAGCTTTTATTGAGTGGCTGTTACTTGTTAAATGCTAATTTTCCCCTTTCTTTCATTTGTCTACTTTGAGAAGAACCTCCTTTTTAAGTACCCTCAACTGTGTTTTTCTTTGATCTGTGTGCTCCTCCTGGTAATGTTGACATATGTAAATAGGCTAATGGGTGTACCAGTCATCCAGGCAGGCACAGCGCTTTATGCTTTGATGTAAACATTTGAAATGTCAACCCAGTCCATAGCTCTGCGTGGTAAGATCCATCACAAAAATGACTGTCAATCTATTTTCTTTGTGCGTATTAATCTGGGAGGCATGCCACTGCCTGTCGTGGGTTTATTTACTTTACCAGCAAGATACAAGGAGCCCCTGCCGCTGTCTTACAGCTCTGCCACTGCCCATAGTTATCCCTGTTCACTACTTATCAAAGATCCCTGAGGTGTGACACCAAACTATTCTCCTTTCCACTAATAACCATCCACTTTTGTCTTCATCATTCTTGCATGAAATTGGCTATTAGATGGTTCTCTGGGACAGATAGAGACTTAATACTTTAATACAATGGCCCTATACAGTGAGAATATGTGCCGGAAAAATGCTGAAATATGAATAACTAAATATCAAAATTCCTGGCAGAGATCCACCAGAGTGAGAGTGAGGAGACACACACACGGGGGGGGGGGGGGGGGGGGGGGAATAAGAAGAAGAGGAGGGGAGAAAGAGAGAAAGCAGTAAACAGCCTCCTGTGATGTGTCTTTAAACTCCATAAAATGGCTTGAAATCACAGCAGGGACATGTTAAGGAGAGAAGGGCTCTTTTCAGTTTGATTTACTTTGAAGCCATCACTTATCCCTGTGGGGTGATTTCCATGGGTCTTTGCAGTCCCCGACCTCACCCCAATCGCGTTAACACAATCAAATTTCTGGGCACTATTGAAGTTGCGACGTGCCAACTACCTAATCACAAACGGAGAAAGAGAGGAAGAATTATCTATGAGAGCTTGGCTGCTTGAAACCCACATACTGGGTCAAGCATCATTATCAAAGCCTGTCCTTCTGGGCTCACCAGAGATTATAAAAAGAAGGGTTGATGAACGGAAATGGGGCGGAACAGAGAAAACAAAAGAAAAAAAATACAAAGTCTCATTGTTCCTTTTAATGTTCAAAAGATGGATATAAATTGCTGCTTTCAAAATGTGCCTTGCTTCAGTTCTCTTCATTGCATCAAAGCAGAGTGATTATTTAGTAATATACAGTGTGTGACAAGATGACAATGTTACTCTCAGCTGACGGTCCAGTAATGGGAGCTTTAGGAGAAGTGACTATTCCGCATTCGAAGTTGGAGTTTGAGTCTCGTTCCGTACCTTCCACAACTGCTGTGATACAGAAATACTTTGTCTGTACAGCCTGGTCTCAAGTTTACAGCCCGGTCTCACCACTCTCATCGACCAAATATCAGCAAATAAGCTCCAAACTGACCTCAAACGGTAGTCAAAGTTAGTTGGTAAACTGGTACATCTAGCTAGCTTCAGAAGTAGACGCGTGATTTTGTTTTCTCGGGGGTTAGCGGAGAAAATAAATGCAGCTTAAAGGTGGATAAATACTGGACAGGACTACAAATATATAAACCAGCGACTGTTTGCTACAGTCAGCCCTAATAACTCTAAATATATATTGATTATTTTTGACTTATCAAAGCCTTAGCAAGAGTAGGTATAAACTTGACACATTTTCATTGTGGATGAGCCTTTTAGACACGTGTTGACCTCATGTCAGTTTTATGTCTTTTCTTTGCAGCAAGCAGACTGTTCTCTCTACGGTGTCAATTTATTCCCATGTAAAAGAAATCCTTTTTCCCTAAATGTCTATGCAGTAGAAAATAAATACTATAATAGCAAGTTGATAGAAAGAGGGGAATTGTGCTGCTGCAGGGAAAAGTCTGCTGTTGCAATCTAATGTGGAGGTGGTGTGTTCACTCAATAATTGGCATATGGTGTGTTGCATGAACATGGAAATCTGAATAGATCTTCAGTAAACAGCTTAATATGAATATCGTATGGTGCTAGTCACTGTTTCACCTCCTTCATTCAAGCTACTTAAATGTTGGCAGCTTCTCGTTGAAAAAATAGTTATAGAAGGATAGATATAAAATAATGAAAGCTATGATTACATTAATCCCTGGCATTTGTTTACAAATGTCACCTTGGTGGTGCTCCTGTGTGAGCCTTGTATTTGTGAAGATGTGGGCTCAGGGGAAATCTGTGAGTAGATACTGAGGACAATATTTGGCAAGAGACATCTGACAATCCTCCAGCACTAAACCTGTCACACTGTCAAAGCACAACTCCCATATCTCCAGGCACCGAGCAGCGGCCAAAAGTGAGAGTACAAACAAAAATACATATTTATTATATTCTGTGAAATATAAAAGCACAGAACTATACAACTTATGATATTCTGTTCCCTGTGAGTCTGAGGGGGAAACTAAGCAGTACCATTTGTTTGTATTTGAAGAGCACAGTCGAGCAGAGAAATGCATGCAGTAGAATAGCTAGATGTTTGTTGTTTGAATGAATTAAACCTTGCTATGTTAAATCATTCATAAAAAGCATCGTCTCACTCAGTACGGATGCACATGATTCAGGCTCTAACTTTCAAAGCTCAAAGGCCACCTTTCATCACCATTCATCACCATGCCTGTGTCATCCGAGGATGAACAATGAGCCCTATTTCTACTGGGGCAGCAAAGATTTGTATCTATCTATTCAATTATATCCATTATAACTGCATTGACTGGGGTTCCCTTGGACCCCATTACATTTAAAATTATTATTTAAAAAAATAGTCTTGAAACCGAAACAGAGAACAAACTGATTGACAAAGCAATGACAGAACAAAGTACCTGTGAGTTATAGTAAAACAATATATACCTTTGTGGTCTGCATGGAACACATGTGTTTCCAAAGATATTCAAGAGCACTAAATGTACCATAACATGTTTATGTGTATTATATATAGCAATTTATAGCTTGCCTGCCCCCTACATGAAGCTTGGACACCAGGTCAAGGTGGAGAGGAAATGAGACTATGAGAGATTCATTCATCATTTGAAAAACTGGTCAAGCATTTTCCTCACTGAAACCTGCGTCTTTATATTTTGTCTCATCCACTCCTATTGAAGAAAATCTGCTATATCTATTCTTCTACTAGACAAATGCATTCTCCTGAAGGTCAATCCACATTTTCTCCAGCTGCATCTTCACATTTCTATCTGCTTAAAATAGATACAGTTGGATCTAGTTCCTCAAAACCGCAGGTTGGGTGTAAACACTTATTATGCTATGGCAGTTTGAGGGCTTAAATAACATTGAAGTCTTTCCATACATCTAACCACACTTCAAGATTAAAACACTCTGGCACAACTGAAAGGGCTTATCCTTTATCAAAATGTGCCACCTGAGAAATTGCTACCTGGGGGTGACATTAAGCATCTTACATTGGCCGATGTAATGGTGGAAAGTCTGAGCATCAGCAGGTTCCCTGTCCTGTATGTTGGGTCCTCAGCAGCACCTCCATCTGTTTCTCTAGTAATGCAATTTACCTTTAATTTCCTAATGTTCCTCTAATCACCAGGCCGGGTGCATGAGGGCTAATAGAGGGGTCACAAGTTGAAGTCTGTCCCGAGGAATGGATTTAATGGGGAATAGAGAATGCAAACTGCATTATAAAACACAGCTGCCTCTGCCTCACGGCAAGCCTGGTCCATGTCTCTTGCAAATCTGATGCTATGAATTACACACATGTTGATGAAAGTCATGCTTTCTGTATGATGAGTTAAGCAAAAGCCAGACATGAAGGTCCTTCCAATGTTCAATTAGATAATTAAATACTCAGAATACTCTTGTGAACCTCATTTATTTATTGTATTATTTGTTTTTTGGAATGCCAAATATTAAGAACTTGCTAGCTAGGAAAAATAAAAAAGGGTACGTTTATTTTTTTCTTATGAAAGGAATATTGAAGTAATGAATAATAGATTAAAGATAAATAAAACAGATGCTTTGAATACAAAATCAGCTATTAATAATCATTAAAGAAAATTGACTTGTCATCTCTGATCATAAAGATCTTCATTTTCGACTTTGTTTTGGTGAATAATGAAATCCCACAATATCAAGATTGTTATATCTCAAGCCCCCAGCATAGCATGTATTATATTTATTTTCTCATATTTCACATTCCATCCCCAAATCTTCAAAAATAAAACTTTGCCTTGGATATGTTTATGTATGCTGGATTTTAGATCAATGGCATAAAGCCCTGGAAGAACAGAGACGGAAAAACATCCGCTGTGAGGAACTAAAAAAAGCAGCCAGGCAGCTGCATCTGTACACTCGCACGCTTTTCAAACGGTCTGCTTCTTCAACTAAAGGACCTCATGGCCAGACACAAACAGAAAATGTTTATTGGAGATGTTCTTACTGCAAAGTCTTTGCACTCGTGGCAATGTCTGTCTATTCAAACATCTTAATTACTGTAGTTGAAGTGTGGGGTAGACTTAACTCTTTAGTTGTTGCCAGCTTTCTTTCTGAATAAAGAGTTAGCAATAGTTAAATTCCAACCATGCACTTTTCATCATTACAGTCCATTTTGCACTTAAACTTTGGTCAAATGTTTTGATAGTTATCGAAAACGTGTTTGCAGGGTTCAACACTAAAAAGTGGTTGGTTTGCACTCAGACATCAGTTTCATTTCATTATTATACGTTAATAATGAAAATGTGACGCAAAAGCTTTTTTACAGTAACCAAACAAAACTCCACAGTCCAACAACATTATTTGCTTCACCGTATCTCTAAAACAGATGCATGTGCGCACATGAGTAAAATGAGTAATGTCCAGCATTGTCTCGTGCAGCGTTGTCTGTTTACGGTCCTGTCCATAACTGCAAAATTCAAATATCACTAATGCATGTTACTGTTGCTGTCGAGCCCTGCTTGTTTGTGCATTTAAATAAGAGAAGGGTCACATCCTCTACCGAGAGCAAAAAGAGGTTAGAGAGCATTCCATTTTTTTTGTCACCTTCCCAAAAATCATTTCAACCGCTCTGAAGGGTAAATCATGGTGTAAACCATCAAAAATTCTAAATGTAATGTTATTTTTACTTTGTTAGACATCTATAGTGTTTGTTTTTCTTCATAGAAACACACAATTCAAATGATAAGGAAATAAAAGATTGTATTTTTATTGATTAAAAAGTAATTTTTTAATGATGTATTATTAGCTGCTTAGAGCTAGCGTAAACAGAAACAGGTCATAATTCCTTGTCTAATATATATTTATGTTGTTGTGAAAACATCAATTTTAAACAAATTTTAGTTTCTTACCAACACTAAATTTTACATTATAAATGACCGTTGCACGGATCGACAGTGGTCCGTAACACCACTAATATGTATCTAATAATGGATACAAATGGATTAGTCAGAGATGCCAAAGGAAATGTTAAAATAAAGCAATGACAATGAAAAGTATGTTTGGTTTAGCATTATAAGAAATAATGCCATGAATATTGATTAAATTGTGTGTCTTATTTGGCTCTTTGTTAAATGTGTAGCTGTTACATTAATGCAGCACTCTCCTGCTACTTTAGCAGAAATTAGTTCTGTGTTTATGAAACAACCGATAATGTGAAGTGCATAAGCTCAATACTGTTTTTCAAAAAGAGGACAAAATATGGGAATTGATTAAAACAAAAAAAAGGCCACTCAACTCTGACCGTCTTTGAAATGGACATTGGATAATAGATTCTAGTTTCAATGCTTCAATGATTCCATTTCCAAGAAGTCTCTTAAGAGCTCATGTAATACAGGCTAAAAGCTTGTTGAAGTGAACTACCTCCAAAGTATATCCTCTCTTGACAGGTTTTGATGCTATTTCCAGTGACAAATATTTCATTATGGAAGTCTGTGTACTATGACAGTAATTTGTTTACATGTATCCACCTTGTAGCTTATTCCTCCCAAAAAAAATCAAATGAATCTACAGGATTCGCTACTAAAAGATAATCTGGCAAAATGTCTGTTTTAGCCAACTTTATGTTTATTGATGCTAATTTGAATCAAAAGCAAAGCTGCAATATGAATAAATAATAAAGTCATGTTGAAATTAATTTACAATGTCAAAGTTTTCATTTAGCTCTTTGATTTAGAGTTTTCATCAACAGGCTGGGCATTTAGTAGTGGCATGCTATTGAGTACTGATGTGTACTAGAAAGTACTGAGAAACCAACAAATCTCAGCTTTTGATGTAAATGTCAAATGCTGTGTTGTGCGCTGTTCATTTATTAAATAAAAAATGATATTGTATGCCATCATGTTGCATTTACTTCAAAAGCTGATGCAAATAGCTGCTGTTTTGAAAACATTTAGCATTTTTGCTGGCATCACTGTTCTCAGGGCAGTGCTGTTGTTTGTTTGTTTAGGATGCAGTAGAAGGAGAGAGGGCTTTGGAAACCCGAGGCTCTTTAGATTGAAGGACTCCAGCTGGGTGGAAGAAGTTGCAAACAGCATGAGTCAATTTCATGTCTAAGCAGGGCCTCTTTCTGTGGATAAAATGCACTTTTAGAATGCTCTAAACTCTGCTGGTGTGATTCTCTCCACTATGAGAGCTTTTACCTTTTTTTTCAAGCAGAGCAATCAAACAGTGAGCCTCAGTGGATGCTTACTCAGAATCAGGTGACACCACTTTTCTCTTAGTGGATCTATCATTTGAAAGAAACCCAGAGGCATAACATCTCACAATATTTATCAAGATGGAAAAGAGTTATTTGTTATGATGCTTTTACGTCAGAATAACTTAAAGGCAGCCTGTGGTTTGACATCCATGTTGACAAAGCAGGATACACATACATGCATGCAGTTATCAAAGGGGCCAGGAAGTTCACATTAACACCTCAGTCAGCAACACATGGTATTTTTGTACCTCGCTAATGCATCTGTCTTCGTACCTAACTAGTGGAGTGCCAGTTCGGGGCTTCCCCGTTTGGAGCGGGCCGATTGCTTGGCCCCCGGAAGTGCTGCTTGCGGCGTTCTTTGGAATCGCTCGTTGATTAAAAGGAAAGTAAAGAGTTTTGTTGTAACGTTGGTACATCCATCATCTAGCAGCAAAAAAAAAGAACTGCAGTTCCGCGGTTTGCCCGCTGTGGACGAAATGCTCAAGCCCCGCCCCTCTGCTGCTCATCGCTTGTTTATTAAAAATGTATTAAGACTGAGCATGTCACGTGTCCAAATTGAACCAAATTCGACAGCAACACACCTGCCACGTGTTAAGTAGATCGGAGGAACAGTTCTTGAGATATGTGAAGGACACACACACACACACATACAGACAGACAAACAGACAGGGATCCCTTGTTTTATAGTTAGATAATGTATCACCAAAGGGTTCTAGTGGCCCTTAACACAGTTAGACCATACTTGAAAGATAATCAAATGTGTTTTACAACCACACCGTTTATCCCCGGCTTGGCAGCATATCCACTGTACAGTGCACTGTGCTGTAGAGGTATAGGAGTTATTACAGGATGCACTGATTCACACTAGCTTTCACTATGGGACAGTATTCATCAGTACTTCTGCACAGTTGGTAATGAGGGGGTCATATGAAGATGAGATGACTAATAAAACTGCAGCAATTTTGTGTAAGGCTGCTGGATACATTACACTAGGATAAACTGGACAGACGCTTGAGCATATTCATTCATTGCTTAGAGGGAAAGCTGGTGGGCAACATTTGTGTTCATTCAGGAAGACTATCATCTACACCAGGACCCATTAAGGTACACCTTCCTGGCTCTATCCCTTTGTGTACAGTAGGTTGAAAATCATTTAAGTAATAATGTAATAAAGTATATTGATCAGGAATGATCATTAGCTAGTTTATTTTACAGCTACATGCAGTACACTACACAGAATCGATTGGAACAATGATAGAAAAGCATTTACAGCAAAACAACACACACAGAGAATATTTCTCTCCTCACATGCATGCTCTTGGGGAAGACAGGCTTTTTCAGTAGGGAGCAGTTATTGTATTTTTACGCATCAACACCAGTATCTGCCTTCACATTGGAGCAGGCACATTTTTATTTCAAGTGCTGACCCTACCCACCAAGGTGAGTTTATGCACACAACTCTGAATCTTTTTCATATTCTATTTATCCCCACGTTCCGTTATTATCCTATTATTCAAAATGAAAGAGACAACTCCTCCCTGGTTCACTTCATCCAATCACGTTAGCTTAATGCTACCACTCTTCTCAAAGCCAATCGCCTTTATTAATCCAATGCTTTCCCGCCCATAACACCTGCATCGCGACCAAACTCAATTCAAATCACTTACATTTCCAAGTTCATTATGATGTAGTTGAAATGTCAGACAGTGAATGGCTGGACAGAGACAGACTGGGAGGAAGAAGTGCAATTTCAGTGAAATGTAAACTAAAGTGGAAAAAAACAAAACAGATATTGTTTTAAGGCCTGAGTAGCTGCATTTCAAATGCAAAGAAGACAAATTGCAGAGGGTCATTGATGCAGTTAATTATGTGTGTTCAGTTTGCACTGGAAGAAGTAAAAGAGTTTTCTTAAAAAATGGCATATATTTCTCTTTATTTTTGTACATTACTTATCTGAATGTACTGGATTACATTCAGATGAACTCTGAACTTGGTTCACTAGTGTTCACCCTGGATTACGGCACAAGGAATATTAACTTAAACTGCGTATTGATTAATGATATATTATTTCTCTCACAACCCTGAGTGTCAAATGTGAGTAATTTACATTTTAAATTGTCTTTTATTCGGCTCTTTTATCTGTAAACGAAAACATTGCTCTCAATGTCAGCAGCCCTCCAATATAACCCCGACAACCTGCTTTAAACAGGTTATGTTCTCATCGATTGTTCACACACACAAGACAAAGCTCAGGAGTAAATCTCCCACACGCAGTATAATAGCAGGCAACTGTACAGCTATGGGAGCAGAGTGATGTCAAAATAGCCAAGTACAAATACAATCTGTGGTTAGAAATGTTCACCGTAGAGCACAGACAGCACCTTTGCGCATACATTTTCACAGAGAAAGATTGCTTCAAGTAAAAAGTGAGGTCAGTGACCTGTGAGATATGGTAAAAAAATGTTATTATATTATATATGCATTATATTCAAGTTTTAAAAGAGAAAAAAGGGAAAAAAGAAAGCCATAGTTCTATTATTCTGTCAGGAGAGATGTGAAAGACAAACTTAGTTAATATTAATCTTAGAAAGAGAAGCTTTTTTGTTCCCCTCTGGCCTGATCAAAGTCATGAAGATGTGATTGTTTTTCAGCCTCTCCTTATTGTACCCTTCTGGCGTCATTATTTTTCTACGAGACACACAGAGTTTTTGATATACTTTTACACACAAAGTGCTGAAACCCTTAAATAGTGAGATGGAGATCACTGGAGATGTAGATGGTGGTCCAAACACCTGCTGTGATTTCTTGTTGACTCCAGGCCGAACCTAAAATCTAAAGCTGCAGTTTAATAGAACAGAACACACAAGGGGACAGTGTGTTCTCCTATAAGGCGCTAAAAGATCAAACTGAGGACTTGTTACAATTTCATGATTACCAGGCCTGAAGTTACACTTCTGCTGTCGATTCAGCATTACTGTGAGGAGCAGCTTATCACATTCTGCCTATGAGCAGCCAAACCTGACGAGCAAATCCAGAGGGTTGTTCTGACTGCAGATGAAATGCCGATAGATAAACATGAAACATGAGGGGGTGTGCTGGTACACAAATTTCACACTTTGATACATACTGTGGTTTTCAGAGCATATTTCAGAGAACAGAATGCCTGAAATCTGTATGTTGAATTTAAATCCGCTATTCACTCTGCAAAGCATGGTCACACATGATTAAACACACCTATAGCTGTGGTTATTGCTTTGCTACGACCTGAAGGCAGTTTGAAGCTCTGTGAGAGGGATTTGCTTTACAGGTGGTTTTTGCTTTGTTCCAGTAACAGACATACTCGAGTGATGCCATTGCAAGTGGTTTATCATGTTAATTTACAATCCCAGTAGCCATGGAAGTATCCATATTAGACAATTTAATTAACACCTCACAAATTACCTCCAATGCCAATTGGGGAAAATTGAATCAGGGAGAGCATGTTGTAAACATCTGCCGTTTTATTAACTGTAATCATGATCTTTCCCTAAATTGGTTTAGTTGCCTAATCCTAACCATAAATCAACCATAATTTATCTACTAATATTCCATAGTATAATTGCCATGTGCCATGCTTTGGTAGAAATAGAAAACCTTGTCATTCACATACTATAATTTTGGGTTTTGCAATCTGATAAACCAATAAACATAATTCCAGCAGAATGTCTGAATCCCTAAATGACAGACAAACCAGTATCTAATAATGCATGTAAGCATAACATACTTCCCTTCATTTCTCGCTTTCCTTTAATCCACTAGTGTCTCTTTCATAAAATCATGATTACTATGTTTTACTACACTGGAGGTCTGAGGAGTGAAAAATCTAAGGTGACATGGAGATTTCATTGGCATCTGTTTCTCTTTCCTCTCTGTCACCCATGAAGGCTCTTGTGCCAAGGACCTCAACTCCTCCTATGTCCCAGGCTCTGGGCCTAAGAACTAAAAACATTCGAAAGCCCACCCACATGGCCTGGGTCACGCACACAGTGGCATGCTTTAGTGACAGATGGAGCTTGCACAGAGAGATGCCCTGATTGGATGCAGTACACAGGCCTGCTGCAAGCTATCCCACAAAGTACAGTTTATGTGCCACAGTTGCATATGAAAAGCAGACAATGTGTTCTCCTATGCTGATGAGCGATGGTTCAGAAGTTACAGGTGGAAGTGGGACCTATCACTCACATTAATCCTCCAGGGAAGTAAAAACTGACCTCATGGCCGTGTAGCGCTGTGAGGCTGGTTGTTGCTTGAACACTACTAGTCTACAAGTCAATGCCTACATCAGCTCACAACCCTGGTTTTTGATGACTTTATCATCAAGTTGTTGTTTCTCAGGTCCCACTATCATGCAGCGATATAGCAAGCCCCTAAAATCCTATCAAATTAACCTGATATTACCACGGCTATTGTACCAGTGGCACAAATGATATCCTTTAGCATCCCTCTGAACTACTGAAAACTGACTTTGTATACCCATCATGCTCTCTGAAAAGACCCGTAAGTCATATATACGTACCCAGTGCTCTTCCCTCCTGTGGTCCTGGTATTGGGCAGTTCACAGCAGGCTTCTGTCACTACACATCTGGCTCTCATCGGCCTGCGCTGCCCATAGTGTTTCCTACATTGACAATTTCAACCTCTTCTGGGCAGGCAGCTATTTAGAAATCATGGCATACTTCCAAATTGGTTAGAGGCAAACTACTATCCACAAACATTTCGTAGTGTGTCGCCAAAAAGGATGTTCCTCTATCAGGCAGCCAAAACATTTCCCCGACGTCCACTCATTCTGACCAGTCCCACTACTACTGACGTCCCTGGGGTCCTAGCACCAGTCTGATTGAATTCTCATGCCTCTCTTCCATTATTCATGCCAAGACTGTCTAGCAACCATATCAATTCTCCCATTTCCGGCATTGTTATTTACAATGGGTTAATGAACTCCTCCAGCACCATAAATACCACTGGTTTATATTGCAGCATGGACAGCTCTGTTCTGCCATCCCTACCACATAGAACTGCCCAGTGCTCTCCCTGTTAGTCATCTCCTGTTTTTAGAAGCCCAGTCATCTGTGACAGCAGGCCGTACTGCCTCGGAGGCCTCGAGGAGGAGCTAATTCAGGTATCTGCCCCATCTGCTCTCAAATGGGAATATAACAGCAAAACAAATTTGCCCTCTGAATGCAAGTTCACTTTTTGTAATTGTGTTTAGTGGTTTAGGCCTTATCTGTGGTTTAGGTACCGTCTCATTTCATTTGGTAATTTAATATAGATTTTATATCAAACCCTCGACCCTGGCTAAATAATTATTCTCAGTCCCTGAAACGACTGTACAGGAAATTTGAACATGCAAAGTAAGCAGGTAGGCCAATTCTATTTTGACACAATATCGAAAAATGATCAAGCAAGCAAGCCACATTCAAACAACAGTGTATTTGTCACATTTGTGGCATTTTACAGAGTAAGTGATTACATCATTTATCAATGAAATATGCAGAATAATCGGTTATGAAATAAATCCTTTGTTGCAGCGCTCAATAAACAAACTGTGTTAAGAGTTATTTGCGTACCATATTTTTGTTTTCTACATTGTCACTAAAGGTCATAAATCCATCAAATATAAAACTGCTGCTATATTTGGATAATAAAAACAAAGCATCCTTGTAACTTAGAACATTTTAAAATATAAAACCGGTAGAGAGAGAGTAGCTTTTCATTTACTGTCACATTTTGTATTTTATTAAGCATGCCTTGTTTTAATACACCTGCAAAAGTGTATTTCCTTTCAACCTGATGCTCCCATCTGGTGGATGAGATGAAAAGACAGTACTGACTTCATTTGCATCAAAGTCTCAATGAGTCAGCTACACAAGTGGAAACAGCTGCACCTGCTCTTTTGTCTTTTTTTTCCCCCTTGTTTTTCTTACAGTGTATTGATTTACTACAACCAGTACTGTATGTATTACATTACATTATAATCATTTAGCAGATGCTTTTATCCAAAGCGACTTACAATAAGTGTATTCAACATAGATATTCAAGAGAACTACTAGTCACCAGAAGTCATAAGTGCATCTCCTTTTTTAAACAAGCATCTAAGAGCATAAACCAGAGAAAACGTACAGTGCAGAAACAAACTAATACGAGAACAGCAAGTGCAACAAACTAATATGAATACAATAAGTGCTAAGTGGATGTATTGTCTGCATTGCTTTTTTTTAGCATAGTGATTTTAGTTCTCCTTTCAACAGCTTTTATGAATGGACCAGAGAAATGTCTCCTTGCATAATGACTGGCATAATTTATTCTGTAACATCTACAGTGGGTACATTTAACAGGTGTACAGGGTCACAGAAAGAAAAAAACATTTAGTAACCATCATCCACACATTCTGGTATGTTGGTCTTTATTTTTCAATTGTCATTTGAAGGGTGCAGATGACTAATTACTCGATTGTAGAGCTGAAGTCCCTCGAACTTAAAAAAGTGAGCAAAGCTATACTTTCAATGACAGTAAAATCAATTGAAAACTAATTTAGAGACTTGAATTTGTAACAATTTAAATATCCTTAAAACTGTACATGTAAAACACTGTAATGTTCTTGTTTTCCTCCTTTTCTTTGACCTCATACGTAACACAAATTCTCTCAATGTTCATTCGGGGAATACAACTGAAATCTCACCTCTTCAAGAATGTTAGAACCTTATTTGCAAACTGCTGAGACACTGCTGCAATAAGAGACTCCAGACTGAGATGGATCATTTTTGTATACAAAAAGGTTCATGTTCAGATTATTCCAGCCTCATTATTCTGCCAGTATTGCAAAACAATTTAGCAAAACATGGCACAGCTTTTGATTATGTTTAAAGAATGCAAATTAAGCACTTTGTTGTGAAAATGGAAATTTGATATGCCACACAGTAAGTAATAGGCTTCGTGTAGGTCAAAGCAATTGCAAAATTTCTTAATGATCAATTTACCATCTGTTCACCACTGCTACGATAAAAAGAAACAGAAACTTACTGGTGACACATCTTACATGTCCATAACTAATGTTTATTCTAGTGCTGTAAACATGTCTTGACATTTATCCACCCTCCTACAGTGAACGTGAAAGTGTCAGAGTTCAAACTGAATGGAGCTAAAATATACTTAGTTGTATCTCAGAGAAAGTTAATGAAATTATATATTTATTTAGTTATAGGTTTCTCTTTCCTTTGGAACCTGCAGTCTCTCTCCTATTATTGTGTGATGCTTACTTGCCCAAATAACATTTTATTAATATTTTGTTTGCATACAATACAATAAAATAAATGTGACCTGGAGGTTGGTATTGACTTATTTCTGCATGAGTTGACATTGTGTAACAGTGGTGGACCGTCGGGGCCAGCAAAGCCTTCTCTGCTGGCCTAAACACAATCACAAAGTTATAATTATTTTATAATTTAAGAATTCTTCTTAAATACACTACATGTAATATAATTTATAAAAATATTTTTCCCATTCTCTTATTTTCTCATTGCACAGCTACTGTCTTCCTCAGTTGCTCTGCTTCCAGTGCAGCTTGTTTTAAGAGCTTTTATCCAATCAGATTTCACCTCTGTGTCTCTAGGTAAGAAGAGAGGCCCGAGGCCTGCAGACTCACAAGTGAATCCCTTTGCAGTTTAAGTGAATGGGGACGATATTGTTGATTGCCATAGTCTTCAACCAATCAGATCTTTAGTTTGACATGTTGGGAATATTCTTTGACGTGCCAGAGCCTTCTAGCTGGCCTACAAGTACGTCAGCATTACGTGCAGCTCAGTTTTAAGGTGCAGCTCTGCAGTGAGGTGCAGCGTGCGCTGTGATTGGTCAGTGGGCGAGCACGTGACTATTGTGAAACGAAACTTAAAGTAGCCATCAGAGGCTTAGTCGGAGTAGTAAGAGTTCAAATTTAAAGATATGGAAGAAATTATGACATTTTTTGGCATTTTGCTTGGTGTATGTTTTTTTAACACTCAATGGGCAGAAGGAGGATGAGAAACGGATTTGTGAGTTGGAATTTAAGTGATCAGCATTTGGTAAGTGAACTGCTTTTGTGTGTTTACATCTGATATCTGAAGGGCCCGTGCCCTCTAGTGTGTAGCAGAATGTGTGTTCCACTGTTTTTTTCCCGTTAAGCTAGTTTAGCGTAGCCTCCTAGAACAAACTGCGGTAACTCAGCTGTTTTTGTTTTTGTTTTTTGTTTTTTTTGTTCCGGGTTCAGAGGTCACACAGCCCGTTGTCTCCTAAGTGAGCGCAGTCCACCGAAAACATTATATTTCCCACAATTTAAGCTTCTGCATTTTCCAAATGCACTAGTATTATTCAAACGTATTGCTCGGTTCGTAAGCCTTGTACCGAACGGTTTAATACTAATACGTGTATTGTTACAACCCTAGAAACAAATAATAACTGTAGCTGTGGCGTCATAATGAGGTTATTAGGAGGTGGCTCAGCTGCAGGACAGCAGTGAAGGCCCAGGTATAAAATGCACGGCCCGCCACTGTTGTGTAGCAACATAGTAGAATGGATCTATTGCACCTATATGGCCATGAATAATGTTGTTACCTTGAAAGTTCCAGTAATACTAAGTTTAACTACATCAACAGCTGACTCTGCCCAGTTGGATCGATGCCACAGGACTGTGAGCATCTGGTGTTGTCTGTGTATTGATTTGCATGTACACTGTGAAGCAATGTAGTCCTGTTTTGTTTGGGTGTTAGTGCTAATTTACACATTTAAATGTTATAATTCTACTGCTTAGCTACTTTACTTGGTAACACAAACAAATAAAATAAAGGTTGGTTTAAAAAAAGAAAATACATAAAAAATATAGTATAATAAAGGGATTTAAACTATATTTAAGTGCTTCTTGTCCATCTCAAGAGAACTGTTTACTTCTTGTTAGTTCTGTGAGATTATGGCACGGTGTGACCTGAGTGAGACATAAAAGAAATAAAAGGTTATGGATGAGCAATCCTGTGTTGTAATCTCAGGTCTGCAGGGGTATTGTCTCTTGATATATTATGTGTCTCTTAGCAAAAATACTATGTTTCAGACAGAAAGGAGTTCCAGTGGCCTGTGGTGACCAACTAATCTTTGTGCGTCGATCCTGAATGACTGAATGGATATAAAGAGCTTTAGACCAAAGTTCCTAGACCGGAAGCAACAGCTGCTGAATGCTGAGACTCCAGCTGAACATTGCGGGGGGAAAAAAGCAAGTCAATGATGGATGATGTTGATACGGGCAAAACATCCTTACCTCAAACTGTCTTCACTGTATGGTTTCCTTCTCGGCAAAATACAGTATCTCTGTCTATGAAACCTCTGTTTTTTTTATCTCTGACTGGGAGTCTGGCTTGCTGGTCAGACAGAAAGCATTTAGAGCCCACCAGTCTGCTGTTGACCAAACCATCAGAATGATAAAGTGGCCTGACACCCATTGAATAGGCTAGGATACACACCATCTTGCCTTAGTGCAATCTTCATTGCCGGAGGTTGGTGAATGAGCAATAAAAAAGGAATCACTTTGGAAAAGAAAGTGTCCGGTCAGCATTCGAGGTGCGCTCAACCATGTGCAGGGAGTCTTCTCACATGCAATCATGACAGAAGTGTGAACACACAGGATAATGGGATGGCTCATCTCTCTTTCCTACACGACGTCTCCGGTGATATGGCAGCCACGACTGAAAGGGGGAGTTTTTGCTTTGTAAAGCAGACAGCTATTTCCGCCTTCCTTCAGAGATAAAAAAAAAAAAAAAAAAACTGTGTACCTGCATTACACATTAGATGGATTGTAAAGGTAGGTGTGGGAAGGGAGCTGACTTGGAAGACTCTGCTGCGACATCAGGCAGCTCGGTAGAATGGATGGCCTTGAAAGCGCAGAGTTAACAGAAAACAGCCAGGGAGATGCATCATAGGGCTCTAGCCGGAGGACGTGCCTGTGCAGTGCCGTATCGGGGGGCCCGAACCATGATTGGCTTTGCCTGTTTTGTCATTTGTTAACTTCACTCCTCACCCCACCAAAAAACACAGTCAGCCTCAGAGCAGCATGGATAATCTTGACAAGAACCTATCAGAGGCATGTGTTAACATGGAGCGTGCTGCTTTGTAATTTAATGTGACTGTTGTTGTTAGCGCAGTGTGCTGAACAGCCTCCTCACAGCAGATACAGGGGGGTATCTTGTACCGGCTGCACTCTTCAGTTCAGTTGAAATAGTTTCACTCCCTGCATAACACCATTTTGCTACCCTAGTTTAATTCAATTTAAAAGCTTAGAGGCACAGGAAAAATACATGTAACTTTTGTAAATACTAAATACACATCTTGAAGCACTATTAAATCAACTACGAGAGAATGCTTACACATGTGTGGGGCTAGCTCAACTATTAATATAGAGAACAATGGTGAAACAATGATCCCTAAAGGCCTTAAGAGAATCAATATGAGGAACTTTTGGAAGAAAAAGTTAAAAAAATGACAAAATAATGGAAAAATAGACTGTACCATGGCCACTTAACATGGACAAGGATGATCAACTATGTAACTTTAAACTACAACCGGCTCCATCATATTAGGCAGACATACTGTTGCTATAGTTACCTGCAGTTAAAAGGCTGTTTTGTGTACATTGAAAGACTTTGTGGTCACAGTAGTATTTTCACTTGTCCATACTGGCTGTGAAGATATTGCATAGTGTGACAACACCGCAAGAAATATGGGCAAAATCCACATTCCTTGTGCTGTGCAAAAATCCATTTAGAAGTTCAGTAAACATGAAGTTAGCTTAATGATGTGGGTATTATCCAAAGTTTCAGTCTGACTCAGCTCTGCAAGGAAGCATTTTCAGTGAAAACACGTACAAGTAGTATCAATAACATATTTCATACTCGAACGACTTTGGAAGATAACCAATTGATTTAGCTAATTAAATACGTCTGTCTCTGCTGCTTGGCTAATTGCCTTTCATATACCTTTGGGTACTGACTTAAGGGTATCGCACACCATCAGTGTATGTGTAAAACACATGCACTCATTGTTTTCTATGTAAGCCTGCACTGGGGTCGCTTCTCATATATCATTGCATCAACTCGTCGGGATACACTGGTATTATATTTTCCCCAGGAATCAACTGTCCATTAATACCTTTACCAAGGTGGTTATGTTTTTTGTTGTTTGTTGGGGGGTTTATTTTCTCTGTGTGTCAGCAGGATTACAGAACAACTACTGGCCCAGCCGAGGACGAAACCATTGAATTTTGGAGATCCGGATCACAGGACTGATACAAGCAATATTATTCACTTCTGCGCTTTCCGAGTTCCCCTCTTGTTATTATTACATCCACACCCCAGACTAGCACCTGACACCACTAACACTAGCAAGCCAATCCAAGACAAGAGTCCTGTGGTAAAAGAAATGAGAGAAGAAAAGACTTGTCAGCAGATAATCAACAATTTTCAAAGACTTTATAAGAATTGTAACAAACTGTCGTGATCTAGTTTGACCGGTGACAGAACCTGGGAGTTGTAGATTTAAATACCACAACTCTAAAGCAGTGGTGCTGAAAATTCTGAAAATCCTGTCTGAACAAAGAAACTGCACTATAATTCACTCAAGTTAAAATATGAGCATAGTCGATTAGCTTTTATTAACTTACATTTTCTCTCAGAACCACAGACGTAGAAATAAATGATGTGAATCACGGATCTCTTCTGTTTGCCAAATTACTCTCAAGCACACAATCCCAGGAAGCTCGAAGAGCAGTGCTGCAAGAGAGAGATGAAATTAGAGCGGATAAACTTGTGTGGACAGCAAAAAAAGGGGAAATGAAGGAGAGCAGGACACTCACTTGGGAGAAGTGTATTGAGCCAGACCTCAAGGTGCACTGCAGATCAACCTCTCTTTGACCCGAGGGGCTAATCACAATTTTAAAGCATCCCTGTGCCCCACCTTGCCATGACCCTGAGGGCAGACTCAGAGACAACCTCTCAGGAAGGTGTCCCCTCTGGTCTCATTAGAAATGGATGTGGTGTTTCTGTCAGACATGCTGGACTTGAGGGTTTTGATCAGCTCTGCCAAAGCAGAAAATGTAGCGCTGGCCTTGCACCTTGATGTACAGAACTCACAACGGTGCCTCTGGACATTGTGGACAGGAAGAGTAACCCCAAAGTTCAATGCAAAGCTCTGTCCCCAGTGACTGCGCAAACTAGTGATGATTATTCTTTATTTGTGTGTGTTTTAAGTGAAAGCATCTTCCCTCTCCCCATGGAGGTTAATACTGTGGGTCATTTCCTTCTCTGAAGAGGAAATTAAACACTGAGAGTAAGCCTTGAAATATCTCGGTGCATGGCTCCATTACTTATATCCCATAATACATCTTTGTATTTCATTAAGTCCAGTGCCCGCTTTTGTCCCAGTAAGCAGTCCAGGAGTCAAATACAAAGATAGCAGTTACTAAGCAAATGGGTCCCTATGCAATAGCTTTTCGTTTTATTTCCCCCCTTTTTATTTGTCTCCGTCAACCAATTGCTGAGCTCTGTGTGAGTGCATAAGAGTATCCTCTTTTTTTCTTCCCAAAGGGATAAAAGTCACCTTCTCTAAATCTCATTGAACAAAAAGTCACACAGAAAATAAAAGCTAAACTCTATATTCCGCCTGCACACAGAGTTCAAGCTTAGAGAGAACAGGGTTGGCACTTTTTAGTTCTCTCTTTGTCAGCAGGAATAGAGAGAGAGAGAGAGAGAGAGAGAGAGAGAGATACAGTGAGAGTAAAGAAGAGAGGGGCAGAGAGAGAGAAAGAAAAGCCAAGGCAAGTGTGTGAACCTTGAGAAAAAAAAAACAGCATTATTTTTCTAATTTACACAGAAGTAAAAGCATTCAGTTGGAATCACTTGACTCGTTACTTCTTAGACTCGGTCTCCTTCAGTAGTGCACACTACCTCCACCTCACCTCACTGTACCTAATTCACTCACTCTCCCTGTCTCTCCCTCTTGCGCATTGTGCCTCATCCAAGATGAAGGAGCAGAACAATTGAATCAGGTCATTCTGAATCATTGATGAGGCATGAGAGGCATGCAAAACTTGAATCTGACAGGGGAGCTGTAATAAGCCCCAAACAGGTACAGCTGATGTCTTTCGATTGACAGGCTTTTATTTCTCAAGGGTTTTGCTCAAACTGATCCTGCCCTTTTGGCAGAGCAAAGGCTCACAGCAGCTCTTGAAAACATCCTTGCAGTGTGAACTGCACTTGATATTTAAAGGTTTTAATCATTATTATGGTTTGATGTTATGTATTATCATCTAAGATGATCTTTTTTTTTTCTTTGTCCTTTCAGGTCGAGCATTGTGTCTATAATTTGTTGACTTATTTTTTTGATGATATTTCCCTTAATGAAAAACAAGAAGCATCACATTACAACGAGGTAAAAATGTCAGAAACAAAAAATGCCAACAGATTCCATTTCAAGCCAATGGAGAACATGTGACATTGACATTTCACTGCTTCAGAGACGTAGGGAGCAATCACAGGCCTGACCACTGTTACAATGGAAGCTTGTGTCTCTGGCGTTGACAACTGACACAATTTGAGGGCTGACTGAGCTCTCAAGTAGAGGTACAGCAGCCAGAACACTGCATGGCAGATGTTAGTGAGCATGTACATAATCTATTATATTTCAACTTGCATGGCTGATGTATAAAACTGTCCGTGCCTAATATAGTATTTTTTTCTATTAATTTTATGGAAACCAGATATTCCGTAAGAACAGTTAAGAGGGATGGCCTCTGCCAACTTTTCTCTATTAAGTAGTTAGAAATCTATTTTTATACCTTCCAATAATGAAGAGTCATCATCGTATCATATTAATAAAACTCTGGCTCAACTCTAATGATGATATGAATACAAATATTAGGATTTTTTGTGTACAGTATATTTGTATTATATACTGTATTATGTATAATTTAAGAGGTTCACTCGCTCCTCCTAAGGACTAAAGGTGGAACTTCGCAGAAGCAATCTTTAAATTGTGCATGGACCCTGTGAGAACTAAAAGTGAGTATGGTGCTAAAGTTTACTGGGGAATAAAAATGTATTTAAAGATTAATACAGGGTTGAGAAGTGGAGGGTAGAAAAAGACCAAAGGACATTCCGTCTCTGTGTGTCTACATTAATGTATGTGTGCAGATATGTATTTCTGTATTTCTGGCAATGTCATTAAAAAAATCCGTGCAGACAGAAGCAAAATAAAATCTGTAGAAAAGATTCCAGACACTACGCTATTTTAACATGAGAACCAGCCTTAAATTTACACCTCTGAAGAAATGGATTATGCCACTGCATGAGCCAGATGTTCTTCCCACTAGAGCACTTGCACATTCAGTAAGATAAAACTCTTCCTCTACAGTCGTTTAATTGCCTTTAATTGTTTATGTCTGCACCTGTCTGTATCTTCCAGTAAGAATCAAATTCTCCCCTGGGTGCTTGGTTAGTTTTCCCATCTTACTCTCTGTATTTGCCCTCGCCTCCTCCTACTACTTTGCACATAACCATAAAAGGATTCATTACTGACCAATTCTCCTGTCTGCTCATTTATCCAGAAAATCTGCTCATCATCTTGTGCTCGCCATTGACTCTGATTACATGCCCAAACAATGTGTTTACAGTTACAAATTTCCCTCTAACGAGATGACAGTAAGCACAATATTGTCCACCTAATGAGCTCGTAAAAGTAACATGCCAACAGTTTGGAGGCAGGATGTAATTGATGGAAAATAACCGTAATCTGAGGGGCAGGAGAGGAGGAAGGAGTGTGGTGATGAACTGGGTAACAACAAAGAGATTAATAGGCTTAGAAAAAAATCTAAAAGTGTAAGTGCAAGTACACTAAATGGGTAAATCTTTTTGATTTAATTAAATATGCTGTAATCAAAACACAATAAAATAATGTAAAATTCAAGCTGCTTTCACACCACCGCTCGGCAACGGCCTTACCTGCAAGAGCGATCCCCAAAAAGGGAAAGTGTTCTTTAAAGAAGCTCGACCAACCTCTTTACAACCCTACCGCCATGATGGATCCCCCCTGTCGCCGTCCCCTCACTGAAATGCCATGAGATTAAGAAAACACTTGTTCATTTCAAAATGTTCTGTACATTTCCACATAGTCATTAAAATCCCTAAAACTATCTCAAATCCATGTCTGAGTATTCAGTCATGTTTCTGTACCACCTTTAATACATTAACTTTGTATTGTGAAGTGTCATTGACATTTGAATGCATTTCTCAGTCAACACTGAATGGAAGCGGCCGTTTTCCACAAAAACAGAGGAGAGCTGTAGAATAAAGCTTCAAGCAGAAGTGCAAACCTGGAGTTTGTAAGAGGATAGAGGATTTACTGTGCGTTGCACCTCTCTCCTCTCATCTTTTTGACTCTATTTCTCTCCCTCGCTGCCTGAATGGAATTATTGACCCTTGAATAACATAGGAGTTAACAGCCAGGAACAATTACAGCCAAAGAAAAAATATCAGAAACACATACGGATTAAAAAAACGTTCACGCTTTATGTTTCTTCTTAATTTACCCTCTATCTCCACACTGTGGATCTACCCTCTGTTAAGTATCATTCCCTTACCACCACCCTGATTCACTGAACCGTGCCTAGTATTTCCACCGGTTGATGGGTTAATCCCCTCGCCCCCCACCATCGTATTCTCAGTCTTATCTGGTCACCCAGGTGTATAAGATAGGCCCACTGTGCAGTGGTCCGTTTGTAATGGTAGTCTGTGTTGTGTGCTCAGTCACCCTGCTGTTTCACAGATGCTGTGCTTTATCTGAAGCAGGCTGTGGTTATTATAGAGGGTAAGAGACACTGGTCCCCCGGGTAAATGTATAGTGTGAAAGTGGATAAAGTCCATGATTAACACACCTTGCGCCATTGTTCTTGTGCTGCAACCTCTGCACGTGTCTATTTAGGTGCATGCAAACACACCTCGCTTTAAATAAAGACATGCTTGTAGGCCTAAAACTTGATGTGCAATCATATGAACGCTCAAAATTGATTTATTCCATATATCCTAGAGTAGATAGAAAATCAATTATATGCAATCTTATGCACATACAGCTGTGTTCAACAATACAAGGATCTGTAAAGATTATGTTTTCACTTATCATGCCTTGTCAATAAGTGTCGCATATAGCTGACAGGACGATATGATTGTCATGGATTTACAGCTCCAGCATAGAGAGCAACTGCTGCACAGATGTCAATCATGTAAAATATGAAAAGTTACAATTTCTGACCAAAACTGTACATTAATAAACAATTCAAATGTCCTAGTTGCTTATGACTACATTATAGTGTGATACACACCATTTATTAAACGGCTAATAAATATTGTATAGGGGGACTGAAAGTAAAGTGTTTTAAATAGCTTTACTTTAAAGTTACAGGCACCTTTATAGCACAAAGGTTACTTCTATTTACAATTCGGCTCTTTTGTCTGTTACACGATGACTGACTCGTCTAGTTAAGTGAGAGAGAGTAAGGTATTTAGGCTCCCCCTTTGCTTGCAAGCACAAAAGGATTGTGAAACCTGCCTCCTGAGGGGTGGAAAAAAAATGAGCAGTTTGTTTTTGCAGAGAACACACTGACACTCACTTATAATCACAAGCACACATACTGTACAGTGCACATGCTCGCTGCAGTCAGTGAGCACATACATACATAGCTGTTTGCACAGATAAATCCATCATGTTGAGCTATTATGCTGCTAGCGGTGCTGGGGAGAATTGCATGCCCCATCCCTCATCTGTGCTTTATTTCTGGCTAAAAATAAGCGGACAACTAAATAAGTCTGAGCTCTAAAGGGACTTAAGCAGTTGAAGGAGCTCAGCAAGTTCGGACCGGCAGATTTGAAGTCTCATCGGCTCTCAGGGTTAATTTGATTTGAAATGCGATTCGTTTGTTTTTCCATTTCACTATGTTTGAAGAACACTGCATGACCCATGTGAGGATAAATCGAGTGAAGTAAGGTGATATGACAAACGCTATTCAATTCGAAGGACTTGTTATAGACCTGATAAAAATTCATGCTTAGATATGCCCTGAAGTGCTGTGATTGGTTAATGCCGTGTGGGAGTGCGTCTCCACGTCAACAGAATCCTGGTTTGGGTTGATAGGGAGAACAAGCCTGGTAGGTAATCTTCCTCATTCCATGCTCCCCTCTTTAAATGGGAAGCACCGAATTCATGCTCATTGTCAATCCCCACTTGTCTCACTTATTTCTGTACCTCTGTGAATAAATCACTTGTGTTCATCCTTATCTGTCTACCTTTGTGCATGTGTGTGTCAAATAATATGGAGATATTTCATCAGAAGAATTCAAATAGTTTCAGATGAGTTTACAGTCACATAATAAAATCACCGTATAACACTGACACATTACTGGGTTGACTTTACCCAGTACCCATCGGTGGGAAAAAATGGGTCACCAATCAAACCCAAGAGCTTGTTTTGATGCTTAAAGGTGCTCAATAGGGAGTTCATCATCTATTGGCTCCCGACATGTTTGATGGCTGAGCCAGAAGCCAGCAGCTAACTGTTTACCTGGGGGGGAACTGGAGGGTGGAAGGCTGATTTATGATTATGAATTAAAACACAACTCTTCAACCAATCTAATACGAAATATATGTTTTACTAATATCATTTGAAATTAATTAGGTTGTCACACAATGAAAACACAAACGCTGGACTGTGTAATATCAGACGAGTTCCCACTGTGACTGTGAATATTGTGTTTGCACACATACCAGCCACACTAGGAACACTTCTAGTGTGATATCATATTGTTATAAACACATAAATACCAACACATTCTTGTGTTATTGTGTTCATGAGATATTGACCCAAATTGAGCTGATTCTGACTGAATGTTTTTGGTGTGTAGCAAACTAAATTTACCTTTCTAATAAATGTCATTGTTCTCCTGGAACTATTCTTACTTCCATATGTCACAAAAAGAAAAACCTCCATTTGGAAACCAAATACTCTAACTCAACAAAATATTCGCAAATACTTCCAAATCTCAATGTGTTTGTACCACAGAAAGAGAAAGTCTAAAAAGATGGTGGTAATTAATGGTGTGTATGTGTGGTGGGCTGTGGGGCATTTGGTTTCAAAACCCGTGCATGGGCGAGGAAGGGTCGATCGAAGACTTCTCCCACCTCCACTGCCTTATTTCGTGACCCCCTAACCCATCTTTGAAAGGAGAGCTTTACTTACATAAAAGCAGAAGCCTCCAAGCAGCAACTCTGTTTATTCCTCCATTTTCTCTCTCTCCCTCACTACTGCTCCCTGCTTGCCCTGATACCAAGCCCCATGAAATCTACACAGCTTTCAAATTAAATGTGAATAAAGGGTATGTTTCCGTAGGATTGCATGGCATGATGGTTGAAATCCCATAGTAAATATGACTTTGGAAGCAACAGTATCTCGCAGGCTGTAAGCTCGAAAATATTTTGCACTCTTGCACTTCATACAACCTCTTCACAGAATCTGATCCGTTCCTGAGGCTTATAGAAGGTGTCAGTAGATCTCGCCGTCTTAACAGTCGTAATATAAATGGAGGAGGATGGGAAATGGTGCAATTTGCACCAATATTACTAGCGCAGCTACATGTTTGGATGGCACAATTTTACATAAATATTTAAGCACCTGCATATGTTGTGCTGCAGAACTGCAGAAGTATTACTAGAGTATTTACTTTAGGTAAGATTTAGTTGAGATTTAAGACAAAGTCCAGCAGTGTTTTTCTTGTGAGAGACTGCATCAAGTCAGAAAGGCTGAGTATTGAAGAGATAAGGGTTAACATGTTTTGGCATAACAATGATTGCTAGAAACATAGTGAGCATACAGAGGTAGAGCGGGTCGTCCTTCAATCAGAGGATTGTCGGTTTGATCCCTGGCTCCTCCAGTCCATGTCAATGTGTCCTCGGGCAAGACACTTAGCCCCAAATGTACTGCCCTAGGCTGTGCTTACGGTGTGTGAATGTGGTTAGTTAGTCCTGAAGTGCAGGTATTTTGCATGGTAGCTCCTGCCATCAGTGTACGAGTGGTCGGAAGACCAGAAAGGCGCTATACAAGTACAAGTCCAATAACCATTTTACAAACTGACAATAGAGATGATCATTTTTCAGAAGTAGTGTTTAAAGTTTGTATGGATGGACAGCAAAAATGTCACTCATAGAAACCAGTACAACAGACAAGATGACCACAGCATCTGTGTTTTCTGTTTGTGACGTAACTACAAAGTTCCTAAGCCCACAGAGGCCTACTTGGTTTAAAGTCACTTAAAGACACTTGAAAGATACTTTGAGTGCATTTCAATTAAGGAATGGGTATGTTTACATTCAGGAGCAGGAAATCTGCTAAATGTTTCCTTGTCTGTGATGCAGTTCAATGTCATGAGTTTTTTAAAGTTTTGGTATCTGGACAAAGGTTGTAAGGAAAATTAGTATTTTCTCATGTCAGCTGAAACAGCCAAGTTGCTAAGGGAAGCCCTGCATTGAAGTATTGAAGTGGTGCCAGTTGGATTCAAGGCCGAGCTTAGTCATAGCAGGACAATTTCTGCAATATCAATATTTCTGGAGTCCAGATTATGGACTTCTTCTTAACTCTGGCTTAACTATGCTTGGTCTTGGACTTGTTTTAGACTGTCTTGAACTCAACTTAAACGATCTATGTAATGCTTATTCTTGGCAGATTTTACTTAAAGTGTAACGTCACCCCCAGTTTTGAACCTAAGTCCACATACTGCATAATTTAGAAAAATTCTAAAATGTGGGCATGGGACTGAGAGATCAAACCACGCCTGCTTCCGTAAAACGAAAGCCTCAAAGCAGCATGTACAAACATGGCAGCCAGAGGTGATGAGCTATAGCTGCAGTAGCTTGGACAATAGAAATATGGCATCAAGCACTGAGTTTGACGAATTTACTGTTCATCAGACCACAAAAGAGTAAACATTTTGAAGTCCCTTCACCTCACTCCCTGCTACTAGGGGAGTACCGTCTGCTCTCCTCCTGGCAGTAGTCTCCTAGCAGCGGGGAGCTGAGACTCAGTGCTGCTGCTGCTGGCCACCAGCCTGCTGTTCTGCTTGCTTTCTGTAACGTTCGTGTGAAAACATGGTGGCGTCGGCCAGCTAACGTTAGCTAGCTAACTAGACAATTCTAAATAAGCTAAATAAAAAATATCTGATTAGAGGGCGTTAACATTCTTTGATTTCCATGATGTAGGGAAGTTTCAAGTGTTGAGCCATTTATATATATTTGGTAAGAAATATTTACACCAGCGTTGACGTGTTTCCTCACAGTCCCGTCATATCATTAAGTTTATAACTTAAAAAACAGGTTGAAGATGCAGTTACTCTTTACAATTCAAACTATATAAAACAGTAATAGAAACCAACTCATATAGAAAAATGTAATTGTATCATCTTGTATCGACATATTCTATTCTGCATTCAAACGAAATTTGAGATTATTGCTGTGTGATATGTAGCCTGTTCCTTTTCATGTACTTATTAGAGCGTGAACCCATGTTTTGGAACTACATCGTTACTCAATATGTAGTCAGCCTCAGACCATCAAGTTGTTGAGTCTTACAGCCTAAATCACTACGGGTCAGCAGTGCACCCGTGGATTAGGCACAAGCTTGTGTCGTTAGCCAATTAACTTATCATTCCCGTGCCTGAGAAACATGACAGGAACAGGCCACATCGATTTCCTTTGGTTTGATGTTCTCTATCTCTTCCTCTATCCTTCTTTTCCTTTGCCTCTTACTGGCCTTAGCCATCTCTTTCTTGGCCGATCTAACATGTCCTGTACCTCTTTCTCTCTTTGACAGGGCTACCCAATAGCACCAGCTGACAGGGCTGTAAAGGGCTTTCAGGCAAGGTTCCTGTACAGTAGGTCATCAGTTAGAAGGTGTAGACGTATGTTGTCCCTATCTCCAACTCTGTAAACCTTTTCCAAAGCCCATTTGCATCTGAATTAGCATCCAACTGGCAGTTGGTGCTAATTCCACAGATTACGTCTGTGTTGGATAATCCAGTACTTCTTCTGTAGCTGAAGTACAGAGACAAATTACTTTTTATTTGGTGCAGTAAACACACATAGCACATCATTGAATGCACATGTTCCTGAACACAAACATGCATGGGCATTCACAGACACACACACACACACACACAAGCTGCTACCTCTTCCAGGCTTTTGTCCTTGTTTGGTTATCAGTGCTATCAGTGGAGCATACAGCTGTCTGAGGACTCTCTGTGGAACTCCTTGTATTGCAGGACACATATGGCAGCAGATTGGCCATAAAAAACTAAACCAAACACTCCCACATGCTCTGAAATATTCTGCTGCTTAACTAAAGCCCTCTCTTTCCATGTGTGGTCTATTCAAGCCAGTGTAAAACGTACTCACGTTCAGACATGTGCACACCTGCACATACAGGCACCGCAAATCAATACAAATCAAATCAAATAATGTAACAGCCTCAGCTACGAAAAGGTAGCACGCCGCCATTCGTCTGACACTATTAGGAGAATCGTGACAATGGGGTTCATTTCAGGTTTCTCGCTTTAACCCTCTTCACTTCATGTGTTGTTGTTTTTTTCATCTTGGAAGGTTCAAGTAAAATGACCTCAAATTAAATTGTCTTCAGATAATACGAGAAAGGTGGACATTCTTTGAAGACTTACACAAAACATATAAGTGATATTTATATTCTGAAAAGCACCGTTGCTGCCATATTGTTGCAAGGCATTGGTGATGAAGCTAATCAATGTATTTTCTCCTTTGTGAGGTGCAGTAGTGCTATTCCTAACTGGCAAAGACAGGGTTGTCAAGTCCATAGAAGCTCATTATTCAATCTGCTTTCAGCATAAAACATGGCTGAGCGTCCACACCATGCATACGCTATTCACAATATTCCAAATCATTCCCATCAGCAGCATTACTCCAACTCCATTTAAAGACCTTGTTGCCACCTCTTTACACCTAACCCCTTTACAGGATAATGTCTGGTGCTGCCAATGTCCATCTTACTGATTCATGGAGCTATTAGATTTCAAGGTACATATGTAATACATGCAAATAAGATGGGCTATCTGTATTATGTATAATTTCATATGGTGCTTCTTGTAATGCCACACAGAGGATCCGTGTTAGAACAGAGGAAGTGCAGCAGCTTAAAGAATGTGATTTGCTGGACTTCTCTAAAGACCACAGTGACCCCTGCTGGACGGGTCAAACTGTTGAGTTGTGGTGAACTTTGAAATGAGTAACACAAATAAAGAGGGACGAAGAGAGAAAGAGATGGAGTAATTTGTATGTTTGTTCTCAGGAAGTGAATTATCTCTGTGAGGGTCAGCTAGGTCAAAAATACTTTATTGAACTTTGGTAAACTTCACTTAATGCGTTCTATTGATTGTGGGAATGTAATTAATACATTTACTGCTGACATTTGGTGAGCCCCTGTGTGTGTTTGAGTGAGTGAGAGAGAGAGATAGATAGCTCTTTACTCCAGTGTCTTTGGGGGGAGGAGGGGGAGGGAGAGGCAGCATGTTGAACAAATATGGTGTCGTGGCAAATGATTCACATTAATCTGATTCGCGCTCACGCTTAATATTTATCTTGAACCGTGCTCTCTCATCATGTAAGGTGGAGAAATATGAAACTAAAAGAGGGGTTAAAATCATGAATCTAAGCTGACAAATAGACAGCAATGAACTCCATGTGAGTTCACAATGAAATTCACTGAGCTCCAAAGGTGAACGAAAATATTGAAACTGGAATGGAACCACTAAACCATGTTCCTCATTCAAACCTGTCTTTTTATAAGAAAAAAAAAAATCATATTTCTTTAACCTAGAAATAATTCATATGCATCAATAGTGTGAAAGTGAGCAGCACATCCTATCACTACATCACCGCCAACTCCCTTAACATTATTCAGATGACTGACGGGGCCTAGAAAATTGACAGCAAAGAGCAGCTTGATCAAATGTGATCTGACTTGTCGCTAAATGTGTAATTGTGGCATCTATCAGGGTGAGGAGGAAGAGGAAACTGTCAGTGGATGTCTCCTCCATGGGAGGGCTAATGGATTTACAGTACTGCCTGACAGATTTTAGAGACCTTACATCATGTTTTTCAAATATGTATTTTTCTCATTTATTTTGAACGTAGAAGCTCAGGCTTGGTAGTGGAGCATGAAATGAGTCAAATGTGTCTGCTGGCTCTGTTCAGATTTCTCTAAATGGTTATAATTTGTAGTTACTTTTTTTTTGTTTCAGTGTTTTCTTAATTTAGGATTCTTCTCGAACGGGGTAGTGGTGAGCTTTGCTCTCTTAATATTTCTCTAAAGTAATCTAAGCTGTATTCTGACTAAATTATCCAACAGAAGACATCGCATTACAATGTAGAGCCAGTGCTGTTGGTGAGATAAACACATTTCCAATTAAAGCCCCACTTCCTGACATAGTGAAGTGCACATGTGTCCACACTAGCTGAACATCATGCACTGTTGAAGAAACACCGAGAGGGGTTATCAGGTGAGCAGTTTCACCAGCTTGAATCAAATTAACATTCAGATCACTCGGCTCATTACTGTAATTTTCATGTGGCTTTAGATGAGGATCAATTATAGGGGCAGGAAAACTGCCCATTACAAAGCTCGCATTCATATTTTCTCACTTTAGGTCATGGGCTTTCAAATGAACACAATGTAAATGAGCACACAAGAGAACCCCCAAATACTCATTATCTCACATTCACTAGCAATGTGCCATTGGATATTGACTACATTATTCTCCCTGCAGGGTCTCCAAAAGGTTATTTAGCTAGTAGTCTCTAAAGTTCCTTTTTAGAGAGAATTTAAAGAAAAGATCCCTGAACTGCCTCACTAATTGCGTTGTGTGTTTTGTGCAATGTCATATAATATCTCAAACGAATCACTTTTTGATGGAACATCCAACAACATAACACACATGGAGTGAGTGTAGCATAGTCTAGATGACAAAAGCGTGAATCAAAATGTGTTTTCAACGAGCAGCCCTTTATCCCTGATGTTGTTGTTTGACCCCACAGAGTGCAGCTTCTTTTACGCCTCCTGCTGCGAATCTGAGAAAGCTTAAGTGCAATCTGTTGTCTTTGAGCACCGATGCCTTTGTTGTGCGGGTCATTTGCTTCCTCCTAAAATGGCTGCACTAATAAACTCCGGGAAACCTGCACGTCATTGAGAAACACCACGTACTCATCTTGTGCTCTTTAGCGGCACTTCAATTATGTCTTTGTTTAGGATAGTGTGCCATTATTCAACAAGATCTAAATTAAAATCTACTAAATCTCCATGTGACACTTCGGTCTTAAAAAAAAGCCGGACGCGCTGGCATTTCGAATGACTATCATTTCTTTTGATACATAGCTTATTCGAGTGAGAAATCACCAAGTGAAGCTAGTTATCACAGACTTCACTGAAAAGGAGCTTGTCAGATATTTAAACTGTCATTCAAAGAAAGAAAGAAAAATACTGCATATGTGGAATCCAAGCTAACTCTTAACTACTGTACAGTATAGGATTATTATTGCATCATATTTTTAAATGCTCACTTAAGGGCTGTACGTCATTTTGCTGTGATTTAAGTTACATTTAGGTTATTGGCTTTTGTCACCACTGAGTATGTGATTTGTCTGGTCTTTGGCTTTCTTATTCCTCTTCTGAGAAAAAATAAAAAACTGCATTAATTTCCACAGGGGACTGATGGATTGTGCTCACCTTCAAGTTGCTAACATTATTTATCTTTTTGTCCTGTGCACTACATTTTCATCAAACAGTTCTCCCCTATAATTTCTACCATGTATCCTCAATCAAGAGAGCATGGCTTAATGAGACACTCACAATGAGGACAGATGTAATTCACACCCTCGGACTGTATTTATTGGACAGTCGTGTCTCCTCACATCATAACTGGGAGCGATGAGATGCTCACTCATCCGTCTTTATAGAAAAAAAACACAGCATCACTGCAGTATTAAATATTTTTTACATCTATCAGAATGGACCAGCTGCTTAATAGCACAGCATGTGAGGCAATATACTTTATTTTGTCCTCCTGTCCTTAGCGTCAACCATTATAATAACGCAGAGGTTTCTGACCTTTTTGACCCCTTGTCATCGGTTGCCTGCAGATCAACCAAAGTGTTGTTTCCCTCTGAGATGCTTCCATTCAAAGCATGTATGGGTCTGAAAAGGATGACAAGGATGAAAGTGGAAAAATAAAATGTGTAGCAAAAATATATATATTTTTTTTATCATGTTAAAAGCTGCACTAATCCAATTTTTTTTATAATACAAATGTCTCGAATGAGTTTGTGCAGCATGAGGGGTTCGCTCATATTGACAAACCCAGAGATAATTATCAGGCCATAATATGTCAACATATGAGTAATACTCAGCTAAATTGTTGGCTATGCCCTCAAGGGGCCAAAGAAAAGAAAGCTTGATGCTGCTTTAATCCTCTCTCTCTCTCTCTCTCTGGGGCCTCCTGACCCCCAGGTCGGGAGGCCCACTCATAACACTTTACGTGGTAATGTGATGTTATTTGAAAGCTGTTGGTCACAGCTCGTATCGGAAAAACCTTGTAAAGATGGATTCCATTTCCAGGCCGGTGTTATGTGATGGCATGTTTATGGGCTGTACCTTTTGATAACTGAAAGAACCTATTACGGTATCATCTTCACCTGTACTCTAATATTTCAACTTGTTCTGTCTTAATCTATGCAAATAAATAAAATGTACCTCTTTTTTAATAGCATATTCTACCGAAGTTCCACACAATCTTCCACAGCAAGTAGTTGAGAATATCCCTCTTTATTTCTCCTGGCCTTCCACCTCATCTCATCTTCATCTGCTTATCACTCCATCCATTTTGCACTTCAAACATTCCTGCAATCATTTACACAGTAGATTATTGCCCCTGCCTGTTCACGATAAAGCACTGTGATAAAATGAATACTCTGATAAAATGAATTAAAGCGTCAAGTATTTCCTCCCAATGCATATGAGTGAGGCTGGTATATTACCATGTTTATATGACACCTGTCCTCCTGTAAACTCTGGTAAGCGGAAACAGAGGCCGCCAGCCTATAAAACATGCTGCCCTCCCCAGATCCAAGTATTTATGGGAATAAAAACAACAGGCTTTAAATCAGACCTCAAGAGGGACTCAGTCTACACTGTACTGAGAAGCCATTTTGTGTCCAGTCCTTCGCTAGCATCCACCAACGAGTTCATTTTGTGCATTAAATGAATGTAAACATATGAATAAATTCTGATTTCATTTTTAAGCAAGAGGTTTGCTTTTGATTACATTGATTCATTTAGTAGGGACGTACTGCGAATCCACTTCATTTCCAACCTCTCACCTTGAGTCAAACATAATTTTTCCGTTGCCGCAGCAGTACCACTTATCTTCAGGCACAAGGATGTTCTGTAAATCAGTTGCTTGATTATATATTCAATGGATACAGGCCAATATTCGTTGGTTTAAAAGGTTAAATGGGTCTCATTTGTGGGTCTGGTGACAAATATTCAGAGTGTTCTTAAATACCCATTATACTGCAGGCTTATGTCTTCCGCATCAGTTATCCCCACTCTCCCTCTCTACTTGCCAAGCTGGCTTTTGTTTAAATGTGGTAGAATAATGTGGTCAGGCCTCAGAGCAGCTTTTGCCTGTAGGTGCATAGAGGGCAACATACGATTGTTCTTGTTATATTTGTTTTCTTTGTCTGGGGGGGACACTATCAATCAGGAGTGAGAGGGAAAATATAATAATAATAGTACTATTGTAAGAAAAGAAAAAGAACAGCCCCAGTGCAAATGGTTGGCTCATGTGAAGGAAGACTTACAGCAAACAGAAACATGGCGCCAAACCAGGTTTTGAAATCACCTGCCCTTGAGATTCATTACCTCTGGTTTATTTTCATAATTCTTTATATTTTAAGATATTTTTGGTTATGGAACTACAGCAGATTGCTGGCTGACATATCACAATACCACTAAACTTGTACTATTGCAAGCATTACTGCAAGCACACCTGGCTTGGTTCATCATGTTAATTTCAGTGTAATTGTCTACCATTGAACAGTGTGGGGTCTGTGTGGAACAAGGCATGGCACTAAATCACGTCGTACGTAAAAGCAAGTCACTCAAATGTCAACTGAAGCTGTAATTTTCACCGTTGTGGTTTGCCAGCGACGTCATTTTGTTGTACCCTCTTCCTCTGCAATGGTTTGATGGCACCCGAAAAAAATTACAACACCATCTGTTTATCTCGACAAACCAACTGCTAATATTCCCTTCACGGTAAGGGGTTGAAATATGCATTAATTCACATTTACTTTCACAGATTTTCAAAATATGTGGTTACAATTTGAGCTCCATTAGTATGGAGAACTAGCTCAAGGCTCACATTTACTGTGCTCTGAGAGCTCAACTGCAAATGAAGAAATAAGAAAACACACACAAAAAGACACAGCACATGCAAATAAAAAAAACGTCTTTACCAATTTCATGACATAATGTGGAGCAATTAGAAAAAGAGCTCACAGCACAATGACAACTATTTGCAGTGGACACTAAAAAGTGATTGTGTGTTTTCATGGTTTGTAGCTGCTATCCGTCATTGTAATAATAAGCAAAAGGCAAACACTAGATCAGATGTCTGCAGTAATAATTGAGTCATGCCATAAAAATGCTGAAGTAAGCCCCAAACAAAACAATTTTATTTCATGGCATTTTCCAACATTGTCAACTTCAATTAATTCATAATCCACAAACGGAGCCTGTCCCGGCCGTGTGCATCACTTTGCCATGTCCCCTGTAAACAGTTTCCACTGTGCTGTTTCAAAGGCTGCGCTTGTGTCGTCAAATTGATCTTTTCCTGTGTCTTTGAGTTGGTGTTTCTTCACCTGAATGTGTTGTGTCTATCGGCATGTGTTTTCTCAAATTGCTGTGGGTAGAGCTCTCTGAGCCACCGCACATGATAGCCACAGTTTCTGCCTCTCGAGCATATATTTGGATCACAGAGGTAATCTCTTTTTTTAGCGGTTGTTAAAAACAGTTGTTTGAACAGTATTCTCTGATTCCTCACAGATTGGCATTGAGTTATTTCCTCTATTCAGAAAGTTAGTCTAAATGATTTTTTTGCTGTTTGTTGGGAATACAGAGGGGGTAGCCGTTGAGAGCTCGACAGACTATCAACCTGCACACTACCCGTTCAGCTGTCCAACTGTTCTGTTCGAGCCTTTACGCAGAGTTGTCTATTTTAAGACACAAAAGGAAATTGATATAATTGAACTTGGGGTTGAGGGAGGCAGACATAATGCAACTTTGTAGGCTGTACCTTCTGCTCTCTGTATAACAGCAGCGCCTGAAACAGGTTCACCTTACATTCAGTCATGGTATCAATCACTAGATTTGGGGTAATGCCTTGTCTTAACTGTCCCTTAAACCATCATAAACCTATTTGCACTTTGCATCCACTGTATCTGAAATGGTAATCAACACCTGCTCACTTGTAAGATTAAGAGGAATGCTACACTTCACATGGTCAGGGCATTTCTTTAATCCCAGAAGTGATTCTACAATAAAGGAATCCCCTGAATGCCCTGACTTGTTTCCCTCTCTTTTTACCTCCATTCACATAGATGTAAGAATCAAAGGAAGAGTATAAAAAAGAGCAAAAGAAGAACAAATACAAGGCCATTTAGCAGCTGTAGTGGAGGATTATATTTATTTCAAAGAAGAAGTGGAAGAGTAATCCGGTTAACATTTGTGTGTCTCCGCCCTTGGGGAACAGGGGGCCTTCACAACCACAGTGTTGAAGCAGTCATCATGGCCTCACAGAGCAATGTTCAGTCTCATTACCACTTAACGGCCTTATTAAAGTCCAGCTCCAAACCCCTTACATGACATCAAACGTGTTCCATTAAATTGTGACATCTTGTACAAAGTTGTAGCAGCTATTAAAACGCAATGGTGAGGAAAGCGCTGTAGACACAAAAAGTGGGTGAAACCTATTAGATGTTTTCTCTTTTTTATTATTTCTAAAGCTTCATTTAGGAAATTAGAGCAGCTCATGGTGATTGTGAAAAGCTTATACCATTGAATACTTCCCTTGAGGGAGAGTCTTATAGTAAGTGTGCTTCCCACATGATCATTAACCATAAACATCAAAGGCTCTTGACCCAATCATTTCTGGTGTGGTAGAGCTAATGCAGCTTAATTAAAATCCTTTCAAAGATCACCATGGGTGACCTCTGGAATATGCTGTCTGGATCATCAGCGGCTTCTCTCATTTACAGTCTTTATTACGTTCTCACACAAATAGACCAGATCATGCTGTACTATTAAAGTCAATGATCACTCAAGGTGAATAGAACGTGTCTTTATTTGTACTTCAGCATATCAAACATTGTACAATGTGCATCTAAGCCAATTCAGAGTCTAAATATTGACAATGTTGAATATATATCTTTCCATAATTGGTAACACGTAATTTTTCCGAAATATGTTCTAGCAAGTTTCTTGCAAAGAACTACTTAAATTTGGTACTAATTATTATAGGGAAAATAGTGACACATTTCTTCACCTGTAATTTGCGTTGAGCTTGAAAGTAGAGGCCTATATTTGTTTGCCACCCAAGTAAGATCATGTCCTAATTATACTCTGGTCTTGCTTTACTGCCGTGTGTTTTGGGGCTATTATGTCAAATATGAATGGTTTGGAGCATAATCAGTACAAGCTCCGGTCATGCAGTATGTCATAATTACTGTTGGAGAAATCATTTTAGGTCATTAGTGTCCTTTGTGAAAAATGTATTTTATTAAAGGAACAGTGTATGAGATTTAGTGACATCTAGTGATGAGGTTGCAGATTGCACGCAACAACATGACCATCCGCTCACCAAGCTATGATAATGATAATAAACTACACAAAAACCATAAAAAAGTACTAATAAAAAGCAACATCAGGGCTTATCAATACTCCAATCTTTAAAAATGTAGCACTGGTCCCCATTTAATACAGAGTTTCGGTAGCCATCCCTTTCTTTAGGTAAAGTAAAAACGCTAAGTTTGTCCGTTCTGGGTTACTGTAGAAACATGGCGGTGCAACGCGGCGCACTCTGTGGAAGAGGACCCGCTCCCTATGTAGATATGAATGTCTGTTTGTAAGCTAAATAAAACATAACAATTCTTAGTTTCAGGTCATTATGCACTAATAATAACATAGCTATACATAATATATTCTATGTCTGCCAATTAATCCCCTAAATGTTAAACACTGATCCTTTAATTGCTTTTGTTTGCTTGGTTAGAATCTTCTGTCCATCTTTGCCCAGTTGTCTTCAGAATGTTTTATTATTAGTGTAGAAGAAGAAAATATAACTTCATTATCATATAACTTAATTTCTTTTAACTGTATTAGGCTTTTTCGATGAGCTTCTATAACTACATTTGTTTTTACGACATAATTATTGTTGCTCTTTTCAATCACAGCTGCTTGTACATTGATAGTGCTTCATGCTGCTGTGATGTCCATTGTCTCTGTTTCAGTCAAATGCATTTTGGATGTGGTCTAATAAACCTTGGTTCTATACAGGTCTGGTCTGCCTGTGATCATGTACCTTTGGAGTCATATCTCTTTTTTTCAAAATACACTTTTTTACCTATAAAAAATGGCAACATTTGCATGTTCAGCTGACGCATTCTTTATTTAGCTCAAATTCCGTTAGATGGTTCCTTCCAGGAAACCTTTTAAAGGTGAAGTTAAGAATGCATGGATTACTTTTTGTATCCTATCCTATCCCGGGAAAGTGTTTTTTCAGCAGGAACAGTTTAGAGCAGTGTCCGTGAGCGAGCGAGTGTGGGGCACACTCACATGCACGATCGTGAATTAAAAGCATGCTCAGCCTGCCTGGCTATGTCAACAAAGCAAGGAGAAGCTCGGATAACAACACACACAGAAGAAGAGCGGTTTCATTCTCTTCAGGTAGACATTATGCCAATATATCATTATATAACAAAACGTTTTTTGCTGCTATGCTAATGCTCTGAATGTTAATTACTGCTCTTTTAACTATGTGGCAGATCAGAAACCAGCCATATGAATAATTGGTAACAATAATCCATAACGACTTTGGAAGTCATTCAAAATGTTGTCCTGCCAACAGGAAAACGCTCTTATGAGTCGTTTTAGGAGGCAATGACAGAAGTGTATTGTTGTTTACTTTGAAATATATTGTCGTAGATAAAGGTTGTTTTATGTGCATTCATGCAAATAAATATATTTCCCTATTTAAACTTTATGCTTTCTCTTCATACTCACAAAGTGCATCGAAGCACAAGCAGATAAATGTGTGTGTGCTGTCAAAACAGCATTTCGGTCTCCCTGATGTCGCTGCTTTTTTTTTTTTTTTACTCTTATCATAGCTCACATATAAATCGTAGATGTGGCCACGTTGGCACCTCCAGCTAGTATACATCTTCCGAAAGCTCCCTCAGCTGTGACCTTCAAATGGGTCCTCTGAGCCACATTCACACCATTGCTTAGTCACTATCGTACAAAGGAGAGACAGAGAATACAAGAAGGGATGACGACAAACGCAAAGCCGCGGTGCTTAGTTCACGTTTGTTTTATTAGATTTTTCCTCAAAATATATCAGGCATTTTAAATAGGAGGAATGCCGCACTTCACCATATATCAATAGTAGTCTTGGCATTTAAATGTCATACAAGATTAGATACTTACGTCACCATCACACCTGGAGCTTGTCCTAACACATCCCCTCTATAAACAGAGGGCTATTCTGTCCTTTGTCATATGAGGGCAATCTGGTGATCCCAGGAGAGCCGGTGTGAGCCCCCGAATCCTAAAGCAGAGCAGTCAATGCAGAGCTTGCTGTCCAACCTGCACCTTTCTTTCTCCGGCCTCCCTACCTCTTTCTCCTGGCAAATGATTTGGAGAGGGACGGATCATGCGGTGCCAAACCCCAGTTATCTGGCAGAAGATCACACAGATGGGCCACTGAGCCAGCTGAACCCACAGGCAGCTGGGAGTGATGATGCACAGGATGCTTCCTATCAACAGGATGTACTGCAGCGCAGAAGCTTCACAGGCTGACACACCAGACAGAGCCACTGAAGGAGGGCCTTCTAAGAGACCAAGAGGACAGGGGGCCAGAGAGGGAGTAGCTAGATCAAGAGGAGGGACTCCAATCTGCAGAATTGAGTGAAGAGTTGAAGGGGGAAATGAGAGAGGGGAAAAAAGTGAAGCAGGTGTGTAGGCATACAATGAAATTAGAAGAAAGCCCTGTATGGCATGATGATCTATCTATCTATCTATCTATCTATCTATCTATCTATCTTTTAATTCATATATCTATCAATCTTTGATTGAATTATAGAACTCTCTGGTACAGCTCTAGTTACAGAACACCTTGTTAGTCCGATACCCAGGCCAGGTACCAGTGTGAAGTGACTGAAGGGTCTGTCTATCGATCTCCTACTCTCCATTTCAGTAATACGGACTGCGCTGCACACACGCACACACGCACACACGCACACACACTACATGTAAAAGAAAAACAGGGCTGCCCATGGCTCTGACAACAGCTTACGGTATAGTCACATGTTTCTAGGGAACTTTTGTTTTTCTGCTATTTTTTCTTTTACTATTAAAGCCTATTACTATTCAGGGAGAATGCTCACAGCTATGAACTCTCACGTAGGACCTTGGACTGTGGAAACCACCATGTATCAATCCACCGATGAAAAGCCATGAGAGCTCATAGTTAGGGAGAAATCTGACAGTTCAGTCCATTATGTATCACTGTAGACATTTGTAGTTAGTTAACTGGGAAGACAAAGCATTTTGTTTATGGTGCATTTGGCTGAACTTTCAATGCCCTTTGCATCCTGTACTTATTTATTTTGCACGGCTTTCTCCCTCTCAGCCTAATTAAGCCTGTCCTAATATCTCATGAGCGGAAAGGCAGAATTAAGGTGCCTTTGACCAAATAAAGGGAAGAGTTTCATTAATTTAGTTCAGGCTTAAAAAAAGAGATATTATCTATTACATAGGAGATATTAGGGCTGTGTATTGGCTAGCATCTTACGATACGATACATATTGTGATAAACGTGTCATGATACTATACATTGTGATATATTGCGATACGATACATATTGCAAACATTTTTTTTAAATAAAGCTAAAAATACTACTTGCTGTATACCACCTGGCCGAATACGTACATTATATTTGATAACTCAGTGGACAAATTGCATCAAGAACTACTACTAAGGTATTTGTACTGCACAAAGTCACTGAAATGCACTTGCGATAAAAAGTTCTCATTGTGTAACTGAACACTTATTTTACTAAAATACACTTGCCACAACTTAATTTGAAAATAAAATACATACTGTATTATTGTCATATTATGTCACTGACCACTCTTTTACCTTACAAGACGCCATAAACATCATATGAAATAAAATGCATAAAGTCACTATGGCTATAGGTCTTACATCCCAATCCTCCAGGTTTAGTTTTCAACTCTGTGATGTTACTGCCTGTACGGCTCTCGTGCTGTGGTGTCGTGCTGTGGTGTGATGTAATCGTAACATTCCACTCGGTGGTCTAGTCGTCCAAAGAACACACGTCAGGGCTACTCTCTCTGCAGGGGGCAGCAATGTTTGGACACGTTTCGTCAACTCTTCGTAAATCCTGGCCACTACACTGCTATATCCATCATGTATCGGCAGGAATGATTCTGGGCCACAAAGTGCTTCCCTACAGTATACGGCCGCTTGCCTGTGAGAACCCCATGTTGTGATTTTAGCCGGATCATGTGACAGGCCGGGGGGGGGTCACTGGCCTTAGCTTAGAAGGAAATAGACAGCGACATCTTGCGTTACAGGAGTGAAGGAGGAGGTTGTTTGACACACACACACAGGGATTCGAGGCAATTTAGAGGATATTTTAAATCTGTTTAAAACAGGATTTCATTTTAATGTATCATGTGTCAATAGTAGTTGTGGACATATCGATACACTATCGTTTAAAAAAGTATCGCGATAGTAAGCTATATCAATATTTTTGCAAAGCCCTAGGAGATGAACTGCAGAATGTCGAGTCTCTTCCAGAAAACATTGGGTTGGAAGAGGTGGAATGGGGGTTGGGGTGAAGGTGGAATGTAGTTGACATTTCATTTAATTCACCACTAGGTCATATTATTTCAAGTCTCTTACTCGTGTACTACATAATGAGGCTTTAATGAAGCAAGCGCATGCAGCTAACCGCAAATGAGGAAGCAATCCACAAAATTGCTTCTTTTATTAAGTGCTGGAACCTTGTTGTTTCTGTTGGGATTCTCCTTTCACCTTCCCCCTTATTATAATGTTTTCACCTCTTTGCCCCTTTCTCTCTCCTGAAACTATAACTCACAGCAGGTAAAAATTACCAGAAAGAGACAATGTCAGCTGTTGCCATAAAAATGCAAAAATGATCGGAATGATATTGATGCTCAATGGTTGCAAATTGCATTCATCTGCAGAAGAGATGGCGCACTGGGCATATTTCTTGTACATACAGTATCATCAGCTGGTGATAATAACTGCATTCATGGAGTTAATTGTGATTAAGTGATTTAATTTGCTTTTTGGTGTGCCCACATTCCTCCAAGCTGTATTGTTTGCTTCCACTTCATTTTTTGGTTCCCTGCATTTGTAATGTTTGACAACTCCCAGAGACTGGTAGAGAGTGTATCACAGTATGTATACGAGGAAATGACAATAATGAAAGTATACAGTGCAAAGCTGCAAGGAAGGACTGATTGCCCCTCACTTATTGGATAGATGTCTCGTAGTCACATTGCACAGCTGTCCATTGAGGTTGTGTTGAAGAAATAGATATATCTGCCTCTTCTGTTATGGATTCCTATAGGAATCATGATTTCATGTTGGTTCAAACCAGAGGGTGTATAAAGAATCCCTTGCTTCTGTATAAGAGGTGTTGTCACCAAACCAGATATTCACTGTTAGGAGTTTTAGATTAATATTTTTGGGTATAAATTCTTTCATAATTTAGTGGGATACATCACAAAATAACTTCAATCTTAAGAGTAAAAAAATGCTGCATATCAACCAAAAATGGGCCAACAAATTCAAGGTACACCACCAGTAGCTGTACTAAACACTTTAATCCACTCTTTAATCCACCCTTAAATACTTTAACAGCGAACGATGGAATTATTTTCTGTCTAAAAAGCTGCTCTTGCAAAGTGTAAAGACAGTTGGAGGGGCTGGCCTTCAAAAGGTAAGCATACTTGGGTGGCATCCTTCTAACAATGCGAAGAAGAACACAATATGCTTGGAAGTAATATGAAGGGAGGCGTGTAGTGTACTATATATTGTGACAGGTTAAGAAAATGTGGCACCTGTCAGATTATACATCAGCATGGGAGGAGGAGGAGGAGGATGTTTCACCTGCCGAGACCATAAATAGTCCATAGGAGACACACAAGCTGCAGTAGCATAATGCTGTATGTGAAACGTCAACCTACAGTGCTGTAGTGTTCTTCACAGAATCAAATAAGTGCAAGGCCATGAGAAATACAGTGAAGATTGCTAAATCACATTCATTTCCATGGACACATGTGCTTCATTCACCAGGGCAAGGCATTTTTATGCAATATTTTCAGACATATTCCCTTCAACACATTCCTACTTATCTTCCCACAGTATTACTGACAGTCCTCTCATTTCTTTGCACCTTTCATTCGCTCTAGCCAATACCATGTACTCTATGTGCTGCAGATAATACGTAATAATGTCCTAGCAAGCACAGCAGTTTGAATGAGAGGAAAGGCTTGAGGATTTGCATGTGTGTGTAGGTGTGTGTGTGTGTGTGTGTGTGTGTGTGTGTGTGTGTGTGTGTGTGTGCCATAGGGCTGATACAGTATTAAGACATTTAGTGAAACTGAATTCTGGCTTCTTACCTGTATTGGAGAATCACATGGTGCACATTTATTAACATAAAATAAAATAATTTTTCACATGTAAAATACTGTCAAATACATAGTAGAACAAACTTACCAATTAACTGCATGTGTGGCTTTGATATTGTCAGAAATAAATCATGCATCACTATGTAATAATGGCCACAGACATAATAGGCAATACCCCGAACTCCCTGCTATACATACAGCAGGTATGAAGAGACACCACCCAGTGTATGAAAATAGTTTTTTGGACTGCAAGTAAAATTGGCACTAAACATTTAATAAACAGCTGATGGAAAGTGTGGCGATAAAGGATATTATAGAGAAGAAATGACCAGTTCTGACAAACAGCTAAGCACTACAAATAATTACATGAGGGCAGTGGTTTTATGTAGGGTAGGTTGCCCAATAGATTGTTATCTATTGTTAATAGATCCTGTTTGTTAATTGATCATCAATCGTAAATAGATCAAATGTCCTTGAATAAGCCTACATTAAGTACTACCCCTTATCCATATAGATTTACATTTCAGATCAAAGCAGTATTTAGGGAAAATAAACTGGTAAATATTTTTGACTCAGCTCCCAACCTGGATTCAAATCTAACACGAGTCAGTTTTTGTAATAATGGGGGACCACCAGTTTCAATAATAAATACACTATGTCAATATAGGTGTAACTACAGGAGTATAGGATTATAATCCTGCAGTAGAGGAGAAGTAGGTCAAAATTAAAATTGAATATGTTATTTACACAGGAATCTGGCGCTACCACAATGTTACATGTTGTACCTGCCAGGTTGGTTGGCATTAACTCCTAATGAAGCTGGAAGATGAAACACTGCCACTGTGTTTTTAGAGAGGAAAAACTGTTTTCAAACGTAACACGTAGACAAACATTCAGCATGTCTTCCAGAGGCTTTTGCACCCTACAACTTTACATGATTATGCACACCTGCCATCCTTCACCTACAGATTTGGTATTTCTGTTGTGTCACTTTGGTCCTGGCCTGTAGGTCACTAATCCACATATTGCACTCTCCTCAATCACATAAATGCATGAACACGATTGCAGAACACAGTTATTGCACAAACTTTTAATAAAGTGACCAAATTAAGAATAATAATCCCACAGTTACAGTTACACAACTTCACCCAAACTCATGTTAAATCTCCAGTGTAAATGTTACAGGACCCACTTTTAATGAACTGTAAGTTAATAACTCTGAGCACAACGATTCTTTATCAACTCTGGTACACTTTGGTTTGACTGGAACTACAGCTACAGAACAGGGTTTTGTGTGAGGGTCTTGTGTGACTGGCGATTAACAAGATTTATAAATTGTGTCAGAACATTTTACAGGGAGACCTGGACTCGCCACTGAATGCACAGAAAATGAACATAAAACTAAATGTAGATTTATTTTTCTCCAATTGTTTGGGTCACGGAACAACATTAGCATTTATTGTGACTTGTTTCTGGCTCCATGACAAATGTAAGTCCAATATTCACTCTCCTTTTACCTCTGTTTTTGTCTCCACCAACTCTTGAGAAAGATTACTGGTTAATCGAACGCTAGATAGATTATCTCTCGCTAGCCGCTAACTTTGTTCACCTGCTGTTTAGTCCAGCGCTAGGAGTTTTTCTGAGTGACATCAAGGTACAGCAGCGTGTGTACTGCTAGTTCCGTTAGCCTGTTAGCCGAAAACACCATCCAGCAGACTGTTATCCCCCAGTGTGTCTATGGGTGCAGAGCAGGGCTGGGGGGCAGCGATGCACTCAGCTGTGTTATCAATAGCGGCCATTACTGGCTGGGGTGCAGTTATAGGTGGGGAGTGAAGAGTCAGGCAGCCACGATCAGTATGAAACAGGCAAATATTGATCCGGATCCATTGTTGGCAGAAATCAGGCATATAAGGCTACCTTGTCTTATTAACCCTGTACAAGCACCACAATTAGATTTTATTCATAATGTATGGGTAGAAAGTTCTGAGATTGGTTTATGATAGAAGTCTGACATATACTTGTGTTTCTTACATTTCAGTTGAAGGGTTTTTGTGACAAAATGTTAGTTAATTTGTGTTGATTCATTTTGGCCTCTGATGGATTTGGTTGGGGCTAGAGAGTATTATTACAGAGTCTCTCAATAATAAATTAAACTGCCATCATGCTTGCCAAGATTGGGAGCAGAGCTGGCATATTAAAAGACTAGTAAAATTAAGGACTCCATGGGGGAATTCAAGGAAATAAAATCACAAAAGTGGTGCCATAACAGCCTGGTTACAAGGCAGTAATAATGGTAGAGAGAGGGAGAGAGGGAGAGAGGCAACAAGGAAGAGAAAGATAGACTTTTCGGTACATGTGAAATTTGTCATGTTGGCATGAACGTTATGAAATAAATTGACTTTGATTTAAAAGCTGTGAAGTCCTCCAGTGTGATGTTGGTATTATAGCCTGCTTGGAGGACAAGGAGGACCGGTAATTGTTAATAATACTTCATGCAGCTTCATTTCATGGCCACACGCAGATTAGCAGATGTTTGCTTGTGTCATCCTGCCTTGGAGGAAGATATTACACAAACAATCACAGAGCAGAATGCACACAAAATGGCTGGATAACTCAAATCAACTGCCAGAACACATCCATCCATAAGAGTACTAAATAGTCAGGTTTGAGCCAACATAGCTCTGAAATGTAAATATAACCTGAACTGTTGATATATTTCAGTATTATATTCAAATACTGTACACTCTCATCATTTTATTACACCTAACAATATGCCAGTGAAGCTGATATCTGCCATCATTACAAACAGTTGATACTATTCGTACTTTAGAAATTCTCATTACAAAGAAATGATAGCGAGGGTATCCTTTGAAGCCACGGATCTCTGTTTAAAACTCTATTAGACAGAGATCAATATGTGACAGCATTAAGAATTCCTCACACTGGTCTGACATTTATTTTGGGATGGCCAGTGCTTCAACATGAATATAGAATAGTCAGGTGAGGCCATAAGATCTTTCAACTTTTCACATCGTCGCCTCGCATTTAAACCAATACCTTTGCAGTTAGTTTTTGTCTTGTTTTATATTCTTATAACTGAATCACACTTTGGGTCAGACGCGCGACTTATGATGTTTTATAGGGTTAAGGTTTTAACACAACATGTGTTCATGTAGTCCTTGCCGCAGACAAACAAAAAAATGTCCCGCATGCCTTTCTACACTCTCACACATCGTGTCTGCATCTGAAAGCTAATTTAATCGAAACATATACAATGTACAAAACAGCAACAGGGACATGACACTGCTGGTTTTCTTTCTTGTGTCCATGAATAGATCAATTCAAGCATGTGTGCCATTCCTTTTTGAAAGACAGGCAAACACATAATTGCATGTGATACAGGGTATATGTGAATTATGAATGCTGGTTATTCAAAATGAATCGTAGAATTGTCATTACTACCTTTCTCTGTATTTCTATAGTAACCAAAGGCTGCACGATATATATCACCCAATCAACCTGAATCCACAGCAAACTATTCCTGATCTCTTGCTGTTGCAAACACAGAGGCTCAGAGGCATAAATATTGGGCCGTGTGCACACAGACCAAAACATACATTCATTTGACGAGAAAAAAGAAACCGACAAGAATAGATTCAAAGCAGACCAGCCCATTTAGTTGTTTACCCATGGTTAAACGAGGCACAATGAGTACTATCATAATACACACTTTGTAAAAAGTAGAAACATTTATTTATATGTCTTTAAATATTGCCAATTTCCATGCTTAACAGCAGAATGAAGATGGCAAGACCTCCTATTTATAGTCTGCTCGCTTCGGATGCAAATGAGTGATGCACATTATAAACTCCAAGCTAAGGACAAAAAGAAACATACAAAAAAAGGTTAATGTGAATATTTTTTAAATGCTAAAGTTTGACACCAACTGATTCTTAACAGTTCAGGAAGATTTGTTGTTTTGATAGATTCTATGATTTGTGTACAATATCACTGCATTTGTAACTTGGGTACAATAGCAACAGTACTCTCATTTCAACAGGCCCAGCAGCAAGCTGAGAGACCAAGATACCTTAATTCATTAAAGATAATAGTACTCAAAACAATGAATTGGTCCTCTCCACAACAGTGTCTTTGCATTTCATTTCACACAAGTATTTATGCTACATGAATTCATTAAATGAATAATTTATAAACACTTAAAAGGACATTATTCTTAGAGGACATTTATTGTAAATGATGTGAAATTTAAATTGAATGGACAATAAGCAATAACAAACCTTATGGCTGTCCCGGGGGAGAAGTAATTTAGTAAACATGACCACACGCTTTGTTTGCTTTCAACAAACACATGAATTAAAAGAAGTCTTCAATACATCATCCAGACACGCTTGTGCTTCATAGTGTTTTTTTATGAAGGTGCCTTATCTCTTGAGTACATTAAAAGAAGTGTTGCCACACATAATGGGATCCCATGCAGTCTTGTGAAATTAATTAATTAATTTAAACACTGAATGAGCTTACAAGTGGAAGCAACATTTGTCTTTATTACAAAAAAAAGATATACCTAAGAGACTATCCGGTTGCATCCAGCTTTATTAAATTGCAATGAGTCGCTGAGCAATGACCAAAAGAATGTCTGAGCCTCAGGTTTGCGGTTGTATTTCACAAGGCTGTTCTGTATCTGTCGGTGGGTTCTTTGCTCTTTATGTTTTACACATTAAATGCATTCAAAAGTACTTAGTTCAATCATCTGGCAAGTTAAGTTGTGGTCACATTAGACTCATGATGTAAGGCCCGAACACGTGTATGTTTTTGTGTATCTTTGCACTGCTGACCAAATTTATATTAAGGGGTAATGAAGTTATACCTGAACTTGAACCTGATAACGGAGTACTGCTTGAAAACAACAAACTGTTTGAAAAGCAGCAAAGAGAATACACGTCAGTCTATGGCAACTGGACAGCCAAACCCCGAGCAGTACAGTGAGTAATGGATTTTTTACAGATTAAGGAGTATACAGGCTATGTAACCCTGTCGATCGATGAGTTTGGATTTGGTGCCGTCTTGGGAACAGGCATGAATGGAGGAAAACACTGTGCATCTGCCTGTACTGTTAGGCTCCTGTAGAGCAGGTGATCAGTCTTCCTTTCAGAGGCAGTCTAAGTCAGTCTGAACTTTCTGCCTTCAGGCTCCAAATAGACACCCCTTCCATGCTAAGATGCAGGTAAATTCATTCCAACTGCGTAGGTCTGCAGAACTGCCACACCTGCTGGCTCATAGTGAAATATTTATGACTGTAGTGAGCTGCCCAACACAGGACATTGTTTGACCAACTCAAAGAGCACTCCCTACAGAAGTTTCTTCTCAGGGTGTCTTTCATGAAGGTGGCCTCATTTGAAGCATGTTGCAGTTCTGTAATTATGTATTTGACGGTAACAATATACCAACAAATGCAAACTTTATCACGATGTGTTCAACAACAAAAACAATCTGTATTGGCCGATATGGCTCATCAACTATCAATAATCTGAATCAATGGAAAAATAAACATGATCGGGCATCAATAATGGTTATACATGCTACCTTTATTTTCTCCTGATCCGAACCGTGATTTGAAACTGTGATCCATTGCACCCCTACCCAAAACTGATGATGACCACTTTTCAACTAGTGTTTTAAGAACATCCACATCTAAGTAAGCTGCCTTCATCCATCAGATGGGGCGATGCTAACCGTGATCAATCTGGCCATGTGTTCACTGTCAGTAAAACTGTGTTCAGTTCAACTATGCCTCTGCAGTAATGGCGGCGTCACTAGAAGGCATTACACATCAATCAGCCATGGGATTAGTCCATAGACAGTGAATAATGGAGGGATGGTATTACAGCAGGCATGGTGACTTTACTAAGGTTAGTGCATAGTTTGGTTCATAGCATTCAAGAAAATGATATTCCTTTGGACAGAATACAAAAGTCCAATGAGCCTACAGAGTCATTAATTAAATACAAGAGGATCAATTCCAAAAAGTGGTTCCTAATGACATCATCAATTTGAGTCCTTAGTGCACAATGGCCACATCACAGGGTGCATCACTGGACACGTTATAAAGACAGATAAAGTTGTCAGGGTAAAGTAACTGGGATCTGCTAATCGAGAGAGAAAATGCCATAAAACCTTTTTTCAAGAACGTTGATGAGCTTGCCTGTGTGTGGGTTTACCTAGAAAACAATTGGGTAAACGCGCTTGTTAATGAATATGGGTGTTTTAACAGGACTGATTTTGGAATCAGTAAATGATGATCCTGTTACCAAAAGAAACATCTCTAGAGGAAATGATGACGTATCCATGGATAATGTGTTGAGAATGTATACAGTAAGATAGATACCCCATAAAAAAATTTCATTTTTTTTAACAAATAAATGTGCAAAATGATGAATTCTCCTGCAACATTTTTTCTTGTAGCTAATACAGCTGGTTCCAGTGGTTAATTCTTAGCCTTCCAAGAGTCCATTTCAATGATTCCCACTCTAAAAGTTGGTCCAAATCGTCTCCAGAAATTTGGGTCTCATGCATCGCTAACCTGCTCAGCTTCATCTGTGGGTGGCAGCAGGTGCAGAGCTCAAACTAATGAATATGCAAATCCACAATGAATGTAAAAGAACTACAGCTGAGGGCCAATGGACAACCCGTAACAAAAACATTAGAAAAATATAGCTTACAGCGTTGTACATGTTCATCTTTAGCCTTATGCACTGCAGGTAGTAGTTGACTGTCAGAATCCCAGTCTGAAAACCCGTCTACACAACAAAGGCATTAGTAGATTAACAGAATTCCCAGCCTGCTGTAAAAAGACAAGAAGATGTTTTAGTACAATTAGAAGTTTTCAAGAGAAATTAAACTAAAAGACCATGAAGAACAACTGAGTACTCTGGAGTACTGGGGTTTGCCTAATTTTACATGTAATATGGAATTTGTGCAGTTAACAAATGCCGGTGTTACATTAAATTTGTATTTTTGCATTTAAAACTTTTCTATGGGGTTTTTCTAAAGTCAGGACATTACATTTACCTTCACACGGTGTCATCATCACCTAGTCTGCAAGATGATTACTATGACGTTTATTACAACATCAGCTGAATTTCAGAGTATTGTTTATACTCTTTTCCAAAGGAGGTTTAATAGTAGGCTTTGTAGGCTAGTACCCAAAGAGGTAAACAAAGATCCTCATAAAATGTAGCTTATTATTGAAATTTATCTATGTGTTATTGTAATATTAATGAATCCAATTGCAGACATGTTTTAAATCAAAAAGTAAAATGTTCTACTACGTAGTTTTATCAGGATGCCGCATGAGTGTTTCAGAAAGTTAGGGGCTATTCATTATATTTCAAAAGGGGAATAACATCAGTGGAATTACATGCACAATTTAACTAGATGCTCCTTAACTTTGTACATTTTAGATCTGAGATAGAATATTGTAGAAACACACACACACACACACACACAGTGCGATTTCTTTCACTCGTGAAGATTTTAGTTTCAGATTTAAGTTTTATGCGATCCCCATCATCTTATTGCTGTACAGAGAACGCACAACAGAGGTATTTTCCTTGCAGTTCAGGTTCAGAGCCACATCTTACTTTGACTGTAAAGTTGCTCTCTGGAAGAAAATTATGGGTGCAGAATGTAAAGAAGCCAATTCAGTGGATGCACTTAAAGCATCCTCTTGATTACAGCAACAATTCAAGAGAGGGCCATTTCATGATCTCTCTCTCTCTCTCCCTCTCTCTCTCTCTCTCAGTCTGTACAGTAGACGTCTCTTTGGAGGAGACAAACATCTGTATACTGATGCTGGACGGTTGTTGAGACGGGTGAGTGGGGGGGGTGAAGGGAGATGACATGAGAGGGCTGCGAAGAGGAGCAGGGGGAGGAGGGTGGCTTCCGCGTCCAAACAAATACCTCTTTAGAATTCTCCACAGCACTCCGCTGCAGCGTGTTTGGTTTCCAGGCAGCACTGCATTATTAATGCACCCATCTACCCCGACTCCCACCCCCAGAGCACAGAGAGTAGGGTGGGGACAGATAGAAGAGGAGAGAGAGCAAGTCGGGGTGGGGTTAAAAGAAAGCGAACAAAGTTATATCTAAGGCTGCTAATCAGCACATGCTCCTGTTTGATTTGAAAATGTACAGAATTAGAGAGTTCAAGATTTTCAGATGAATTTGTTGGAGGGTGTGTGCGTATGTGTACTGCACAGCAAACAATATAATGACTTTAATTTAATGACTTGGAGGATAAGGCTGCTCTCTCTCTCAACAAATCCCGTAAAAAGACCAAAGCCATGTGCTTCCTACATGAATCTTTAAAAAAACGCTAGCCACGGTAGTTTTTCACACACAACAAATGTCTCTAATGCAACACTGTGGCTCATTTATCTGCTTTTAGTTTGACATCTTGAGAAATATGCTAACTCAATTTTTGGGCCAAGAGTTAGATGAGAAGATTTATACCAATCTCATGTGTGTGGAACTGAAGCCAGGAGGTGATTAGCTAAGCTTAGCCCCGCTCTCTCTCTTGACCGCACATTTTCCAATGTTGCACCACAGCCAGCAGTTAGCGACGGTACCGACACATCAGTGGGCTGAACGGAGATGATATGCAGGTGGCTGTGGCAGACTGGCAGTTGAATAAAACTATATATAAACCATCACCATCTTTTTGAGCTAAGCTGCCTGTTAGATCACAGAGATCAACATCTGGTGGCACGTGCTATCCACTACATCACATCAATACAGCATTATAGAAAGGCCATTAAAAATCATATCGTTGTGATTTCTAAATACCCTGGTATTCCTTAATACTGCACAAGCCAACTACCATTGCTTCGTGTATTTGCTACTAACATGTCACGTTGTGCAGAAAAGGTTGAGTTGCACCTTTTTATTTAGAAAACAACAACACCGAGGCTTTGTATTCGGAACCAAGGCGGCAAATTCTATTACTCCTTTCAGCCTCAACAAAGGCAGCGCAGACCAGATCCACTCCAACTGTTCTCACCTTTCACAACAACAGCCCAAGACATGTCATATTTGCAGGTGGGTATTTTGCACGTTTGTGGTTTAAATTTGTCACTCCTCTGGTGTGTAAAGGCCTTTATTATTTACATTTGGTAAAAACTAAGTATTTTTTAAGCGTTCATTTATTAAGTGAGGGTAATGTCACAGTACTGACAGCAATACCAAAACCTTTATACAGGGAAAAATATTTCATACTTATTAAAATTAAGTTCAGGCATTGAAATAAAATAGCTGAATTTAAAGAGTTGTTTTACAGCCTAGCAATAATATTCTGGCAACAGTGCAACCCTAAGATTATTATCTGATGATATCTGACTTCATAAAAACAGATAACTGTTTAAACTCCTGGCCAGATTGCCAAAGATGGAGTCCTTACCATGATAAACAGTCTCTCTCTCTGTCTTTCTCTCTGTGTCTAATTAACAAACCAAGACATGTTTCGAATGCCAGAAACAGTCAGTGAGTCAGAGAGAGAGAGAGAAAGAGAGAGAGAGAGAGAGAGAGAGAGATAAAGATTCCAATTTCCCCAGTCACTGACATCATAAGGTACACATTGAGTCTCTTCACAGATTGGCATCGAGCACGCCTTGATGCTGCAGCCGCCAGTGGGAAAATGTTAAGAGTTAACCTTTTGGCAGCCCAAATGCGGCACTATGCTTTTGAAGCTAGTACATTTTGCTCAGCTCTTTTAATTCCACCTTTTCTAGGGACTTAATTTCCTATTCAAGGTAATGGGGTTGGATGAATGAATTCTTGCAGAGTCCAAACTATATGTCCCCCTTGTGACCTCCTGTCTGTAAATGAAATAGTCAGCAGAGCAGCGAGCAGGAGGTCATTGTGGTATACAGCCTCGGCACACTGCTCTGCAGGGAGCATTCAGGGAGATTCTCCCCTCCATCATCTCTAAATGGAACTCTGCAACCTTTATTTAGTTTTCTCTAACCGGTTTTAGAATCCAGCTCAATTTGTTCTTATTTTTCTTGGCAATGAAATTCTGAGGCAATCCACCAAGGATGTCAATCCTTTGTCTTTTATTCCGTATGAGCAAACAAAAGAAAATAAGGGGTGCATCAGCATTGAGCTCAGAGACTGACTGTTGTCTGGTGTCTCTGATGCGCAACTCGACCAATCAAGCTGTTAAGCCTGCACTGTTTCCCTCCAGTAGAATTGAAAGCTGTGAACACAGGAAAGCAGCAGCGGTGAGTGGTTGTGTGACATCACCTTGTCAAAGCAGTCAGCCTGGATTTGCCTCAGGGGAATTTACAGGGTCGTTGATCCTCCAGTAACACTGACTTCCAAACCCACTATACAGCGAGCAATGATGTCATCTATGGAGTTGAACACGATGATAGGCAAAGGGGTTTCAAGTAAAATATGATCATCTAGAGCTGCCTCCAATTAGTCAACTGATCGGTCATTTTAGTCTAAGTTGACCGAGATATCTTTTGTATATTAGTCATTTTTTTAATGCTTTTTTCATGCTGAATGACTTACTACCAAGAAACGTATGAGCACATCTCTGGTAAACTTTAAAACAATATTTAAAGCAGCACTTTCGTGACTCTTTCTGGAGAAACTCAGTTTTACATATATATATATATATATATATATATATATATGTCGATTAAATCAACTAATCAATTAGTTGACAAATTGCCATGAATGTTAGTCAATTAAGAATTGCAGTCATCATTATTAGTGCCTTGAAAAGAGGCAGTAAAATAGTATCTACACTCTGAGTGAGCTGTCAAATATTCAGAAAATATGGCACAGCATGAGAATTATTCAACTGATTGTGTTTCTTGTAACTTTTTGTTGACTAATGCACTGCCTGTTGTGAGTGTCAGTGTACTGTGGTTTCATGTGACAAATGACATCAGTTCTCCAACTTTGCAATGCAGAGGCTGCACCTCAGCTAATGAATACACCAGTTTAACTACAGTGACGCCAAGTTATCATCGCGCACGAGAAGAGAATCAAATAAGAGAAAACTAGATAAAGACTGTGTGTGTGTTGACAGATAAGAGTGGGAGGGGAAAAAAGTTGAAGTATAATCTATTTTAGAAACATAATTACTTTCCTTTATTTCATTAGGTACCTTTTCATAAATAATCAAATGTTTTATGATTAGAAAACAGTGATAAGGGCAATCCACAATCAGTTTTAGTTGACATTTTATTAGAAAACCACGCATATCAATCTGAATTGTCTCATTCGGCATGAACCTGGCATTGTTCCAAATGACTCGTAACAAACCTGAGCAGAAAACTACCGATTGCTTAATATGCAAAAGCTGTGGTTTTGCATTCAGTTTAGTTTTGGAAAGTGATTACAAAGATTCAATTTTAGTTTGCACTTTAATTAATGTCATCATAACTACACATTGCAATAAAAATAGTTATTTGTTCCTTAGAAAAGTTACCTTGCAAATTAAGGTGAGATACAGACAGACATTGATGCATTAGCAGACTGACACATGCAGTTCAAAGGGAACTTCCCTGCAGTGACATTTAATGCTCCCTTTTCATGCGGCTTAGAGAATAGGGCCACTTTTTCTTTTAACTATCTCTGCTGCTGTTTTATACCATCCATTCCTCTTCTTCTTCTTCAAATAAAATGATAATAGTTCCCCCAATGGCAATCCTGTGTTTATAGTGAGGGGGAGCAACAATGTAATGAGCAAGATTTGTTTTATTGCTTCCTCCATGCTTTCCATCCTCCCTATTTTGTCATCTCACTGTGCTCGAGTGTCTTTGTGTTTGTCCTTCACCTTGACAGGAACATTGCTGTAAACCTGTTTCTTTGAAAAACTGTCTGGTAAAATTTCAAGTCTTGCGCAAACAGAGCAAGCAATTCCAGGAACTGCCTTGCTGTGTTTGCTGCCCACAGCTCACTTTGTTATTGTCTTTTTTTATTTTTTTTTTATTTGGCAGTCCACTCCTATTAATATGTTTTGCTTGACCGTTTGCAGAGCGATGAAAGTCACTCAGGGAATTGAGACTTGGAAGTCTTGGGTATGGAGTTACACAAAAGGTTGAAGTCATTGACCTTTTCAACATAGTTAGGAATGCTTCTGAGCAGGGATCCCCCACGAATTCCTTAATGAATGTCAATCTTAAAGATATGCTTGAAAATGATTTGCCAACCTGTTCCTATTCCTCTTGACCAGAGTTTTGTATTTTAACAGTAGGTCCCCAAAGTTGGACCATTTGGACTGGACTACATGAACCATGCCCAAACTGGTTAAATATAGGACAATGACTTTATGTCTCTTTGGGGGACCTAATTTCTAAATGGTACTTGGCTTTGTACAACAGTTGACCCGTTGAACAGTTGAGCTGATACGAACTGCTGCAGGCGATATTCACAGTTTTAAGCAGTGAAAGGGACAGTCAGTGGCAGCTAAAAATGCTCAGCTGTTACCTACATGTTTAGCTTACTGCTCTTGGCCAACAAGAAAGAGAGGAAATACAACAATTTGTTCGCAACGTGTTTCGCGACTCATTGAGTCACCACCCATGAAGGCCCAAACTATTTTTCACATTTACCCGCTCAACTTTTGACCCGTATATACAGTGAAATGCTTGCACCGTATAGCCCAGCTGTGGTAAAGGAGAGCAGTGTTGCAGGTTGAGGTGACAAAATAAACAATATAGATCAGGAGAATCCTTTATTTCAACCAATTAAACCTATTAAAATATGTCCTGATCGACCCCAACACTAATCCTTAGGGCCGGCTCGGGACATCTCTGCTTAAAACCCAGTTCAAATAACACACTGCGTCATTGAGTTAAACTGACTGTGCCCTCATCTCACTTGAGACAGTGTAAAATGCCATTTAAGAGCTCTACTGAAGCTCAGAACTAGCAGAGACTAGCAGCAGGGAATTTAAAATGGATATTTCTGTTTTTAGGTTAAGCTACATGTATCCTGCAGCCTGCCTTTTGGCAGCAGCACAGTGATCGTGTCTGTTTGAGGGTGATTTGGGAATTGCTAAAATACATTGTTCGGCACAATGCACTGAGGAGTGGAGTTTGTTTTTTTTGCTTTTTAGAATGGTGGAAATGAAACATGAAAATGCATTTAAGCAACAAATGCCCTGTAAATAATTTAATTGAACAGTTTATACTGTAAATACTATATTACTCTGACCTATTGATATTCTGTAGTATTGTTTTTGAACAGCAGCTAAGCAATGTAGTTTATAGATACAAAGTGCCATGTCATTTTTGGTAATTTTGTTTGTGTTTATCCAGCTTTGAATGTACATTTTATTAAAAACAAAAGACAGTTGATACAGACCAAGCTCTGTGTTTCCATTTCGGCCAAAGGTCAGAATATCCTCACAATTCAAGGCAAAGGTCAGTGTTGTTGGGGAATATGATGTTGAATCTCAGAACACAAAATGCAGGAAAAGCCCTCTGTTGCAGTTATTTGAGTAGGTTTCAGCATCACACAGGTCATTGTTGTTAGGTTAGCTTCAATGAGGGGTTTTCTCAGGGTGTGTGACCTGAACAGACTGTGTTCAGGGAGGCAGGAAATGTGAGTCATGCTGGCAGTGTGTGTATATAAACACCTTTACCCCCAAGTCATAGTGAGATGTCACCTTTACCTTCAAAGCCACATGGACCAACTCTTGCACAGTGTAACATAATGTTAAAGACTGGGTTGTATTTTCTTTGTGAAACATTCTTAAGCCACATCAGATTTATTCCATGTTTTCAATCATTTTTTATTAAGTATTAAAGGGCAGAGGTGGAAAGTAACAAAGTTAATTTATTCAAGCACCGTATGCAAGTACATACCCATTTTGTTAGGCTTATTACTTTCACTTGTCTATTTCAGACGGAAATATCTTACTCATTTATGACATTTGTCTCTGTCTTTTGTTAGTACTTTGGCAGATTGTGGTTTTATATTCAAAACATATGATAACCTCATATGATGCATTGTTGTATTTCAAAGTGACCATCTGGTCACAAGTTTTAAAAAATGCCTATTAATCTGAGAGAGTACTTTATTTTTGACACTAAAGTACCCTTTATCTTTACTTCAAAAGAAGAATTTAAATACTTTTCCACAACTGATCTTCAGGGCATCTTGTGCTGAATATGTATGCATATATGTATTCTCCGTGCACATTCCAACTTACTCATCCTCTGTTCAGTCCACCTCTTAATCAACCTCAGCCCCGAGATCAATAGCCTGCGAAAGACAATCCAATCAACCACTCATAATAATAAACCAATTAAAATATAATCCATTTATCCATTTAATTTCCAATGTGATTCACCAGCATCCTGACTTTCCATAATGAGAATGCCTCTTTCAAGGGCAACGTGGCATAGTTGCCGACTGCACAAAACAAAATCCCCATATAAGGGATGCACCTTTCCTGCTCATTATGAACTCAGATGCATAGTGTTGACCTATGACAGAACCAGCCTCATTTAGATGCTAAGCATTATTTCACCTTCTAGGGAGTGAGTCCGTGGACCATGCTAGGGCAATGAGGGAGTGCCCGTCAAACACTGCTATCTGAGCTTTGATGTACTACTTAGTGTGTGCATCCCTAATGACCCTTAGATTTTGTATGTTCTGGAAAAAAAATGTTGCTGCCTCCACTGAACAAACTGGAAAAAAGGATGATGTTTCACCCTATAGAATGAACCGAAACCACAACCTTTTCAAATGCAGTAAGTGAACTGTTAAAGATCACCTTGAAGACATGCAAAAGCAGTGATGGATGGGCCATTATTGATGGTTCGGCAAAACTGACAGCAGTGGAGATAAATATGGCTTAAAGCCTGCCAAATACTGTCATTACCACTTGGCCCTCAACTTGTCAGTTAACTGTATGAATTTATGCTGTTTAGGCAGGCATTATAAAACAATTTCCATGCCATTAGACCTACAAATTCAGGACTCATTTTATAGCAATATAATAAACATCACCCTCTTTTGACTGGTATTTCACTTACAGAGTATAGTTACCACACACTACACAGTGAATGCATTACTTCAGGATACAGAAAACCTTTCAGAAAAGCCATAATGCTAAGTGAAAAAGTGAACTATAGTACATACAATCCATCCACTATGCCTGGATCCCTTAAGGTCAGCACTGTTGAGTGTTTCAAAATTGATTAACTCAACCTGAAATGGTTCTATTTGAGGACTCTGCCCACAGTTTCTATTCCGAGATGAAATGATTGTTCAAATAATGGATTGATTTTTTTTGTAATATTAATTGAAGTCATTTTCTAAGCAACAATGCTTAAAACCCTTTGATTCTAGGTTTTTAAATGTGCTGCTTTTCTTTGGGTTTCTTACTGTTGGTCGGTCACAATAAGCAATTTCAACACACCAGTTGTGGCTACAGGATATTGTGAAAGATGTTTACTATTTTTTTACATATTATACAGTATAATATACTATACATTTTCTAGTTTGGAAAATTGAAACAAAATTAGAACAAATTAGGAAAAAAAACATGAATGCAAATAAATGTAACGTTTTTTTTCGAATAAACTAGACATTTGAAAAATGAATTGATGTTGGGTTTTACTTTGTGAAATGAATCTGTATAGTAGTGAAGATGACAAGTATTGTAGCTGCTTATACTGTATTTCTATTCTACAGTGAGCCTGAGTGTCACGGCTGTTCTACTTTTAAGCCAAAAGAATGAGGAAAGTACCTATATTTAAGGAAAAGCAAAATAAACAAAAAAAGACTTAAACACCATCTTCTCAAAGATAATTTTCCTTCAATAAATCTAATCATGAATATTTTCAGTAGTGGCCTTTTTGGCATGATGTGTCAGATAACACTAGTTTTAAGTATTATTTAGAATAACATCTTTAAGACAACGTGTCACCGAATATAAAGCTGTTCCGACTGAAGTTGCACTCCAACCGTAGTAGCTACTTGAAGTTAGCAGCCTCGGTCTCCAACCTCTTTCCCTCTCTCTCTCACACACACACGCACAAACTGTTATGCAGAAGGGGTTACAAATCTGACATCTCACTGCACTCTGGCATCAAAGCCCTTTGTACGCGAGCCGACACCTGGTCCCTCTCTCCTTGCCAAAGAGGCCTAGCGAGAGGGCTCAGATGCCTGGAAGAGCTGGGTGAAATTACACCACCCACCTCCTGCTGAACACACACCATACACAGGCTATTGGAAGTCTGGGCAAGGACAGACTCTGCTGCCCTAAGTTGCCCCCCTGAATCCTACCCTACACCCCTACCGGCAAAGACACACACCCATAAACACACACCCATAAAGACACACTGTACTCTACACACTCAAGCTGATTCATGCATGTTGGAGCAATTGCCAGACATAACACACTACACTGCTGTGATAGCACGGTGTATCCAATGGTGCTAAATTAACGTCATGAAGGTCAAAGAGAGAGAATAATCAGTTTTGGATATGGACTAGTTTTTTTGCTTCCTAAGGGGGTTCTGGCTGAACATTTTATGCCTTGATGAACCAAGTAATACTCCACACACAAGCCTTGATCCTATCCTTAGGCTGTGTATGTAACTCAGAAAATGATTGCTACTGTTTTGATTTCTTTTTCTGTCATGTGTACAAGAAAACTAAGCCATTTTCTAGCCACCGGAGCCAGTCTTACATTTTGTAACATCAGGCAGCATAATGTTTGGTACAACCATCAAACACGATGTTAGCCTGTCACAAGGCCTCACCTCCTCTTCTATCTTTGATGTTGCAGGGAGGCTGCCGCCTGAGACATTGCCCAAGACCTTTCAAGACTTCACTGCTCTCAGCTGCAAAGCAAAGACTACATGACCAGTAACTAAACCTCATGAGATCTTTTGCTAAGACTTTATTTTCAGGCAACTGCACCAGCAACCTTTCAGTAATTCCCCACCTGCGACTGCCTAAGAGGCACAGCACGTCATGCCTGTGAAGATCTGCAGTTATAATAATAGGTATAAGACCACAGAGACTCCCACAATTTTAGAAATTAATTTAAAGATTAATTCTCTGCATCAGGGTTGATAGCTTGAATAACGCAGACATACTGTAAAAATGCACATATTTCCATTCATCCCACTGCCACTAACATGAAACTTTAAATTAAGTTCACTCAGTAGCTATAGAGGCTTGCTGGAAGGACGAACCCTGAATCAGGTCATCCTTCCTTTGATCTTCAGATTTTCTCTTTATTCGGGTGTTACTTTTCTATTCTTGCGCATTGTATAAAAGCTTCCAACACATATTTCTCTATATTTAACTATTTACAATAGGTACCAGAAAAACTTCAACTGCATAATACCTTTTGGCAGGTCAACTGCAGAGCATATGACTCATTCCTACAGATTTGCTGAAGGGTTCTTGTGCAAAAATGGGGGGTGGAATACAAGCTGCAAATGCTAGTAATCACATACTTACACACTTGTATACTGTCTGTGTTATACAAAACTCATATGTCCATTTGAAACCAATACATCTTGATGGTAACTCTGGGGGTGAAACAGAGAATTTGTGTGCATGATGCCTGCTGCCATTTATAGCTCAACAGCTGGCTGATGGGCAACCGCGGAGCTACATCCCTGGAGCTGCTGCTACTGCAGCTGATAAATAGCCACAGCAGTCACTATCTGCCAACCTACCTCCTCTTCACTACATATAATTCCAGTTTACAGTTCTCCCATGGCATTTCTTTGCCAGAGATGTTGTGTTCTGTTCCAGACAATGCTATATATGATCAGTGAAGCTGTGTGTGTGTGTGTGTGTGTGTGTGTGTGCAGCATGTGTCGGAGGAAGGGGCCATGCTCTGTCTTTTATTTGATCTAAAGCTAGACATATGCAAACTGCTCGTGCTATTAATTGTCAATCAAAGGGCATAAACACACCAATGTTTTTTGAAATAATATAAACTGACAAGAAAAACACAGTTTCTCTGTACCTGCTGCCTCCTCTGTACTCTACAGAACTTCAGGTGACATTTTCCCTTAGGTGTCAAGAAGGCTGCCATGGTAAAGCCCACCGGAGTCTGTACCTGGTTGTGCGAGCTGGAATCAATTGGATTTTTGCTGCGGTTGTTAGCCACCTCTGGCGTTAGTTTGCCCACAGGCATGGCTATGCATCCTCAGCTGCAAGGTTCGGCACTGGGCCCTCTCCGTGAAGCAGAATGGTGGAGCACAATGTTAATCTCTTCTCTCTGCTGAGTCCCAGCTGTGGCCCTGCATCCCCACTGGGCCATTTAATGTGGAGCGGAGGCAGCATGGACCTCTGCAATCACCACAGCCATGGGTACAAACACAGCCACAGTTACACATCATTCAAAAATGAAGTCTGCTCTTGCTCTAATGAATCTAAGTTTATTGTGGAGTATGACATGTATGGTGAAGTATCTGTAGAACTTCATAGACATGGTTTGCAGAAAACTTAGCCAATGTTTCAGGGACTTTTTTAGCCTCCTCCCTACAGATGAAATGATCTAAAGGACTGTTTGTCTACGAGCTCTGATTTGTTTTTCAGTTCTTTTGAAGTACTTAGATTTCTATATGCTTTTCTTTTTCTCTTTCTCGTGTAGAAATAGTGAATGTGTCATTTATATTTACAGCACACTTCCTTCTGAATTCATTCAGTTCTTGTCCCACAGTCTGTAGATTCTACTGCAAATCTTGTAATGGCCTTCAGTCTGACACATATTCTGTTTTTTTCAAATGCATTCATTATTTTTTCAGTTCTATAACACTGAGTTAAGCATTTTGAATATATATAATATGATTTCTGCTTCCCACTAGCACTGCATAACCTGCAGCAAGATAAAGAAAAGTTTGGTCCAGATGACACAACAAGAAAATCACATGGATAAAAAGAAAAAAGAACTTGGATGTAATTTAAAAGTTGCAAGATAAATTAAAGATGACAAAGCTTGACAACTGACTTCAACAACAGAAATTAAATAATAATTGGATCTTTCATTGATCATTGTGTGTGTACTCTGTTTGTCCTCTCACAGGGAGGTCAGAGCTGAGAGTCAGGTACGAACTGGCAGGGATTTTGCTCACAGACACTTCAGCAAAAGAGATGCTTGCCAACAGAATGGTTTGAACCTTTGTCCTTCGTTTGAATAATTGCCTCCCTATTCACCCTTCTGCTCCAAAGAAAGGTTCTCAGCAGGCAGCTGATGAGTAGAAGAAGAGAGATTGAGTATCGTTTACACCATACCTTGTGGTTCTGATATATTTCTTCAAATCAACCACCTGTTGGGATATAATAAAATAATACATGACAAAGAAATATAAGTCCTGCATTTGATAAACTTTATTCTTCTAAAAATGAACACATACAATATTGAGTTCAGCATGCAGCCACACTTCATCCAATGCATTTATACATAGGAGGCCTGAGGAAAATTGCTCATTGTTATCTTTAGTAATCCATAAGGTCTCTGAGCTACAGCATAGCATGGTCTGAGGCTTGGTTGCTAATCGTAAATTCACAGAGATCTACTTAGAGAAAGGCAAATATCAACAAGTCCTGCACTGGCTTCTCTATTTTCTCATTAGGCAGATAGATGGAAGATAGCTAGCAGTGGGAGAGGTGGAGGCAAGAACAGATTAGTCTCCCTTCACAAACAACCACATATCCTTGACTTTTAATTAAAAATGCCATCGCAATTAGACACGGTAGTTTAAAGGACTGCCGAAATAAAAAAGAGTTCAGGCACCGCTATAAAGGCAATCCGGAGCAGTTCCAAGAGAATAAAGCTTTTCACTTTTCTCTTTGTGAATGTTTTTTTTTTTTTTTTTTAAACGGAAACTTAAATCGGCTTATAGGTTTTTCTCAAAAGTACTGCAGTAGAAGCAAAAGAGGAGCCAGAGAGGAGAAAATAGAACTCAAAGTCATCACAGTGGTTACAAAGGACATTGGAGATTGAGGTCAAGAAGGGAGGAAAACTATTCTGTCGGCACAATAAATGAGAACAATTAATCAACAGTTAATGTGAATCACACCATTTATCCATCTAAACAATCTGGTTTCACCAAGTCACATTACTAAAGTAATAAATCTGTGCAACTCTGACATTTGAAATTCTTTAGAGAAGGGCAACAGCCTGTAGCAGCCAACATAGTCGTTGGTAAAACATGAGCAACAGCAGGGCTCAAAGTGACGCATACTGTACTCAACCAAACACACGAAAGTCCTGAAATAGCACCGGCATGTATTGTGAAAACAGAAACTAGGTCTACTGGTATGGCCTACTTAGGCTTATTTTCCAGTTGCTTTGCCTTATTTAATAGTACTATTAATAAAACAGCTCAACACTGATTGCCCAAAATGAGAGTTATTTCATAGGAGAAGAATCCAAGCTTGTGATATTACTTCACATTTATTGAAAAATAAGCTATTTTCTACTGTGATTATGTATGATTTAGCAGTTTGTTGTTGCCCCACTGTCAACCACCAAATAGTGTATGTTTCATGTGGTTTTACCAGCTTTTCTTGCAAACTTTTCCATCTTCGTCTTAATTGTTTTGTATATTCTTGATTTTAAAATGTTCCTTTTTTCAGTATATCGTTCTATTACAATAAGCGCTTCCTTGTATTACTCTCTGTTAATGTGTTTTACCTGCATGTGAACAAATAGGAACACAGTCCCACTCCTATCCAGGCTTTTCTGCTTTTTGCAATAGTATAACAAATCGGTCTTGGTGATTTAGTATTCCCCTGGGTAATTGGTTTTCTGGAGAGGTGACCATGTGGAGATGAAAAACAATCAGCAAAGCTCTTAACAGATGCTGTAATTACCTGAGCAGACTCGCACAAATGCTTGTGCACACCAGAGTAGTAGACATACCCTCTGTGATCTACCACTTGCAGAGAAGGAAGGGCGGAATCCACTTGAGGGCGTCATCTTGACAGGCAATGTAATGCACTATCTAGCCATACTGTGGAGCCATAGCAGACAAAGGGAGTGGAATTGACTATAATGCCTTTAAATACGATTTAATATAAAACAAATAAGAAATATTTGATTAAAAATCAATAGAAATCGTTGGGAATATAAACTACATTGTACAGAATTTTTTGGCCATACACCTTTTTGTGAGTCAGTCTGTCAGTTGGTCAGTCGGTCCACCATTTCCATTGTGATATATCTCAACAATTATTAGGTAGATTGCTAAGAAATTTGGTTCAGCCATCCTTAATAACCTATACAGTGCACATGTAGACTTTACTTGGGTGGGCCACACAGGTATGTTACGGCTGCCGTATATTTGGCAACCTATTTCACCATTTTGTATTCTATATGTAGATTGATGCAGTTCAGCTGTACACCGTCAGCAACATGTGCTGAGCTTGGCAAAACAAGCACATATGCGTGCGAGTCAGTCGCACTTTGGAGAGCTAAACGGAGATGGCGGTCTTCATAGCTTAAGAGATGCTTTTCAGTTTGCGATGCGCGATTTAAATTTTTTATTTTTTTTGCTGGCGGATTCACGGGCCACATAAAATGACGTGGCGGGCCGGATCCGGCCCGCGGGCCGTATGTTTGACACCCCTGGGTTATAATGTCCAGCTTTTGTTGAAACTGTTAAGAGGTGTTGATTACATTTCATGATCATTTTGGAGGCATAACTTTGTGGTGCTGTTGAGTTGTAATTAATTATACTGAATAAAGTGTTTCTTAGAATTTGTCCACCATTTTTATATCAATGAGCGTAGATCAATATTAGCAACATAAAAAACATTATATGTGAAACATTATGTTTCGAACGATTAAGAATATCAACCAAGAATGTGGGCCAAAATGAAGGTCTGGCTTGTGTACACATTACTGTAAGCTAGTGTGTGATATTCTGATATATTTATATAAACGCAAAGGTATAAACTCCAGACAACATCAATTTGTAATAATGTCCTAAATTAGCACTCATACCAGAAAGACTTTAAGTCTCTCCATCCTTTGTTTTCAAATTGCTGAGGAATATATTCTCTCGCTGCTCAGCTTGATCTGCCCGTGGGGATTAATCACTTTGTACAGCAATGTCGATGATTAAAGGCTAAATTGCTTAAAGTGTTTCGAAGAAAGGACAGGAGAACATTAGAGGTAGGTGTTAATGTTTGAAGGATGTGAGGTTAATGTGGTGCCATGCTGAGAGAACTTGTTCCTTCCCTTCAGCCGACTCTGCACTCTTGAAATCCTAAGCTCCGAATGACCTATGTTAGTCAGGCACACATTATTATGGCTACCTGGTGATAGCAGTGCCTCATCTACTCCAACCACCAACGGCAAACCACAACATGAGGTGTCTTGAGACAAAGACGACCATAGAAATAACTCAAATTCTAAGTAGGGGGTTCTCTCGAATATTTTGAAAAAAGTACGGTAAGCCAGATTTGGTTCAGTGCAACACTGTTTTACTTTCTTACTATATTAGCTATTTTCCAAGTGGGTTCCATGTTCTTCTTTCTCTACTGATGAGTATATCAGTTCAATTTAAGGACAACAGGACAATCGGGACTTTTTAACCAACTAAGCTTTGTTATGACTGCATTAAGCACTCATGAGACATGGATAAATAAATGAATTGACGAGATATACATTACTTTCGGTTTGTATTTTGATCATCAACTTAGTCACGTTTTTTTGAAAATAATGTATCCCCTGCTCACATACGGCTTATCTTTAAAGACTGTAATCTGCTCTATGCTCTATATAAAACACACAACGCCCTGTAATAGCAACACAAAAGGCACCCGAAAGACTTTCAAATATTCAAACAACAAAAAAGGTGTTTTTTACAATTTTCACTAAGGTTGTTATTATACTTTGTGTAAACTATGGGACACAAGAGGGGTTTATAAATTAAATATACTAACCAAAAAGTTACCCCAGGTGTGGCCCTATGGTGGTGTTTGCTGGCACAGATTTGCAATGGGGATTTGTGAATCTACTGAGCAATTTTGATCATGATCAAATCAAGCAATATGGAGAAACATCAGTGTTTGGCACAAAGGGTCCAGGCTGGCACAGAATTTGACAGCAATAGCTTTCATCCCAAAAGAGATGGAAGACAGCTTTTCTCTTAGAACACACGGCTTACAGCTTTATCCATCAAGCCTGTTTCAAAGTAATGTTGGGTGAGTCAGTCCCACTTTAATGATGGCGCTCCTTGGACTACTCTTACCTACACTAACCACTTGCTCAAATACCTGGTAACCAATGTCATTTATTTCCTGTGGAAGAACTCATGTTACGGTTGCAGATGGTGTTAAAAATCTGTTTCCAACAATCATAAGACTCAATTACTGGTTAGTAGTGTTACCAGTGCATCCAAGCAGGGGATTATGCATTTCTATTTTGGCAACACTATCTTGCTGCATCTCAAATAGTTACCTTCTCTTTTTGATAATCCTCACACGTAATCTCAAAGAATACTACGTGTATGCCAGACCTCATTCTGCAAATTCTCCTGCTGCTATACATGCTTTTCATTGTGATCTAATTACACTACTGTATATATATAAAAATAAAGTGTGTTACCCCATCAACAACATACAAATTGTACTACAATTACCGTTGCACTTGACTACCAGTATGTGGATATTCTGTATGTTCATTGGTCAGGGTTTAGCTGCCAACACCCTGAAGACACTAGATGCTGTTTAACGAGCACTTTTTAATGTATCACCCAGGACTGTTATTGCACTTACCACTGTGAATATACTGTATACTGCACGTACTGTACTGAGGCACAAACAGATATCAGCTAGACCTCTCCCTGCTCAGCTGTAAGAACCTGTTGAGGTGCTAGTGTTCCACATCCTTTAATCACTGGCACATCATGGTGACAGAACCCTGTGTAGTTTAATAAAGCTACAGAAACAAATACATCCTTCTCTAAACTATCTTTCTCACATAGTGTCTGCAAGCAGGGCTTAGGAGAACTGGTTATCACCATCTCATTGAAGAGAGACCCCTCAACAGCTTGTACAGTTCCTTGGCATCATGTCTCTACTTCACTGTATGCTGACAACTCAACCATCAAAACTAGTCACTTTCTTTGGAGGCTGTTTCAATTATTCACTCTTTCCTTTGAGTGTCAACACCTCTGCCTATTTCTTTTTTTTTGTTACTTTCTTCATCTCTTTCTGCCTGAGATGGGCAGGTACCACATTCCAGGTAAAGCCTATAGAGTCAGGGAAAGACAGGAAAATGGAGGACAAAAGAGCGGTACATAGGTTCACAGAAAAACAACTCTTATCACAGCAGAGAGTCCAAATGGGATACCTAACCAAAAGGAATAATTATCTTTCGGATGAGGCTAATCTAAAGCTATCAAATAAAAACAAACTTCACTGTGAGTGTAAGGAAATGCAATCATTCAAATGGGCTAGAAATGCAAATGTATGGTCTTATGTGGAGGAAACAAGGAGCCAGGAGCTGACGTCCTCCACGAACCAGACTCTCTACTGGCTCATAATTTTCTGTAATGGATGTCAATGTCCCTGTGGACAAGTGTGCCATTTGTTAAGGCCAGTAGAATTGTGAGGAGTCAGCTGGCTCCTAATCAAGGATAATGTGTCTAATTGTGTTCATAAATTCCCCCATGCAGTAAAAATAGGTTTTCATTAAATGTAAATCTAATAATAGTAATAAATGATTAGATTTATGAAATGTATACAAAATATAATGTTTCAAATATTTATAAAATATATTAGACACTGACATACATTTATTGATGAATCTGGAAGTGCTGTAGCATACAAAGAAATGATTAAGCAAAATATACCAGTTATTGCCACTCTCATATATAAAATGAAAATATATTGGTTGGCTCTGCAAAATAAAAGTGGACTAAATAAATAATCTGATTTAGTTTTATTAGAGCCCGACTGATACAGATTTGTTATCCCAGTGGAACATAGTAGTTTGACAGTTGAAGAGTATATAGCTATGATGGCGGCTCTATGAGGCTGTATTTTGCTGTACATGCTAATATTCGCATGCTAATGCTCACAAACACAATGCTAGTTATGTTAGCAATCTTAGTTTACTGTGTTAGCAGGCTAACATATGGTAAAGAGCATTAAATATATCTGTGGCTTATAACAATGTAATTAGTTTAGCAGCAAGTTCAAATTTTGACCACATGATGCGGTTATATGAAATATTAAGCAATCACCAAATTACTGAAATTCATCCTAAGGAGAACATGAATGTCTTAACCAATTTGGTAAATTGTTGTTGTTTGGTAAATTGACATTTCCCTCAACCTGCTGGTGGCACTAAGGAAAAGTCAGGGGGTCATCAAAACCATTGTCATACAGAACTGACAGGCCTTGACATCCATGATCGGCAAACTATGCAATGGTGAAACATTTTCTAAACCACAGCAATTATACATTAAATTTGGCATTTCTGTACTACGATCTCTTTCTCGGCAGACTTATATGCCAATTTGTGAGGTTCTTTTTCTTACTGCATTATATTTTTTCATGTAAAAGTGCAAATTTAATGTCCTTCACTCATTTTTCTCCTGAAATATTTTTTGATCCACTCTATTGCACCCTTTCGACGCACACACATGCTGTACACACACACACATACACAAATCAAGGCCGCCACCCCTGGCACTGCTGCTGTCCCACTCTGTCTTTTCAGTTTCCCTGTATTGTCATTCATGCTCTCATATAAAACATACAGTGCAGGCCTATGAAAGAGCAAAGGGAGACATTTCAGAAGACTGTGGAAAGTATGCCAGCGCTTAATTTGCCAACAACCACAAGCCAACGAATGAATTAAAAACATGGCAGCCAGAGTTGCAGATTATTAGCTTTAAAATATTAGACAAATGGGAGAAATAAGAGGCAGAGCCCATGGATTAAGCTAACACACAACATGTGGTTCAGTGGATTTAGGTTTTAGGTTTTATGTATTATTAAAGTATTGTGTATTTTCTGAAGTAAAACAATAACAGAACCCTTTGTATTAACAATCAATAATATTCCACGTATCTAAACATTTAGGCTACCAGACGTGTTGAGTGGTTAACAATGGTATGTAATGAATGCAGATATCCTTAAGGAAAAAAATCCAACAAAAAAGCCAAAACCTAAACTAAAGACTCTATATCTTCCGCTCGCTATCCGTTTCATACGAAGTATACACCTGGTGAAGTGCTTCATTTGTACTTTCTTTAATTTATTACAATTGGTTGCAAGGTAATCAAGTTACGAAGATCCTTGATTGGCTTCCAGTGCAACACCACGATCCCTTTAGATTACTGTGGTCCAGAAACACCATCTGAATGACAGGAGGCAGAAAATGAGCTTGGGAGCAGGCGCGCCGAACATGCTCTGTCAGCATGGCACCACATTAACCTCACATTCCAACAACTCTGTGGCTTTTCTCTTTTTACTTTTGATGTCTCTCCTCTCACGTTGCTTATGTCGTTTAACATTCAACATAAGCGTCAACATAAATACTCAATACACATTTTTCCTTTTAAAGATTTAAAAAAGACCTGAAAATGCAGAGGTTGATCTTTAAATATAGTTTCTTGGCTCTCTTCAGTACATAAATAATTGATCACAGAGAAGCTCCAGGGGGAGTAGTGTTCGCAGATATGTTGATTTCACACCAATTTCCTCACGTACATAGCCCATGCAATCTCTGTGTTTGTCCTGCATAAAATTAACACATACTGGACAGTATCTCCAGAGCTCAATTGAAGACTGGAGCTGAAAAACAGAACTGACAAATAATGCCTTCAATGAGTAATATTTCCAAAACGTGAGGAAAATGACTTGAAGAATTAGGCAGAGGAGGCTCACACATGCCGACAAGACAGATTCCAGGATCCATATCTCTCTGAGAAATCACCAAACAGCAGTATAAACAAGAGAGTGTCTCAAAACAAATGTTAAACGTCAAAAAACGCAATTGAAAAAGTGAAAAAATTCAATATAATTTTCAACATAACAATCAATGTAGTTCCTATGACAATGCAAGCAGCACAAATCTAGAGCACAGTATGCTGCTGGCAAAACAACACAAATCATCAGTAATGTGTTCTACAGAGAGGGAAAAAAAGTTGTGAGTTTTTCAGCTTAGCAATACTGACAACACCTCAAAGATTTTACTGCATGATGCCATGAATAAATATGCCCAAAAGTTTTGTCTATATACATTTCTTAAAGGAGTTGCAAAGTAATGTTTTCGGGATGTTTTCCCAGAACAAACACAGGATTATTCAAGGCAAATAAATGATGATGGAAATGTTTGTATTATAAATTTGTTTGATCTCATCAACAAAACAGCTGACAGCGGTGGGAGGGGGGGCAGATTAGGTTTGAAGCACCCTGAAATGACAGAGAGCTGATGAATCTACTTCAGGTAGAGGAAAGCTGAGTCAAGTGGATGCCCTCGCTGCACGTTACTATTTGGGTGTTAGCGTATGAAATAGTCCGCTCCAATCCCCACCCGTTCATTTTTTTTTCTTTCTCAGTTATAAGTATAGGATGCCTGGCTGCAATTTGTTTCTGTCAGAATGATTAATGGCTCTCAATGCTATTACAGCTTATATGGATATGGGAAGGTGCATCTCTACAGCAGCCAATCGATAAATCTGTGATCCTCCAACAACCTACCCTCAGCGCCAAGAGATTTAGTGGCCAATACGAGCAGCCTTGAATCTCCTTACAGCAAGTCTTATGCAGATTAATGAAAATGTTCCTTAAATGTGCTCTAACTTTGTCTAATAATACTGCAGGTATTAATTAAGCAGGCTGACAGCCTGTGGGAGCTTTTCTTTCTGTGGATCCTGTATGTACATCATATAGTTAATGTAGAAAATTACAGTAAACATACAGTATAATCATGGATAATAAGTACACGTAGTCATTGTCAGGTCACCGACAGGGTGGACTGCTGTTGTGAAGCATCCATTTTGGCATTTTGGCCGTCGCCATCTTGCCTTTTTGCAACCAGAAGTGACGCGAGAAGGTGAAGCTAAGTACAACCAAACACTGAATAAAACCTTTTCAGGTGATCAACATGGTTTCAATTCAATTTCATTAAATGAAAACACAATGTAAATGGCTTACAGCTGAAAGACGCGCCAGACTGGACAACTCTGTGGTAGCGACCTGACGTTAAAATAACGTGAGTTTTACTTTTCAGACCTGGAGGTTGCCACCTGAGTATAATGTTATCTCTAAAAACCACCAAGTTGACATTAAAAAAGCAAGGCAGGCTGCTCTGTCTGTTGTGATAGGATGCGTTTCATGGTTGATATAGTGGAAAGCTCTGACTTCAGGGTAGATTGGCACGGCCTTGGATGTGAATGTGCCTCCCACTGGTCAAGCATTGGCATAGACACTGGATACATTTACCAGAGGGAAGAAAAAGATTACAATAATGTTCTCCTCTATCAAACTATAGTGTTAAGTACTTTTGTCCTCTGCTCATGCTGGTAAACAGAGGCATGTTCCTCAGACCAACCACAAAATGGTTGATTGACATGTGACCACTGAAAATCAAATAAGCACAGCAACTACAAGAAATTAATTCACATTTGATAGCAATGCAAATACTGCCCATACTGTCGGTAGACAGCTGCAGCATATAAGCAGACACCAGCAGACAACGGATGGCATAACGTCAGTAGGCCAAACAGATCTGCTGAAGAGCTCCAGCAGTGTCCCATCTCACGTTAGCTTACATTGCACAAGCACACAAACACCAAGTATAGCTAGCCATGATAGTCATCAACAGCAAGTTAGCACAAGCAGCATACTTTCCTTTCCTTGTAAGTGAAGCAGCGTTGCTACAAAACTTGTAGTAATCGCCATGTACCCAAGTGCATCTCTCCCGACAGGTGTTATCACAAATGGCCAACAAAATAGGAACAGGCGCAAGCAAACAAACACTTTTATTCCTCCACAAACCCGTCTTGAGGCAATATTTTCAGAGATTTTACAAGCAGCAGGTTTACAGAAGTGTTATACTTGCAGCTGAGTTAGCAGAAAAGCAACACAGCAAAGCAAAACAGCAGGCTGGGCACCGACAGCTCAAACAGACTGCTGACCGGCAATGGGTACATTGGATAAATGTTGCAGCAAGTAAGAGAGTTTCGGGTGTCAGCCATGCAGCTGTATTTTAATTAAATAATGACACTAATAGCCACATTTCTGTACATAAATAATTTAACCAAAAAAAGGCATTTAATAATATGATAATAAAGTTATACGATGTTGATTAAAGACTGTTGTATTCAGGAATATACTGTAACAACCAAAGTGTTTTGAATCATGACAAAAGTCATTTGACTTTTATTATAACTTATTCATCATTGGGCTTTAATCCTTTTCTGATGCCATTATCTTGTTGCACTTTTAGTTCAAACCAAGCTACTTAAGGTACTCATCATCACTTGATATAATGTATATGAAATGGTCAGACTATTGGTGGTGATCAAGCCCAATCATTTCAGTCAGCTAAACTGTTTTCACAGATTAGATGAATGAAATGATTGGGCTGAGGTGAAACCCAAGTTTAGCAAAATATGACTGACCTATTTACTTATATATATCAACATTCTTAGAAGAGTATAGGTTGTTCTTGAAATATTAGAATTTTCTAATTTTACGAGTATTTTTCTAGTATATGTCTCAGGTAACTCATAATACTCTTTTATAAACCTTTGTTTACATTTGTTTTCCTCAAAAAAATAAAATAAAATTTTTAACCCAGCAGCCTGAGAACTAGTAATCATGAGTGTGTACACGTTAAACTGGAGCATTTTGCTCCATATATAGCAGCCTCAGGAGGTTTGCATGACTTGGTGAGAAGAATTCAGTGTGAAATGGGATGTGATGCTGCACAGAGGTGTTCCAGTCCCACAGGCTGTGTTGTAAAGCACCACTGGACTTCACTGACTCCTGCCCCGCCTTCTAACCACCTCGTTTTCCCTCCATCTTTCTTTCTCTCCTTCTCTCACTTTTTATTTGTCCCCACCTGCAGACAACCTCCATTTTCTCTTAATAACATCCATTTTCCTTTGGCTATTCATCCCTGTGAATAAAACACTGATCCATGCTGAGAATTTGCTCCTCTTAATTATTGCGTCATAATAAATGAAGTCTGAGCTCCAACTCTCCAGAGTAGCTCATGCTGATCTACGCTAGAGAGGCTAGTACCTTACCAGAGGCATTGCTGCTCACCCACATCAGTCTCATCAAGCGTTGTGGTTTCGCTTCACTTACAGCTTCATACATATGAGAGCTTAATAGAGACTGATTCATTGATATTCCAGCCAAAAAGCCCAGGGATTTGGCAGAACAGGCACCAGTAGAGGAAATAGACAGAGAAAACAAAGTGATAGAGAGGGAGTGGGAGGGGAGAGATTGAGAAAGTTACACTAGATTTGCAGTCATTTGCTAAAATGCCTGGGATGATAAAAGCATCGCTCAGACTGGACCGTGATAGACTTGATTTGGTACACGCACCACCCCACCCTGCCTCCCTGTATTCGCACGCTGGTATACCACATTCTTCTTCTCTTATCTTTTTCTCTGACTCAAACATGCTGAACGGGAGCAAGGGAGAGATGAGCAGCTGGCCTGGTCTCGGTGGGGCAAAAGAACACACTTGACAAAATCAAATCAGGTCGGTCAAAGGTGAAGCCTGCCAGTCTCCCTGTGGAGGGGAGAATGGTATCAACACTGCACAGATGATCAGAACACTGTGTGGCTCCAGATGGAAATGTTGCACATCCCCTTCTTCCCAACTGAAAAACTCACATTCTCCTATGCTTTGCTGAAACATCCATGCATTTTAAAAGGCCACCCTAATGAATCAGTTTAGATTTGATTAGATCCCCTAACTGCCTTTAGTCTTTAAATTCTATTAGGGATGTAATTATAATGTTCAATGTCGATTAACACAGCTGCCCATAAACGTTCACCATTTATATCAAGCAAATGGAAGACATGATTGTATGGCTCCTCATCCTCATGGAATGACATCGTACAGGCCTTTAATTTGCAGAGCCACCTCCTTGCGGTTCAAAGTCAGCTGTCCGCAGCAGCAGACACTTTGATATGCAACACCTCATAGAGCCAAAGCACCAATTGAAGCCATTATACAGTGTTCAGCTCACTAATAGATTTATCAGAGGGCTGGAGCCAGCTTGTTACAGAGGGTCTCAGGAAATGAGTGGCTGGAGTGATCTTTGCATCTATTATGCTATGCCAGGCATAAAAAAAGGATCATAAATTAGTGAAAGAGTGAAAAACTCTGAAACGTGAAAGAGATATCTGGCCACAGTCCTCTATTCTTGAAACCCTTGTGATGAGGTTGAGGTGACATCCTTCTACTTTCATGCATAGTCATAGGATCAGGCTCACATTTCCCTTATCAGGGCCCATCACCATGCCTCATCCTTAATCATCAGCAGCAGAGAAAGGTCATTACCCAAGTAAATTATCTCTTTAGCATTTTATTATTCGCTTTTTTCTTCCTTTCTCTTATTCCCTCTCTGAAAGCAGGAAGCATCAGGCAACCTGCCATGCACTTATACTGTATATCCTTCTGAATGTCAACCTTCAGTATGGAAATCAAGTCACTTTTACTTTAAACCAGTATATGTATTGTACTTATAGTAATATGCTTCAGTACACTATTGGTCAAAATTAATCTCAACTTTGAATGTTTTTTAATTGTTTTTTGTTCTTTGAGAGGTCTACATCTCTCCATCCTCCCTGCAATACCCTCTGGTCCAAATGAAGTGTCTTCAAAAGATGACGTGGAGTGAAAATGGTAAAGGTTCAGACTGTATATTTGCATTTCTCAAAAATACTTAATGATAAAACACTCTGGCAGTCCAGTGCACTTACACTGCACACGCCATAAAACATTTGTTGAAAGCAGGGCATAAGTCATTACTCAAACACTCACTCACGCACGTATACGTACGCTTATAGAACTCACTCCCTCTCTCTTCATTTATCTTTGTATGTGTGTGTGTCAGTTAGTCTGTGTCTTACTCTCACTCTCACACACAGGCACTCCAGCAAAAATCCGTCCATGAACTTGTAATTTATGACATTTGCAAAGATCATGGTCCAGTCAGAAATGTTATAAAATGTTAAACCTGAGGGTAAGGTAAAAAGTCATTGTCACCTTTGACATTCAGTTGCAGTACAGGGTTATGAATGTTATCAATTAATGTGACAGATTTAAAATGAAGGGTTAAGGTCAGTGATGGAATGTTGGATTTTAAGGTCTCAAAGGTATGACACGCAACAAAGGTCCCAAGGCTGGAATCGTGGTAATGTGGCATGCGCTGTTACAACTCGGCTACGTAAAAAGTGTATTCTACAAACTATCAAGTAAGGATATCATGGTCTATTTCAAATTGTTATTGTACTTGCAAATGACCATTCCCGAAACCCCCCTCCCAAACAGTAATTGTCCAATCATGGCTTAGCAAATATAACCAACCCTGGCAATTTATCACATTTTTGCCTACAGGACCCGTTATCAAATGCTTGATTTTTTTTTTCTTTTCCTTTTTTTGTGTGCGTTTGTAGACATAAAATCGATAATCAGGATTAGTTTGAAAGTTTTAAATTCTAATTAGAGTCAGCTGAAAAATAAAAAAAACGGCAGTTTCATTCCGGACGGCTAACTCGACTGTTGCTGAGTAAGCCTGCGTATTGTGTTTACTTCCGTCAGAAGTCAAGGACCAAATGTTAAATAAATACTACGAATATAAAATAGTAAATCTACCACCTGACCATAATTCAGGTGACAGGTGTATGCAGTGCTGGACTGGACAGCTTGACAGGCATAGTAATCAAGGGTCAAGAGTCAATTAATCTCATATCAAAGAAATGTCACTCCATCTATTTAAATATTAAGCTAAATGGATAGATGAATACGTCTGTTTGTAGTGTTCTCAAATCGCACTGTGTTGGCATATGTACATGAAAACGGACAAGCACAAGAATATCGAAACACATGCTGTTTAACACCCGGATCACCATTCTGCATTTGCTGCAGGTCAGTTCAAGGGTTGAATTCACAAAACCTTTGATTCTTTTCTGTCTGTTGAATCCCTATTGTACACAGTCAAGACTCCATCACTGTTCACAGGACATATTGTAATGCACAGCATTGCTTTGTCTTCTCACTCATTTACAGTTCTGTAAATTCTGAACATTTGTCATCCATTGCCTTTCCCATCCACCTCACTGGACATGCAAGGCCAAATTGCAGTAACCAAATAGCCAGTGGTGTATGTGCACAATATTCCATCTCTCCCTCATTCCGTACATCTCCCCCAACCCTTTTGAAATGGTGCCTATGAATCTTCATTGCATCCGTTGGTGTGGAAAGCGTCTCTCCCCTAAATGACTATTGATGATAATGCCACACTGTAAGGAATGTGAACACAGTATGGAAATGCCTGGAGGACGGGGGTGGGGAGGTGTGAGCCGTAAAACTGTGATGTGGTACGGATAGGCTGGGAGCCTGAAGCCTGAATGGTAATTTTCTCCAATCTTTTCCAAATTGGCTTCCAAACACTTCAAACTTATTAAAATACCCCTAAAAAAAGTAAAAATACCTGGACGACTTTACTGTTCTGTGGGTTAAAACATCTCATTAATCGAATGGAAGAGAAATGAAATGTAAGTAAAGCTCAATAAAGACTATGATAAAGACAAATGTTAATGCAATTGTGCACACACCAATTTCAGATACATTTGTATTTTGGTCTGATATCCATGTCTAATTTTGCAAGAAATATATCATGAGGCACAAATTGTACTTTGCAATATTGTTCTTATACCTCGTATTAACAGAGTTCTGACCTTCCTCTGTGCTTCGAAAACAGACTGTTGACTGGAGAGAGATGCATTCATTATCAAAGAGGCTGAATAAATGGTTCCCATGATCTTCTGAAGATCATTCTCCAACTAAAGCAGGAAGCAGGAAGCTCCACTCCCCCAAGACCTATAACATGTGTCCTTTGTTGTAAGGAACTAACAAAAGCTTCCCAGACAGCACAGTAATCATCTGTTTACAATTCTTGAGAAAGACAAGGGATGCTGCCTTACAATACACCTGACAACCACGTGAAGCATTTAAAACCGCCATGTAGTGCAGGAGTTCAACCAAACACCTCACTTAGTGAGTTCATTGAATTGTCCCTTATTCTTCATTAAAGAGAACTCAGCTTGCGCCAAGTGTATAAACAATGCTGAGGGGAAAAAACATGAGTACTGTATGCAATTTCCCACATTGGAACGGATATTTATAAAAGAATGTGTTGTGAGACTGTACGCACTATTTACGACAGCAAGCTGGGCGTGATTAGTAGGTTGAAAGAGAATACGGGAGACTGAATCTAATATGCGAAATTATTCAACATGGTTTACTCAATCTCACCGAGTGTGCATGATTGTTTGCTGTCTATATTTCTTGCAAATGATGTCAGTCTGTAGTGCACTCGATTGCATCATAGTATTTTATATATACAGCTTTTGGTGTTTACCTTGTTTCATCATTTTCCTCTGTGTATGTCATTTTTATTTGCCTCAATCTAAACCATTACTGATTACCTTTCCGAAGTGACGACGATGATGACTTATAGCTTGCAGATGCACGTGTACTTTATTGAAAGTAATAGATGACATAATGGGTGCGATAAATAACCACAGACATCTGTAATGGACATGTGTAAAGAACACTGGTCTGGTGTTATTGGAGGATCTCACAAATACAATCCATTGATGTGGTTCTTCTTTGCATTTCTTTTTTAATTGAGAGTCGAGTGGAGCCGACAGAGGTAACAGCTAGTTAAGAGCATCTTATCTTATCATGTATACTGTATACTACCAACATATTTTTTTAAGTTTTGTGTGATATTACTGTGTATAAAGGAATCAATGCACAACATTGCCCAAAGAAACAAATTGAAAAGTTGTAAAATTACAAACAGCCTACAGACTGCTCCTGTTCACTCTTTATAGCTCCCACTGCCCCGGCCTCCACACCAGCGAGACTAATCTTTACCAACACAAATGAGACATACAGCAACGCAATTCTCCCACCGAGGCCACACACTCACCCACCTCCGAACATTACAGTCTCTGACAGGGAAAAGAGACCCTAATCAAGACCTTAATACACTTCCAAAGGCACAAATCGCCTCATGCAACATGAGACCTAGCAGCAATCGCCTCTGCTTTATCTTCCTCACACTCTTCTGTCTTCCCTTGGACTGTTGATGTGGAGTAGCATGTAAAGAAAGGCAGTCGTATCACATACGATTTTCTGGAGGCCTTGACAGAACGGATGGGTCTCCATTACTGTAATGAGGCTACAGGAATGGCCGCCACGCTTCCCTCATTTACGCCATCTCAGCCCGCGCCTCCTCCAGGGGATACACTCTTTCCTCTATAATAGCCTACTCAGTCTTATTTTACTTCCTCTCTCTTTTGCTCTTTGCTCTCATTCCCTTTTTTACTATCTCAGAAATTTACAAGAGGTGTGTACATTTGTGTGTGTGTGCTCGAGGGGGAAATGTATCACATGGGAAGCTTAAGGTTAATGAGGAGTGCTGGTTTGTGTCCAGCTACTCGACCTTCGTAGAATGGACACGGAGTTCATAAAAATGTACAGTATCACCTTTTGTGGCTGCTTAAATAGTAGAGTATTCATTTTAAGTGGCATGTAAGAGAAATATTTTTCTGTTAATCACCCACATGTTCAAAAGGGTAGAAACCATAGAAGGGAAGTTCGGAAACCTTTTTTTCACAGTTTACTAGTCATTGACAGCATCTCAACACTGTAAGGAATTGCCCATTCAGTCTGTTCCTCTCTCAGGTGTATTTGTAAGGAGGATTGATCATGCCTGAATAAAAACATATCCAATATCTGCCAATACTGAATGAAAAACACTGCATTTAGATTTAATGAGGGGGCGCAAGTGAGCTTTTCTTTTTTAGGGTGATACTACTGATACAAAAATAATAAAAGAAATTGATCTGTGGGCGGGGCTTAGTGTTGCTTAAGGCAGCTACTGAAAAATTAAAACACTATCGACTGTACATTTAGTTACATTGGTGATTGACAAAAAGCTAATTGATTGCCCCTTTAACATGTGTTTTTAATTTAATCATTATACTTACAAAGGAAATACATATAATGTGTATTGCATTTCATTTTATTGTTTAATTCGATTTTTATTTCTGCATTTTAAATCATCTTTGGGATGGACAAACACCAAGTATGCTTGGAGCAGATTATTCAAACTCTGAAATGTTGATTCTTTTAGATTTGCTTCCTTCAGAACTTAAAAGTGCAAGTGTCTTACCTTTTTCATGCAGTGATATTTGTAGAATAAAAAAGCTTTACATGCCAGCTACAGGAAAGACTCAAAGACTCCAACCTTGATAAAGGACAGAGCAAGGTATCATGCAGGGATTGGTTCATGCAGGTTTTGAAGCCTGGCATTACAAGACCAACCAAAAGAAAAACGTCAATCATCCAGTGATCAGCTTCTAACTTTTTTTGAGTGGTTGCAAAAAGGCTGTTGCCTTTTCCCTATAGACCTGAGCTCCATCAACGAGTTTTCTTAAGTGTTAGATATTTATTTTCAACAGTGTTCTGCGTATCAGTCAGTCAGTAAGTCTGCTTTACAAAATAACAAAGAGACAAGCTTGCTTTAGTGTGTAGTTGTATTTATGTCCTATAAAGTGGGATCTCTCTAAAGGTGCTGTGGTGATTACTGGATGCATCATAGTCACAAAACAGCGACTGGGCAATGTTGAAGGCACTGTTGAAGGCTGAGTATGATTTTGATATATAATTTAAATCTTTGACTTTTGAACTTTCCCAAGGTTGGATTTTTGGTTCCGCCATGAAATGTTTCTGTGAATAAAGTCTACCTGTTTTACTGGACTCCAGCCAGATTTGTGCATTGCTCTTCACCCTTTCAAAGGTTTCCAGGGCCAAGCAACTTCTTCTCTTTAAAGGGATGCATGGGTGTCAGTGGTCTTACAGTCATAAGGGATGGGTCATGATTTGATGAAATTTTCGTATCGAATGGTTTATGTGACCATCGACCTTGGTCTCTCAGGGGGTCCTCAAACCATAAAACTAATTTATTTATTTATTAACTGTTTTGGACATGATGAGGGGTGTTGGTGCAGAAAACACTTCTGTGTCTTTCATGGACTCCCTGCACACTCGGCCATAACCACAACCTCGCCTTTACTTTCTGCTCGCCACATAAGCTGCAATACTCACTGCATTGGCTCTAGAGGCACTGGAACTAAACGGTGATAAAGTGATAACTGACATATTAAAATACCAAGAATTTAAAAAAAAAGAAAAGGTGCCCTGCTTTATCTAAAATTGATTAGTCACAATTCGACAGAGAACGGTTGAAGTGATGCACACAATGAGCAGAAATACCAGGCCTTTGAAAGCCTAAGCTATGCATTATTTAACAATCAGGCAGTAATGAAGCAAATAGACTAAACTCAGCAGCATTGCTAACTGCCCTATAGAGATTGCAATAAGAGATGATAAGGAATTCAAAAGTAACAGTTACAGGTTTACAGGAGTCTTGGGCATTTGTAAACGTTCATTTGTACTGTGTGTGTGTTCTGCAAAACGTTGAGTTATAATTGTGGTGTTTAATATCATAAATCCAAAAAAGGAGCTAATAACTTTAGAGCAGAGTTGAAAATAAAAAAAGAATAATTATGATGATGTTGTATTTATAATGAGATGTTAAGAGAATTGTGGATTAGCTGAATTGTCTGGATGAGCCTCTTGCGAGTCCTCCATCTTTGCATATAGGCCTACTGTAGGCCTATATGCAAAGATGGAGCACTCTCAATTGCTGCAGAAAAAAGAAATGGTTAAGAACATCTGCTGTCATATTGTGAGTTGTTCAACTGTGGATTTGTTACAAAGCTGAACAAAGTTCTTAAAAATCAAACCAAAACGCCTGATTTTTCTCAGCATTTTGTCTGCAGGGTAGCATTTTTGTACAGTGTTATTACAAAACTATAGAGCAGTAGGTTAATGCACTTCCTTTCTTACAGTCCTTTTATGTGCTCTTACCATATTGTCCATATTACCTTCAAAGAAAGGACCCATTCCATTTTCATAGGGATTGGTATTATATTATATTTTTACTGTAATGTTTTCTGATGTTTGTAGGCTGGACTTAACCCTTTGAGAGTCAGTAAGTGCTGCAGAGACATCCCGGTCTCAGAACTGGCCCTTTATCACAGCAGGGGAGTTTTTGAATACACTTTCTCAGAGACTCTTCCCACAGACCAGATGGCACTTTTACACTTTATTCAGTAAAGGTGACAAATTTGAGGGTCCACAGCCCGAAGAGAAAGATCTCAAAACAAGATGACAAAGTATTAATCCCACAGTTAAATCCCAACTCACAAATCCGTTTATCTTCCAGTTTCAGCAATTGAGTGTTAAAAAACAAAGCTAGGTCAAATTTTAAAAAAATATACACCAAGCAAAATACAAAAAATCATAATTTCATTAATATATTTCAATATGAACTCTTACTACTCGACTAAGCCTCTGCTGTAAGTTTCGTTTCATGACAGTCACGTGCTCGCCCACTGACCAATCACAGCACAGAATCTCACTGCAGCCCTGCTGCTAATGCTGACGTAGCTGTAGGCCTGCAGGCCGCTCTGGCACGTCCAAGAATCTCAAACTAAAGATCTGATTGGTTGAAGACTATGCCAATCAACAATATCGTCCCCATTCACTTAAACTGCACATGGATTCACTGGTGAGTCTGCAGGCCTCGGGCTTCTCTTCTTACCTAGAGACACAGAGGTGAAATCTGATTGAAAGCTCTTAAAACAAGCTGCACTGGAAGCAGAGCAACTGAGGAACACAGTAGCTGTGCAATGAGAAAATAAGATAATAGGAAAAATATTTTTATAAATTATGATACATGTAGTGTTTTTAAGAAAAAATATTAAATTATAAAATAGCTATAACTTTATAATTCTGTTTAGGCCAGCAGAGAAGGCTTTGCAGGCCCTGACGGCCCGCCACTAGGGTTAGATGATTGGAAGGTCCTAGAGCCTTGGGAGTGGGCTCCCGAGTGTCTAGGAACTTGGGAAGAGGTGGATCTCATTAATGAGCTCACTCCAAATAACATTCATGAGACAATTTGTCTAATTTCAAATGAGATTTTAGAGAAAATGGTGCATTGTTACAAAATAATTCTAAAACAGGCTAATAGCAGACCACCTCGAGGTCTCACTCTAAAATAACCAGGACATTCTGATGTAGGATTCCAAAATTAAAGCCCTTCAAAATCTCATTCATGAGACAATTTGTCTAATTTAAGCACAGGATAAGGGTTAGGGTTAGGGTTATGGTTACTTTATGGAAGATGTATATTTTGTCATTGTATTATTTCTGTTTGTACTGTGTATTAACTAGGTGTTACCCGAATGTCATTACTATACATATAAATTGATGCTTGTGTAAGGTTTCTGATCATGGTCCATAGTGGGGGAAATTATGTGACTTATGTACATTAGATAGTAAGTTAATTCATTTCATGAAGCAGGAATACGTCAATATTAAGAAACAAAGAAATTTGAATGGTGGCTGAGAGGTAAATCACTAGTCGGGCGCAAAATACCACCTCTAGTTGAGACCTATCCTGGATTGATATAACTGTTAAACTTTCTTTGTCCCCTCTTTTTTTCATGTTAGTTGTGCGTACTGTTTATTTTCCCCATACACGCTCCCGTTTTCTTTATTGGTTCCTCTGAGGTATTGTCTTAGTTTCTTTTCCTTCGAAACTTCTTACTCGCCTAAAGTATTGTATAGTTTAATCGCTTTTAAGCAAGCCTTATTTTTTTTAGTTTGTTCGTCCGTGAACCTCGTGTGATGTCCACTAGTGTCGTCTGGCCAAATAAGATTATTTTAAGTCTATCTCAACGATTAGTTTTAGTTAAACAAGTATTCAGAGCATTATCTGACTCCAGCTCTCCGACGGACCAAGAATCGCCGACCACGGATCAAGACCTTACGTGCGAGCGATATCTTAAGCCTGCTTCCCATAACCCCTTTGCAACAGCAGTGTATCAACTTCAAAAGACCTTTGCCTCTCACACTTGGTGGGAATCTGAGGCCAGCTGAGGACCACCGTTTCCCAACTCCTTCAACCGGCAACCATTGCTTTCTAACGGGATCATCACCCGCTAGAGAGCCTTGAGTCAACCCCAATTGAAGCAGAAACAAACGGCTGAGCCGACTGCAAGGTCATCTGGAACTACGCTGCACACAGTAGGAATCTTACATCTTCTATTATGATCAAGAGTTGGTGTTGGATAGCACTCTGAATTATTAATATTTACATTAATAGGTTAGAGTAGCATCGGTATCCTATAGGAAATCATATCCTTCCTTCACTATCCCAAATCATTCCCAATTGCAATTTGAAAACTAATTTAATTAATGCATTGGAATCCCTGTTCAATTGTTAACCACTTTATTCTTTCTTTTGATTTTATTGTAAATAAATCACTCATTTATCGCCAAGCCTTTGTCATATTATTTCAAAGCGTGAAACAAAGATCACTGAATTTAGAACTAGATGTTAAGATTTTAAGACTGATTAATTGGTTATCAAACTGTTGAATTCCTTTCATTTATTTTCCACTAAAAGGAGGTGGTGTCACTAAATTTACAAGTGAAATATTAAAATTATAAGGTAGCCATAACCTCTACATATTGAATGCATTGTTTGACAACATGAAGGTAGATACATGTGTTGTGATTTTAGATCTTTTATAAAATACCCATGTGAAAAATAGTGGTCAAACACCGTCCATTAATACAGAATTTAATAAAGCAGACTACAGATGCATGACATTTCATTTGGAGAGTCTTCCAATGTCAGCAGTCAGGGTTTGAATGATATTCTAGAGCACAGAGAGGTGGAGAATTGCCCAGCTATAGAGTTATGAAAGTCCTCTAAAGGCAATGCTTCTCAGGTACCTTTTCAATAGCATATGAAATCCTTCCCAGCCTTTTCATTGTTGGCACACGCTATGCAGGCATCACACAAAGCGACAGCAAACACACAGACGCTTAGGCTCTGTGTTTGCTCATTCCTACTAAAAATCAAATCACAAATATGTATGTTATAAAAATAGTTTTTGGAAGCACGGCCACTGTACTATTTATTTTTTTAATATCTGTATTTAATCTAAATCATGACGTGAATTAATACCACATGGTAGTTTCACCCTGGGAAACAGGGTCTGCTGCGTAAGATCAACTAATTAACTCATTGCCAGAAGAAGTCCTTTTATCAAGTTTCTCAGTCTAATTGGAGGACAGGATGTTAATTTTTAGTGTTTGTATAACGAGCCCAGCACCGTTTCAGTAGAGATTGCAATGTGGTGTCTTTGGCAAACAATGAGAAAACAAACTGCAGGATAATTAAGGAAAATCTAAATTCTTAGTTTAGAAAATGCGTGTCTGTGAAAAGTTAAAAGATAACACGCTCATAGCTTGCAACACGTTTTTAAAAAGCATAGCAAATTCACTGTCTACAATTATTAACAATCTGTATAAAGTTAAAAAGATCATGCATTAATGATTAACCATTCATGAGAGTTGACTATAACCACAATATTGTTAACAGTTCAGATCTGTCACGTTTATTTAAAATGTAATATTGTTATCTGGTCTTAAGTGGTCATGATCTGCTCGACTGCTTCTGTCTCCACGCACATACCTCGGGGAAATTGTGGTATTTTCCTTGTTCCTCGTAGTAAAAGTTCTTACGAAGGAACCCCCCCCCCCCTATTGCTCTTGTGAATATGTAGTGCACATAGCGGAGAGCCTACACAATGAATGGAAGAGTATTGGGGGATGGTTGACAGCTGATAATTGCAGACTCACCTGCAAAGTTCCATTAAAAAGAGTATATAAATGCTCTCAGCACTGATTGGACACTACACTGCCTACATGCTGTTCAAGGCGTCCGTAATACAGCACCTGGCTGAATCATTTCCATACCCAACACCTGTCTCAACAGAAACCCAGTGGAATGAAAGACCATCTGACAGCCAACTCAGCGGTTAATGGACACAGATTATTAGGACAGTTGACCCCTTGGATGAAAAGGGTCTACTCAGCAGTTTAGTATAGACGTTATATGTGTAAAGGTAAGACTTAAGACATACGCTTAGAGCTGGTGGTGGTGTATGACTAACAGTGCTCTAAGAGGGCCGACACTTCTAGATTTTTCTTTTTGGTGTACCGTGACTTTTTCTGCGCACCTGCACTGTCAGTACTCTTCTCTGCCCTCTCCATATCAGGCTCTCTGGGTGATTCTAAATGGCACTAAATATACTGCATTACCCAGGGGGCACTGAGGGCACTACGTCACTAGCCTGCCTGCTAATTAAAGTTGCCAATGGCAATTCACCTGCTATTGTTTGATGTGAGAGAGAGAGAGAGAGAGCGAGAGAGAGAGAGAGAGAGAGAGAGAGAGAGAGAGAGAGAGAGATTTTATATTGGCCTGGCTCCAAAAGGGCAACACAAAGAGAATACAAACACACAGCAACTTGTGAATAGTACTGGCAACATTATGTTCCTCTTCAAGCCCTAATGACTAACCAATTATACTAATTTAGACAAATTACAAATACATAAGTGGGCACCTCTTTTCACTTTAGAGGAGCAGACTAATTAAGTTACTTAAGTTACTTGGATTTGATTTGACAGTTTATAAATGATCAAAACATACTGGGCTAAAGGACTAACAAGCTTTAGTTTGCAGTGTATGGTGAAAGTGATGACGAAGTTTAGCTTTTTTTTTTTTTTTTAAATGCCATCTGTCAGAAATAACACGTTTTAAAATCTTTCCTCCCCCAATGTAGGACAGCATGTGAATATTATTATCACGCTGCAGCCTCTCCCTCCCTCCCCCCCGGCTCCAACATCATTGGTCAATACTACTCAAACTACAAACTAAGGCCCCCTCTTGTCTAAAGCCGGCCCGTGTTACGATATGAGTGTCCAGGTACTTTATTGTGAAGCGTGGAACGGAAGGACTAAAGCAGTGATGGCTGCTGATGACAAGGTTAGAGTGTTGCCGTCTTGGTGCAGACACAGAGCCTCCGTGTTATTATTTAATTCCCTTCTTAAAGTATGGGTGCAAAGTAACCCTCATCTACATAAGTTAAAACCAAAACTGTCTGTATGTAGTCTAATTATTTCTAAACTTCACTCAGGAATATGATTTTTTTTATTGACATTCAAGATTTGTTTCCAGTGAGATATTAATAAGTCTATATAGTGACTTTGTCGTTATAAACACTACTGTTGCTGCTCTAGAAACATTAAGCCTAGTTGTATTTAAAATATTAAATCCTCATCTGGTTCGGAATTTAAAGACAATCGCAAAAAATGTGTTAGAAATCCAGGCATCACTGTATTTATTTGAACTACCTTTTATTCCACCTCTGTTTTGTATAATTAACAGGAGTGACTAGGGAGTAGCTGACTAAGATTAAAGGGAAAATAACACACACGCTGATATAAAGTTCAGTACTCAGGTCTAATTTGACAAGAAGCCATCTGTGATCATATCATAAATTCAGACATTCCTGAACCATGATGTATACACACGTGTCTTCCCATATTAACAGGTGTTAGCTATTAATCCTTAAAACAGATACAAGCCACAGATCAAAGCAAAGGCACATAAGTCAATCAACTGGTTGCCAACATAGCCTATTTCATCTTGAAACAGCATGAATTTTCACATTGCTTCATCTACCAATCAACTTAACACATGCCTTGAGATGAATGGAATCCATTATCTTTCCTCCATGTTGAAGGTCAGCCAACTAACTTTTAAAGTTATTGTCCTAAGAAAGGACACAGCAGTGGTGGGAAAACTTTTCCACTTTCAAGAGCTACCTCACTGGATGTCTGAAATTTCTCATTCGGAGTTGACAGGGTGCTGCTGGGAGCAGAGCAGCATCACTCAGGGACAGCTCCCTGGCTGTGGCTCCTATCTCTTATTTTCTCTCTCTTCTCTGCAAATACGCCCCCATACCTACTCACATAACCCAAAGACAGCCAGGCTGCGCGGCAGTGTGGGCTCCCCACTCACAACAACATAGCATGCTGGCAGGCTCACAACAGAGAGGCACTATAGCTGTGCTTCACAACAGACGTATGTATATTGTTGCCGTAAAGCTGCGTCTGCAAGGATTGATGAATGCTGTATAGCCTTGATTGGTGAAGAACATGGTGTTTTATCACCACAGAAACCTTCATTGCAATAAATAGAAATAGTCTTAATTAGGAAGCAAATTAAACAAGCTAATAGGATGAGAGTGCAACGCGATAAGCTTGCAGGATGTGGTTTCAGACTCTTGATCTGGTAAGGATTTGAGAGAAAGGTTTGGTTGATTTTTGCTACAACCCTAATGACATCTCCACGAGCCATGGCCCATGACAATGCCCTTTAGTCCTCAGATATTCATGAAGTAATTAATAGTTGACTTAGAGGGATTATACTACATGAACGTGCCTTTGTTTTGGTGACCTTGGAGAGGTTGTCTAATCTCTCTAATTGAGGAGTTGTAAACACTATTGTTCCCACTCTGTTCCAATGTCAATTTTGCTCATGTTTGTTGACGAGCTCTCGCACTGCATCTTCAAGTGTTTGTACCACGAGCGAAGGAATTCCGACAATCTATGTATCTAGAAGCTATTTGGCACCGCTAGACACTGCTTCCAGGGAAATGCATCAGATCAGGGAATAGTGCTTATAATTAATGTATTCAAACTAAAAGAACAAAAATAACTTTGCTTTGGAAGTCACATGTAATATTAAAATCATGTTTTCAGTGTTCTCTTGTCTGTAGCCCTCTGCACAGCAGCAGGAAAAAACATACTTAATATTCATACTTTAATAGTATTTCTGCATTTTACAATGCGATGATGGATTTTGCTGTCTATGCCCTCCTTGAAAACCCAGTTTCATACATATTTAATAAGGTCCTCTAAACAATTTTTACATTTTGTCATCTTCAATGATGCATGCCATCAAACTCACAGGAAAAGTGCTTTATTCCGCCCCCATTGTCTGCACCACCGCCACCCCAACACCCGGTCTGTTAGACTGCCAACTTTCACAGGTCTGTATTTATAATCAAATCTCTTAACCCTGGCTCAAATGGATGGCTGCAGTCCCAAGGAACCTATAATAGAGCACGTTCATAAGATATATTAGTAAACGTAGACATGAATTTGAATGATATGATTGTGCCTCTCAAAAAGCATGTCTACAGAGTGTAGATGCGCCTGAGCTAAGTGGGATACATTAATCACAACAGCCCCGAGGCTGTTTCAGTGCATGCTAAAGCAAATGTTCCTGTTCATTGACAGCAGTGCAAAAATGAATATAGATAAGAGACACATTCTGGAAATAAATCAATATACAAATGAACACTGTGCTTGCACAATAAGTCCCAGCACGTTCAGTGATAATTTGGTGAGATATAACGGTACATTTCAATGTACATGTACTGTACAATATTTTGTAGGTCTTTAAAAAAAAATGCTTTTTGTTCACACACAATGTGGGCAAGCTTTTGTATGATGGCCCGAGACACAGTCCTGGACCCAAATTAACCTGTGTTGTATCACTGAACAGCTTGTGACAGTCCATTTCATCCTGATAGAGACACTATAACTCTAGAAGGGAACCAACTGAGAAAAAACATGGAAATTGACACTTAAGATACATCTCATCATTCACATCACCTCTCTCTGTCTCTCACACACACACACACACACGCACACACAAACACAAAGAGTTTTGTGCCAAGCACTCAGATGTCTTCCACCAGGAAACTCACAATTAATTCTTGTAATAGGATTTTTGCTTACCCTTTTCTCTAAATATATCTTGCTACGTTGGTCACAGGAAAAGATAACCTATGATGAATTAACACCTACAAATCGTACAATTACGAGATAATATTAAATAGTCAAGTATCGAGTATCATTTGGTCTCTTTCCCGATCTGCAGCCACAGGCTTTCAGAGAATTCATAAAAGCAAAACCTCATTAATTTGGATTAAAGGATGAAGCAAGCATGTTCAATAGAATTCCTGAATCCTAGGTTTTGTATCTCATGAAATTAACAAACAAAGAAGGACTAAACCTGCAGACTTATCTGTACTTACGTATTTGAAATAATCTGTCTTATTCCAACAAAGTCCAGTACCATGATGTTTCCTCCCAGTAGCTTTATGGCTAAGGGTCTCTGTGTATTCATAACTTTGTGTCTTATAAATCTGCCTAATTTCCTACAATACTTACCTGTGGAAACACAGAAAAAATCAAAGAGGGAATGTAAAACTAAATAAGATTATAGGACTGAAAGATAACCATAAGCTTCAAAATGACTGAACTTCACAATGCTGTGGATTTTGTGGCTCATTTCTTACACTGTAGTCATGTTAGGAAGAGATCACTTCAGAGCCAGTATGTACAGAAAAAACTATCACAATGACCAAAAAACATATGAACACAAACTGTATTTGCTCAATAAAGAGAACCAAGGCATTATTTAAAATGATACAAATGGTTAAAATACGTCTCTGACTGATGCGACGGCTTGGTTAAGTAACAGCATAATGTGAATGTAATTAAAGCTTATGCAGGGATAAAACCGACTGGGTTCAAAGTCTGTCCAGCGACAGTAATTAACTGAGATAACGCACTAACTTTCGACTTCAAAAACAAGAAAGGTCATTAATTGCTTGTTGCTCGCTGATTTAATTTCACATTAAAGCCTCCTGTTCCTGTTGAAATAATTTCTAGCAAAAAGCCTCCTCTCTCTCCCCCCTTTGAGAACTGGACTTTTAGACTATCAACAGGTGCAGCAAGCCATCCTGAATGTATGTTACACTGTGTCCTCTAACAAATTGACTGTAATATAGTTTAAAGGATTAGCATCATTAGGCATGTCTGATAATGTAATTCAAGTTTATAAATATGTTATTTGCGATTGGATCGATGATAAATACTGTAAACAGAGCAGGATTGAGAGGACAAGGACTCTCTCTCTCTCTCTGCATGTGTGTCTGCTATCCTTTAATCAACTTCAAATTCCATTAACAGAGCCCTGACTTCAGCAAAATTTCTCCCTCATTAAAGGGTTTAGAGACTGTTCTACTTTCCCGTATCCACTCCCACTCGAAAACATGCTCCTGCCTAATTCACTTACTCATGCTTCCTATAGACACCAACAGTATAATTGCAGTGGTAATGAACGTGCAAAAGCAGCAAATTGGGATGGGAATAATATTAGTAACCGAGCAACGCTTGCTGCTCCTTCCAGCCTAACAGACATCTCTCGGTACATGCATGCACGGAGCCACACACATGCGGAGCGACCACAACCACAAACTGACACATCTGCTCTCTTAGCTCGGTTTCCTGGTAGGACAGATTATTTTTCAGTGTGCAGCTGGCACTCTTGAAGACTAAAGGGGTTCCCCAGGGACCTCTTTGACCTCGTCAGCTATGCAACAGCTGAAGGTCACACGACTCGGGTCACGTGGTTTTAAAGAAATAAGCCCATTACATGTTTATCAACGACAGAAAGAAAATAGGGGGAGCTTTTAAAAAGCAATTACCCATGATATTGTGAAGTTGCATAATGGTATTCTTTATTCCTTGACGGGTTAGGGAGTGATATTAGAGCCAAAAAAAGGGAGCATTTTTGATCAGAGGCTGAAATGGATAAATGGGAGTGAGTATGAAGGGGTGGATAAACAGTACAAGCCTTGAAGTAAATAAGTTTCAAAGAGACAAGTGAATCATACCCTAACATTGGAGTCGGGAAGTGAAAAGCTGATAGAGTCCTTCAGCTCAACGAGTTTAAAGGTGCAGGTTTTCATCTGTAGAAACACCGTTTTGAAAAGGTTACATTAGGATGTATCAAAATGCAGCAAACCAACTCTGAGCCGCTGTATGATGTATGTATGATATGTGGAGCAAGGAATATGATGCCACAGTAAATAAGGTTTACCATGTTTATTATGTTAGTTTAGCATTGGCTAATTAGCAAGGAACAATACAAAGTACAGCTGAGAAATTGGTCAAAACTATACATTCTGACCTGATGGTGATGATGGAGGAAAAGTGAGAGGATCACCAAAGAGCATGTGTTCAAACATGAGCGTGTGTCCCAAACTTCATCCATCAAATAGCTGTGGAGGTATTTGGCTCAAAACCACAAAAGTGAACCTCATGGTGGCTCTGATGAGACATCACAGTCTTGATGATGCACCATCTGGGAACCGTGAACGTCTGTAGAGGTTTGTACCAATCCACCTTGAAGACTTTGAGATATTTGACTGGATAAGTGGAAACTTCATGGTGGGGCCAAATGAAAAGTCAGAGGTCAGTAAGCAGGCGTCATCCTTTTGGGACAATGATCGTGAAAGTACTCACCACCACAGGAGCCAACACTCAAGACTGAATGTTAAGATGGAAATCATTATCTAGAGTTACTGCAAGAGTAAAACTCTAACCACTGAACCACACAGACATAACCTAATTCGAATCAAGTTATCATACAGATCTATAGAAGATAAATAGCCTCAAAGCACAGCTCATGTGCACTCAGAAGGAATCTTGATTTTCTGTAAAGTTTTTCCACCAGTAATCCCAGTTGCTTTGGATCAAATATGCCCATTTTTGCTTCTAGGTATAGCTCTTTGTTCCTCTAACTCAATTAATGTTATGCACTTTGCATGTAATGAGGCAACAGCCCCAACTTCATGTTGGCTGACATGTGCTTCTTTCTCAGAGCAGGATGCAGTGGCGGGGATTAAATTGCATTAGCTGCATAATTATTTCCCTTGAAATGGATCATGGCAAAAATTAGCATCCTGGGCTGTGTGCAATAATGGCCTACTGCGAACATTCCTGTGCTCTACATACCCTAATTTTCATTCCTTTTTTTGTCGTTTCTTTGTTTCCTTGGATATAGTACACAATGTTTTTGTCTTTTTACGTCAGTCTGTCTGTCTGTGTGTCTACACCTGCCATACTCGAAACATGCGTTCACCTTTACAACCTTACACATACTGTAAAAATAACATACTGTGCGAGAAAAAGCTATTTCATGCATGCACGCATGCTCTCGGCAGCCCATTCAGTATAATGCAATGCAGGAAGACACTATGAACTATGATTAATGGCTATTTGGCTCTTGCATTAGAGATGAAAGAGAGGACAGCGCATTTGCTGTAAAAGGACCGTGGACCTCATTTTGCCCAAATGGTTTTGTTTTGCTAAGTTTTGGGGATTTGGAACCAAGTGTCTGGCAACAGCTCTGAATTCTTATTCACCCACCTTGAAAAAATAGCACACTGCAGCATGATTACGCCTCTCACATTTTCACAAACTGTCACAAAAACAACAAGCAGAGGACACACATTGCTTCAGGGAAAAATATGCATACTAAGATATTGTTTCCTTTGAAAAAACACGGGAGACCTTTTGCTTTGGTATCTTGCCTTCTGAGTGTTGTTTTCGCAATGCAAGGCACAGCAACATGTCTTGGAGTAGGTTAGAGTGACACTGTCAGTACGAACAGAAGAACATTAGTCAGCTATCACTCAAAAGTGACAAAACCAATTAGAATCACCGAGAGAAATTTGGTTTAGGCTAGCAATTACATATGCTTGATAAGCATTATTACCAAGGCACGGTGTTGTGTGTGTTTGTGTGTGAGCAGAATCATCCTGGACGTAACATGATTCCCATGGTGAGGTTGAAAAGCTGAATGTAAATGATTTATCTGTAATTCGTTCAAGGCACGTAGGCGTGTCTGATTATGAAAACATTTCTCCCTGCCCCTAAATCAAACACCAGTTCAAACTCAGTAGCATGTAGTATTACTTTTATACATAAGCTGTATAGGATGATATATGGTGTCAGACGTTTTACTGGCTCACAAAGGTTATCAGAATAGGGGTGTAAAGAGACTTGGAAGATGTTACTAGAGCCTTAGATATGGGTACATGGAAACAAAACTCTGAATCCCATGTTTTTAGGGGAATTGGTCAAAAATGTAAATGTCCGTTATGGAAATTGCCAATGGATGCTGTGAAATACGTGTTTCAGGTTTGTACAGAATGCTGTCTGTGTTATATCTAACTATAAAGCAAAGAATATCTGTCTGTCTGTCCATCTCGAGGACCAATCATCCCATCTACTGCACACTTGGTCGAAATGTGGTGCAATTTGGACACGCAACATGTTCAATATTAATGAACTTGAACAAACACAGCGCTCTGTGCAGCAGTGGGGTCGGAGCTTCAGGGCTCTGCAGCAAGTCGAGTCAACCAGGACTTGGACGTGTTTTGCCCCCACTGTAGAGTTTAAGTCCTGCATTCAAATGTTTACTTTAAGTGAAGAGTGAAAGAGACGCATCATCAGCATAATGTACGGTAGTAAAAGGAGGGTATTTTTACACCGTTCTCTCGTAAATAATGTAACCATCAACACATTGGTTGTATAAATATGAATGGTGATGACAAGGTAAAAATGTCACACTCACAAAGCATAGTAAACCTCCGTGTTTATTAAAGACAGGTCGGGGTAGTCGCCAAGGACAGTCCGCCCTAGTTAACCGTTGCACCGCAGGGAGAGAAGGCGCAGTGAGCACTAACCGCAGGGAGAGAAGGCGCAGTGAGCACTAAGTTCACTGCCTTGGAAGGCGACAGGGTCTGGGCGAGGGGTGATGTAAAGCTGACACAGCTGGAGCCGTGAGCCATTTTCATTTTTACTTTGTGAGCCAAACTAGAGACGGTCGCAGCGCCCGCTGCGGAGGTTATGCGCACAGAGAGAGTGAGCCAGCCCACCCGTTTTTATATTTTGGGGTTATTATGAAACTTTGACATGCTGCCAGCGTCTAGGTTTTTAATGGGAAACGCTGAGTATCAAATCGTTAAATGGTTAACTGTAACTTTTTATGGCGTATCGCAGACCATGTATCAAGATGCGTATTGAATCGCCTTGAGAGGGAAAGATGCATATCCCGAGAATATGTGTGTTGGCATAAGTCAGATTCCTGTCTCCACCCATCACACAATAACAGATACACACACACACACACACACACACACACAAACCCAGCATGAAGCATTCAAGTGAAACTGTGAGCCGTTACTGAAAGATGTGGATTCAATGCAGAATTGTATTTCCTTGGTAGTGAACTTTAACTCAGGATGTTAACATTACTCCTTCCAACGAAGCTTGAAAACATGTCGGGAGCCATACTGACACTACAGGACTCCATTTTTAACGAAGCGGGCTACCTAAATTAATTACTTCTCTGAAATGGTTTCAACCATCTGGTAGATAGTGAGTGATTTAAAGTAACCCTGCAAACATAAAGTGTTTCTTTCGCCAAGTCTATACCAGTTGTTGAGCAAGGAGGAACCTCAACAGCGTGGCTGCTTGTTGTTCATGATTAATTTAATTTGTTCACCGAGACACTGAGTAATTAAACTCTATCGTATTGTATTTTAACTGTAGATCATCTCTAGGGTAGACAACCCTAAAGGGTCAGCAAGATCTCCAGAAACTCGGCCCAGTATCTCTGTGGAATTGTGAATCGTGTCCGCCACACAATTTCCATCTATTGCCAATGTTCTGTGCCAAAGCAAAAACAAACACTTATGTTGCAAGGCAGAAAGTGGGCAGGCGGCTGGGCTTGTAGTGCATCTGACTGGCAGCAGACAAGAGCGTCCTCTCACAGCCCTGCAATTAACGTTTAAGTTTTCGTTTAAGGGCTAGTGTGTAGCGTTTTGGTGAATCTAGGCAGAAACTGTGTTTTCACTAGTGTATAAACCACCTGAAACAAAGAATGAGCCCTTCACATCTAACCGTTAAACTGCACATCAATACTATCAACAATGGAATAGATACATGTGTGTAAAGGGTCGCTCTTAGTGATTATGTTGTTCCCCTCTAGGTTCTACAGAGCTTGTTTGTCGTCTTTTAACTCATCGTTTTTGTTGTACGGCTCTCAACTTTACCATTCATTCTTCATTCATCCATTCACTCATTGGCATACTGTAGCGTTTAGACAGCTCTTAAAATCCACTGTGCACTACCTGTCCAGTACAAAATCACAGGCAGACAAAGTAAGCGACTAGCAGGTGCATTTAGCAGCTTTAAGGCCAGATATTTTCGCCATGAGTCGGTCAAGACCAAAACAGAGCAAAAGGGAAAAGACTTGGTCAGGTAGACAGAACTACAACTCCGAATGAATAATAATGTGGCTCCATGTCTGCCGGATGCAGTGTTTTCTAACAAGTTTTCCACATCAACATGAGATGATGATATATCATAAATGCTGTGTTTACAGCTTGTTTCTACTGTCTCTGAATGGCAACAAAATCACTAAATGCAGACCATAATGTGGAAAACTGAGAATCAATAAACCCATAAAGACATTAGCACTGACATGAAAGACATCAGTGAACAAAATCTGGATTTCTTTAGAAGATGAAAAGACAGGGAGAGTTGAACCGTAAGTGCCAAAGGTATGACTATTTAGGCTTAAGTTGCCATTTTGACAGAAGAACCAAAGAAATGACTCAACCAGCAATAAAAAAAAAAAAGTAAAGCCAGTTAAGATCTATCATTTTCACAAATGCTGTGTTAGTATTAATTAAATGTGACTGCCAAAGCTGCACATGCGGCTTAATATACAGCATGTTGAACAGAGAAAGCTACAAAGTCCCAGTGATTTTCCTATATCAACATTTTTTTTAAGTCTGTGATATGAACTTGACAGATATTCTGCTTTTTTATGCACTTAAAAGGGGAATATGCGGTTACTATGGTTCTGTGCTGCAGAGTCTTAATATGTACTACTGCTTGATTACTGGCTCTACAGGCAGCTCAGTTTGTTTGCCCAGGATAGGGTGATCATCCATGACAAGCAGTTGAATCTGCCAGTCACCAGCTTGCCACAGCATTAACAAGATCCTCACCTGGGAGCAAAACATAGAACATCAGACACAAGGGAGTGAGGGCTGATTTTAGTCAACATGCATCCACATAATATTGGCCATGTCATCACTAAGACCAATGATGCACAACATGTAAAAACATATGTCTTGAAAGCTTTCATCTTGATTCTACAAAGGTCAAACTATATTAGAAAGCAGACATTAGAAGATGACTCAAATTGTCACAACAGAAACGGTGTGTGGGGGGGGGAGCAGATGTGCGCACAAAAGAAGAAAGGATGGCATTTGAATGGATGTTTTTTGACATCCCACCAGTGGCCAGGTGAGAGTCCTTTTTCCTTGTGTTTGACATTTGTCCCATGTGCTTTGCAGTGTCCTGCAGCTTCAATTCACCATCGATTCAACTCTCTTGTAGAATGGATACAAAACAGCTGCAAATGTAGTATTAAATGAATGCAGTATGAAATGATTTAAACTGCCTACACATGATCTCCGACAGTCTACAGATGCAAGTATTTCAGTCCTCTCATAGCCCTGTATCAGCACTCAGTATTACCTTCAGTGTGTCAGTGAAAAGCCTTCTTCCTGGCACCATCAAAGGCGGGCCAGGACTTCTGAATCCTGCCTGTCAAAATTCAAATGGACCCTTTGGGAGCAGTGTCATTCATCTCTCCTCAGTCAATAGCTGGCAGCTCTTTCCCTCCATTGATTATCAACTGTGAGGGAGGCGAAGAGGGACGACAGGCAGGCCTTTTGTTCCCTCTCCTGAAGGAGGAGTGCCAGCAAAATAACTCTCCACAATTAAGATCTCAATACATCAGCTGGAGTTTACTTTATGGTGGAGCCCAGCTGTTATCTAATGCACTTGATGAAAAGGAGACAGAAGAAGTACAAACGCATGGAGATGCTTATGTCCCCAAATATGGTTACTTGCGTAATTGTTCTTGGTTCCTGTCTTGTTTAGTGTTTCCTCAGTCTTTTTCCTGCTAGTTGTTGTTGTGTCAGATGTGCTATTACCCACAAAACAAGGATGTTAAGGTTAGAATTGTATTTGTTGACAAAATAGAAATACCTTTCACATATATAAGAACTGATCATTTCATGTCAACAGAGCAATTGCTCATCTGACAAAGTGGAACCATCATATAGGGGTTGAGTTCAAGGTTGTAGGTTAAAAACAGCTCTGTGGCAAAGGCCAAGAAAAAGGTCAGTTCACTTGTTACACTTTAACCTCGCAGATGATTGCTCATCACGATGAATTAAGTCTCCTTGACAAAGCAGGGAGCCAAGTGGACAAGGGCAGAGCCTGGAGACATGAACTTCAGCTTGCACTGTCAACTTCCATAGCCTCCTGCAGAATGAATAAGTTAACAAGCTGTCACAACATTAGCAAGTGAACATCTGGAGATTTGGATTCCAAATGCATTGCCCTGATTTGCCAGCGTTGTGCTGAATGTGCCAACGGTCCCAACAATGTGATGTGAACACAAATGGAGTTAGTGAAAAGAAACAGAAACGCACCGTCCAGTCTGTCGGTCTTTTGCTGCAAGAACGTTTTGCGACTATATGAATACAACATTTCAATCACACAAAAAACAACTGGTGAATGCCTCCACAGCAATGAGCCACAGCAAAATGGTAGTGGGAATGGGGTCAGATTTCACCCTGCATTCATCCTGCGAGGCACCGTACCTGTGTTTAATGTGAGCAGTATACAGAAAGAGGGACTTTAATGGATAGATGCAGCAAGTAATTCAGGCACTGCATGGAACCTAATGAGGGATAGAATTCAGAGAAACCAATCTCTCCCCCCGACACCCGCCCCCACCCCGCATTGGTTGCACCAGGATCTCTCATAGAGCTACAATGCCCTCTGACAGGTCTGTGGGGTACTGCAGCATAGGTTTCAATACACTCAGGCTCTGATAATGTCCCTTTTTGTGTGTTCTAAAAATTAAGATAGAATAAAAGTCTCATTGTGTAAGCACCACTGACGAGTAGATTTATGTCGGGATGTTGCGAAATGGTAAACTTGAAGGGTTGCCACACAACACTGCCCTGAAAAATGCCTGAGGAGAAGCCAAGGAAAGCACAAATGTGAATTGATCTCTCCAATCAACATGATGAATGAGAAAAGCCAAGCGTTCTTTCTGCAATGCCAGGTCTCGCTCTGCAGTATTGTTCATTCCATTGTGTTTTGGGAGAGGATCAAGGTTTTCTTGTCGATATGCATTTAGCCATTAAGTGAGGCTTTGTTGTTATTACACAGGTCAAGGCATTGAACTATTTGCAGATGTGTTGCTGCAGTCTCTCCTTCGATTTATCTCGCTAAAATAAATAAAATACAGAATAAGGAATGCAATAGAAACATTTTCATCACACATACCTGAACATTGGCAGACTGCAATCTTGCATCTCAGTTTTTCTTTTGATTATTTTTTCAAGGACCATAAATGCAGCGAGAGCAACAACCAAGGATGTTGATTGTGATTTAAATTAAGCCTGGGATGCAATTTAAATCGGTGGTTACAAAATCTATCCAAATAATTTCAAAATGATGCACATTGAGATTTGAAACGGAACATCAAAACTTGCATAAACATGGAAACCAGAGCAATGTTTTGTTGCCAGCAGATCACATGTATAGCAGGGTGCATCCAGTATATCACACACATAATAGCTTTACTTCGCTGAATTATTCTTGCCACCTGTTCAGAGAAATGCAGTGTTCATATTAAAACAGGTCAAACACAGTATGAGGGTTGTCTTCTAGCAACGATGTCTAAATTTAATACTTAATGCACCGTTTTTCCCCTCCAGTCCTCGCACTGTCTGGACAACAAGGTGAAACACAGCAGATGGGAACATCTGTAAGCTTTTCCTCAGAGTGCACACAGTGGGCTTCATGCATTGCTTTTAATAATACTCTACATACGCTACAGTGCCAGCTGGCAACAGCAATGGAAAATATCCTCGATGAAAAGATTATGCTGGAACACATCTGTAAATCGTAGTGAGTGAATATTGCGTGTCTTTCCTTATCAGCAACAGTTTGCTTTGTAAGTCAGCACGATACCGCTACTCTTAAGGCTCCGGTCCGCGGAGGAACCATGGCTAAATACTAACACCTACTGACATAAAAGGAGCATAACAAGACATAAAATCGACCCGAACAATACTGCTGTGGTGGTCCCAATTTTTCTTTTTTATCTTCCTTTACGACAAACATAAATTATCTCATATAGGCCTATGTGAATCATCCCTTTGTTTTTGAGAGTGTCACAATTTAACCGTGTGCATGCACAGGCATAGGCAAGCTTTTATTTGTAAGGGAGCTTTTTTATTATAATGATTATACCAGCTCAGTTGTTCATCTGGGATCATCCAGGGCACTTGTTTGCTTGTTGTTGTTTTTTTACTCTAGATCTTACGTATAGCCACAGCTGATCTCTTTGTGATGGCCCTCACTTTTTAGACTGTTACTGTAAGCTGTACAGATGCTTGCACTTACAAAACAACCTTCTGCGCTGCAGAAAAACATTAACATTTAAACTGCAAGTCTTGTTAGAATAAAATCTCATTAAGTAAAAACAGAGGGTAGTCAAGTGTGTTGTGAAGTGGCGGTGGTTGATCTGTTTAGTCTGCATACTTTAATAGGAAGGTTGATGTGTATATGAGCAATGCTGCACTATTGATTTTGTGATTCCGACGGAGCAAAAGCAATCGAAGGGTGTCCTTTTACCTTGTCAGATGTCACGTAAACAGAGTACCCATTCTCATATAGTTTGTCTTTCCCTCTCAAGAGGTATTGTCACAGGGAATGATCCTTTAACGTTGATCAATTCTGCCACCTGACACCATCATAAGAACAATTAACTCCTGCTCCAGCCTTGGAGGGAGACATGAGGGGAAAGCTAGTTCTGTGGACAGCTCTGCTTTGCTCTGAGTGCTGGTTTGTGTGCCAAAATATCCAGTCTCAGTCCTATTCTGCAGCTCTGTGTGTAATGTGTCTGGCACTGCTATCAAGTGGGCTCCAGATTTCTATCCACCTCACTAGAGTGGCTTTCAAACTTCTCTGGGAGCCCGTTTGTTTTGTGACCCACAATAATTTATTGGACTATTGTGTGGGCTTATTGAGCAAAATTGATCCCGTTTTCAGGCTACTAACCTGTTATAGTGTTTTATTCAGCTCAGCACACATTGCAGAGACCAGAGAGGGCTTTGGCAACATAACAGGGCCATAATTTTGATATAAGCTTACACAGAATAATTTCAAGAACCAGTTTAATCTCCCTATGAGTCATCCTTGAGATTCTACCCAAACACTCTCGAGCATGTTAATTTTGCATTCCGATTCTGATCGCTGCGAGTCGTCTGTGGTACGTTAATTATTATTTCATATTACACACAAGTGATGACACTAGACAGCAACAAAAAAACAGCCTCCAGATGTCCCTCAGGGGTGTGTTAAAAGGAGAGAAAATGAAGGGAAATTGCAGAATAACGGACACAGAGATTTTTATTCTCCTTTATTATATGATAAAGTACCACATCAACACAAATGTATCCAAGCATTCACACACCATTATTTCCTAATACTCTCTTCTATGTGAGCTTGGCTGGACACATTTCTCCTCTGCGTGGCATCGTCCCATAATCATCTTACGCTCTCCGACTCTCTCTCACACACACGGCAATGTGTCTGCAGAGCGGTCTGGAATATAGTAGAACCACAACTGATGGAACGACAAAATGAGAGAGAGAGAGGATGAGCTCACTCACCCAGGCCATCTCTGCCAAGACAAAACAAACCCGGAGAGTGAAAATCATCTTATCAGGGCGATAGCAGACAAATAAAGGGAGACTGTCAAGAAATTATCGCGTTGGTATTCAAGCCATGACTTGCTGTGTCTTGTCACAATAAAACAGAGGGAATGCAAGTGGAGGCTCGGAGAGAGAGAAAGAGAGAGGGACAAAGAGAGAGCAAGAGACACAGAGAGAGAGAGAGAGAGAGAGCTGTTGATCTGTTTAGCCTGTTTGCTTCATCCCACTGCAGTGCATCTCCTCTGAAATGGCTGTATTTGAAATCAGCTGTATAGAGTAGAGACACTGCGGAGCTTTGTGTGCCCAGGCATGCCTGTCAGACCCAGGAAGAGTAGACTTCACGGATGAATTGTCATTGCTTACATACACAACTACACACCAAACATTAATCACAGACAGCAGTCTCTTTCCAAAAAGACGACAAAACAAAAGAAACAGCGAAGGATCAGACAGGTGCAGAGCTACATTGAAAGACAGAGGGCAGGACAGAGTGGGAACACAAAGAGTGGGTGAGACCTGGAGAAAATAAGGTGCCGGCTATATGTACTTTAAGGTATAAGAACCCGCCTTGTAGAAAGAAAGAGCGCGGTGGAGAGATTGTGTGCACTTGAAGAGAGTGTTTCTTGCAATTTTAATGCAAAGCACGGCTCTACTGCAACCTGTCTGAGACAGCAGGGACTCTCTCAAGTGGCGCTGGCAGGGACCGTCTGTGAACCTGCCTGTGGATCATCGTAAACCCCGCACCTGTTCATGACTGTATCATGGCGCCCCACGTCTTTAAATGCACATTGCATACGGCTCAACACATGCTGAATATATGCACACTTATGGACCATAATTCATCATGTGTCCAGGGGTATTGATTATGTGCTAAGTGATAAGGCGGTGGGACATGCTTACTGAATCTGGATAAAACACGCATCTGCATTAATTAGTCCTGCACATCTAATTACTGATGAGCGAGGCCACAAATAATCACAAAGGAACAAACAACTTTAATTAAACAAGACCTGTATTATTCAAAAGCTCAGCAGACGAAAAGCAAAGTAACCGGCCCTGGCAAGCCAAAGACATCTTTGGATGAGAAATGTGCACACCCTATCACTTTTCTTTGTTTGATACAGACTGTTTTGCTGCTTTTCGCTCTAATCGACTTTCATGGCAGAAGTGATTTGTAATTAATGGTGGTTTTGTAACTCATCTATATCCCTGAACCCTGACGAGACCGATCAATAGCTCTGCCTGTGGCCCGCTCTGTGTTCTGGCTCTCTCTTTCTCTCTCACTGCAGCAGAACCCGAAGTTTCCTCATAAGTCGCCATATGCACACACACACACACTATCACACAAACAATGACAGCCCTTAGAAGGCAGTTACAGTCAAAAGTATAGTATAACCTTTGTCAATGTTGTATAAGAACAGATGTTTTTTTCAGGCAAAGCCATTTTTTGCCTACTTTCTGGGGGATATTTTGGCCAATTGTGGGCAGCAGAACAATCTGTAAATACAACTGACTGATATAAAGTTATAAAGGGAAACATGTCAGCAAACAGTTGCCTTTTTACACATGCAGCATGACACGGAGCAACATTAGCAATATGTTGGACTCATGTTCCTGGCCACCCAATTAATGTAAGTCAACTATTAACACTTTCATCTTTGGTTTGTTCTCCAACAAAAACATCGATTAGTGATTAAGTTCTCATCCATAAGATTTCAGTCCTACTGCATATGTGAAAAAGTTATGTATAAATCCTCCCTAGGGAGCTGAGTGGAAGCTTATAAATGTCCCTTTAGTGATGTCACTTGAGTCAGCAGTTCGGCTGGGGCTGACGACTACAAATTTGAAAATGAAATAAATCTATGAGCGAGGAGTTAAAAAAAGGTAGTTTACCAGACCGCTGTGGTCGCTCCTCATCTCTGCCTGAGGCTAGCAGCTCAAGGCTACATTAACCGCTAGTATATCATGCCTAAAGAAACTGCCTGTGGTTGAGTTGCATCGTGGGTAATGTAGGCAGCATGTTTTGACAAGGAAGAAGAAGGCTTGCAGAGAAAAAAAATCTGCTGCATCAAATTTGTGCATTGCGAGTCAGACAATGTTATAGGAAAGTAGTGCGGCACTAACTGGATTATTACTTGAACACTGAAATTATAAACCAGAAATAAACTGCTTTGTCACAACAAGAAAAACTGCAGTTTGCACCTGAATGCCTCCTTTCTATCCTGCCACGCAGAGATATTTACACTTGCATCCCTTTGTTCATTGTACTGCTGATCTTCAGTTCATATAGGTCTCCCAGCTCACTCCTTGGGCTCGTAGTCAGCCCAGGTCTTTATTTGATTTCATGTCTCTTTCAGACAAGTATCTTTCAATCATTCCCCTTAGGGTCATACCCCTGAGTTGTTCACTTAAAGAACACTGCACCACCACATTTATGCTTCAGTAAAAAAGAAAATCTAATCCAGCAAAGAAGAAGAAATCAAATGGCAGGATGGAGAGAGGAGGAGACAGAAAGAGGGATGGGGGTTAATGATAGACATGAACCACATTTTTCCCGAAAGGTCACTTCACAGACTGATGCCAGCCCTGTGCTGCTCTGTTAATGTTCCCCATCATAATAGGTCCCGATTTTCATCTTCCATTTCCTGTATTTTGGGAGTCACCCATTCATTTGGCACTGGGAAACTTTCCCCTCGCGCTGACACAATATCAATCAAGCCAGTGTCACAACTCAACAATGCAGGCGGCACCAGTGTTAATAACAGCCTTATCAGATAAGATGAAAAACAAACCAGCCCCCTCTCACACTTACAATCTCCAACATGAAGTGACATGAACAGGTGCGCGGGCATGACACAAACAAATTAGAAGAGAGGGAATGTGTGACAGGACGTGCTATCACCTTGTGTTAGGTCCAGGAGGAGTGGCATTGTATTCAGTTGTGTCAGCGCTCCTATAGCACACAGACACACGCTGATACACACACTCTGGATGGCTGCGGCTGCAACCCAAGAAGTCTGAAGAGTTGGATGAGGTTGCTGTAAAAGCAATTTCCTCATGAGAGAAAGGTCTCATAATTCTTGTGAGACAAAGCATCTGGGATGATTGGGGACAGATGGGAAAAACGGTATGAAATTCAGCAATGTCCTCATTCACTGCAACTGTGTTTTCGGTAACCTTTCCTCTCGAAAGTTTCTCTGATGTATTTGCCATTTTTTAGGGTATTCACATTAATCACGGCTGACAAGCAGCAAGGCTTTCTTGTTGACGGCAGTGTTTCATATGTGGAGCGTGCCAACAGGCGTAATGTATTGCGCTGGCAATAATACATGTATCCAGTCGCCTCGTCCACGGTGCACTTTCTTGTTCACTTATCACCAATGTTTGAAACGCACGTTTTCTCGTAGTATTTGCTCAGTATTCATCTGAAAAGAAGGTCGTTTTTTTTTTTTTTTTTTATAGTTCACACTCAACAGAGCATACTTTCTTACCCAAAGAAAATGGGACTTGTTCTGCAGCATCAAGGAGAAAATATCCAGCCAAGCGAAAGACATAAACAGGAGCACGACTCCACTATTATGTCCAAACATGGGAATGGTTGGCCTGGCTGAGTCATGACTCACTGATTTAAAAAAAATAAAAATGGTTGGAGCAGGTGAAATGCTGGAGCAGAGCCAGGGACTAGCCTCTGGGGTGGTGATATTTATGCCTCCTCTCTTTCTCCCTCCCTCCCCTCTTATCCTCCTTCTCTGTTTAGGGTGGGAAACTTAACACAAGCAAACCTGTAACTCTACACTTAGCTGATTTCCCACCTATGTCTTTGATTGTCATTGCAGTGTCTTGAATTTATGAATCAATATCACTGACTTTCGATGTTTTGACTTGTGTTACTCCTTACCAAGCCATTTTGCTCTATTTCAGTTTTAAGTGGAATCGGCAGGTCAAGTCATCCTCTGTCACGGCCACTCCAGTGAGTTTCCGCACCAGTCCCTGGAAATAAATGCCTGTAAGCCCTGATCTTTCACTGCCACTAATGTCTGGTTTAAATTGTATTAATATAAGCAGCTTACTCAAAATGAACTGATTGGTATCTATTTGATGTCTTGTTTCGTTTCACTTTTGCCTCGACATCCTTTTCATCGTTTTATTTATCATTTTACTGTCTTTTGATCTTGTTTTGTTTACTGTTAGTTTAATTCAGTGGCGGGCCGTGTGTTTTATACCTGGGCCTTCAGTGCTGTCAGTTGAGCCACCTCCTAATAACCTCATTATAGGGGTGTAACAATTAATTTACATTTTTGGATGACTATTAAAGTAATTTGAGAATATTTACTTCCAGTAGAAATATGTTTTTATATGGTGGCTACAGCAGTTTTAACAGTGTGAGAGTGTGGAGTAAAAAATAGCTTTTTTTATCTTTGCATGATTTTACCATAAGTGTGCCTTTGCGGTTTTCTCTCTTATTGCAGTGTCATGTGAATCCTTTTACCACTTGCCTGAGGTGCCTCCCTGGTTTGAAGTTGGCTGTAGCCCCTCTTCAGGTCGATTTTATTAGTCCCTCCATCTTTAGAGATGGGAATTTTGAACTTGCCTGCGTTTGACGGAACCCTTGGTTTATGAGAAATTAACAAATAACCCTAACCCTAACCCTAACCCACACACACACACACATACACAAAGTATATGGCTACACTCTGACCTCACGACAGCCACAGCGGCAAAAGGGAATTCAACCCAAATGAATGAGGTAAGCTTGCTAGTATTAATGTTAACATTTACAGCTAGATACATTAGACTGGAAGAGTAACGTTAAAGTCAACGTGAGCCAACCAGTCAGCAGCCGATGTTTGCATTCACAGTGAGTGAGCTGACGAGAATATTACATGAACTAGGAGGACACAAAACTTTGCATTAATTCAAATCGTGTTATTAACGTTAACCACTTATTTACTTACTCCTCTTCATCACCTTAAGGTAATAAATCTGCAATTAGATCTCTCGATCTCATTTTGTCCTTGGTAACATGCTGCGCCTCTCCCCGTAACAAGTGCATCTTGTCCAGCAGCTCCTCGAACGTTAGAAGGACCAGCTAGCAGGGCCAGTTTGTGCTTTTTGAGAGCACAAAAATTCTATATTGTACACGGAAAGAAAAGAAAATATATTTAACCTAGCTTTATTTTTAACATCAAAATCAGAATAAACCAAAATAAACTAAATAAAATGTTTTGAATATATAATTTGTTTTTTTTATGTTTTTCTTTGTAAACGTAAGTTCTTTTGTCAAATTTTAGCAAACCACTACCTGTTTACACATACAGTAGACATATATACAACATTAGCATTCATTTTGAGTCGTGTTTCTGTTCATCCAAAGAATTTAAGTTGAATATTACATTTCCTCTAGTTTGGTCTTTACCAACTCCTGAGGGAAATGTCTGGCTATTTAACTGTTAAATGCTCCACTGTGTTCACTAACTTTGTCTAATTTTTGGCACTGCATGGGCAGGTGGCATGCAGAGCTTTTTCACTGAAAACAGATGCCTGCTGCGTTTAGAAACAATGCTGATGAGAGTTGTTACAGTGAACCAAAACAGTAAAGTTATGACCCGTAAAACAAAAAAGAATGAGCTGAAAGATGCTAAAATGCTTCATAGAGCTGAAAGGGTGATCATTCTCTGTGGGGTTGTCACTACGAGCAACCCCTTTGACATTGTACAGTCATTTAAATCCATTGTTAATATAAATAATATTGATTAGTGCAGCATTCAAAAATAACTCATGCCTTATATTTAAAAATGAGTGCAATAGCATAAAACCTGGACAAAGTATTGTGCACACGTCTGCAAAAAAACTAAGTCCTAAAATAGAGAGGTGCTCTTTTTTAAGTGTTGATGAATAATTGAAAGGTTTGGGCTCATGAGATTTCAAAGGTCTGGTAGAAATAGATGAAAATGCAAAACAAATGGGTAATGAACTCTTGAACATTGGAGCGTACACGGGGAGGGGGCGGTGAGGGGCGTGAGGGGACGGGGCTGCTGGGTGGGACAAGTCGATAGGAGTCTCTGCTCTCCTGCACTGTCAGATGAAAACGCTTTTCTGGGCATCAAAGACACCTGCAGCAGCAGTGTCTCCGGTGATAAAGATGCCACTCTCCTTGCTTTCCCCCTCCGATTTTAATTACAAATATTTATAAGCAGCTTAACTGCACGGACAGGGTTTTTTTCTTTACCAGACGAGGGTGTGGGGGTGTCTGGGTATCAACGCAGCTGTTGGATACGATAAGATTATTTACCAATTTTTTGTCATTTTATTTGTTTATTTCCTGTTAATTATTCATACCACCGCATGATCATTGACTCCACTTTCTCCTCCTCAATACCTTAAATGGGGGATGAAATAAATAAATACAAATTATAATAATAAATAAATAAATCATACTCGGGATAAACACTCAGTGAAAAGCTGGAGGGTAAACCCTTGTAAGACAGAGAGATGGTTTTGCATGTCAATTCCATGAGGATCTTAAACTCCTTACTTAACAACTTTCATATCTTCACATTTTTTCATCCGCCTTTGCACGCATAACATTAGGCATAATGCCGTGTGGCTCAGAAGTGATCGCCTGACAACAGGTTTACTATAAGATACCTCATTTCACCAAAGGTTTAGAGCCTATAATAAGAGAAAGAGAGAGACAGACGGGGAGAAGGGGAGAGAAAAATAAAAGCACACTCCTCTTCCACCTCACTACTTTAACCTCCATTGCACATTATAATCCTAAAGAAGTGTGGAAGTCACCTTGTATGAGGAGAATGTAAAAGGGAGCCAGGCGTGTGAGAGAGAGACAGAGACAACACAGGAGTTTTCGGTTGTCGGTGCACTTCAGAAACTTCTGAAAGCAAAATACATTGTGTCCCAGTGAAAGGAGGGAGGTTGGGGGTGGGTGGGGGGGGGGGGGGGTATTTATCTTATTTGGTTCAGATCTCTTCTGACTGAGCAGTTTGAGAAACTGCGCGGAAAATATGTAGGATACTGTTAGAATGCCAAAAACTCAACACCTCCTGTAATTCTGTGTTTTTTTAATCACTTCGCGGATGTCTGGAATACTATAGCGGCTGAGCCATCAGCTAACAGGAATCATTATGAAGAGCCTGAACGCCAATCTAAATAGTGACAGGAAAGCCCATCGCAGCGCCGAGTGGTGACGTGAGGGTTTATTCTCGTCCCAGCTTTCGCAGTCCCAAATGGGAGTGCAGGAGGGTTTATTTTGTTTTCAAATCGGAGGTGGACAGTAATTACATTTAGTCTCATTAGTCGTTCCCCCTTGACTCCGCATGGTCATCTAGGTAATGTATGTGGACCTTCCTGTTTGGGCGAAAATGGATTTGTGCTGCATTAGCTGATGAGGCAGGTAAATTACATTATGTCCCCCAATGTGATCTTAATGTCAGTGATTCTGGAATGGATCAGCCGAGTGGACAGTCTCAGACTTGTTAGCAAACGTTTCACCACTCTGTCTCTCTATGTGCAATAACACAGACTAAAGGAACATGGGGAGGCTGCTTATCCTTCAAATCCTTATTTCAAATAACCTTAAAGAGTCACTCAGTAATTCTTTTTTCGATTCTGAATTCACTTAGTTCCAAACAGGACTATTGATGAGGTATTACAGAGGCAAAGAAATGACGGTCAGTGAATTACTCTGCACAGCACAAGGTTTGAAGGAGTGACACAAAAGGGGCAGGAAAGTCGTTTTCGGAATAGCATGACAAAGATGAACTCATCAGCAGTTTCATCAATCTGCAGGCTGTTGAAGCCTTACTGTGTCCTCTCGCTTCCTATCAGGGAAAATAGATTGAGGTTTGCTCTTCTACAGGTGTACTTCTCAAATCTAAATAATAATATTTGGTCTAGTTTTGTGTGGGAAGGAAGTCACGTTTAGTCATGCAGCCTATTCCGTGACCTTGGAATCCTCTCAGGGGGAAAAAAACAGCTATTGTTGAGCAAGCAGACTAACAACAGCAGCAGCCAATGGTCTTTGTTTTTTGGCCTGACATTTATCAAGTCACTGATAGCTGCCACATCTGTACCAGGTGTTGGGGGTAATTTGGGGTTGCATTTTAACATTTTAAGATTGTGTGAGGCAATGTGCTTGTGTATCTGTGTATGTGTACGTAGGTACAATGTTATTCTGTTGCGTGATGAGTGTCGCTGTCCCAAAAGTAGTTTCAACTGCTCTGAAGTCAGTGTAAACCATAAAAAATTCAAAATGTTATCCTTTTACTTTGTTAAAGTAATTTATTGTGTTTTTTTTTCTTTCTAAAAAGACACAATTCAAATAATAAGGAAATGAAAGATTGTATTCTTATTGTTTGAAGCAAATGTTGTCAGTAGTTTTAATGATGTATTATAGTGTAAATAGGTCATAATTCATCTGTGATATCTTTTTATGTTGTTGTGAAAAGATTTTTCAAACAACTATTTATTCAAGTTTCTCAACAACACTAAATTTTGCATGAAGAAGTTATAATTTACTTTCGCCAAATTCTGATTTGCACTGACCAGAGCCTGAACGCACCATAATGGAACTGAACAGAAGTTGTTTACAATGTAACAATATCAGAGATCGGCGACTAGAAAAGGATGAATGCAGATGTCCTGATTGCCCATTTTACTGAATATTGTCCAATAACGATCGTCAGTAAAACTTTATTTAACACTGTGATGGTTAACGTTAAACTGTGTAATTCGAGGTTCACATGCGTGCCGAACTGTGAGGGAGGATCCGTAGGGATTATGGATCAACAGTTGTCTGTTACACCACTAGTGTGTGTGTACCCGACAAAATTACAACATTTTTAACTCTGTGTTTGCCAATATAAACAGTGCCATGTCCAATAATCCATTATCTATGACTGCAAACAGTACAAATGCACTATCTATCAGGTTACCAGGATGTATGGAGTACTGTAAGCTGTGTTCAGTGAGCATAGCATTATTAAACATTATATCACAGTATTACTTCAACGTGTCATTTACTCAGCCATGACACACTGTCAAACTTTTGACAGTGTGTGAAATGTACCTGGAACCGTCCAAATGGTACCAAGACTAAGTCAAGTCTCTGTCTGTTTCCTAGTTTTTAGTTTTTTTCCTTTGGCCTGATGTGAACTATGAAAAAACCTAGATCACTCAGGGCAATCTTTTGGAGCTGAAAATGTGATAGAAGCTAAATAATGAATGGTGTAATCATTTCTGAAATGATGGGCAGACTATAAATTGAAATTTCAGCACAAATTCAGGTCATCCTCTAAATCAAGGTTAGAACAGTACACAGGCCTGTTTCCAGGTTGTTTACAACCATAGAAATTACAGCAACTCATAATAAATGACTTACTTATTGGTTGCACTTTTATAATTCTCAAAATGAAACAGCGCCAGGCTACGGGACACTATAGTGCATGGGAGCAAACATACTTGTACACAGTGCCATCAAAAAGAATGAACCCCTCAGAAGCTCTGATGATGATCAGAGGGGTCGAAATGTCTGCTTTTACAGGATGCAATAAATATTTCTATTTGAATCTCTAGCTCTGAGTTTTTGATCCAATAGTACCGAACCCGAACCAAGATGTTGTAAAAAACAACAACCTCTAGAATGGCCCTTCTGTGTATTTCGAGATGTTCTTGGTAGAGCGGCATGTCCACCCACTGAGCCCCGTTCATCAGCATGACGAGGGAATATTAAATCCTTAATTACAAACCAGTTTGCCAAATCTTCTCCGTGGATCTGACGCCCTGCATCTCAGTTGTCCATATGCCTGCTCACCCAAACTTTGCTCTGTGCTCCTTGAGAGCAGTCAACATCATAGACAGGGACGTAGGACAATCCAATGTCATTTATTTTTACATTCAAAACCTTGTCTGAGGATTTCGAATGAAGCTTTCAAGCAAAAACATTGTTTTTAAAGACTAAATGACAACAAATTTGGATTGAAGCAGAATAGTTTGTAGATAAAACGTGTTATGAGTTTTGGCATTTATTACATACATATTTTTTTCAGTACATTTTCACTTTTGGACCGAGGACTTAAGGCTGCATCGCTTGCTGCATGTGTGTTTGAGAATGAGAGTGACAAAGAGGGGGAAGAGAAGGTTGACTATTGTAAATTGTGACTGTTGTAAATGATCAATACTTTCAATGTCAACGGTATGAATGAAGTCTGAACTATTAAGTCCAGCCCTAGTTATCGATATGATTTGGATTTTGATATTAAAGATAATAGGTCTAATGTTAAAAGGAACGCGATGCTTTGATATTGTCGCACCAAGCACGGAGACACAGACTTTTAAAACGGAACACTTAAAGCTTCGTCAGAGGCCGTACCACGATCTTGAGTAACAACGATTGTGAAACCTTTCATGCACCAGACACAAACTCATATACAACCATGCAGCCATACTCTCATATCTAAATCCAGCACTTAGTTGCTTTCCACCACTAGCATTCAGTAATAACAGCAAAAAAAAACTCTTTCTTTGGCTCTTCTGCTATTGGAGGTCTGCCCGGCAAGCAGCAATGTTACAGCTTGATTCTGACAAAAATTAAACAGAGATATTTGAAAGTTTTGTGTTCTCCCTGAGGAACTATAATATGTTTGGCATGATCTGCTGTTTTGTTTGATTTACATTGCGTTAATGGGGATGGGCAGGAAAATCTAGGCCAGCAAAAAAAATGGACTGGATTGTAATATGTTAGACAAGACCAGAGCTATTGATTTTCTTTCAGACACAAGTTTCTCATGAGAAGCATGAGAAACATAAAAATCACAGCAAAAAGTTTGAACCAGCCTTTAACCTTTCCCACCTGCCATGGGGAATGATTTCTTTCCACTGAACATGTTCAGAAAACTACCAGCTACCCTTAAAACCAAGTCAAATATTGTAGAACTATGTCACACTATTAGCTGTAAGAGTTTCACTGAGACCCTCTAGAGATTAAGATTGGCCCCAAAGCTTTCAACCACAGGTTTAAAGAGCAAAGATGTATCAATTGGGACCAAACCAATGACAACAGCTGAAAAAGGTCATTCCAAGAGACACGTAGCCTTGGGTCCTTCCACAGTTGTTGAACACTGGATGAGAAGCAAAAAACGTTGTAATTCACTAAGAGGACCAACTGTAGTAAACAACTCTGTAAATACACACCAGGAATAGAAGTAGAAGTCTCAATGAAACACTGTCAACAACAGCACTAAAGCACAAGGGAGCATGAGACTAACATGTACAGACACAACATCAATACTGATACAACCTTCAGGTTATGGTGTCATAGAATGATTGTAAAATACTTGTACTGAGAAAGATATAGGATAGCTGTGAACCTGTATTTTACAGCTACACTGGGGAGTTACAGGTTTACTTACCGCTCTGCATTGAAGTGATGTACAAGGGCTGGGCCAGACTGCAAAAAACAACAACTATATCATGTTTTAATGGAACGATATCCAGTGTGTGAATCCTGATCCCCGATTCTCTGTTTATTGTTACTATCACTCTGCCTACATACCAGCTACCAATAACATCACATTGAACTTTGTAAAAAAGCGGACTAGATGCCCTGTTACACAAGCGTGGAGCGGCAAGAACGAATTCATAGGGAGCCAGTGTACAAAATTGCATTTAGAAAATTCCGGTGGACCAGACCTGTAAACTGGTTCTAAAAAATATATTAAGCATTTTGCTCTGATGGAGTAGAAGAGAGAATGTCGAAGTCTTGTCCACATTTTTAACACATCCTTAGTGAGACTCTGCTTTCAAGGGATATTAAGCAAAACCAATAAAGGAAACCATTAAAGGAAAGTTGTCGTGAAAGAAAAAGCTACAGTTTATTACAAACTAGATTTATTTCTTGGCATGATAAGAATGGGCTTCATGCAAGAACATTTTCGTGTCCTTCCGTACGATAGGCTCGTAAGAATGTTCCACGTCAGACTATGTGCCATTATATGTCATGTTGCACCATCAGGAGGATGTTTCCTAGACACGCTATCATCCAAGGGCCTGACGTGCTAAGGCATCTAAAAGAAGGGAGTCAGCCATGACGCTCCACGTTACACTCACGATTACAATTCAAATTTGCAAAGTCAAACAGTGTCAACATAATTATGAAGTGCAATTCATGTAAGAAAGTTTGTTTTTCATAACAGCAGACTATTTGCAGATAACGTCTATGACAGTTCACAGAAGTCACTCTTAAATTGTTTCCATAACCTAGAAAAGATTGTGGCAAGTTCTCCTAAATCACTCGTACAAGTCACTCAAAACTAATTCTGTAAGAGTGCTTCTTGAATAAGGCTCAATGTACATACCAAATGAATTGCTAAGAACTTGGAGCATGGCGATATCATTGGCAATAGGTCCAACAGACGTATATGACCATTCAGGTAATCATGCAGGTTGAATGTTACATCATTTTTTAATGTTGGCACTATGTTTGCGACTTTTGTCTGCATGATTCAGATTGGTAGTGGGAGCAACTGCACATGACAGAAAATTTGAATTTAATTACATTTTGTTCCAAATGTAACTGTCAAAGTGAATGTGTCTGAATAGTGCAAACCATCAATTAATTTCTGACTCTTATAGAATGTTGTGAAGTGACGTAGCGCTGACACTATTTGTGCCTCCCACAAATTCACAACAAGTTAATTATACAGATGTCACTTCTTACCCACTCACTTGTTATGTTTTGAATAGTTGCTGTCATCACAAGGGACATAATTGCTTACAATAAGTTCAGAAAATGATGAACCAAAATTGACAGTGAGTCATAATGTTGATAAGAACACTGGGGCACATTTGCAACAGAACAGGGAGGTCTGACCAGAACCTGCTGAGTGTAACAGACAACAGATCTATGAGCAATCTATGAGCAACATTGTCACATGGTTTAGTGCCTTCTCAGGTACTCACATTGCATGTATGAATAGGGAGAATTTCCTCCGAATATAATGACAAAGTAAATTATTTGTCCTCCAGACTGACACATATGAGTATGTTCTGATCTGACGCCCCCACAGACAGGATGACATTAGTGGTGTAACGCACCACTGTCAATTTGTGATCCGTTAGGATCCCCCTCACGGTTCGGCACGCGTGTGAGCCGCAGATTAATTACACAGTTTAACGTTAACCATCACAGTGTTAAATAAAGTTTTACTGACGATCGTTATCCGCCTATCCGTTTGGATGAGGGAAAGATTATAGTTTAAAGTCTTTCGAATAATCTTTCGAATAATCAATATATTAGTCATTAGTGTGACTATTATTAATTATCAGTGTGGCCTGGTCATTTTTCTCTCGAATCTCGAACTCAACAGACTTTGGCCAGAAAAACCTTCAGCACTGCTCCACAATTGGCTACGAGTGGATGTCTTGCAGAAAATGGACAGTAAAGAGCAGAAAGTCCATTTTTCTTTCTAGTCTTCTGTTCTGCTCTCTCCTCCTTGTCAGCCAGAGTAGGAAACTGGCTAGTGCACACAGGAGGGCTGTAATGTGGTTTCAGTGTCTGGGCCCCTGCAGTACAGTACCCTCAGGTGGAAAACCTCTCAGACTGTGTTGGCACATCACCACTCCAATTATCAACAGCAGGAGTGCCCTTTCATTTCTATTACATCTTTCTTCCTTTCTTCTTACAGCACCTTCCTTCTGCTTTGCCTGTGCTCTCATCTCTGCCCCTGGCCCCTTCACCCTCAACACTTTTCTTCTAATCTTCTGTCTCTGAACAATCATACCCTTTTTCCCCCTACTCACCGCATGCCTTATACTGCGCTGAATGGCTGGCACTGTCGCCAAGCCAGCACTTACTTTACTCGTCCCAGCCAGGATTTGACCAGGAAACGTCCCTTTTAAATGGAAGCATACTGGACTCTGAAGATGATGGGACTGGAGAGGATCTGATGACTCAACTGATCCGTCGCAGACTATCACTAAAACACTACAATCCACAAGAGAACTCTCATCAAAAGACCAGTCGTATTGATTTCCTTCTCTCTACTTTCACATCACAAGTCTCATCCTCTTCTATTCCCTTGCTTTTTCATTGATTATTCGTCTTTGCGATCCTCTTTCATTCCAGTTACTTTTTATCTGATCCGACAACCATCTTCAAGTTTTTCCTATTTTTCTCTGCTCTTCATTCCTCATCTGTGCTGCAACTTTCTATCTTACATTTATTTAATCTACAATTGTATGGCTGTGTGGGAATTGATTAGTGGGATATGGTGAAGTAACGACTGATTCTGAATCCTCATTTTTAGATAATTAGCAAATTCATAGATCGTTGTTGAGACGATTCATCTTCTAATGAATCATTAAATTTACCTTAAAGATTCAATAGTATAACATGTGGAATTTCAAAACACTTGCATCAAAGATTTCATGCGTTAGCGAGTAAGATTGTGCACTGATATAGTGAATGTGACATTTCTTTCAAAATAGCAGATGGATAGCAAGATGATGCACCGTTTGGCAGCTTACAAATCAGGCATCTTCACCAAATCAAAGAGAATGATCACCAGTCGTATTTGACTGCTAGTATCTGGAGATTCTAGTAACTGATTTATTGAAGCATCCCGAGGTGTTTTGAGAGTTACCGTCCCCTGAATTACTCTAGATGCATGTGACATTTGCGTCTATAGCCACGATTTCAATTATCAAAACACAGCCAAACTAGATGGGTGGAATGTGAAGTCTCTCTAGGATAAACTTGATGATGTATCATAAATATGATGTTATCGAAAGAATAGTCTGACATTTTGCTTGTCTGAGAGTTAGATGAGAAGATCAATAACACTTCCTTGGCTGTAAGTTAAGTATGGATTCAGGAGGGGTTTAGCTTAGCATAAAGACTGGAAGCAGGGGAAAACAGCATGCCGGAATTTTTCTAATATAAAATATTCCAACTCGTACCTCTGAAGCTCATCAATTAACAAGCTGTATCCTGTTGGTTTAATCTGTGCACAGATAGAGATATGAAAATGACATTTTGTGATTTACATTTTGACTAATGCGCTGCAACCATTTCTTGACGAATGACAGTTCATCCTTTTTTAATGAGGGCAAATATCAAATTCCATGATCAGTAACTTACCAGTGAACATGCCAAAGTCATGTGAAGTAAACTACCGATAATTTAATGATTTAAAATCATGTAATTGGAAAAAGGAAAATGACAATTGAATGAAAAAGCATTCTTAGAGGATGCTTTTTCTTTTCCTGTATGAACATTTCATCCTTGAAAATTAAAGTGAAGTTTTAGTGATGACAAAAATACAAATTCTTTATAGGTTTAAAAACATGTTGGCAATTCAAATTTGTTGTCTTCACTGTGATTCAACACGTGTCCAAGTGGGACTGTTCCATCGCTGCACAAGGTCCAATGTCATCATCCAACAAAACACACTTTCCTAGGCCCTAAAGAGAACCAATGCCAAGTGCTGGAGTTGGTAGTAAAAAAAACAAACACAATTCATAATTCATACTTTTAGCATCAAATGACTGCATGCTGAGAGCAGTGAGTGATAAAATAATAAACTCTTCATAGCTGTGGAACTATAAGACATGATTCATCATTTTGGTGATCCTACTATATTTCTCTTAACTTGCCCGCTGGGGAGACTTTGTCTTCCCATTATAATTAGCATCAAGGCTCTCGCTGTCTAGAAGCCAGCCAGCAAGGGCACTCAGGGATGGTTGAGTCAATATGTCTTCTCTGCACTTTTTAATACAGAAGTGCAGAGTGATTGACAAGTCATTTCAACAGGGCTTGGTTCCCAGATTCCAAACCCTTCTCACAGTGCAGTCTCTTATGGAGGTAACTGACAAAGCAGCTGCTTCAATTTACCTTCAACACATGAGAGAAATTTACAAAATTTACAAAAAAGCTGTTACAGACAGCTAAAATGGATCAAAATAGCTGTAAATGGATGAGAATGTGGAAAAGTATGAAAATCAAAAGTTGCACTTTTTTAATTACACCAGTGAAAAAGAATATCTTGGTGGAGCTCTGACATGTGGGGTTACCATTCAGTCCAAACTATTGTTAAATAGTGTGAAAATGCAAAAAATGTGTAGCACAAAAGAAATTGAATAATGTTGACAGAACAAAATGATATTACTTCCCAAAGAAAGCTTCAACTGATGCTTTACAAAAGGCTAAAAACATTTATTCTGCATTCTACTTTGATTTATAACATAAGTTAGTGTAAAATAGCCTTTAACTTTTTCGAAGTCAAAGGTCTGTGAATTGCAGCAGTAGGCCTGCAAACCTATCTCCCATGAAACTAGTTTTTCAGTGTTTTCTTTCTGAAACACGTGATTCAATTTAGGGAGGGGTCATGGTTTAGGTTGAATATTGAAAAGGTCAACATAATCAAACCGTAAAACAAGCTTTTGTATTTTTTATAAAGCAAAGGACTCTGCCACTGGACATTTTTCCTCTAATCCTACTGTAATTAACACGTTTGCATGCTTGTACACTCAACTAAGATGATGGTAAACATACTAAACATGAGGATCTTAGCATTGTCATTATCGGCTTGTTAGCATACTGAGGTTAGCATGTAGCTCAAAGCACTGTGTGCCTTCAGAGCTCTCGAGTCTTTCTTCTTACATGTTGTAGATTTACCATGAACATGTTTGTGTTTTACATTACATTACATTCATTTAGCTGTTGTGTTTATCCGAAAGTGACGAAGAATCACGCAACCCAGATAGCAAACTGACTCCGCTCCGCCCTGGAGGCATCATAGGCTCCGGAACAGATCCGCAAAACTGGTCTGGAATCAGAGTCCACTTGCACAGCGGGACGGATCTGGAACAGATACACGTCAAAGATCCAGCCCAGATCTTACCCGTATCCGCTCATGAAGCAGCTTGTCCGCCTGGATCCGATTTGGACCCGTTCATGAAGCGGCTCATTTGGACCAGACTTGGATCCGTACTTAAGTACATCAACTTGATCAAATATGTTGAACTGCTTAAGGTGCTATATTCCTCGCTTACTGACAAATATGAGGTAATCCAGTCGGTACCTTTCAAACAACAAACCATATTGGCTATCGCAAAAGAGTTGTATACGAACAAATCTATGAAACTAGGTTGCTCTGCAACTGTGGTGTAACATTGTAACTAAAGTAACCAGACACAGTGGATGGAGGGCACTTATTGTGTCTCAGTGCATGTCAGTGTAGCTATACTCCCTAGTAGTACAGTAGGTCATGTCAAAATAGAGACAGCTCAGGGTCTGGTCCATCGAAAGGGAGAAAATCTTGTGCTTGTGCAATTTTTTGTGGTATTATGTTTTCTGATTGGAGTCAGTAAGGGAAACAGTTATCACTACAAATATAAATAGACAATATACAAAGAGAATAAGTTCGAAAAATGTACAAAGATGGGGAGTTCAGATGATCACTCAAAAAGTTAGAAGTAAAATGTTAGAAGTGATTGAAACTGAACACTTTGCCCTTTCAGAGACGAATGAGCCAAAATTGTACAAGAAAAAGCAGCTCACGCTTTTTCAAAGCAACCAATAGTGACAGTGATAATTTTGGAGATGTGCAGCCATTAATGTGGCCACACCCTGCATATTTCGTGTATCCTGCAAGCACTCTATGCCCTCTTGGTGCTGTGCTGGGACTCCACCTGCAGCTAAGCCGGAAGCCGATTGCCTTTTCCATCCTCTCTGTTATTGTCCATCCTGCCACTGTAATGTATCTGAGACTATAATGAAAACAAATAACACAAACCAGCGACTTCACTGGAGCTGAGTAATGAGAAAGTGAGTATAAAGGGTGGATTGGTGTAGTTATTTAAAGGTAACACAAGTGGAGCAGCTCTTTCTTACCCTCTGAAGGTTACAGAACACAAGATTAAAGGAGCGGCGGTCTGCAGCCTTAAATGTTTGGCAAAGAATGCATCGCTGTGAAGAAAACGAGGAAGCGGCTGGGAGAGAAAATGGGAGGGTGTGCGAGGGATAGTTGAAGAGGACGAACAATGGAGTGAAAAGTGAGAGAGATATTGGGGGAGTTTGGTGAGACATTTAGGAGGAGACGACAGTGTGATGATGGGTGAAGAGGCAAGTGATGGATGAGACAGTAAGAGAGAGTGAGGGAAACAGAAAGAGAGAGGGGGGACGGGGGAGAGCAATTGTGCTGTTCTTGACACCTCCACAGAAAACACCTTGGCAAGCTGTCAATCAGACAGGCTCGCTTGATTGATTTTCTCCTCTTTTCAATCAGCATTTCACTTTGTGTCCCTCTCTTCCTGCCGAATGTGCCCTGGTGCCAACGTTCTGCTTTTTTACACGTCCTTTATGCTGCACGTCAGGACCAAAAGGTGATTGTTGTATCAGTTGTCCTAAAGCGGCAACATAAATTAGGTTAGAAATGAAAAGTATGGTCTTGTTAATGTCACTCCTGCACAACTAATCAGGGCAAATTTAAACAATTTTTACATGGGGTATGTGCAAGCTTGGAAATACTGTAATGGGACATTCAAACTCCCCTGCAGCAGCACACTAGCAGGAGGGTCTTCAGAGCATTTGGTGACTATATTCAGGGATAAGTAAAATTACTCAGGGGTGGTAAAGTTTAAAATCTGAAAACAGCCGCAAGTAGTGACAAACACTTTTAGCCACAACATACAGTAGGCCTACAATGTTGCAGTGTGAACACAAACCGAACAAAGGGGCAACTGCAACATTGTGTCATATTAATCCCTGAATCGGAACAAAGCAAACAAACTACAGGTGTGAAAACGCCCTGAAACACTGCAAGTTTAAATAAATTTCAGTTACACAAGGCGTCACTTTTAAAGAGCAATAAGGATGGCGAGGACACACGCACAGGCTCAGAGGCCGATTGCATCACGTTTCATTTACAATTAACCATACATAGCGGCTACATTAAACTGAATCAAATTACAATAGAGTTACACATCACGACTGATCAGTTCAGGTGGCGACGTAAATAAGAGGGCTTCAGACAGCTGTTAGCCAGAACCTCACTGCACACCACGCACTGTGGCTTTGGGCACTCTGCATTGCCAATCCAAGTGAATCCCAGACCCAGATCATTTTCATCATATTTTCTCTCTTTTTTTCCAGTCTGATGCTCACTCTCGTTTCCTCTTTTTTCACCTTGACTCCGCGATGGGCCTATGTTCTCCCGATTTGTCTGTGCTATCCCTTCCTCCTTTTTGGTCTCCCTCCGTCTCCGACACCATTACACCACCATCACATTTTTCCTCTTGCGCACCCCCTAGAGGCAGCTCGCGCGCCACACTTTGGGAATCCCTGGCCTATAGCATGAGCAGATCGAATGTACAGTGAGCGCACCTGCTTTGCCTCTGAAAATGAACATACCGGAGAGTAAACTTATAAATCAGAGGGGACAAAAACAATGAGCAGAGTAACCTTTTCATTGCCATCTAAAAGGTTAACAAGCAGCCAATAAAGCGTGGGGCAAAGCCACTAGTCTCATTTGGAGAGGAAGAAGAGCATGTGTTATGTTGTAGCGACACACCTGCTTTACTAAGCTTTGTAAACATCATAGCTGCCAGTCTATGTCTCAGTCCTCTGTCCTAATCTTGTTTCACAGTATTTCATCTTTAAATGTGTTATTATATCATTTGAAATTATGCAGATGACAGGGTTTATTGCAGCAGTGGGCCTGTGTCCACTTTACGCTTGTGGAGCTGACTCAGATGGTGGGCAGAATTCCTGAGATAAAAAAGTAAGTTGGACGGTGGAGGTGTGTCCGGGAGACAGAGCATATTGATTTCCATGCGGATGGATGAATAGATCAAATGCTTTTGCTTTTTCTCCTCAATTCCCCCAGCATCCGCGAAGGCCGAGGCCAATCAAAAAACACCAATTGTTTTGGTTTTTCCAGTGAAATAGTGGGGCAAGTGGGAGCAGGTTTAATATTAATCAGAGAGACAAATGGGAGAGGGCATGTGGGAGGCGCCTTGGGAGAAAAAATCTGCAGTTATAAAGAGCAAATGGAAGTAAGGCGGCAAAATAAATGGGAACAAAGAGGGAGGCGTAAATATTAAATAATTGCACAGCACATGACAGTTGCAGGTTTTAATGTAAAGGACAACCTCCCACATAAAAAGCTGCTTGCATTGCTTGTATGCTAAAAAAAAATGGAGCGGTGGATAGAGGTGGATGCACATGCATGCAATGATTTAAAAAAAAAGAAAACAGAAAGTGCAAGCACAGAAAGCGGGAGATTGCTTGAGAGATCCACCGGCAACAACATAATAAGGTGATACAATCAGACAGCCTTGCTTGTTACTTTAGTGATGACATCCATCATTCAGCATGCATCTTCACAGCTTAGCAACGTGTCAATCACTCCATCCTTCTCACATCCCTCCAGTTCCAAGACTGTCCAAAAAGTGAAATCAATTATCTTACCAGCCCTTTTCTATCCCCCGAGCTCTTGACCCTGTTGCTTTTTAGCATTTACCATGAATATGAAATGTATGATGTAGATTACATTCCTGATTACAGAACTGCCGTCTTCCTTTTGCAATGTGAATAGTAGGTCGATGTAATCGGGGGCCAGTTGCAAAGGGGTCCTTATTTAGTTTGTGAGTGAAGATAGCAACAGGGAAATGAAAAACCCTGTCTCATTTCCTGTCTGCTGCAGCCGCTATGAGGTTTCAAAACACAAAATGTTACTCTAGTGATACATATCGCTCAGCCCTTAGACTCCAACCGTAAACCAAACACAAAATTGCTTTTTTTTCCACTTTCTCTGTAGGCCACTGTGAATGCCTGTGCTGAAGAGGGCTTGTGAGGGGGGCCATTATGCAAGGAGCCATGCATTCACAATTTCCTTTTGTCCTTAGCACGCTGGCCTGGCCTAGAAGTCTCATTCACCAGGGTCACACTGATAGTCATGACTCCAGGCCTAATTAGTCCAGGGGAAATATGGTAGCATTTATTGCATTATATATCCTGTCTGCAACGGATACAGGCTTCATAAATATTGTAAATTCCAGATAACCAGACGGTTATTAAAAATGAAGGGAATGGTTGACCTCCAAACACACCATACACTTCCTTCTGTTGTGCCTTGCACTACGCCTGCATGAGGCCTCCCAAAGAGGAGAGGGATGAGTGAACCAGAGGGGCCTCAGCATCATGTCAAAGATCCCTGGCTGCTCATTTTGCTCCGACAGAAACAAGCGTTGATGTCCTGAGCCTGCAGAGAGCCACAAGGGAGAAAGGCCAGAGATTAAGACAGACAAGTCAGCCCCCACTTGTGAGAGAAAACATGTCACAAACACCCCGGGTGTGGGACGAGACAATGCTGAGTTGCTGAATTTTCAGGCAGCTATGCTGTTTTGTATTGCAGCAGGTTACCAGATGTCTAGCGCCATGAGATGACATGCCACACTTGCAGTCAGTTGTTTAATTTACCACTAAATGACCCCTAAGAAAATGCAGAGAAGCGCATAAACCTAAAACGTAACTAAATGAAACCTCTGTATGTTAGCCGTTAACTCCGTACCTCACAGTAGCACAATAGCAACCAACCAAAACGACCGATTAGCTATCTAATCGACTAAGAGGGGGCAGCCCTTGTTCAAAAACATGATCAACATTGTTGATTATTGTAATAATTATAGCAACATTGCATGTGGCATTGCAAAGTCTCCTTAGAGGTGTCATCTCTTCTGTGAAACCTGTTCTGCAGTGCTGCTTTACAACGACGAATCCATTGCATTTGTATTCTATTCACTGATTTCTTAATCAAAGTGTGAACTACTTTTTGTAAATCTGAAAAAATAACATGTTTTGTGTAAATTTAAATATTTGGCCATGCCAGAGACGTTGCTGTGGTGATGGCAATGCTGTCTGTCGGTTGCTTCACCACCTTGGTCCAGACATCTCAACAACTACTGGATGGACTGCCATGAAATCTTGTCCCTAGTGATCCCCTGAATTGTCCTCTAGTGCCACCTTTTGTCCAGTACTTCTAGTTCATAAGCAAATACCTACAAAACGTCCGACATTCCAATCAGCTGTCCTTTGTGTTTAGTGCTAATTAGCTAAATGTTAGCACTACGATAGCAAACATGGTAATCATTGTACCTGCAAAGCATTAGTATTTAGGTCTAGCAGTATCCCAAGTACAATAGCATGGCTTTAGACTCCTAGCCTTGTTTTAACCACATTGTAGTTGATAATACATTAGTTACTGTTGAGGGGGGAAAGAGAAAAGACGGACCCATGCAGCTTTTCCACCTCACACCCCTGATATCAAGTGTACTGATTCTGAAAAACAGTCATGCATGGCTGCACAAGGTCAAGAGAAGGTTGTGTCATATGTCATTGCAGAGACTGCCGTCTAATTTCTTCTGATCCATGTTAACGACCAAACCATATGCTTCGTATGCAAAAGGTCAAGTTCATTAGAAATAGTACAGGCTGCAGTAAAAAGAAAATCAAAAAGTTCATATTTCATTAAAATCCTTCCATAATAATAGACGGGTAAGAGCAAACCTGGAAAGTGCCGAATAAAATCACTACACGCTTGAACTTGAAACACCCTCCCTCTGTTTCCTATACTGTCTCCCCACTGTCCCTGTCCTTGTTAGGATTCAAGCAGGGAAAGTAGAGATGAGGAGCAGAACAACCAAATTGAGTTTTCAGCAGCATACATGGAAGTGTACAGCAGCAGTCTGTTTGTCCCCGTAAATCCCAGTGATCCGCCACAAAATCCAGCCTCGATCAGAGAGGGCTCCGTCTGGGGCCCAAGGCAAACCCTGACAGGTGGTGCCGTCCTGAGTATTGGCAAGGTGACTGCCTGCCACAAAGGGACAGGGACGGTTACTCTCACCGTGTTTTCATTGGGGCCGGGGGCCAAAAGGTGTCTGTGAGACACTGTACATTTAATAACACAAGACAAGTTTAGGGCTAATTTCTCCTCTGCTTCGACAGCTTACAACAGCTGATCTGCTTTGGGCTCATCCTCGAGCCTCCCTGTAGCTCAAACAATCACTCACTGCTGCCACACATTGCGCTGCTGTTGCACTTAAACTCAGCCTTGGATGTTTACACACATTAGTACATTAATGCAACTGATTTAGGCTAATTTCTTAATGTAAGCATTTTATTTGTAATAATGCACCAGGTTAGAGGGTTCCTTATACGGCATTAGTTCTCTGAGAATCTCTATCAGATCCAAGCAATATTGGTATTGTAACAGAATTGATATTGAACTGAAAATCAAATTGAATTGGGACCTTGTGAATTGAAATCGAATCATTTCTGGAAATTAGTGTCGATACCCAGTCCTTGTATTCATACGACATGATGCCTTAGTATCTTACATTTTTATAACTGCGTCATTAAGTTCCAACATGAATCCGCGTTGCCTTCTCCAAAAGATGTGAATGTGTTTTGAGGGGAGAGCTGGTGGAGAGGAAATCAAATTACACAAACCTTCTAAATGACAATAATGCAAAGCTCACTTAAACCAGCACAACTTCTCCTCTTTCTTCACAGCTATAAAATGTACTTACTATTGCAGCTATTTTAGACCAATCGCTTGGTTGTCTTCTTCTGTTTAGTCTAACAAGTGCAAGCAAAGCCGAAGTTTCACCTTAACAGACTCTTCCACAGAGCAGAGCTTCCTTCTTTCTGCCTCAGACCTCACTGCTGGGAGCGTGTGTCCGGGCCATGTGTCTGAATGTGTGTGCATGTGTTCAGCGTTGCAGAAATTTGGTGGTCTGTGTGCAGCCGCCACCATAATTCATTAGTGCAGTGGGACCATTGGATGAGGCTCAGTTCCTCAGATGTGGTAATAGTGACACCCACAGGAGGAGAAATATACCTTCCTGCCAGAGGGAAACAAATCCCCACTACCTTCACTGATTATACCCTGGGTGCAAGCAGTTCATGGAGACATATTGGGCATGGGTAAAATACTAAAAATATTAATGGCACCAATTTTTTTATCCCTATCTTAAATAGGCCAGGAGAAAACTTTCTCAGCAAGAGTATTACAAATGGCTTTCTTTGACTGCGCGCTCCACAGTACTGTTTGTACCTTACAGTAGTCCGTCTCTCTCTGCACGAACCAAATCTGTTCTTCCATTTCTCCCTCTTGAAGAGACAATTCCCACAGGAGGATTCGTGTGATCTCTGTCATCGTTTTACATCAGACACATAATCTTGGGAAGTATTAAAATTGTCATCATAAAATATTGCTAGTTTACTGGAGGAGGAGGAGGAGGAGGAGGAGGGGGGGGGGGGGCGGGGATACGGAGAGTCAATTGGGACTGTAGTGTATTGAAAGTGTGTTAACTAATGTAGGCTGGAGCTCTATTAATCATTTGAATGTACACATCAGATCTGATTAACTGAGACATCAAACTTCTTTTATCAAGACACATACAAGACAATTGTAACATTGTTTCAATAGAATAACATTGTTGTACTAGATAATTAGATATTATTTTTTTTCACTACATTTCAGTGGGAAATAATGTCATTTTTACTCTATATTTATTTGACTACTTAGCATATTACTTTTTTGAAAAACACTCTAATGACCATATAAAACTTGACGCATTGCTAAACATTAGAATACTAGTATATTTTAAATTAACCCCACGTCAAAAATCTACAATGTTAAAATGCCTGTGTTTCAACATTTCGCTTCAGGGCCACAGCTGTCTTTTTGCTTTGTTTTTTCACCCTCCCCCATGGTTCACACCACTGAAGCATTTAGGCACTATAGCAATACCTGTGTTCTTTTGCCCAGCTAAGATTCTGAGTGCACGACTTGTAATGGACTGTTTTTCATTGTGGTATTGCTATTTCTGCTTAAGAAAATGAGCTGAATACTCTGTCGTCAACACAATTGCATCATGGCGCTGCACAGCACTTGCTTGTATGTTATAGACATCAACTGGATCTGGGATAGGATTAGGCACATAACAGCAGAGACAAGATTAAGTAAAGTGAATCATCTGTCACTCTGGTTTCCATCTGTCCATGAAATGGACAAATTACTCTGCATCCAGACCTGAAATAAAACCAGCCAGGTACCTTACAGACGTTTCTTCTGTCCCCATTGTTACACATGTACTTTCTGTGTGTCATCAAAAACATCACTTTCTTTCCCGTTACCATGATCCTCATCAATTACCCATCTGGCTTAGCGATGTCAATGTCCTGTGAATGCCAAATGTTGCCTGTACAATTTCAGATGCGTGCTCTCCAGCTGCTGTCTGCTTGGCAGTACATCGAGCTTAACTGGCTAAATGGCCGTGTTGCTTGCTGGATCAGGGTGGTAAATATAGTATTGCGACAAGCCAAGGCCCAGTGTTTCTCAGTGGTAGAAAATGTGGCTGCTGTGCTTTTATAGAAAAACATTCCTGCGGTTTCAGCCCATCAAGGATTTGCCGCTTATTATAACGAAACCCTGCTATATTGCAGAGGATTAACAGTGGTTCAGGTTTTGGATCACTTTCCACAGTTTTATCAGTGCCTACACGGTTTAGTTTTTCTATGGCAACTTTATTTCATCATTTCGATTGTGTGTGTCACATTTAGTTTGTTTGTATGAATATGGGTCAATTATATCCGCCGGCGATCCGGGGACAAATAAGACATCATTACAATATTGAACGAATGTAGCTCTGAACAGTAAAGGGTGTGCTAAACTATGAACAGCTGTGCCAGATGGAGGCCCCGTGTCTGTTTGATTCGCTCTCTCTCAGCCTCATCACCTGGGTGTTACTGTTGGTGCCCCACTAACAGTGCACCTGCAAACAGCAGTGGAGGGCAGACAGGGGCTGGGGGTGCCCTTTTATCTCAATCCTCATCTCTCCTGTTGCGGTAACACCAACTGAAAGGCTGTGGTCATGGCCCTTACTTCTCTGCCACCGCAGGCAGCGGCACCACCTGGGGGGAGAACGAGCCACAGTGCTTCAAGGCTGCAGGACGCCTGTGTGCTGTTGTTGTGCGTATAGCTGTGTGCACACCCTTACGCACAACAACAGGAGCACGCTAACGCATGTCAGCATAACACTAGGCTTGAATATATACAGAATATCTTGTGAATTAAATAGAGAATGAGTGTCATATTTCCTAATGTAATGTGCTGCTTTTGATTACATCAAAGGTCGAGATCATGGCCAGTATGTGTATTCATAATGTCAGACACAATAACCTTCAGCAAGTGCCTTTGTCCAATTCAGATGCGAGTCATACGTGAGTACTATACTCAATCATAACACAAAATGTTGCCAAAGAAATGTGTGTCAATGCAGTGAGATTTACTACAGCTCTGAAGGTTTAACATAACCCTGAAAAGGTCTTGTCCTTTTTGGTCTTGCTCCACCGTGCCATCCACCAATTAAATGTGAGGTGACAGAAGCAGACATTAAATATGCATCGCTTCGGACCGAGTATGCAAACGTGAACACACCCTTCTGAATGTTTCAAAGTAAAGTAAACCAACATGCGTGCATGCTGGAAAATGTGTTCCCTATTTTCTGCAGTTTGAACTCTTTGCCAAATCCAGTCACACACGCTTAAGTTTCTCTTTCTAGCGCAAACATTCCATCTATTTTCCCTTCTTCTCCGCTCAACTACACAAATACATACTGTACAGGCAAACACACTTTCCGGGTACATACTGTAAGACAACAGCATCAGACTTAGTTACACATACAATTTGATCACACACAACAGAGAGCATTTGCAACTTATAGCCAGGAGCAAAACATAAATGCTAAGAGTCATATCATTAAATAGGCGCTCACGCACAAATCTAATCTAAATGAAATTTGCCAACACATACAACTTGACATCACCTCACAGGTTGACAGCCTTTGTAAGCCTTCTGTTTCTACAGAAAAGCACAGAGATATGTAGCGACATGAAATTGATTAGAGTGGTGCATGTTCACCCAGTGGGCTACAAACGCTGAAAAGCTGACAAGTGTACCCTGCAAACACCTTCCCCCCCAAACCACACACACAACGAACACACACATGAATGCTGCCTCCCTTTCCCTCATGCAAATGTTTTAGTTCTTTGTTATTGAAAGGGCTTTCTTTCAGGATTTCTAATGTATTCAATCTCCACCTCTATTCACTGACCAAAAATCAATTAATTTAACATATATCCATACAATTTAGTAAGAAACAGTGGTTCACAAAGGCTTACTTCACATCCAGATTAATTTTAGAAAGTCTGGATAGTAACAACATTTATTTTTGCAAACCGGATTCTGTGGCATCTCATAATGGATTTCAAAATGTCTTTTGCGTCACTCGCAATGAGAACTAGTCATTGCTTTGTGAATGGTGCCACACCGCTACATGTAAACCAGCCTCCTTGTTGAAGGAAAATCTGAACATGAGCTTTAATTTCTTTCTTGTTTCCTAAATTCTTCATTTGTCTTTCGCATCAATGTAGATGATTGTGAGGTTCTCACCTGCTATATTTTTTGTTTGGTCTTACTGGTTTTCCACAGCTAAATGTATTCAATCTTCACAAAATATGTGGTTTGAGAAGCTTGGTCAGAATCAGAATCAGATTGTTGCACATACATACATGACGGGTGGTGCATAACATTAAACAATCAACAACAATCACGACAATCACGGTGACGCAGTGACTACACCAGTAACGGGCAGTGAAATCTTTGCCTGGCTACATTACCCATGCATAGATAAAATATTATCCAAAATATAGTCTGAGTTAGGCAGACATGCAACACAATACACATCCAGAGAGAAAGAGAGAGGGAGAGAGAGCGCTTGGTGTCAGCGCAACAATGGAAAACAGCTTTTCCACTCATACCAAATACAAAAAAATGCAACAATAAACACACACAATGAGCATCTGGTGACAGCGCACCAGGATAAAAGAAAAACAAAGAGAGAAACCGTGATGTCAGCACACAGAAGCTTCAGACAACATGCACAAAGCTAATAAAAGGGTTAAAAGGGAAAAGGAAAAATAAGTATATCATGCATGTGTATGTGGGCTGTACCAACATTTTACATTCTAAGCATCTCTAGAGCTCAACCGTGGCGGTCACGGTTGAGCCACTTTTTAATATAAAAAGAGTTTTAAGCATGGAATTAAGCCAACCTACAAGATGAAATGTGACCATAAAGCATTTGATTCAGAGCAAAAAAACATATTCAAACGAGAAAGGTACAAGACTATGTCCATAATTCTAATCCGGGAGCCGAGTGTATTACTGCTCGAAGACATCGCCAATAAACATGTTTATCTTAAAACAAGGTTGATATCATACGGACTTGTGGCTTCTAAAGGAGCATATACCATTGTTTCACAGTCTCATATCTCATGATAACCTTGAATTGTTACGATATCATGGCAAATAATCGAAACAGTCGGTTTTGAACATGAGTTTTTGAAAGGCTAAATACTAACACATTCATTTACGCAGAATATTTGGTGAGATGAAAACATGGAAATTGGAAATGATTACATCTATATTCATGAAATACATCTCAACTTGTGGACTGAGAAAATGATAGCGCCATAGCCTGAAGGTGGAAGGTGTGGGCCTACTATTGCACACTGCTCAACCAGCTGTGCTGACCACACAACACTAACAACACAACACCAAAAAACACATCTGTGCAATATTTACACTGTGCAATACAAAATAGTCTGTCTGTATATATAATATTCTTTATTTTTATTTTTATTTTTTATTTTATTTTTTTGAGTTTATTGTGAATTACTGTTTAACTTAGTTTAATATTTATATTACTCTTGCTCTTGTTTTTTTACTATGTATCTTGTGTGCACTTGGCTGCTGTGATCCTGTAAATCTCCCCACTGCGGGACTAATAAAGGATTATCTTATCTTATCTTATCTTATCTAACGTTATCAATAATAATAATTTCAATGTAAACAAGCCCAATACTTGTATACATATAAAAACACACACACATAGATATATATATATATATATATATATATATATATATATATATATATTTATATACAGTATATAGATAGATAGATAGATAGATAGATAGATAGATAGATAGATAGATAGACATATACGCATATATACAGAGAGAAAGATTATTAAATGAGGCACTTACTATATTTGTATACGAAGGCCATGAGCCGATTCCTCTGGACAAGATGTCAATGACTTGGATGCAAAAGTCCTCATTGTTAGGTGTTTTTCTCAGTTTCAGTTTTTAATGAAGATATGAGCGAAGGACTAAATCCTGTTTTGTTCCATTCTGTTATGGCTGTAACTTGTGTCTTTATGTGCTTTAACACTGAAAAGGTCGTCTCCACCGACGCAATGGTAGAAGGTATTTATCATTGGACTCTATACAGGGAACAGTATAATCCAGCCAGATCAGACATTCATCTAATAAAATCAAATGATGCTGGACAGGCTCTTTGAATATTTACTATGAAATTTCTCAAAAAGGCTTCTTATCCCAACACCACTGATATTTGAGCTTTGTTTGTATGCATGGTCCGCTTCCACTCCAACAAACAATGCCCCTGATAACATTGGCGAAAGGCTTCAATTAAATCCTCTGAATCCGTTTCAATATTGTAATGTCGAAGTATGTTCCCCCTGTTGACAACTGTTTTCTTCCCCCTCGGTGGTTGATTCAGGTTCTTCGTACCCTTGCAGCGCTGAAGTCCATGTAATCGTATGCCCCTTCCGCTGTGTACTATCCTGCAGGACAGGTGTTGGCTTAACATTAGCGAACATCACTCTTCAGTCTTTATAAGACATTGTTGGTAATCCATGCTGACAGCAGGCCTAAAGCTACCTGTGCAAGCCTTTACGTCCTACCGCCACGACGAATTGGATTTGATTTTGAATGTGCGTTTGTGAAAACTTGCATGTATCTGCTTTGTATCTTTTGTTCTTTTTATGTCTGTGAAACATTTTGATGCTTGCTTTGGTGTGTGTTGTATTAATAAGCTTTCTTATTCTCAGTCAAACAGGATATGTTTTTAAATTAAACCTGAGGCTAATAGCCAACAATCGAGCATTAAGTATTACAATTACACAGGAAAAGCAGTTTATACTCCAACAGGGGGACATTTTTAAAAAGTGAATGGTGCAACATAGCTTAGAAGCTATAATAGCTCTACAATGCCTCAAAGGTGTGCACTGTCCCACTGGTTTGCTCCTGGTCAAAATGTTGCTGTTAAATATGCGGGTGTGACAGGCCTTAAATCTTTTAAAATCTTTATTCTCAAAGGTTTTTCAATTTGAGTTGACTGGATTTTGAGGATTTATCCGGTGCAAAATGTCAGATGTTTGCCAGAACTCTTCAACAACATTATGTTGACATCAAAAAGCAATACTTTATCACCCTTATGGTCATCTCGTCATTTCATCATGAGCTATGTAATTGCTAGCAGGAGTGCTTTGACCTTTTGTTTCGGTCTTCGGGCCTCAGGCAGTGAGGGTCACTTACAGCTGTGTCAGGTGGCAGAAGCAGGTGAGTCGGTGTATCATCATCATCTTCCTGGTTAGACACCACCAACTAGAACATAGAATGACAAACAAAGGACAAGTCATCCTGTTTTCTTCCTCTGTTACCTGACAGGACACATGAAGGCCTTATGGGTGCACAATGTGTGCACAGAAATGTAAATGCTTTCACCACAAGTCACTCCAGGTACATTGACATAGTAATGAATGCTGCTGCCAGAGCACACTTAATTGCATTCAGGCAGGCACATGGTGTGATGTGGAATGACAAAACCATTAGGCTAAGTCCTTTTCCAGCTTTTCCCATCCTTGTGTTGGATGCTTCACTGGCTCAGGCTGATTTGGAAAGACAGCTTCTCTTACCTGCATGGCAAAGCTGATGTATTTCTTAAGATTAAAATATGTACAGCATTACATAGCAAATGATTATCTCATTGCCTTTGTTTTGTGAGATTATCAAACGCAATTCAGGAGTGTGACAATCAAATTAGTGGAAATGAGAACTGACTCTTCAATTTAACTCAGGCCCCAGTTGCTTCTGAAAGGGTTTCTTGTCAATGTAATTGAATTGTATCACCAGGAAATCATGCATGTAAATGATCATTTTGCAATATAATTATTTTACCCTTTCAAATTCTCAACCAGTGGACATTGCAAGCAGCACAACCTTCAGAAATGGAAAGTGGCAGAGAGTGCTAGCAGAGCCTGCCAAACACAACACTTCTGTTTGATGCAATCTGTCTGTCCGCTCCACCCACAGCCCAAGCAAACAGCTCTGTCTCACTAAGAGAAAACACAGGCTTCAGCCAGTACGGCTGCTCTGAAAGAGAATTCCATCAAAATGAAAGACTTTATTAGTTGTGTCAAATACTGATATTCACCATGGCAAAGTGCACAGAATTTAGATAGCATTAGAGGAGCATACAGCAGGCCATGTCAACAGCTCAAGGAAAAGGGCCCCAGACAATAACTTGACAGATGGTGGGACGGCGAGCATATGAAAGGTATCACAGATGATGTCTAATCTGTATTTAAAAAAAAAAAAAAAAACCTGGGCTGGCTGTAATCACCTCTCTGTCACTGTGCTAATGGAATCCAAAGGCTGATAAGAGACACAAGAGAGCAAAAACAGTGCAATACACAAAAAAGCAAAAAATGGACACCGAAAAAAAACCTCCTGATATGAGCAGGCAGACATCACAGCAATTGTGAAGGCCGAGAAAGAGCAGGCTGAAAGGAGAGCAGAAAGCAACTGTCAAAGAGAGGCTAAAGCTATATGATTATGTACTAATTTCAATCAATTTGAAGGAGCCAACACTATTATATATTGACACCCTCCGCCTCCTGCTTGCCTTCTGATAGATTTTCCTGCCCACAAGTCAAACGGTGCCGCTGAAAGATGTCACCACAAGCTAAACACGAAAACATTACATGACCGTATTAGTAGTCGCAAACATCCATTGAAAAGCTTAAAGAAAACCTGATATTGATACCATTTAAACGGATTGTCATTTCAATATTAATCTGAAATTAATCTGAAAAAAAGGACCGACAAGACGAAAAGTACATTTCCTTTGTGCACTCAGTGGTTGTGGTGGGCTATTTTGAGAGGCACTTGAGCTGCATAACATCTCGCCATGATCAGTATGACATATTAAACATAACCAGTTTGACTAATGAAGTCAATAAATAAGATGATTAGTGCACTGTAGAAAACCCAGCACAGTGCAGACATCATATGTGTGATGGACACCACATTTAACAGTAATTGTAATCAGTAACGTGTTGTCTGACATGTTCAACTTTCATAATTTTAAACATGTTCCTATCTGTAGTGTTTATCTGCTCTTGAAGGAGATATTACTGAGATTTTAAAAGACAATTTTCTTCCTAAACCACTTGTGTTGCTGTGTTGTTCTAAGGGATAAAGCAGCTGCAGTAAGGTCAAACAAAGGCTCGGAGAGATAGTTGAACCACAAAGCAGTTCTCTCATCAGCACTGCCCAGCTGTGAATGAGATAAAAGCAGCTGAAATAGGGTTGATTTTCCAGAGGCGGGTGGGGTTGATTTTCCAGAGGTGAGTGGGGTTGGGGGGACCCCAGAAAACACAGCAGTACATCTCCCTGTTAGGAGACCTGGAGATCCCCAGAATGCACTTGAGGACATTAGCAGGGAAAGGGACATTTGGGCTGCTGTGCTTGGATTGATGGATGGATAGTTGCATGGGTGCATTGTGTCACGATAAGCTCAGAGTATATGCGCCTTTTCACCTTGAAGTATGACGTGTATTGTTAGACTCCCTTGTCACTCCTCTTGATGACCTGTCTATTTTAAAAAATGGCTTCCATGAGCCACCACAGACGGAAGCAGATACAAGCACAGTCACAGACAATATAACTAAAGCTGATGTTTATTCGTATTAGTTTGTTGCACTTATTGTATTCCTTTGTTTCTGCACTGTACGTTGTCTCTGGTTTATGCTCTTAGATACTTGTTTAACAAAGGAGATGCACTTATGACTTCTGGTGACTAGTAGTTCTCTTGAATACCTATGTTGAATGCACTTATTGTAAGTCGCTTTGGATAAAAGCGTCTGCTAAATGACTGTAATGTAATGTAATGTAATGTATTAATTAAAGTTTTGCTGTACTTACAAATCTTTCCAGCATTTTTATGACTCATCTGAATTTAAAGTGAAGCTTGGCCGTTTTACAATCGGATTTGTGTTGCAATGTGGGTGGTATGTGAAAATTAACAATGTTCGGCTTTCTTGTTTGTTAACGGCACCTGGAGCTCCCGGTAAATGAGTATGTGGTAAACCTAAATGTTAGAGATGCGAGCCTGTAACCGGAAGGTAATCGATTCAATCCCCTGGACCAGCAGGATAAATATGGCCTGAGAAACTGCCCCTCGCTGAGCATGAGCCTTAACCCCAACTGCCCCCGGTGGAGCTGCCTAGTGACACGGACAGCACTGCAAATTACTAACTGTGTGATCAGGGCATTCAGTGTACTCCCCCATGAATAAATAATGGTAAAAAGGCCAATCATCATTTATCTTCCCAAACCACTCACACTCCTACCCAATTCTATTTTTTCATGCGCGCTATGCAAGCCCCTTCAAGACTTTACTGTAATTTTAATTATTTAAGATTTTCATCAACCAGACAATCAGCTTGACATGTTCTAGTCTACAGTTATACACCTCCCCATCCACAACGGCAGGAGGGAAATTGACAGGAAGGGAGGATTTGGAAGGAATTAACATTGTCAGGGAGGAGGGAAAAGTGTCTAACTCTGACATGCTAGTCTACATTTATGTGTCAGGGTATCATGGGGGCGTCCCTCACCCAGCACTGGTTGTCGTCCACCATGTCACACTAAATATATCATCATTGTTCCGGAAGCTAATTTAAATTCTCCACACATCTACGCTCAGAAGCTTTTTGTTGTTGGTTCAATATCAAAACGTTGCTAACATTTTGGCTTTCTAAATGTCTATAGACTGCATGCAATGCTTTAGAACGGTCTAAGTGCTCGCTCTAAGTTACTGAAATAAAACATTAAATAAATCTTGGCCCAAATCTCCCCAAATAATCCCGACAGGCTGATTCATCCAGATGCCAAATGCTGAGCAGTCATTGATCGTGGGGAAGAGGCAATTACAGGCCACTCAGTGTCAAAGAGACACAGCCACTTTCCAGAACACCTCCTTTCACTCAGATTTTACGCTTACGGCAGCATATTTATAATTACACATGCTAATCAAGGTGGGAGTTCACAGTAAGCCATTCCATTTTGTCAGCATCTCTGAGTGGAAACGGAGAATCAACAGCCAAATCACCTCTCTACCATTTGGCAGAGATTACGGAGACGACCCCCACCACTCCACAGTCCTTACCTGCCACTCCGCTGTGTCAAATAGTCAACAACATTGATTGAGCAGGTCTACATTACGCACAACACGTATGAGTCAAAGACACAATAAATGAATATCGCCGGGCTTTTAAGTCGTTGATCAAGGTTAGAGCTTTGTTATGGAAGGTGTGCTGAGTATAAAAAACGGGTAGAGCTTCAACACTAACAGCAGCACAGCTACGCAATTTGCATGTTGATTATGCATGAAAATGGTAATACAGACTATTCAAAAGGAAATTACTTCCTTAATCACACACATAATATGCATTTAATATTATCTGTATCCCACTAAAGTAAAAAGTTGACACATACATTTCTTTCAAAGGTGCACTGCTGTTGCATATACTTTCATGGATTAAGAAAAATTTGACTTTTACTGAGTTTTTTATTGTACAAACTGTTAAAAGTCAGTGAATGTAATTTACTGTCAGAGCCTCGATTAAAAAAAACATTCTCCGTGAAATAGCATTGTGGTCGTCTCCAAGCCTCATATCAATACTGCATGGCAAAATTCTACCTCTCCGATTCCAGCGTAATAAAAAAAACGAGGATAAATTGATATTAATGAAGATCCATACGCACAATTAAACCACCTTATTTTCAAATAACAAGAATGTCATTACTATGCTCTTCTCAAAGAATACTTCCCCTAATATGCCAATCTGAATTCTGACAAGAAAGGGGAAAAAGTTTTGAGTGGAAAGAGTAAAATCCTCATATGTGAGTTAAAAAACTCCCTTTAATGACTGTTTAAAGACTGAAGTCAAACTCTGTCATTGACAAAATTGCAGTGTGACGTACTGCAAATTACAAACTCAATAAGTACGTACTGGTTACTAAAGAACCAATAAAGTATACCATTACTAGCAAACTGTGTACACTGAAGTAAACTCAAGCTTTGCCGTATCTATCACGGCATTACCGTTTCTAGCTTCTGTTGAGTGAAAATTGCTCATCACGAATCAGCATCACCTTTTTCACTTAAATTATTATTTTCCAGCGCTTTGGCAAATTAAGAGTTAAATATGTTTTCTACAGTTCATTGTATATGTGAGTTCCCATGTTTTTACTCTTTACTGTGCCTAAATGTCGCTCGCCATCATTTGTAATTGTTTTATCCAACCAGGTCCACCATTGGATAGTCTGCAGTGAGGGACACTTTTCATGTTACGCCTAACAATTGCATTCATTGTTAATATAAAAATATTGATCTGTGCAGCATTGAAATGATGCATTATATTTATCTTTTTATATATTTAAAAAAAGAAAGAAAGATATATTCCTGTCGCTAATATAAAAACTGCTTGTTATCACATCCAACAAATGCGTCTAATAAATTATGTTGAGATGATTTGCATAATAAATAGCAGCTTTATTAAACCCTGTAAATAATACCTGGTGCAGAATCAGGACCTCCAGCCTCACCTCCAGCGCTGTAGCATTTATTCCCACAGCTGCTAGCTGTCACACCAGCAGCGCCATCATTCATTACAATAAGATAATAAGACACTCAGTAAGAGAGAGATGTATGAGAGGAACATCTTTCATCATACTCTTATCGTACAGCGTGCAGTGTCTAGCGGCCCATAAAATGTAATCATGATGATCAAGCGGTGTTATTGACTGTGGTTGTAACATACAGTGTCCGATGTGTTTGGACAGTCGAGAGCCTCGTATGCTGAACAGTGTTTTATGCTAAGGGCTCTTGTGCTCACTCAACTGCCTTTTAATCTTAAAAAAATAATCAACAGTGTGATTCATTGACAACCAAATATGGGATCCTATCTGGGACCATCAGTTTCACTGTGAAGTTCACTGATGTATAGTATTGATTGCAACAGGGAGCCCTCTAATCAGAATCATGGGGAAATCAATAGCTGGCATTGCTTGTGGTCCTGTTCATGCTTCAGTGTACACATCTGAAGTAAACTCCCCTGCGCTGAAACACTCCGGCCATTTGCTTAAAGAAAATCGAGACTCGCTGCAATAGGGAGGACTGTGGAGATAAACTGGAGGAGACAGACAGAGATAAAGAAGGAAAGCACTGAGACAAGTGAGGGAGAGGAAGGGTTATTCAACGAGGGGGATTCAGTTTGATTGAAAACTGTTCTGCAGGTTTATATACTCAAAGCTTCAATTCATCAAGCTTCAGGGGAGCAGGGGGATCAACAAGCTGCTGACCTCAACCTGATCCACAGGCGAGATCCAGCCGCCGAGCTGTCCTGCTGTTGTCACGTCTCGCTCCCTCTGTGCTCTGACCGCTCTGTCCCTTTGTCTCCTGATAGCCTCCATCTTCTTCCGGAGCACGTCAAGTTGCAGGGCCGCCATCGTGTGTCGACTCACCGCATTTCCCTGTTGAGGAAAGGGAGAGACAGGGTGAGGGCAGCTTAACACATGGCTTTAGGTTAACGTATAACAGTCACAACCCATAAACTGTGATACATTCCTGAAGACAAGACAGCTATAGTCAATGAAGCAGACTAAGAAGAGCTCAGAGGAGCCGTAGAGAGACTCCTGGGTTTCCACCAGCATCTGGTTTGGTGCCAGCGTGAGGCAGACTGCACCCCTGGCATCCTGCCACACAGCAAGGCAACCAAACCATGCTGCTCACAGAGAGAGGACAACAGAGGAGAAACACATTTAGTGGTGCAGGGGATCCAAGAACAATAGGAGCGAGATGAAAGACGAGGGATTTTAAGCAAAGGAACATTGAGAATGGAAGGGGCACTGTGTATTTAACAAGCCTATTTTATCCCAATGCTCTTGAATTGTTCAGCAAAATATGTTTTTGAGGAAACATGTTCTACATGGATTGCGTGATTTTCGATCCATCCAAGGAAGTCAGAGCAGGAGTAATAGGATGAGGGCTGTCTGTGGGTTTACACACAGGATGAGATATGGATTTCTGTTTTGTGTCCCAAAAATTAGCTTTTGACACCTTAAACACTTACAGTTAGGATGATATATTGAAAAAGTCAATAAGTCCCATCTTCATGCTTTTTATTTTTTTATTTTATTCAAACCTGCATAAATTGCTTTTCTTGGATATTGGGGTAACATAAGCAGCTGCACACACAATGTGCATGTAAGCAAACAGTTACCTGCAGACACATTGAGAAAACACAACATTGGAATTAATTAGTCCTGTTTCTGACCACCTGATGAATGTCAGTGTACATTCATTCTGTTTTGGTCTCTAATAACTCCTGGGAGAAACACCGTTGTTGTTTTTTAGTGCTAAATGCTCCCCAGTTGGTCGCTAACTGTGTTTGTCTGTTGTTGGTGCTGGGCAGGTTCACACATTTAGCTTATCAGAATACTTTCACTGGAAACAGCTGCCTGCTGTGACTGAAAACAAGTTTGATAAGTGTGAACCAAAACTTGGTTTGTTGAAAACAATGAAACTGAACGCAAAAACTGAACTGTGGCCTGTTCTCACTCCCAACTCTTCAAATATGTCAGATTGGTCCTAACCGTCAAATAAGACATGTCAGTCAGATTATGTAATATAAAAAGCGATTACAATTTGCATCAGCAGGAGGTCGAGTAAGTAACCTAGCCCACTTAACTACGTAAAAAACGTATTTTAACCCGAACCATGATCTTTTTCTAAACCTAACCAAGTAGATTTGTTGCCTAGACCTAACTGTTAGAAAAATTCACGCAAGACCGATGGAAAATCATCAATCAGTTAACATTTATTCTTTGCAAAGAAGGAGACAGGGTTGAACACATACAACAACGTGCCAAGACTGCTCAGAGGTCTGGCTCTGAAACACTGGTATATATACTTGTTTAGCATTCTGTCACAGGAGGTGACACATACACAATACAATACATATGGCGTCAAAAGAACAAAGGGTTTGTAACTTCACTAGAGCATTTGGTCTTCAATGAAGGTCACTTTCTCGCAATCAGCAGGAGGTTTGAGCCATAACATTGCTCTGCCCCCACCTCCACGCTTCCACAGTTCTTTGTTATCCTTCTACTTCAGAACATGCTGCTGAGAGGTCCCTATAAGAATAGACAGTGGTCATCCTGAGTGACAAAAGGAAGCCCGCTAAGTCTAGCAGGACGCCATCAATGGTCACTTTGATCATCGGAAGATGCCATGAAGTATTGACGCCGTCTACAACTTTATTTACCATTACAAGCAGTGCTGAGTGTTCTTTCGGATAGACTAAACAACTGTGGCGCTTAATGTCAGAGGAAGTTCACACAAGGACTCATTTAGATTTTAACTAACTAACCTAATTGTTTCCTGTGAAAACGGAAGTCTATTTTGAAAAGACTGTATCCTTATAGGTGCAAAAATGACACTTGTAGGGTATCTAGAGTGTCAGGGTTTCAAGTGTAGGGCCACTGATCAAGCTGCTGTATTGACGAGTTGGTGAGAACGTGTTGGTATTACACTTCACCGCTCACCAGATGATAACCACCGCACCGCAACAATGTTAACCAGAGTGAGGTGGAAGTGCCCCACCAGCAATCTGCACCAATCACCACAAGGGGTGTAATTACCATAACATTAAATTGTGATAAACACCACTGCACAATGATCATCAGAACATCAGAGCTGTCACCGCACCATCCGTCAAAACCACGCTTCAGGGTAGCCACAGTCAGGTAGTGATACATTACAAGGGACAGAAACAGGTGCTACAATAGATTGTAATTACTTTGTTCTATCAATTATGTACAAATGCTTGCATGGCCTGGGGTCTGTCACACACCGCTGTGCCTCCTACTCATTCTCTGCACCATGTCGACTGTGGCTACATAGTAGGCAGAATTTTTCAACAGAGCTTTGTGTGGATGCCTTGGGGTGTCTAGAGAAGTTTTTTTTCCAAGGCTGAATTCATACGGATTGAACAGTTCTAAACAATGAGGAGAAAAAAAAACCTACATTCTGCATATCCCACTGACATCTGAATTCATGCGTTATATCCTCTCTAGTAAATCCTTTTCTCTTGCACTCAAGCATCAGTTTGGACACACAGGTGCTCTGCTGTTTTGTGTTTTCAAACTCTAACGGTCTTCCAGGCACTTGTGGTTTCTGCCTTTGTTTTGCACACTCCTCAAGTTTTCTCTCAGCCGCTCAGTGCACAAAAGCATTATGCTAATGCCAGGGTAGACATCTGCTGCCAGCTCAGTTTTTCCCTATGCGCTTAGGCATGTCTGTGTCACTCATCTCGGGTATCTGCTTTTCACTACAGTAGGTCAAATCTGTAAAATGGAGGCACACACAAAAGAATTTCAGACTTAACCAGCTGCTAGAATGTATTTATCATTTTAAAAAAGGGATGTTTCTTTTACACGCCCATCATAAAACAGCATCATAGTATGATAATGCATTAGGTTCAGTGTACTGTGTGAGTTAATGACTCCCCGAACAGCATGTCATTCAGCGCTGAAGGTGTTCATGCATAAGACAGGCAGCAACTAATAGCCATATTTGTTAGAATGTATTTAGGTCTGTTTTTCAGCAAGAGCAGTGTGACAGTGTCTGAGGATCAGATACATTTTTATGCCAAAAATAAGTAAAACCATAAGGAAAAAGAAGGAGGAAAAGGCTTAATCTGAAAGCAAAGCTCAAGAAAAATAAGGGGAAGGGAGCCACGTCGGATAGAAAAACAAATATTTGAATCGACGCTACAGTAACAAAGCTGAAAATGTGAATCTCTGCTGCAGAACAGTAAACACTGTATATACAAGACAAGCACTAGGTTTAAAATGACACATTGTCTCTCATGAAGCAGTGCTTGTATGAATACTCTAGTCTTTACATTAAAACTTATTTTTCTGAATTCCAATGGAGGGTCAGCATATACTGTCTCAAAATTAACCCAAAATAGAAAAAGTTTAAGTAGTATCTAAATGTACCATAATCAACTTTAAATAGGTGTATTTGTAACCCTAGCCCAAATTTTAAAAAAAGATTAATTAATTATCTGAGAATTTCAGCTGTTTGGCATCTGGTCAGACATTAGATAATGAATTAGAATTATATAAGGACTTTCCAAATTAATGTTGGAAGCATATTGATTAACCTTAAGTTAAACTAAATGCAATTAAATGGTGGTGTGTATCTTTGTCGGTTAGTATAATAATTAAGATACGATGTTTGAATAGAAGCATAGCGAATGGATTTCATTTTGCTGTATTTTTTCAGAAATAACCAACAAACTATAACAATTAATTTAGTCTAATAGACTTTACAGCATAAAGAGCACACACACACTGGCTTTCAATGCATTTGTATTGTGTGCCTCCAACCTCTCAGCAAAAGATTCACATCAGAGGTGTGTCTTGTTACGGCAATAAAAAGAACTACGATGTTGGACTAATTCAAAACATTTGGTGCATTACCTCCACAATGTGTGTCATGTTTCCCAGCATGGTTGTTATCTGGACTGTTGCAATTATTTATTTATCTACCGTGTCACTTCATTGAAGCCAGTTTTGGATGTGTGTAACAAAGTGTATTCATTGAATGTTAAAATGCAATTTCTTAATAAAATGGTAAAGCAGAGAAAAGCAGCGTGTCCCTTTTTGTTTTTGGATCTGACTTTTAAACTTGTTCAACTACTGAAGGGGAAAAAAAAATACACTGCATCTTTCTTAAAGTATTACACAGGTTAGGATTGTTCAACTGACAAGAGCCTGTTGTACCCTCTTTGGTATAGCTGATATCCAGTGATATCTTAGTGATACACTAAATGCATTCAGGCAGCACACCTGCCAGTGAGCAGCAGTCACAGACTGTTAACCTCAAGATCTGGAAGTGTCTGTGAGTCAACGAAGCTTCACAAGCTCTCTCCCCGTCTGCCTTTGTCAAAGTTAGGCTAAGAGCCTTAGGTTCATCTTTGTGATTGTAAGATCCACACTAAAGTGAGCTCAAGCACGGCAACCAGGCCTTGGCTGTAAGGTAAGAAAACTGAAAATTAAAAGAAGAACTAATAGTTTTAAGGCTTTTATAGTCAATATTGTGCTATCGTTACTCTTGCAGAGCCTGTGTAACCATCCTGCTGGCTGTAAAATATTGTCAAACCCTGTCTGTGTTGAAGTGACTCATACTGAGCACAGCAGTATTAATATTGCTGTTAGAGCTACTGAAATTACACCGTATTGTTATAACATCAGTTGAAGTAATGACTACACAACGGCCTGACTCAGAATAAACTCTAAAATCTAAGGATGATTCTGAAAGCGGATTATATCATTCACTAAATTGGCAAATTAATTCCGTAATTTTGTTTTGCTTCCTTCCAAACATAGAATGGACATTACCACTGCACAATGTCCACACTGTGCCGTTGTTCGATAATTATTTTAATGGTACTTACATCAGAAAATGTAACCCATCTTCCTGGAAAATCATGCTGAGTTCATGAAGCAGCTATTGGAAGTGCCTTTATTAAAGTACACCTTGTAATATTCTGATTCAAAGATAGAACATTTATTTTGTTTGTCATGGTAAATAATAAAGTGAGAGTAATTACATATTGTTGCTGATGTTTGACTTTAGGATGCAATGCTACTCTGTGTTGCAAAAAACAACAGCAGCAGCATGCATACAGCACACAGTAACAGTAGCAGTAAGTTAACCTACAACATTGTTGGAAAAATTAGTGAAAGTGAGAATCCAATTTACGATCAACCTTATATTTTCACATTTTTTTATAATGATAATAATAATAATAATAATAATAATAAGTAGCTGTTGTTGTTTTGTTGTTGTTGAAAGGCTGAATGACTTTATGCCTCCGCTATGATTCTCCAGGTGTTACTGTAATAAACAGGAAGTAAAATTTAAAACCCCTGAAGGAAAACAATTAACAGCTGACTGACATATTGTTGTGTTTCTGTGTTTGTGTGCTGTTTTTCACGCAGACAGCTGCCGGAAAATGACCCTGCAACCATTAACTGCAGTGAACTGTGCAGGCCTTCTGCAGCCCGGCTTCTCTCTGCTGCAGCTGGATGGGGAAGTTCTCCTGTTTGGCCAGAAAGGTTGGCCCAAGCGCTCGTGTCCAACTGGAGTGTTTGGCGTTCGGTTTAAAAGTGGTGAGATGAAGTTAAGGGCCATCTCTTTCTCCAATGACTCATGCTACCTTCCTCCATTACGTTGCCCAGCTGTTTGCCGCCTCGACCCCTATGACGGGCTTCCAGAGAGTTATCTCATCCACGGTGGCCGAACCCCAAATAACGAGATCTCGTCGAGCCTGTACATGCTGACCACAGACAGCCGTGGCTGCAATCGTAAACTGACCCTGTGCTGTAAGGAGAGAGAACTGGTGGGAGAAGTGCCAGGGGCCAGATACGGGCACACAATGAGCATGGTTCAAAGCCATGGGAAGACAGCTTGTGTATTGTTTGGTGGCAGATCCTACATGCCGGCAGGAGAGCGGACCACAGAGAGCTGGAACAGTGTCGTCGACTGTCCTCCTCAGGTGTTCCTGTTTGACTTGGAGTTTGGTTGCTCCTCTGCTCACACTCTACCTGAGCTCAGCGACGGACAGTCTTTCCATTTGGCCTTTGCCAGAGAAGACTGTGTCTACTTCCTTGGGGGTCACTCCCTCACCTCTGACTCTCGCCCCCCTCGACTATTCCGTCTACGTGTAGAGCTTCTGCAGGGCAGCCCCTTGCTTTCCTGTGACACTCTTGAAACTGGCATATCCATCTCTAGTGCCATGATCACTCGTACAGGTCCCAGTCACAGATATATCATATTAGGTGGCTATCAGTCAGACTCCCTGAAGAAGATGGATTGCAGCACTGTCATTGTCAATGAGAAAGGGATCCACTTAGAGCCCTTAGAATCACCTCAGTGGACCCCTGACATCACCCATAGTCGCACATGGTTTGGCAGCAGTGCTGGGGAGGGAATCGTCCTACTTGCTGTGCCCACTGAGGGAAGGCCCTCCCAAGCGGATAGGCATTACTTCTATCAGGTGAGCTTCCAGGCAGAGGGAGAAGCCAGAGTGGAAGAAGGAACCCAGGGCTGCAGCCAGGAGTCAACCGATTACGACAACTCCACTCCTCTCGAAGACTCTGAGGAGCTCTACTTCGGTCGTGATCCACATGAGCTGGAGGACAGCGATGATGGAAAAGGTGATAATTACAATGAGGGGGATGAGGAGGACGAATCACAAACAGGTTACTGGATCAAATGTTGTCTGGGCTGTCAGGTGGACCCCAACACTTGGGAGCCCTACTACTCCACTGAGCTTCACCGGCCAGCCATGATCTTCTGCTCCAGAGGGGAGGGGGGACACTGGGTCCATGCCCAGTGCATGGAGCTGTCTGAGACCATGCTGCTCAGGCTCTCTCAGGCCAGTAAAAGGTACTTCTGCCTGGACCACGGAGGCGTGCCCCACCAGGAGATGACCCCACCTCGACAGGTCGAGGCTCTGAAGCGTACCCCAATGAAAGTTAAGGACAGAAAAACTCCTCCAAAAATTAAGATGTCCCCTGCCAAAAAAAGCTTTTTCAGAAGGCTTTTCGACTGACATATCAAATGAAATAAACACAACATAATATAACTCAAGTTTAGGATGTGTGTAGGTGGTCACTGGAACGCTGGGTATAATTAGGATGTTATATTCAGTGAATAAAGGATTGATGAACATAACATAATACGCTGATCTGTTCTCAATGTGAAACATTTTGTGAAGAAAATAAATAATAATATTGCAACCTGATGTCTCCTGTCTAACAGATGTATGTATAATATCATTACGATTTTACATTGTTTGACAAAATACAAACAAACACAATATTTAGTAAGTCTAACTACAATGTTTCTAGTTTATGTTTTTACCAGCTGTACAATAGTTCATTATAATTCTGTATTCCGTTAAGCACCACAGGTTTTATTTCCTAACACTTTCTTCCATGGCCAGATGGAGCCGAATTTGTTTTACAATTCTTTCTATGATTAAAATGACGATTACTGAATGAAAAATACCCAATATACTGATATATACTCAATAAAAAAAACAATAAACAGCCTCAGATTCTGTCTTCATACCTGTTTATTTCAAAAGTGTTTTCTCAAACTTTTTACGTGACAGAAATCTTGATATATCAGTGTTTCTAGTTTGCATTTTTATCAGTTGTGCATTTATTCACAGTTATTTTGTATTCAATTAAGGACCACAGTGAAAATAATGGGTTAAATTAACACCTTATAACATTGGCTTGAAGCACCACATGCTGCATGTTAATTATAATAAATAATACCTAATATACAAACAATAGTCAGGTACATCTGTAATTAATCAAAAGGCAAACCAAATGAACAACCTGAACCTAAATGTCTTTATAGTTCTTAGTTATCTTTTTTAGTGGATTTCACAATCTGTATATGTGACGGATCTTAACGTTTTATATATCTCTGCAGTGTTTATAGTTTGTGTTTTTGTTAGCTGTATGACAGTTCATTGTTAATTTGTTTTCTTTGCCTTGTAGAGAAAATAATCAGTTGCGGGTGTAAATGTACCTGAATTTTACATTATTCAATATCAAAAGACAAAATGTAATATAAATTGTTTAATAAAGAAAAACAAAACAAAAGCTCAGGTCAGGTTTTTTATTTATTTATTCTCATGGAAACAAAGACAAAAAGTATAAACTCCCTCCTCCATAAAGGTAACTCATCAAAAATAATAGTCAGTTGTCTGCTTCAGTAAAAAATACAGCAGCGATATCTGAATACTCTATAACATTGAAAATGTAAAAATAAAGTAGTGGAACCTCAGCGTAATACAGTACCAGTATGCAAAATAAACCACCACGGAAAGTCTTCAGCAATCCGAGTAAATAGTAATGATATTAAGTTTATTATGGAAACAAAAAATGAGGAAATACATGGTGAAAAGTGAGCAAGTGTAATTCTGTGAATCATCCATCATCCATTACTTTGGAAATGCAATTCATTATGGCAAAAAAAACAAATATGAGAAAAGTTACACTCTAAAACATGATGGTATTCTAGGAAAGTGACAACTACAGGATGAAATGTGAATATTTCACAGCTGTCATGGTTAAACTTATGACAGTAAAATAAAATCAAACATTTAATCAAATAGGAAAACAAAATTGCCTGTCACAATTCAAAATGACGAGGGCAGAAAAAACCCATATAATCAATCAATCAAACAAATATAGTTGCCAACAAATCAGTTTACATCGGGTCTTTCTAGCTCCCGCTCATCCCTCTCCTCTGTCAACCGTGGCAATGAAGAAATATCAGCAGAGAAAAAGTGCCAGGTTATATACAGAACTTAAGAAAAATCCCTGCCAGCTGGAGAGTCCACGGAGTATTAGGCTTCGTAATCGACCATACTCTATTTTTATGATATCAACAAAAAGGTCAGTATATGCTTCATTCCATGTGAAGAATATGAATAAGTATCATCTATCCTCCACTGTGCAAAAACTAAAAGAGATAAAAATTGGTTCAAAGTGACCTGGCATCTATTCTGCCCCTCAGGGATCCCACGATAAAGCACTAAAGTAATCTTTTTCAGAGGGCACTCATGAAACAAAAACATTTGGGTCTCTGTGATTGCATTTCGTTCCAGCTCAAATGATATATTAATACAGTGGCCACAAATGTGGTCTTTTTAACACAATTTCCCGCCGTGACTTACAGCACTTTCATCTGTTTCCATAAATATCCTCCCTATATAAATTCATAAAAGTGTCATATCCCTGCAATAGAGTAAACTGTGCCATATTTCACAGACGGTGAAGATAAAAAAAGAACTTTTCTGCTTAGAGCAAGAGAACAGAAACCTGTTACTTCTATTTTCCTCTGCTGTCCCATTTTCTTTGCAGCGTATTAACTAACCAAACCTGTGAGAATGACATTACCTTTATATTTTGTAAAATCCAACATAAAGGATGATGTGTTTGAATTTGCAAAAATATTTTATCATATTTTAATCACAAGAAAATCTTGTTTTAAAGTCTTGTTCTAAATATCAATGAATTGGTAAAGAAAGTATATTTGTAAAACGTCCATATTACTGAGAGGCAATTAAATATTATACAACTTCCATGAAATCAATGAAATGTTAATACTTAAAGATCACATTAAAATCAAAATCAAAAGTCATTCACTTCCAGAGAAGACAAGATGTCCTCAAAATCCTGGCTCTCTACTGGGTCAATGGTGGCTTGCAGAGCTTTGGCAGAGTTCTTGTGAGCTTCCATAAACTTCTGCAAGTACTTGGAGGTGTAGAGCCAGTGATGCTTCAACACGTCCTCAAGCTCAAAGGCCTTTGACTGACGTGCATTCATCTTCCGGAAACGCCTGAAGAGCTTGTTTGCCGACTCGTTCCCCTCGCTGGCCCAGGCTCCTATGGATCCATCTCTCTCGATGATTTCAGGCACATGGGCCAGGGTCTTGTGCAGGTAATTAGTTATCTTCCCATTGTACCTGTATTTAAAGGTAGAGGAGAGAAGGTCGGCAAAGCGCTGGGAGTTAAAGCTGTAGCGGCACAGCTGGTCAGGGCACTCCTTGGCAGGGCAGGTGGCTCGCCACACAGGCTTCATCTGGATGTAGATCCTCATCAGCTCCCTCAGGGCCTCCCTCCTCTCCTCTGAGGGCACCAGCTCACAGACAACCTCGACAGCCTCTTGGGTCATTAGCCTGCGGGCATAGTTCCCATTCATCCTCATCACCGGTTTAAGCTTCACCGTCTTCCTCAGCTGTTTATCCAGGGCGGCCCTCCAGCTGCGCCGTTCCTCCCGGCTGGGGTTGACCTTTTTGTACACCTCCCCGATCTCGTCCTGGAAGATTTTGTAGAACTCAGTGGCATTGCCAATGTCACAGTGTAGTGCATCCATTGTGGGCTGGGTCTCCATGAAGGGCTTGGCAGAGATCCCTTTGACTCTGTCCCGCAGCTCATCTACAGACTCAGAAAAGGGGTTGGTTCTCCATATTTCGTAACGATCTAGGTTCTCTTCATGGCTGCGAGTGATGGAGTGTAGCACCATGTTTTGAGAGGCATCTGCCCGAGTGGAGTCACAAAGCGTGCAGACGTAGGTGGACCCTGAGGCCTCCATGCCCTCTACCTCGCGCACCATCTTCTCATCATATCCCGTGCCTCTGAAGTGAAAGCGGAAGGAGCGAGGTAGTCCACCCATGGACAGAATGAGCCTGCTCTCATTCATTGCTTTACGCTCTGCAACTACAGGCCCCAGGACAGCTGTGAGTGTCTCGTGGTCTGCCTCATCCACAAACATCAGGCAAAGGGGCTTACAGGACAGTTCTGAGTTTGGCTTTGGCTCGGTAAAGATGGTAACCTTGTCCTCCTCCTCGTCTGCCAGGACAGAGACAGACATAACAGTGAAAGAAAAACGCACAGCCTTCTCAGGAACAGCTGGTCCTCCACCGTGCTTCTCGCTGACATCGCCCATGCCATCACAGGATTCCTTGATCATGACACTGAAGCCTGCGGTGCAAGCACTGTCTTCCATCCCACTCTCTCTCAGCCCCTCCATGATGTCCTCCTCCAGATCCTTTAATGCTGACACCAGAGCCACATCGTAGCGAAACCGTCGAGTGATGGTGTCGGCTGGGATGTCATCCACCGAGGAAGCCCATCCAGAGAGCCCATTAATAATGCCAACACTGCAAGATGTAGACACATTCCTGAGAGCTGGCTGCCATTCAAACTGGTGAAAGCCAGGGAGAAGCTCCTTTTCTGCAGCCCGCAAGGTGTGCAGGGGCTGAAAGATCTGGCGGCCGCTGGTGGCTTTGACAGTCCGGTACATCTTGTGATACTGGCTGCAGCTCAGGAAAGTGTTGACCCGAATGGCTAAGCACACAGCAGGATGCAACCCAAAGCCTCGGCCTGCAGAGACAGAGAAAAGGAAAAGAGAGGAAGTTTCAGAGAGAGACAGAGAGAGGCAAAATAAAAAAGGAAGGAAGAAGAGGAAAGGATTTATTTAGAGCATCATTTAACACCAAACTGCCCATTCCTGGTGCTTTGAAAAGAACTGCAGTGTCTAACATTTCCTCATTTGATATCCCACATTTAGAGTCATTTATACTGAGACAGAGAAAATCGCAAATTTAACACCCAAATGCGAATGTATCATTGTCAAAAGCCCACAAGCCCATGATTACAAAATCCAATATTTCCTAATTTCCAAATGTTATAAGGGGACAGAGGGTGAATCAGCGAAGCTGGCAAAAGTGATGTATTGGCTACAGATGAAAACAGACACCAGCTGGCTTCTATTCCCCAGAGAGGAAGATGGTGCTGTCTGTGTAATTTGCAGATACAAGAGCTGCTGATGTTTTTTTGATTCTAACAGCCCCTTCACAAGAGTTGTTATTGTGCATTAAAGGGAGTGTGAGACTGACGGACAAGCAGGCAGAGAGTGAATGTGGGAGAGAGTAGGGGTTGAGCGCGCAACAGCGGTGATTCAATAAGCAGAGAATAAAATGTTTTTCAATCAAAATAGTGAACTTTTCAACTTATTGTTATTTATGAGTTGACTGTATTCATCAGAGATAGGATAGAGATAATATTGATGAACAAACACTATTATAATCGTAATTTGCTTTGTCCCTTTTCTTTGGCTATGGAGAATTATATGTTGATTAAACAAAAGCCTGAATAGCATCTTACCTTGCATCGTGGCCTCTAGCTCATCTGCCTGACGGTGTTCATTCCCAGACCTCAATGCAAGCAGAAACAGAGTCTGACACACAGACTTCAGGTCGCCACCTTCCTCTTTGTCTGCGAACGCCTTCAGCTGGTTCTTCATATCCCTCAGCCGATGCTTCTGGGCACGACGGGTCAGCGATAGCAGGTGCTGACGGGGTCTTCCTCCTTTATTGGCTAGCAGGTAGTTGTCAAGTTCTGATGACTGCTGCTTATCGTCCTGTTCATCGAGCTCATGGCCCAGACAATGAGCTTTAAATGAGTCTAGCCTGACCTGCTTGCCACAGCCGCTCCTGGGGCAGAGCAAAGACAGGGAATACAGGGCTGACAAGAAGGCTTTGGCGGGCGGGGCGAGATCATCAACGGTGCAGCACAAGTTGCAGGCCGGGCAGTGAGGCCCCAGAACGTGGTTATATTTTATAATACAGCTGCGACAGAAGAGGTGTCCACAGGGCGACTGGACTGGATCAGAGAGCAGGTGGTCGCACACCAGGCATTTGAAAGAAAAGAGGAAGTCTACAGGTAGCTTCTCAGAGATGAGCTTGATATTCAGGTGGTCTTTCTGGCAGTGGGTAATGTTCCTCACCCACTGCTCTCTCGGGATGCTGGGTTTCCTCCATGCCCTTAGCACAGGACCATGATGATGGTCTCCAAATGGTCTCAGAGCCCTCCTCTCAGCAACGGCAATGCTGTCGCCATGGTCTCTCCTGGCCCTTTTTGCCAGACTCTGCGCTCTGGGAATGGCTTTCCGCCTCTTCCTCCCAGTCCGCTGGAATGAAGGTTTCCTAGGGGAGCAAAGGTGGCAGGTGGAAGAGTGGGGTTTCCACTCAGGGACTCTTGTTCTGGAGAAGCTGCAGACCCCCCCTCCTCTTATGGCTACCACCCAGCAGCGATGGCAGAAGGAAAGAGGGTGGACAGATTCTGTGTCCTCTGTCACGTCCACTTTAAAGACTTTGAGAACGACCTCCGGCCAGTTGGTAAACTTGCAGCCCATTTTACGCAGAGCACCTTTGCTGACCTCATCCAGATCCCCATTAACATTGTGCACCGGTCCTTTGACTTTTCGAAGGGTCACTCCACAGAGACGGCACAAGCACCTTTTGAAGAGGAAAAACAATGCTGTCAAATTTTTTGAAAGAAATGCACAATAACGTTTACATAGTATTGTGACATTTAATCACCTGAGTTGGTTCATGTGGGTCTCCATTTCCTGTAGCTTCATATCAACTCTCCGGCCAGGGCCCTCCACATTTTCCTGGCTTTTCCCCCCCAGGCACAATTTCATAACACTCCCTGGACCCATGCCATAATCTAACTCTATGTTTAGAGCTGCAGGAGGAGAGATCCCTAACAAGGCTCCTTTCTCAGGCCGTGTCTCAGTGGGCAGAGGTGCCTTCTCCATGGACCTCAGCCTGAAGAGTTTAAACTTCCACTGAGAGTACTTAGAGTGGGGATGGTGGAGCTCAGCCGGCATGGAGGATCTGGGGTCGTCTGTCTCCAGGCTTTCCTCCGCCATGATGTGGATTAGTCCTCAGACCCTGGAGACGAGAGGGGAGGAGAGGAGAGCTTAGTATGATGTATCACAAAAGTATGAAAATAATTTCAGTTGTCAATGAGATACACGTTTGTGGATGCTTTAAAACAATGCATTTAAAATGCTCAAATATCCCAAGTGCCTTCTCAGCATTGAGCTCATGACACAATCTAACAGCTTTACTTGATTTCTGTTGAATTTATACACAAAGTACCCTGAAATCCCACTGAACAGAGAGTAGTGAGCCCCGACCTAGAGTGCTGTGTTATACCATAAGTGGCATTTAGATCTTGTGTAAAATGCATGAGACAAGCATTTGGGGATCGATACAGCACAAAAATCTTCATTTCTCCCATCTCCAATCCCATCGCTCAGGGAGCCATTGTGATTTTTTTCCCTTTGACACAGCGAGTTTGCTAAATGGGCAACCTTATCCCTGCAAGGCTGTCAATCATTTATATTAGTCATTTTCTTGGCTGGAGAGCGAATTTGAGCCCTGGGAGCCTCCGACTGGCATTTTAAATGTGAATAATAAAATAAGAGATACAGGAAACTTATTTCATAATACATATATATTGACCAAATAGAAGGGAAAAGAAAACAAGAAACCCTCATATTGAATACAGATCATAAAGAATTATTCCAAACACAACATTGTTAAATCTAGGAGTCGTATTTAAACAGCCAAGTGCTCTTATGATTTGGCACAGGTAAGATCAATGATACTGCTGCACTGACAGGTCTTATTTCATCTCCTCCCACTATCTACGTTCTGTTAAAAGTCCAGACAATAAAGCAGTCATACAATCTTACCATTGCACAACTATAGTGCACACAATCTAGCGTCTTGCGTTTATCCGTCTTTCGTGTAGCCATCTTTCAGTTGCGTGTTCTCCCTGGGAGGCTTGAATCTGGCAATACTCCTTCATTTCCTGGCTCTCTGTGTACTTGGTAGGCTGAACTCTCCTTTGAGACAAACAGCTGAGCCTGTATGCATGTGTGTCAGCTGCGCTCTTACCTTGTTTTTTTGGTCTCAGCTGGCGTCAGCTCCCCTGAGGGGTCCTTTCCGCATGGGAGCACAAGGGAAGCCCTGGAGCCTGGCCCTACGCAACACATATACTGTCTATGTTAGAGCCTCAGTTTGGAGCATCTGTTACCAGGAGTTATGGTTCCATACACTGGGATTGCCCCTGTCTGTCTCCTTGTGTCTTGTATTTATACCCTTCCTTAGATGGGATCCCAACAGTCAACCCCTGACACCTGATGCAGGCAGCTGATTTGAACAAAAAAAACAAGGTCAACCCCAAAGCACAGTTGCAAACATGTGTTTACACAGAATCCAACAGCATACCCCAAATAAGCCACTTTTTACCACACCACACTGATCCTCAGCTGGAAACACTTCTATGTCACCTTTATCTCTCCTTTCTCATATCCATCTGCAGGCTCACCTCATCCAGGTGGCCTCTCTCTGATAGACTGAGAGATACTGTTAAACTTGTGAAAAGTGCAGAAACAAAACAGATGATAGAATAACTGCATTTTCCCATCCCACGGACAAACAAAAAGTAGGACAGACATTGTATAACAAATATTTGTTTAATAGTGACATTACAAATTTGATTACGAATTTGACCATATACTTTTAAGAACCAGCTGGAATACAAGAGCTGGTTACAAGCATAGGTTGACCGAACAGGCCTGAATGCTCAGTAGGCCCCTATGCCAGAGCTTCTGTGTGAAGTCACTGCTAATAAGTTTGCATTTATTGTTGCATAGTCAAAGGTCTCAGTCATTCCTGTCAATAACAGAACCCTAAAGGTCCTACTGAAAACTGAAGGAATAGCAAAATTCACTTTGAAGATCACACGGGTACATTTTAAGTGAGTGTTTATCCTCTCCGTTTATCTGTAGGACTTCAAGAGCGATGTATATTTGTTAATGTGCTGTTGTGCTGTTATGTGTCACTGAGTGTACCTGCACTGTAAATCTTGTGTGTTGTCACTTCAAAGAGAGAGGTTGGGGTTGACAGGAACTAATTAAATGTGTTCGTAAGTGTGTGTGTGTGTGTGTGTGTGTGTGTGTGTGTGTGTGTGTGTGTGTGTGTGTGTGTGTGTGTGTGTGTGTGTGTGTGTGTGTGTGTGTGTGTGTAGGTCTGTGTGCGTGGGTGTGTGTGAGTGTGGAGGCAGCAGGAATAAAGAGTCATGTGTTAGTATGTGTACGGGTGTGAACAAGGCAGTATATAATATATATGAGGGAGACAGATGGACTCTTAGCAATGATTTAAAAAGGGCAGAAATCGGTGGACAAAAACAGGAAATAATAGTAATTAATTAATTAACAAATTAAAAGCATTTATAAAGAGTGTCATTGTCAGTCTAATTACTGCATTATTATTATTATTATTATTATTATTATTAATATAATTTTTCAGTGTCTGTGACTGATGCACCAGAAATGCAGGCTGTGAATCAAAATGGTAAATTCTGTGATAAAAATTAGTCATAATGGGTTAAATACCAATTAGCAATGATGTTTGAAGTGTTTATCTGGCAATTACCATTTTTGAAAGGTCAGTTTTCAAAGCAACATTCAGAGGTGCATAGAGGCCATAAACAAAACAAAACAGAAAATATGTTATTTTTTATTCCAAGGCAACAGTACTGTACTGTGCCATGTGTTCTTGGTTACTCTCATTTTGTCCACCCCTTGTGGTTATTATTTGCAAAAAAATCCTCTCTATTTAATGTCAGCACATTTCATTCATTTCTCCAAATGCTGTCTCCATTCAGAATGAGATTTAATTAGACAGCATCGCTTGCTGTAATGTCTCAGTAGGTATGGGGAGTATTTGCCCAAGATCATTCTTGTTTGTAATTATCCAGGGGATTAATCTGGTGTATTCGCCACAGGAGCCTGTAGCTGTTGCTTTGGATTTGCCAGCCAAGTCATTAGATACACAGTCAGCGGGCACCAAACAACAGTTGGGTCTCTCCCACTCTTGTCAGCTTAGGGGAGCAGGGTGAATACTGGTGGGTTTTGCAGCTTGTATTTGGTGCATATGGTCAAGTGTGACCTTAGACAGCAATGGTTTACTTGTTTCTTTGTGACTTATTTACAAGAAGGACAAATACACAAAATAGTTAGGGTGGAACATTTCTGTTTTCTTGGCCTATCCAAATCCATAAGAAACAGCTTGATACAATGCTTGATACCGTGTCCAAGAAGAAGCAAATGATGGATTGGAGCAAGATGTTCCAAGCCTATTTATAGCTGATATTTAGATTTATGATAGCCAAGTAGCCTCATGTTTCCAAGGTAAACGACACACCTAGCTCTGTGGCAGACAGGGACGGAGCTGCAGATGTCGGCCTGACAAACAAGCAGTGACCCCCTGAGACCCTCATCTCTCTGCGCCTGCTAATTGACTTGTTATTGATCAACTCAAAGACAGTCTGATTTATGGGGAAGAGAAGTTGTGGAGACAGCCACCTGGCATGGAGCGGAGTGTTATGAATGTGATGCGCAAACCCTGGGGGACTGGAGGCTGCAGTTTAGGAAGACATATAGGAGTTTGCAATGCACCAGTGAACTGACACCTTGCACCGGGGGGGGGGGGGGGGGGGGGGGGGTTCTAACATGATGAATCCAAACAACACCAGTGAGCATGCAATGTGCTTGTGGACATGAGCATGTTGCAGATGTGTGCAGTGGGAGGGATGAGTGGGAATATGGTTGGGGTAAAAACAGGGGGTTTTGTGTGTTTGTGAGTCTGTGCTGGTGTGTAGGACACACCCGGGAACAAGAAGAAAATATATATATATATATATATATATATAGTAGTCCTACTAATCCATCCTTGAGAAACTTTAGAATCATTACTGTTGGGCCTGTGTGTGTTAAACAAGGAGACAGACAAAGGAAAGAGAGGGAAGGTGTAAGAGGTGAAAGACAGAAGGGGGATATAGTAGTGATCTTGTGTAAAGGAGTTGCACAGGATAACAGGCTTAGCTCAGAGTAGAGAACACAAAGGGGCTTAAGGCTGATTGCAGGCTGTGACAAGGGAAGGGGGGGAGAGATCACGCCTTCCAGGCAGAACTATGTAAGCCAAAGGTCCAAGAAAGACCCCCTGACAGCTCAAGTCACATGGCAGCTTAAGGAAGAGTGTCAATAGCAGAGATGGACAATGAATGTATTCCACAGCAGCACTGATATCTTCTTCACAGGGAATAAAATGTCAGCATGGTCCACATTTGAATAGAGCGACCAAAATTGCTGCATGATATTTCTAAATGTCAGGAAGAATGTGGGCATCTTTGCGATTGTATTCAGGGTAAAGAGGGCATTTCGATCTCATATTTCCACTGAGTGTTACGCAATATGCTGAGCATTGGGTATGCAAATTTTTAATTGCATTTTCATAGCACGTCCAAGAAGTTCTTCAGACTCGCCCAGCCGATTTCTGAGTGAGCCGCCTCCCACTGTCCACCTCGTCCATCCCTCGTCTGGAGACATGATTTGGCAGATTAATACTCACAGAGGTAGACTTCAATGCAGAGCTATTCGTCAAAGCTACCTGCCAGAACAAACGCCTGACCCAACTACTCAAATCTCCCCTCATTCATCTCCCCTGTCTCTCCCTCTAAAAGTCTTGTTTCCCTCGTCTCGCCCCTCTCCTCCCAACCTCACCTCAGGTTTTGTTAATAATCAATTATGTGATTATTCGAATGATGTGATTAATTACTGGCCCTCCCTCCCTCTGTACCACATGTCAGTGTGCCTATAATCACACAGCGACAGCAAGGGGACAGCTGAGTTGAGTGATTCTGTCTCAAGACCTATAGCGTGACCCTGTATGACTTGGCTGCGTTTGTTGTCGGCTCATCCTGACTGATGAGGCTTTAAGAGAGCGAAGAGACACACCAAAACATCACAGCGTCCACAAATAACGTCCCCCCCACACGCTACTGTCAGCTTGACACCAACAATATCTTCCATGTCCAGCGAGCAAAATGTTCATTTTATTTGATAGTCTAGTCTTGGTGCTGCATTAATTCGTTCCAAGTCTTGCATGATAACTGTCCCTGAGGCGCTGCAGAGTTATTTTGGTTTTTGGACCGGTTCCATTCATTTTCTCTGTTCTGGTGAGTTAAACAATATAGAGAGCAACTTAAGCTACAGCAACTTTGAGTGTCAACCTTTACAAAAAAGAAAATCCTGTTACCAAAATAGGCCATAAAGAGGTCAATAACGTCCAGCGATTGCAGTGAATACATAGTGTGTTTGTGCTGGAGTTTACAGCATTGCCCTCTGAATGGCAAGATCTGCATCTCAGCAATCCAGATGGATGTTGATCCACTCTCAATACAAATCAAACGAAATTAAACCTTAAGCCGGATTCAGGAGCACCAGAGTTGAGTGGGGAATCAAGACCAGTGACTTTAATTCTGTGTTAATTAAATGTAGATTTCCCTGATTGAGGAGCAGTCCCTCTGACGCCAGGGGACCTCCAGTCACATAAACATCCGCTCAGCGGATTTGTCTTATGTTTAAGCATGTATTAGTCCTCGTTTCCCAAACTGTCTGGTGCTGGTTTACACAGAAGGTCTGTCAGCTGAGGGATAGTAGCTTGCAAACAACTCCTCAAGATTTCCAACATTCAGCATCCTTGAAGGCAGGATTTCTGGGCAAGTTGTTAAACACCGTGATAAGTGGGTTACATCCATACAGTTTTCAGATGAAATGAGAGTAATAGTGAATTCTCAGCACTAAATGTCACACTATTTGTCTCTTGACTGGTCATTCTCCCTCGTTCACTTCCCCACTCCCTCCCTCCGTCCCCCCTCCGTCAATGTAATGAGCAAATCATGGCCACTAGGGAGAGATGTAGAGAGAAAGATCGGTCCGATTATATGTCAAGGAGTGTGAAAAGAGTAGCGCTGTTGTCTGTCAACTCTAACCCCAAGCTGTCTGTAGTCTTACCTTTCCACCGAACACAATGAGCGCTTTTCCCACGCGTAGATCTGCTTATTATTTCCCTGTCTTTTAACTACAAAGTCCATTGCAGGAAATGCCAGGACAGCCGTGCCCTTTTCTGCACTAGCTCTGCCAGAGCTCAGACAAGGGTACAATGGACACAGTAACACGCGGCTATCCAAGGCTGATTTAGAGTGACTGGTCTTAAACCAGACTTATAAAGTACAGTCATTATAGGAGGTAAAGGGAGGGGCTGTGAAGGATGCTGTGGCTAGGTGGGGGCTTTGGGAGGGAGGTTGTTGTCATTTGGCAGCCAGTCCAGTTGGAAAGAGAAATTACTGTTGGAGCCAGAGCCTGTGTGGTGGACCGTTTATCAGCCAGTCATCGCAATGATTCACGCGATCCAGCGGGGAGCCATTATTTTACCACCCTGCTCTCTCACGGCATCCTGCTGGTGGCGAGGATGATGATAGCCATGGGCTTTATGAGCACATGAGCAGACATATATACAGTAATGGTTTGAGCACAACAGTTCTCTTTTCAGAATTCACAGTCACATGTAGTCTGTGGATCGGACTAGACTGAGAAAGAATTGAGCAGTTGAGCCTAACTCAGGGCCATATGGCGTTTCTTCACTGCAGCAGAACACAGAGATGCCTCGGGAAGGGACTGACAAACGTGTGGTCCCTGTTGGAGGTGAGAATAACTGGCGCTGAATACATAAAGATCACAAATACACCATCCACCTGCTCAGCGAGTGCTTTGGGACCCGGTAGATCCGTAGGCATTGATACGCTTTTGCATTTGCCGGTCTGCCTGTACAAGCACGTATAACAGTCACTGCATAAGCAAAATAATTCCTTTCTGAATAGGAAATTGGCAAGGGAGACCTGTGATGGCCTTCTCATAATAACAATGATAAAAAAAAAATGCTATTCTTCTATTCAAACTCCCCTCACTCTTCCTTTACCAACTTCCCCTTCTGGCGCCCATGGGAGGCACATCATTCTAATATACACAGGTTTTCATCCCTTCACTTTTTGTGAAAGACCTGCAGGAGAGACAGAGACAGGGAGAGCGAGAGGGAGAGAGACGGAGACTGTTTATTCAGTCAGATGGTCTAACGTGTGTGGAATAGATTTGAGCTAAAGAGGAAGCTGTCTACACAATGGCAGTTTGCATCGGTGAGTGAATGGTGCCACGTCTGCAATCACGCCCTCATTGACTCATTGACTTTGCTCTATAGTGAGCAACAAATTGAGATTTTGAATGATTCATCATCATCATCATCACTGACAGGTGTAGTGCTGCATAATGGCAATGAGACGTCTATTAAGGCGAAACATTGCGGCATATTTAGCAACGCGGCTAACACTCTTCAGCCAGTCAGGCTGTACTTAAAGGTGCAGTCAGCGATTTTAATCCAATACACTTTTGTCAAATTCAGCGAGTATCTCCCCACGGTCGGCCCATCACCCACAGGGGGGCGTTAGTGCTTGTGCTATCTTCCAGTGTCCAGAGTAGAAGGCGAGTTAGCAAAGCACTACATAATGCAAAACTTTTTGCACTTAGAATTTAAAAAAAAGTAAATACAGTGATAGGTAGCAAGGAAGGAGTGATTTTGGACACAGCGTAAATTGAGTATTTTTCTTTGTTCATCATTGCTTTTTAGATAATTCTCCCATGCTAAATTAAGTTCCCAAGATGGCTGCAACGATGTCTCCATATCAGTCTTTTCCTCAGCCTCTTCTCGCTTCACTTCGTCGTGCCATTCACTGTCATTGTGAAAAGGTGTGTGTGACTCCACTAGTAGAGCAGAGCCCATTATCGTAAATAGGCCAATAAGTAACTTCACACAACGTGTCTCCAAAGCAAGCACACTCTATATGCAAAGCAGAAGCACACTGTTAAAGAAACTGGTGCCAAGTGATTATATTTGTAATTTAATTTCCTTGGTCACACAGAGATAAGAGCAGGGAGCGGCTACAGTTGGCCAGGAATGAATAGAGTGATGAGAATGGGACTACGGCTTCATTGTCTGGACTGAGATGTCCGAGACGACACCACTTACGAACAAGGGTACCGGCGGGCAGATATGGTGCACACGCAGGGATTTACAAGTCGAAACTCAAAGACACAAAAAGACAGCAGAGAGAATTCTACTATATGGAAGAACACCTGCACTCTCAAATCGAAGGGTTGAATAGTGCTGGATAATCAAGAAAATATTTTTTCCCCTGAAGCAAGCTCTGCCTCTCCCTTTCTGTCTGCCTCTTTCGCACTCAGTTCTGCTGAACAAGTGTAATCAGCAGGGTGGTCTGGGTGGGATGTCAGTCACAGAGCGCAATGGCTCATTGCAGATTCTACCGGCGAGATGAACCGAGTCCCTGCAAAAAAGACGACTGAAGGACACAAGGTGTACTCTGCCCACAGCCTCTGTCTGTCTTCCTCCCTCTGTCCCCTTTTTCTGAGATTGTAGAAGTGCAGATATCAAATGTCCTGACTTTTCCCATTTTCAAAGAGTGTCCACTTATACTGATGACAATGCAGTAGAGTGCACAATAGTGCAGTGGTCAAACTCTCATTTTGAGTGCATCAGAACATTCAGGGCTATGGAGAGCTGGTGGTGAACGAAAGGGACAAAGTTCATCAAAATCTGACACCACAGATTAGTACAGAATTTGGGGTCGGTGTGAATCTGCTTTGTGACATCTCAAATCCTTTGAGATTCAGATGTTTTGTCCCAGAGGCATATTTTATTCACAGCCAATGCACGGAAACATGTAAACATCCATTGAATTATCCCAGAACCACAACAACGTCAGCGAGGCAGATTGTTCAGGGCTGCTATTGTAGAAAGAACAAAACTCCTGCTGAAGCGAGGGCTTCTACATTGAAGTGTACTGTATCCCCAAACAGATGGAGGTAATGGGATTCATTGGTTTAGGTGGGATCAGTGAGTTGTTTGTTAATATATATGTGTTTATACTGTCTTTATAGAGTCATTGAGTAGTGCAAGAATGGCAGTGTCGTCAGAGTATTGTATAATGATGGGTGAAGTGCTGGTACAGTCATTCATGAGGGTGTAAAGAAAAAGACAGAGGACACAGCCCTGAGGGACTCCGCTGTGTCCTCAGGGTGTAGCCGTTGCTTAGGACACTGTGAAACCATTGGATGATGAGTGGAGGGATGTCTATGGTGAAGTTTATTGATGATCAGCGTTCGTCCTTTGACCCCGCAGGTAAACTGGTAGTGGTCCAGCTTGTTGGTTTCTGAGGGTTTTATTGGGAACTGGTTTGATGGTGGATGTTTCCCAGAGGTTGGGAATTGATGCTGTCCTGTAGGATTCCCATAAGATGCAGAGGAGGATGTGAGAACGCTCCATGGCACAGCGTTTGAGCATTCGAGCAGGGGCGCCAATTTTCTCTCTCCCCTTGTTCTCAGTTCTCTCCTCCTCTCATCTCTATGTCTGTTTCTCCCCTGCTGTCAAGTCTTTCTGTGTATTTCCTCAGCGTCTTGACTTTGAACCCAACAGCATTAACCTGTCAGGGAAGTTACAAATGTTCTGAGTGAATTATGTAAACTACAGAGACATAAAACTGCAAAAAGCATGGAGTTCTCACTTTATTTCATAATTCATCATGCCCTCAGATCGAGGAAAATAAAACTGGACTCATTAGGTAGTCTGGCACATTCTGGCTCAAAATCCTCTGAAATATGCTTGAGAATATTAATCACACTTTGTCTACCTCGCAAATAAAAATCAAACACACACAAACGCGTGCACATATTCATAGCTTTTATTTTTGTGATTTCATTACTCAAATCAAATGAGAGCAGTATCTCCCACATTTTGCCAGATTTCATTGCGAGAGGCAAAGCAATAGATGTTACACCAGCACCACCAAAAGGTCAAACTGAAAACAACAGCTTGCTGTCTTCCCCTCCAAAAATACAAACTTACAGCATTGATTAAAGACGCCTCGCCTTGGCAGCCAGCAAGTTTATTTATTTATCTCTATGAACACAACCACAAACACAGGAGCAAAGAGAAACACACACTTGGGGGATGGGGATGGAGGCAGTGCAGCATAATTAGTAGGACATGGCTGTATAATTGGTCTCTAATTGATATGAAGAGCAGTGGTTTATCCCAGGTTGTGTTCGACACATGCTGCCGGTCACCGGCAGGAAACACTGGCGGCCTGCTCAATCTTGGTGCCATCTTCTGATTGATGTCTCTGTAGCAAATGCCCTTCAACAATCAGCACCCACAATCTCTCTGTGTCTATCAGGCCACCTGTCTATCAGTGCGTAACATTTTCTACCATTCATCTGTCGTTTCATCCTTTGTGCCTAAACGTCTCACTATCTCTGTCTTTCTATCCGCACATTGACTTGGCCTCTCTTTCTATGAAGGCATTCTCCACCTTCGGTCTGAAGGGTGAAAGAGCAGCGTTTGTGGTGGTGGAAAGTGAAAAGTGGAGGGTTTGTTTATGAGACACTGGCAGCCACAAAAGACTGCATGCTTTTATTGGCCCAGACAGTACCCACCGGGGGAAATAAACAAAAATCAATTCTAAAAGTACTTTTTTCCAAAAGTAAAGGAGTGTACCTGCTCTCTCAATTTAGCAAATGAGGTTTGAGGAGGTTTCTTCTAATGATGAAAGGTGTCACTGAGAGGCACAGCTGGACACAAGAGGTCAACACACAGTGAATTGAATGGATTTGAAGTTTGGGTGGGGAAGCTCTTTGGAACAATTCTGTTCATGGATCGTGTGCTGATGCAAGACGACCTTCAAGGACATTCTCCTCATTTACACGGCAATTAAGCACTACCCTGTCGGTAAATTGAAAAAGAGACAAAAATCCTCTGTGGATTTAATAACAAACTCATTACCAGGGCCCAACAGGGCGGAACTGCCTTTTAATTAGAGCAACACCTGATTAACGCCCAATTAACAGAGCCAGAGCCACTTAATTCTCCCCCACTTTGGCAGGTTGAGAACATAAACATAAGCAGTCCAACACCGGAGTGCTTCCTCTCCTCCTGGGAATGTGTGAGAGGAAAGTAAATAACGGCTTTGGAGCCAGTCGGCTGTCGGGTGGTCCAAATGAACCGCAGAGCTGGGGACTGGATACTGGAAATGCATGCACTACACATGCAACACCTGGTAGGGTGATGTAGGACAACTGTCCAAGCAGTTAAACATGATGCTCAGACTGAGCTCTCAGATAACACCCGTTTGGACAGAGAAGCCTTTTAACTTCTATTTAGCTGTGGAAGGGTGTAGACAGCACAGGATGCATCGTCAAGCTAAGCCTTGTTGAACATGCTATATATATATATATATATTATAAAAATAAGGGATCATTGATTAGTATGACTACAGACACCTTTTTTAATTAAAATGACAACACAATGCTTATTTGCAATGAGCAATTAACAAAAAATGATGATGTCCATATACATATAAAAATATATTATTTTCTTTTGTTGAGGTCTATCAAAAGTGTCACATAGGCGTCACAAGATGGCGCAATTTTAACATTCATCAACTACAACAGCAACATACTGAAATGTTTAGTTGGAGATATGAGTTGAATGTTTAGTGAGTGTTTTGTTTACACACGTTCAACTGAAAAGCTTCCACAGCTGGATCTGTTCCTGGCCCAGGGGGCAAACCTGGACAAAGCTTTATGAAATTCAAAAGTGTGCAAAAAAAACAGTCCCATTCACTTTATAAGAAAACAGTTGTCATCTTGCATTTGGTGCGCAGTTTCTCAGCCAATATTGTTGGTCCTTAGTGTGTTTTAGTTTCATTGCAGTCCATACTGATAACAAACTGGAGAATGCTGGAGACTTCAGTCCCACGTACCTTCAGGATTCAGACTCAGTTCCTCTGGCAAACACTCCATACACAGTTAATCAGTATTCAGTCTGGCTGTGCAGTACAGAGCTATAAAGCAGCGAGGAATTGCTGGTTTCTCATTGAGTCTGTGTGCTTTAATGTGTAACGTACGCACTCACATCCTTTTCCTCAGTCATGTCCTTACTTCTGCACTCCAACCAAGGCTCTTGGGAGCCACGTTTCTTTAGCTGTAACAATGGTAATAACCATCGCTGAAAGGGCGTTTCTCGGCCTTGCGTTGAGAGGAAATCCGCCACGACTCCACAGCCTTCTCTAAGTCCGGCAGGATGTCCGGCACAACAGCTTGCTCAGCTATAAAGACTATCACCTCCAGGACCAACAGCAGGACCCAACCTAAAGCTCCGAGCCAATAGGAGGAGCCGAGGCCGGACACGTCTTGACGGATTTCTTCCCGGTGCTGATAGGTAAAAAGAGACCAGCTGAGGAGGAAAAAGAATCCTGTAGATAGAGGAGACAAACGAGTCAAATCAAGGATCATTGGGAGGAAAAGGGGGGGGGGGGGGGGGGGGGGGGGGGGGGGTCATTAAGGTCAATTATTACATGCCTGGAGCTTTAGAAAAGCGTTTGTATGATAATAAACTGCAATTCCAAGAGAAGTAAAAAGTATCTTTAAAAACTGCTTCCCTGCAGGGTATGTTAATGAGAAGTACATGAAAGAATTTCTGGAGGTGTGGGTTTGACATGAACTACACAAACCAAAAGGCTATTTTGAGGTTAGTTGGGAATGGGGCTGTGTTTTACTACTTTACTTGGAATGTATCTATTATTTTAAAACTCCCGAAACAACAGCAGTCAATCATTAATTCAGAGGAAAACAAAAACATGGCGTGTGGCTCAGGCAAACAAGCTGTGTTTCAAGTCACATCATTTTCTTTTTACTTTTAGTACACACAGCAGCTGCTCTTACAAAGTTGGTATTGCTGCATGCAGTATGCATTCGATTGGCACCATGCTCCCTCGTTGTAACATTACACTTTTCAACTTTGACCCTCTTGCTCACATATACGCCGCGCAGAGGATTGTGGGTCAGCACAGCCAGAAAAGCATGCTGGCTTGCACACTGCAAAATGCAACCTTATTTATTGGGACATACCTTTTTTTTTTATGGCATGCTAAATAGTATGGTATATGGGTATTGGAGCACATGCAGTGTTTCTCATATTCTGAGCAGTGCAGTGGTGTTACCTGTGGAGGCCATGGTGAGCAGCAGCAGTGTGGAGGGGTAGAGGGCTTGTCCCGCCATGAGGAGAGAGCGGGTGTTGGAGTAGGAGCGCACCGTCTCAGATTTCCAGCAGAGGGCAAACACCAGACACAGAGCACCCGTGCTCACAGCCATGAGGAAGGAAAGAACTCCAAATACTCTCTCTGCTTCCAGCACTGGAAGACACACAACAACAGACACACACGCACCGTTCAAAAAGGGAAGGGTAAACCAGACTCATGGATATCTAACTATAAGTTGCCACAGGTACATTAAGTTTTTTACTATAAATAGGCACCGTGATGAATTGATGACTCACGGGGGGATTCCCTCATAACATGTCCCTGCCTACAACTGAAACCAGAGGAGTAAAATCAAGAGGTTGTGTACTTTAAAAGGTATTTTTCATAATATTGAGCTCACACTACATTACTTTCAACCGTTCAGTGTGTTTGCACAGTAAGAAACGACACAGTTGTATTCAGTTGGGTGTCCTTTAGTAGCAGTTTAACTCACATTATAACATCACCCATTTTCTCTCTGACCAAGCAAATATTGAATATATATTGAAGAATCTTTGATCTAATTCCCAAATGCCGTTGCTGGAGCACCATCTGTCTGTACATGTACCGTTACAGCTGTGTTGTGATTGTTAATTTGATTTTTCTGTGTTTACTACGAAACCAAGTTGGCCATTATAGTAGCTGTCTGAGGCAACAACAACATACAAGTACGGTTAGTGTTGGGCTGACTGTATTGTATTTTACTCTTGTATTTTTGTACAAGAATAAAGACATACAAGCACGTTTTCTTCAAGGATTCAAGGTAACACAGGGTGAGTAATTGATCATTTTTGTGGGTTAAGTATTCCTTTAATGTGGATTTTTCACTAGTGATACTTTGTATCTTCCTGGCAAGTCTATTCGTTCTGATTCAAGTTTAGTTACTTGTTACTGGACTAATTGATGGATCAAAACCTTTGGTGTATGTTGGGGAAAATCTAAATGACTAATGATTATGTGTGCTTACAAAGACTTGGTGTCCTTATGTGTCCTTGTTGTGTGAACTTCCTCTGACATTAAGCGCCACAGTTGTTTAGTCTATCCGAAAGAACACTCAGCACTGCTTGTAATGGTAAATAAAGTTGTAGACGGCGTCGATACTTCATGGCGTCTTCCGATGATAAAAGTGATCTTTGTACTAGAACGAATTGTTAAAGTGTCCCGATACTTAGAATATGCTGAATGAAGGCAATTTGTGTGTGTTATGCTTTCGTGATGTAGATTGCATGTGACACTATTGTTTACTTGGTATAAATATCCGAGGCTCAGAGTCAGACCTCTGAGCAGCCTTGATCCATGTATACTGTTTGTGAATCAACTCGGTCTCCTTCTTGCAAGAATAAATGGCCAATTGTTTAATGATTTTCCATCGGTCTCGGGTGAATTTTTCTAACAGTGTAACTCTTGTTTTTGAATTTATAATCAAAATCATTTAAAAAAAGTGTTTTCATAGTTTGATAATTGCTTCCAATAACAACCTGAAAGGACATTCAAAGCTCTGTTTTCAACCTTTTTTGGAGGTGGATTAGCTCGCTGCACCCTTAAACACAGAGTGAGGGCAGAGGAATAACAATAGATTTAATCTGAAAGTGTGTTTGCATTGTTACAATGTCAGTGGAATAAAAGCAACTGAAATCTTTTTCTTTAGTAAACAATGTCCACAAACAAGATGTAGCTGACAAAGACCAGCTGACCAAGATTTCAGCACATTTACTTCCAGCCAAGTGTGAACGCTCCTAAAAAGAATGCATTTTTCTGGTACAGGGGCGAGCTCAAACTTGTTTATTATTGCCGGCTGAGAAGCTGCTTTGCAACCCAGTGGTTTTTCAAATGCTCCTCCTGATGGGAAAGGATGATTCAGAGGTGTAAAAGGCTCCCTGAGGCTGATCTCTAGCAGAATCAGTGTCTTATCAACACAGCACAGCCATGTTTAAATATTCTGCCCTCCTTCATAAATTTGTTTCCTCCTGCATGTCCGCCAAACGTTTAACCTAACCCTGAGCGACATATTTAGACAGATATGTTGGCTGCAGACAAAATGTTGAAGATGTAAATGTGGCTCACCGTTGAAGACGATGACATCTTTACGGTTTGTCTGGTCACTTTCAGTGTCATTCCACTCTGTCCAGAGCCCCCTCTCCTTCAGCCAGAACGGTGTCCAGACCGCATAGCAGACACACAGGCAACCGGCCAAACCCACACAGGACTGAGAAAACCTGAAGCGACTGATGGAGTCCCCCAGCTCCAGCAACTTCATATCTCTGCACCACAGAGAGAGGCAAGGAAAATGGAGGAGACCGCAGGAAAGAGATGCGTATTTAGAGTGTATTGAAATTGAGCAACAGAATAAAAACTGACCTAGTTCATATAAATCAGCTTTAAAAACGTAAAATTGTATTTAAAGTATGGTCTTACCGTTGTTGTCGAGAAAAGACAGGAACAAAGCTGTGAGGTTAGTCAGTTACAGGTACAACGTTTACACTACTACTATTACACTAAGTTTACTGCTGTACCAACACCCTTCTTGTACTGCTCAGGACCACAAGCCCTCACTTGCAGCTCAAACCCTTCAGTGTTACTCCGCCTCTGCTGCAATGGAAACTCCCCCAGCCAGCGGCTAAATTTCCCCCGTGAATTCTCCACTGTGACCCACCAACTCACGCTGTAGAGAAAGTGAAAGCACCATTCAATATTTGAGGAAGCAGAAGTTTGTGTCACCAACATTGAGCTATAAGCAATAAAGAATAACTGGACAACAAAGGGAAGTCCATGAGTCTTTAAACTCTCTTGATTCTTGGGAGATGCTCTGTAACCGCAAAATACCACTCAGACATTTGTTTGTGTCAAATGCAGAAACTGTGTGCGCGGGTGACAGCATTTAAGGAAATCCCACTCTCGGGTTTGTCACAGCGTGATGTGGTTGATGGCGTCTTCGACGTCACACCACCAATGGAACGGCGCCCACAGCCCACCCAAAAGAAAGTGTTCAAAATGTCACATTAAAATGCCATTGGAGTATGTTTCATACAAAATAAGATAGTAAACATCTTAAAATAAATTCACTGGCCAATTCAGATGTACTCTAAATGAAAGATTATAGTCAAATAAAGAATCAATACATTCCTTTATTCACAGATCATTACATTTACAGAAAGTACAATACTTTCTGATCAAACTATGAAGATGAATAATTCAGATTACGATAAAAAATGTTTAAGAATAGCGCCTGACTGATTTTGGTTGATTTACATTTGGCATTCACTTGTTGGAGTAAATAAACATACATTTTAGCATTACAAAAAAAACAAGGCCGTCTCCTCTAGCAGTTTAAGAATAAGGCCTAGAGGTGCAGGTAGGAAAGTACTCTGTCCTGTCCTCCCATCTGTCCTTGCCTGGTTTCCTTTTGTTTTCTCCTCTCTACCCTGCTCTCAGCTAACGTTTCCTCTTCACTAAAAATCAGCCATCAGATTTGACTTTGCGTCAAGTGTTTGTGTCAAGCTTTTCACCATAAACGCAGGGACTAAGAAGGACGCTGAAGGGCCGCCTCTTGAAATTTGGCAGCTGCATTCGTGCCTGTTTGTCCAAGAAGCTTACTTGCTGGCTCTCTGCAGCAGGGTCTTGAATACATCAAGAATCTCTGGGTCCTCCCCAGCCGACAGCTCTGGAGTGTTTTTCTCCAGCCAATCGGAGGCGTGGATCTGGTGCCTGAGCGTGCCAATCAGAGAGTCCAGGCTGTCAGCGGGCTTGGATGCCTGGCAGTCCAGCAACACAAACTCCTCAGTGGCCAGCGAGCCCGTGTCAGGAACAGGGCTATCCTTCTCCTGGTCCGATGACTTGCTCTGGGGTGATGATGTTGAATTGACAACCGCAGCATTGTCCGACTCTGCACTGTCCTCTTTCACTGATTTGTTGCCCTCCTCACTGGCTTCTTTGATAGAGTGTGAAAGGGGGCTGGTGATTTTCTCTTTGATTTCTTTCAAGGCCTCCCTAAGTCGCTTCACGCCTGAAATAACACAAAACATTAGCAGAAGAAGTCAGAACCTATTATCCATTAAAAGCAGAAGATAAACCGTAACAACACAATTTGGGTGAATAAATGAAATGATACACAGTCTACTCAACGTCTAGTTTAAGACAAGAGACTGGGAACAACACAAAACAACTACATATATCAACCTTTCAACATATCACATCAGACAGACTACAGACTGACCGAGCTGAAGGTGGTGCTGCTGGTCTGCGAAGACGATGCGGAACCAGCCGGGCGTGGAGCAGAAGAAGGCCTGGCCACAGTTAAACACCACCTTGTGTCTGAGGAAACGCCTCCACAGGCACAACTCCTCCTCAAACGTCGACTCTCTGAGGTACTACCAAAATGGAGAGATAGGAGTGACGCATCAAGCCCCCGGGAAGAAACACACAATGTTTTCCAGAAACACCCTCGTGGGGTTATTTTTCATTTGAATTAGTGCCAGTAAGAACTTAAAATATGTCCGCCCCAACGTCGTAGCGGGACTTTGATCTTGGTACCTCTCGGAGGTCGGCCCAGACATACAGTGAAGCACGTCTCTCCAGGTAGGGGACGCCCATACTCTGCAGCTCTCCTGTCAGGTAACTGTGAGCAGCTTTCAGTCTGCGTCTGTTCTCGGGTAAAAAAACGCCGCTGATCCACTCTGGAACAGGAGAGCGTGAAGCGGCAATACGTATGTGTAAATTAAATGTCACATGTCTTTGTGCAGCAGAACCACGCTGTGCTCCTGTCATATCAGAGGAAGCCGGAGAAAAAAAAGGGGAAATATCTATCGGAAGCGGGGAAACCGCTACAAAGCACATTTCTGAATTGTTGAAAAGCTTGCATCCAAAATAATTCCAGTTTAGCAATTTAAACCCAACAAAACACTGCTTGCTGAGTACAAGGACAGCTGATTGCATTAGTGTGAATCTTGACTGGTCTTTATCAAAATAGATGATGTGATGTGATGTGATGTGATGATTATTTTCTCAATACATTGAGCACATGAGAAGCGTGGCTCCATACCTCTGTCCTGAAGCAGTTGTGCTACTTGGTGCTGGGTTGTTCCAGAGACACCGTGGAAGGAGCCCAGCTGGGCCATAGCCTCCACGAGGTCTGTGTTCTCAGTGTACAGAGTGCCCAGTCTGGTTCCTGCCATTGCAAAATCCTAGAAAACGACAGATTATTAGTTTTTATCTTCACATACATACATGTAATTCCACGTCTGCATTTAACCCATCCTAAGCATTTGTGAGCAGTGGGCTGCTAGGAAGCAACTTGGGGTTCAGAGTCTCGCTCAAAGACACTTTGACATGCGGACAAAAGGTTGCGATAGCAAATTTCTAGTATTTAATTCGACTTACTTACTCAGTATATTGTATTCATGCATAAGTACTTTTGCTCAGTAGCCCTTCACCCTTTGTCTTAGCGTACGTGCTCAAATGTATCTTGCGGTTGTAACTATAGAAGAATTCACCCTTGCCGGCGTGCAAAGATAACTAACTATGTTATGTATGAGAATGTTCCAGCGCCAAGGTGGCCTGGCCGCTTGTTTTAGTTGCTGGCCGTTGGTTTTTCATTGTCGTTTTCATCAGTCTGAGACAAAAATGTGCCGGAGAATCGAACCGACAACCTTGTGATTAAAAAGGACAACCCTGAGCCACAGCCGCCCCAAGAGGAAGTAAATGAAAAAGAAGGGTGAAAGCAAACACCCACAGAGGATAAGACGAGAGATTTCACTGTACCGTGAGCCGGGACATAAAAAGCCTCACACACTCACACACTCACGCAGCGCAGAACAGTACGTACTTTGCTCAGCCCCCACATGACATGTGTCCTCTGTGCGTCGGGCAGACTGAAAGAAGAGCACATCGTTAGCAATTAAGAGGCTGTCCTCGGCCACAGTCGTTATGATTAAAGCTCTAATAGGGTGATCATGCAGAGGTTAGGTTCATGCAGTACCTGTCTATACTGAGGACACTGCGAAAGGCAACAGGTTCATCAAAGACCGTCAGCATGTATATTTCATCAACGATAGAGTGGAGCTCATTTCTGAAGCCGGGAATCGTAGAGGGAAAGAGAACATAAATATATACAGTGCAGCATTAATAATAAACCTTGGTTTTATATTGTTAATCATTGTTTATGAGAAAGAAAATGCAACAGAAATGTAAAACGGTCCCCTCAGCGTCCTACGTCAGTGTAAAAGCACTGTGGTTTATGGTTACAACAGCTCAGTGCCTGCAAGCGTCTGTGGAGGGAATTACTCTGGCCAGATGATTTAGAAAACATGATGCAGGAGACTCCTTGGCACATAGCTGCACTTGACAATATGCTGATGGTTAAGAGAGGTGATAAAACTCCATCAAGAGCGCTTGATATTCCATACACGGGACAGCAGCTCCCGGTGCTGTAAAATAAAAGAGTTCACACAGGACCTGTATGCGGTGCTCTGGCACTTGGCGCTTTGTGCTTGAGAATTACAGTGTTGGGCCACAGCGTGAGATAATAGTGGGAAAAACACACCTTTTGGCGAACTCCAAGAAGGCAATCATCTCTTCCGGGGTGTAGATCTCAGCCAGAGGGTTGTGGGGGTTCATCAGTATAACAGCTCGGATAGTCACACCCTAAAAAAAGATGGCCATAAATGTCATTCAAAGTCTTTAGAAATGAAGCTGCGTAAGAATAAATGCATTCATGAATTACCTCTTGTTTAGCCCTTTTAAGCCCTTCTTCTAGTTTGCCCACAGTGAGGTGGAAGGGTCGACTGCCTTTGCCATCGGCCTAAAGATGAAAAATACCAAGACAACAACTGACAATACACCTTACTGAGCGAGACCACATGATGCACTTAAAAAGGTGAATGCAATAAGCATATGAATGTGAGATATATTGAATGTATATATGATCAGTACGGCACAACGAGGACATAAAGAGCAGACATTTCAAACACAAGCACATAGTTAGCACTGCGAGTAAATCAGGCTCTGTATTCCTACCTCACAGTCAAGAGGAACATGGAAGAGTTTTACATCACTATACAAATGTAGATCCTCGGTGATCACGCCGTAGAAAGGAGTAGAGATGAGAATGGCATCTACAACACGAAATACACAATGACCACCGACATACAAACGCATCCACCAAGACCCATATGAGCTACTACTTAAGGTATTAGTGCTCATTTTCAGTGCTGGTTTAGAAGCAAATTCAACAATTTGTAAACATGTACTCATCTGAATTTGCCAGGCAAATAAATGGTTTAGCATAAAAATGATCCACGGTGAAAGTAAAGAGACAAACATGGGCTGCTTATGAGGTTCGTGACTTCCAAAGCACTTGTTGAGCAAAACAAATATGTTACATTGCTCTAAATGAGGCATTGCTTGCCGTGGCACTAAAGAATAAGCAATTTATGTAGCTGCCCAAATGAATAACTTAATGAAAAGGTGTTTTGTATAAATAATTATGCTACAACTTCCCCATTGTATTATATAGTATACAATGATCTTTTTTAGTTGTTCTTGCTATTGTGCACATATTTGTATTCATGCAGTATAGATATGGATGTATTGTGTGTGTGTGTGTGTGTGTGTCAGTGCATTCTGAACCTACCTTCAGGGTCACAAATGACTGCAGCAATACACGAGAAGATGGAACAACAGCCATTCATCACCACAACCTGTACAAACACACACACACACACACACACACGCATCCAGCGTGTTATGAAAGACCCAATTAAGGCACAAGAGGAGGCCTGATAAATATGATAAATATGATACAAATTCATCCACCTGCTAAACAGCCATTCATTACATCTGCAAATTAAGTTGGTTACCCCCAAACAAAACAAGGTTAGTTACCGTTGCAGCATTTAGCGCCTTTATAATCATTACAGAGATAATCGGATACATTCATTGAATCCATTGCCTCAGAGTGTCTTCTGCAGCAGCAGTATAAAACATTTATAAAAGACTTATTTGTCAGTTATTTTATCCTTTGCTGGACATATGTATCAGTCATGGGAAGAGAACCTTCTTTTCACATATCACAGCAATCCTGATGGACTAGTTATACAAAAAAAACACAACAAAGAAAATTGGATGTATTCCAACCAGTTCTAGGTTACAGCATACAGCTTCATGACAACTCTGCTAATTTATTGGTTGATACAATTTTACCGTTTGTTTTAAGCCTGTTACTTGTTTTTTTCTATGTAAAACTTCTTATTTTCTTTTGTTGTTTGAACTTTTATGCTAAACCTTGCCTTGTAAACCTGTCTGGGCCAGGACTGCCTCGGAAAAGAGATTTTAAATCTCAATGGGAACATCCTGGTAAACATAAATAAAATGTCTTTGTCCCTTTTGACTCAGAACCACCATTAAAAGCTGCAAGTCAATCTGTGCTCCAGTCCCTTAATTATTAGATGTAACGTGTAATGGAGAGTCAAAAGTGCAACCAGTCATTCTGAAGAGTAGTTTTAAATGATTAATGTAGAACAGTAGCGCTGTATTGTAGTTCAGGTGGCACTACAGCAGATGTAATAGCGTTCAGTAGTTTAAACTCTGTAGTTTAAACTCTTGGAGATTATTAACTAAATTCCAGCATCAAAAGAAACAACCTTCACTCACGCTGTCAGCCTTCAGCGGGTTCGGAGAGCAGCAGTAGTGAGTCAGGAACTTTGCCACCTCCTCTCTCAGGCTGGAAGAGAACAAAGGTTATAAGACGGGTTTAGTTTGAAAGGTCTCATTAAAATGTAACTTTACTACGAGCCACTCGTCTAAACTGAAAATAAATGGTCCACTTTAATCCCTTACAAGGCGTGTCCCCTCCAGTCTGAATACTGCAACAAGGATGGGCCAATATATAGCATGTCAAGCTTGGTCAGCTGTAGCAGAGAAGAAAAATGAAATTCATTTGTGAATGCAGGCAGAATCATTTAGATTACCGGGCTGGGATTGCAGCGTTCATTTTACCCGTTTATGAAGGAGATCATAGCAGAGCTTGTTCTCACTGGTAGCCATGTTGATGATACCCTGCGAGTGAGAAGAAAAAACATTAGACTTTTCTGTTGTGTTGACATTGCTTTTGGCACATCAGAGCCGTCTGACAAGCTGTAGCAGGTATTTTATTCTTAACTCACATCCGGGTTCTCTGTATCGTGGTGTTTGTCCGTTGCATATTGGGCGTAGCTCTGCTGGAGAATGCCTTGATTCTGTCGGATGGCGTTACCCCGGTTGGACAGGTACACGCTGCGGCCGAGAGACTCTGCGCCTCTCTGAGTTGCCAAAACATTCTGGGACATTTCGTAGGCCTTTGCAGATACAGGCGGTGTTGATTTTACAGTTTCCGGTGTAGTGGGAGCTTCCGAAGGCGGCGGAGGGAAAGATGACGAGACGGAGGTGGCGGCTGTGGACGTCAGTGAAGCTGACAGATGAGCCAGGGGTGAGACGGAAGGGCAGGTCGGTGTTGTTGTGGCAGTCGGAGTGCTCTGTCTGGCAGCAGCCAATGCCCCCGTGAGTAAGCTGAAGAGGCGGAGCTCATGCTGGCGCTCCTGCTCCGCCCTCTTCTCCTCCCGCTGTTCCCTGCGCTCCTCGGCCTCCAGCTCTCTCTCAAGCCTCGCCTCCTCCAGGGAGAGGAGGCGCTCCTCTGCCGACTGCTGCCACTTCAGGAAGCTGGCCAAGGCTTTATCCAGGCTCTTTTGACCGCCGCATCTTGCACCCCCATGAGCCCAGGAGGTTTTGCCACCCAGGCGTCGCTTCCTCTGTCTCACAGAAGTTGGGGGGCGAGAAGCCGTCTTACTGGGCTGCTCAGATGTGTCCCGGGGCACAGGGCCACCCACAGCGTGGGTGGTAGCCGTGGCCGAACAGATGTTGAGGTCACTAAAACCTGGGGATATGAAAAAGAGAAATAACTTTTCAATAACACTTTCTAACCTTGTGGTAAGTACTTTGATAATGATAGTAATAATCATTTGGATTGACAACCTGACTGTGAGATTCTTGCATTTGTTGAGCTCTCGCCTCGACCCAGAGAGTCCTCCGGCCCCAGTGGAGACTGCCCATCGGTTTCCTGGTCATCTCCAGATCCATAGTACATCTCGGGGGGAGCGACACCGGAGTTCAGCATGCTCTCCTCAACATCTTCACATTTAATATCCAGCAGATCTCCAGCTTTCGGAGGCTGACCAAACAGAAACCCACCTGAGGAAGTGGGACCAAAGGCGCCTGCTGGAGCTCCTTGCAGGTACGCCTCAGGCCCGCCCTGGCTCTGAAACACCTGTTGAGCTATGACAGCTCCGCCCATAGAGGAGTAGGTAACAGCCGGGCGGTTCGCCAGCACTCTGTCCATCACGTCATAGAACTTCCAAGACCTCATTTTGTGGTTGTCCTTGATGCGGCGGTACTCCAGCTTCATCTTTTTGATCTTCTCCCTGCACTGGTCACCAGTGCGGTAGATGCCCTTCTCGCGCAAAACGTGCGCTATGCGGTCAAACACCCGCTGGTTGCGCAACGAGCTCTCCAATTCAATCTGGACCGACTCGTCGGACCACAGCTGGAGCAGCTCCACTATCTCCGGGTCGGTCCAGTTGCTGCCTCGCTCGTGCCTCCTGCCGCGAAAGTCCATCGTCTTAAGTTACAGGAAGTATTCTGCAACACAAGACGAAGAAACATGAGCGGCCACTTCTGCCTCGGAACACCAAGACACGACGTTGCTTAAACGGGTCACGTGTCATTCTTGATGTACAGTTTATTTACACAGTAAATGCACGATATTTACCCACTTGTGTTCTCTGACCGTAAATCAAAAGTGTAGCTCCTCGGGAGCGGATTGTTTCGGGGCTGTCACTCAGACGTGACACCCGCGTGGGCACAACAGACATGTCACGGCTGGTTAGCCCGGTTCGAAATGTGCAGAGCTTTGCTTAAACTTGCTAATATATACACTTCATCGAGGGCGAATTTGACATAACTTGGCAATATGGGGAATTGAGCATACGTCCAGTGGAATGGACGCGTACAAATACATCTACATCCGGGTTGACGGCACATGCGTGCTACGTTCCTTATTCCGGGATAACTTTGGTCCGTGCCAAAGGGGAGCTGCTGAAAGCGGGCTGTGTATCGGGTAGAGGACACAGCCGTGCGAGTCAGACCAGGAAGTGTTATGGCCCCCTCTACCGTTTGTCACCCGTTTGTGTGAGTTGAAGAGATATCCAGAAGATGGCGGTCACACACAGAGCTACAAACCGTTGTACAAACCGGCTATCTGGAAAACGAGGATGTGTGTTTTGTGTACAAGCGCAGCCCAGTAGTCCCGTATAACGACACAATAACGACGATAGCGGGTTGAAATCAACGCAAACAACCATTATTCTTAATAAAAAAATTCTGTTTTACTATTAGCAAAACATTAATCTAAGCTTTGTTGGTAAATATAATTCCCTTGTATGAATATATACGTTTTACTGTTGTACATCATGAATTGTTAATTGAATAATACACCACAACAAATAATTTGTTTATTAATTTGACCTACTTACGAAGGTCACCTGTTAATGGCGAATATAAAGTAAAACGTGACCTTAGGTAAGTGCATTCCTCCTTAAAAACAGTCACCCGCCCCATATAAAAACAGTCACCCGCCCCTTTCACCGACCACGGTGAGGCAAATCAAGTACACGCGACAGTCGAGTCGGCCCGAAACGTGACGTATTTCCTGGAGAAAACGGTTCGTGGCAGTTTGTTGTCATCTCCATACAGTACTGAACCCTTGTACATGGTATTTGCACGTAGCCCCACCATTCTCCATTTTTTTCCCCTCCCATCCGTGTATTTATTGTGTGTGTGAATTAATGCCAGCATGACGTTGACCTGGCCAGCAAAACAAGTCATGTGAAACAACTGAACAAAGCACACTCAGAAGACAGCATGGTGACGGTGGTGGCAAGTTGGTTGAGGGTAACGCGCAAGACTTGAGAGGTGTATTCAGCACCTGGAGGTTAGGATGCGCGTGATCGGATCGCATCATTATTATTAACCGTCTTCTGGACTAAGTAGAGGACGCACCGCCTCAGGTGAGGCGTAAAGTTGAAAGTCAAACCTCAGAAGAAGAGGAGAGTCTCCGCCCGGAGGAAGAAGATAATGAGGAGGCAGGACGTCTCGTGTCCTTTTGGCATCGTAGTTTCTGTAAAAGCCGCGACTTAAAGCTCGATGTGTTGAAAGCAGGGAGGGGAGTGGAGTGGGTGGGAACAATCGGAGTAGTCGCGGAAAGCCTGACGGCTTTTTATTTGCGTAAAGTCTCTCTGCCAGCGCTGCCGACAGCTCTCACCAGTCAGGTGAATCCTCCCCCAGTGTGGTTGACAAGCTTTCTTCATCCAATATAGGTGGATCTGTTTATTGGAAGGAGATATGACTTGACCGGCTCGTCCGCAGCGCGTCCTCGCTGAAGTTTATTCTTGGTAAGATAACGGCATGTTCCTTTGTTAACTCTTGTATTTGCGGCGCAGTTTTCTGCAGCACGTCTCATTTAAATCTGTTAATTCCGATGTGTCTTCTTCTTTCTTCCCCTCTCTCTGTCTCTCTTGCGCACAAGCTCGCACGTTCTTTTCTCCCCCTTTTTCAATTAGTTCATCCTCTCAGAGCTCGTTTAGACACTATTCATCAGATATTTGTGTCTATTTTAAGAAAAGTAAAGTGTGCTCAGTTTGAACCAACATGTAACTCAACTTTAAGTGATCAAACTCATCCTATGTTGTTCTTTGGTTATTGTTTTTTTTTTTTATTACCTCAAGTGCAACTCCCAGTGGGATCTCAACAAGGGAGGAAGTCAAGGTCACTAGCTATTGAGGCAAACAGCAGGGCTCCAAGATTCCTCCTCAGATGGCTCACACTACCTCATCGCATCACATATTACCCTATAAAACTCATATTTCGTGCCTGTCTTTGTTGGGCCTAAATCTGGTCCAGGTCAGTTAGATCAAAGCTATCAAATAAAGGGACTTTCCAATGTTTGTGTTGCTGGAGGAAGTCGGACTGTGTGGTTCAAATACACACCTCTCCAGCGCTGGGTTTAATCAACGCTGGTAATCCATCAGTATTTTATAAGGAAGCAGGAATGCAGTGGATGAGAGCGAGAGAGAGAGAAGTAGGAAGACACACTTCACATCAACAATATAACTCATCTATAAAGTAGGGCAGGGGGTGTTGTGGATGAGAGGAAGTTTGACACAGGGAACAATGCCAAGATCCAGATGGCTGGATCTCTCTGTGGGACATTACTTACAGAATTGATTCTTTCTCCTGGACACATTGCTGCTGCCCTAGACAACATTTTTATCAGGCTTTTCCATCTCCGCAGCTCGTTTAGGCAAGCGGGAGCAAAGATGGATCAGGCTTTAGTGGTACTCAGTCACGGCGTTCTCGCTTGCTTCAAAGTGTGTCTCTGAATATCGGCGTACGGCTCGCTTCCAGCTGCGCACCGCTGTCCTGGCAGAGCACAACATGCCGGCCCAATTCCTTTGGTTTTCCAATTGCACCCTTAACGTGGAGCAATTTCCCCTCTCAGGAGAGGAAGCTTGGCTGTCAGTGGTCCTTCACAAATGCTGCAGTTCTCTCCTGTGCCTCGGGTTTTCTGTGAGAGTGCAGCCCAGAGCACATGGTGGGTGTTGATTTGGCTGGTGGGCAGTCTGAAACAGAGCTGGAGTGCTGCATATGGTCCGTCAAAGCTTAGAGTGCTTGTCATTGCCAATGGAAATCGCCTGTTCACCTCCATCAAGAGTGGCTGTGCTATTCTGTCACATTATGCTTATTGCGTCTCTCCAGAGAGAGACTAATGTAGAGAATGTTAAGTGAATGCTTATGCTTCACATTTGCACTTTCAGACATGTTCATAGAACTGCGGGCTTCTGCTGAGGTTCACTGAGCAGTTTCTTCTGGTGCAGTTTGGGGTCAAGTGTTTTACTGGTAATGCAGATTTCACAGATGCGTTGGGAAAATCTAATTGGCAACTTTCCGGTTTCTAACCCAGTTCTCTTAATTTTTTTTTAAACCAGCACTTAATAAGAGGTCGATCTATCTCGGGTATACTTATAAAATGTAATATTATAATGTGTTGGACTCAGTGCCATGATATTGATAATGTGGGGACGTTATCAGTTTGACTGTAGGTCAACATAAGTAATCTGTCAGTATTGTTCAATAATACAACCTCCTGCTCATGTGTGTGTTGAGCTGTAGCTGTGTCATAAAGCCGTAACACAGCCTGAAAGATCAGCAAAGAACAACCAATGAACATATCGACACAGTATTAATATGACCATATTGTATATTAAAATTCCCCCCATATCTTGCTCAGTTTTCAGCAGTCTGGCTCGTAACGGATATTAAAAGCTATTGTTCCTCAAAGCTGCAACTCTGTAAAACATCCAGCAGTGCTCTACGCGGCTGGATGTTCTGTTGCCCACGGGCCCAAATGATGATGTCAAGACAGTAAAGAGTGCACAGTGTTGATGCATTGCTGATCCATCACCCCTCTCCACTCTCAGGACAGGAATCGCTCTGCGGTGAGTTTGTACTTCACAGTCATGTTCTGTTGAACACTGAGCAGCAACACCGGAACGGTTCGGGGCTGAAGGGCACTCCTCAAATGCACCTTCGGCTGTCGCTGCTTAAAAGCAGAGGCTGGGTGATAATTCAATTGGATGATTTATTGTCTTTCAATGCAATCATGTTGTGATTAAATCATATATTGAGATATTGTGATACACAATGACGTCACCTAAATTGATAACTAACTAGAATTTCTCAGAAAATCTGATTATTTTGCACTAAAGTTCTTAATTAAACGAGAAAATACACAAAGTACCTTTCATTTGTCAAGTGTTTAATTGCTTAAATGCTCGTTATGAATTTTCTAGACAGAGCGTCTTCGCCAAATGTGTTGATAGGAACTACCTGTTGTTGCTGCCGCTGTTGTGTTCCATAATGCAGAAAGTGTTTTTTGTTTTTTTTAAAACAGGAGTTTTTTAATCAAATATTTCTTATCGCCGTGAGATGCTGAACTACGCTTTCAGTTCTGTCAATAGCTTGAAACAGAAGGTGCTGAATTAATAATTCAAAGCTGTTGTGTTATTTCAGCAGAGCGCAGGTCGCCGATCCACCCCTGCATTTCCACCGGCTCACGTACTCGAGTGTGGTGCTATAATCTCCAAAGAGGTTATGCAACTGATTTTCTATTTTCGTTGTAGTTTAGATCCTAAGGTCTCCGGTTCTCCCATATAGTTTGAAGGTTGAAGTTTCATCTCAGTTTCAGGCTTTTGATCTATATTGTAAGAGTAAGCAGCCTCTTGTTAACTCCTCTCCGGGCCGTGTTTTGAGATAAGGTGTTTTGGGCGTTGTGTTATTATGTGCTCGTTATTTTCTGCGATGCTGTGTGTGTGTGTGTGGGAAGGATACCCCCGTCTCTCTCCTCCTCCTCTATCTCTCCATCTATTCCTCCCTCTCGGTGACAGCAGACCCCCTGCTCCTGTTTTTGTGACTCCAGCATAGCGTCTAATGAGCTCAGAAGAATTGCACCACAGGAAGAGTGACAGCCCCTGGTCATGTTTCCACCACCTCTCCTGCTGCTCTCCAATCCACACCCACTCCTCCATGTATCTGCGTGTAGCCACAGATATATTCGGATCCAGCGAGCTTCTCCTCTTTGAATAGTTTGGATATGCGTAACTCCCGGAAGCAATTTCTTTAGGGTGAAATAAAGGACGAGGGCAGCGTCATGCTGGTGAAAAAGTTCTGAAATGTTTCCTTGTTTTGGACAATGGATTTTAGGGAGAATTTAAGGCAAAACAACAGCTTACCTGCAGATCCATTACCTTGCTACTTTTCCAATTGCCCGCTTGACAAGCTATAAGCATCCTTTCAATTAGGGGTAGTAGGAAAATCAATATGGATGGCCTCACCAAAAGGAGTTTATTTTACATGATGCAAGCTGAAGCAATTGTGTTAAACCTCATTATCTAAGGGCCACAATGTTTTTCAGTCTTATTGTGTACGTCTGTGGGTAACATGTCGTCATATTCCTGAAAAGTTCCCCCCGGTATGACCGGCCTGTCTGTGCTGCCATGTGTTGTAACTGTTGTTATGTGCCTCCCATATCAATCGGTGCAGTGGGGTCAGCGGGTGGAGAGACTTGGTGACGAGGTGAACCGCCACCTACTGCACAATAATCACTTAATTGGAAAGCACTGTGAGGATACACAGCTTATTCTTTCACCTTCAATGCCTCCGAGGAGTCCAAACACACTGAGGCACAGTCAGTGGAGCAGTCTACTGCAGGTTTGCCTTACCTTGCAGAAGTTAGACTCCCGTTGTTTTTCAAAAAATCCATTAACAAGACTGAAAGTCTACAGCTCCACTGCAGGCCCCCTACAGCCTGCAGTGGTCATCAAACTCCACCACTTCAAACTGTTTTGACAGAATGAACACCGCACTGAGGGGTTTTGCCTTAAGGGAGTGAAGATACAAATGTTAATTTGTCCGAAATGTGGCCATAGATAGAGGAAAGGCCACATGGTCATTGGACTCAAGAAGGTTTATCTCCGTGCATCAAAAAACATACTGACGAGAGCTTCCGGCCACGGGGATGAGTAGAGCAACCTGTCGTGCTCACCTGCTTCCCTGCATCCTCCTTCTCTTTGTACAGTCTGCTACAAAGGTTTATCTTGGAAATTCAATTCCTTTTGAATTTTTAAACCTCCCAGAAAATCCAGCGGAAAATCAAAAGTGAACACAACAGTCTTACATTTCCTCAATTCAAAAGGCTTAGACTGAACGCTTCAAGTAGCTCCTATTCCTTTTCACATCAGTGTAGCAGGGATTGACTCACTGACTGGCGCGATGATGCCACGTTGGTGGGATCAGCGGCGGGACTGGACAGGCATTTAAACCTGCATCACCTCCCTCCTCTTCATCTTCCTTTTGGATGGGCCGATGTACTTAGCGGATTCCCACGCCGTGTCATCTTCCCTCTCACTCCGAGTCCGTTAACTTACCACGAAGCTTTTCCTTTTTATGTGGGACTTACGGGCTCCTTCCCTACGTCTCAAAGAGCTACAAATCAAAAGCCTGAGAAATCGTCTTCCTTTCAACATGTCCTCAAATGATGGTCCCTTTTCATCACGCTTGTTATTTTACTATTCAATTAAAATGTGCTGTACCGTACCTTCTCTAATACATAGTAAGTGCTCGAATTAAAATTGTGGAATATCCTAAACCTAAGAGCAGAGTCTGAGCGAGCGTTTAAATGTCCTCTCCCTCAGACGCCTTGGCCTGTCTGGTTGCTGCTTGTTACAACTAGCTGTGTAGTGGTTTGCTTGAAGCTCGTCTCTGTATTGCAGCAACATGCCTATATACTGTATATAATTATCATACATTACCATTTCAGGTCTGGGAAAAAAAACAACAACAAAAAACATTCTGTTTGCAGCAGAACCCCTGTCTGTTTTGACCTAATATTTATTCTTTGCACATTTAAGGAGACGTGTTTATTTTTTTTTTTCTTCCCCTCTGGGTTTGACTATGGACAGGGAGCTAAGTATGATGTACGATAAGGTCTGTGGGTGTGCTGTTTATTTTAGTTTCAGTTTTCGGAGTTTGCTTTCTGAATGGTAGGTAATTCCAGGCCCAAGGGTGACCCAGTTAAGAAGGCCATGTTTGTGTCTAAAGCTGGCTCTGTCTTCTCATCTCTAGGACACTGTTCTACTTTGCTGCTGTAAGGTGGAGCAGAGCCCCATTCTGCCTGAGAAAGCGGTGACTAGACGGACGGAAAGACTGCCCCCGTGAAGTGTGCTCCCTTTTCATGGATGCCAGGGTGGCCCCGCTGCACTTGTGGACGGTCCTTGTCCTCCTGACAGCAGAAGTGAAGTGGATCGATGCCGCGGAGGTCTACACCAACACCTGGGCCGTCCAGATCAATGGGGGGCCGGAGGAAGCCGACCGCATCGCCAGGGAACACGGTTTCATCAACCACGGCAACGTACGTCCTTCTTAAACACAAGCGTATGTGCGGGAATGTGTGTAGTTTGTCACTGCATGCGAGACTGTATCCATACACAACTCTGGCTTGTAGGTGAGCGTCAGTGTTAGAAAAAAGCTATTGTACATCAAAGCCGAGCATCAGAGAGCCAGACATGACCCCTCCAGGCAATCCTGTTTTTTTTTTGCAGCAGATTGCTGCAAAAGTATGGCCCGCTTCCCCGTCTCGTATTTTAAGTGGGGCATGGATGACTTCCTAACACACTGGCAGACAGTTGTGTTTACAGAGCAGTGTTAGGAATAGACGGGGAACAACAACACTGTTATTGCAGGGTCTCAAGAAAGGTTGTATTTAATCGCGATGTAGGTACTTTCGTTTTATGGCCGCCAGTTCGGCTTCTGTTTTTGGTTTTGCCAAGTCATTTTAATTAAATTAGCCGTCGTGTCGTGCATGCAGATAGGCGACAGAAAAATAATTTGAAGGGGTGAAGAATAGGGCTAAGAGGGGGGGAAGTAGACGGGCCTTCTTTTCTTAGTGGTGCGTTAAGTCGCTTGAATATCAAAATGCTTCAAAGGCTAAGCTTCACCATATTTGTGCTCAGCAGTTGACAGTGAGTCGCTATATGGTCCCTTCTTCCCCTGTTGCTCCACTTGAGACTTTACTTCATTTGCATGCGTCTTTGTGGAGCTGCCTGAGTGCTCCACACGCCAGTGAACAGCCTTCTGGATTACTTCTTAGGAATATGCGTAGGTGGTTCTGCATATTCCCACCCCACTTCTCCCCACCTTAAATAAAGAGGATTTTCTAAAAGAAGGGGTTTGCAAATTTAATTCGGGGCTCGTCTGTGCTTTTTTTGTACTTTGTCAACGATTGAGCTTTTGTCTGGAGTGCAAAGCCAGATGTTTTTAGTCTCGCTGTTATCATAGAGAGCAGTTGTCACATGGATTTACAGCAATCTGGACAATATTAGATGTGTGTGTCATTACTAAATGCTCTTTATCGTCCAGCACATTATATTAGATTGTTTTCATGTGCCTTAACGTTTCGCTCGTCTGAGGGACGTATACATTCTGCTTGGATCTGGAGTTCATTGTATTGATCTGGACAGTTGGTCCGACAGTGGAGACGCATTGTAGTTCGCAGTGAAAGAGTGTACATTAGGGGTAATGGTCCCTTACAGACTTTTACCCTGAACTGTTTCTGTGAGTTCTAGATAGAGAATCAATCTCTAATCTTAGTGAATTGGTTAAAATGAAATGTTAAATCTTGTGCTCACAGAGCACACATACACATTCCAGACAATCGCCCAGGGACACTCTCTTCCTCCGAACGAGGCAATCCTTCTTTCTTTCATAATCTCCTTATGTGATCACTTTCCCTAAAATAAAAAAACTTGTATGGCTTTCTTTCTCCTCTTTATGTCTCCTTCCCTCATGTCACCCAAACCACAAAGACATCAGCCTCAAATTCTGTCCCTTAGACCACTAGATTAATGTGGGGATGGATAGTTTTTATTCTCTCCCCCCCCCCCCCCCCCCCCCCGCCATGTTCATTTGTGATTGAGTCAAAGGAGTAGAGCTCGAAGCAGTCACAGGAGCGAGTCTACGACGGCTGTCACTGAATCTCTGGTGCCATGTGGCAGCTTTCCATTTTAGTGCATCTGACATTAAGCCACTGTGGACCCCGAGCGGGAGTGTTGCCTCAAAGTGGGCCCTAAAAAACAAATGCAGACTCACCTCATCCGAGCCAAGCAACAGTACCTTTCTCACCTCAGCCCACACGCTGTGGAAGAAACGCTACAGTGGAGGCAGATATTGCAACAGTGGATATAGATGTCTACAAGTTTAGAGATGGTGACAATGGATAATAACTAGAAGATAGGGTAAAAAAAAAGATAATTGACAATTTCCCATTGGAAAAATAAGAATTGAGTTTAGTATTAAGAACCGAAAAGCTTGAGTGCAGGATGACTGGAAGGGTGAAATTTAGTATTATCCACTGTCTGGAATTAGATTTTGTGTGAGTACATCTTCAGTCATTGTTTCACAGAGGCACCCAAATAAGTTTTATTTCAGTCTCTATTCCCTGAGTGGGTGCTATGAGAGACGGATGATGTACAGGATACGTGCCGTGCCTGTGTTGTGACAGTACAGTGTGGGTTATGTGAGGGTACGCGTTAAGCAAGGCTTTGTGAGGCTGCAGGGGCCCATAGGGGGAAATGGCTTAGTCATTTTTCAGTCATCCTTGGTTGTTCTACAGAGCCCTAGAAGAGAGCAAGGAGGCTGATGTAGCCTATAATCAGGAGGTAATGGGATTTTTATCACTAATGTGATTATGGGATCATCACGTAACTGATTGTTTGTTCCCTGCAGTGCTCAGAAATGCCTTATTGTCTTGGTGCGTCTTTAAGTATTTGCAGATTCACTTATATTGCTTCAGCTTCATTATATTTGAGTGGGAGTGAGGGAAATAGTGTGTGTGTGTGTGTGTGTGTGTGCGTGTGCGTGAGTGTGTGTGTGTGTGTGTGTGCGCGCACATGTGTTCAACACCAGGGCTTAAGTGTAAATGCCATCAAGACTTCCCGGTGTGCATCTGCAATTTAGAAGTTGCCGCGGAGGGTTGTTATATCTGTTTCTCTGTGATCTGTTCAATACTATGTGTGTGTTTTTGTTTTTTTTCTTCTAATAATGCTTTTGTGTCTGCGTGGGCGTTCCAGACCAGGGTTTAGAGCTAAATGTCACGTTGTGTTCTTGGTGAGCAGAGTCAGAATCATTGTTTTTACGAGGATGGGCAGGATCTGTGGGCGTTGACAGACTGAATCACCCCGCTCTGTGGAGTAGACGTCTAATGCCAGAGTCTCTCTCGCTCTCTCTCTCTCTCGCTCTCTCCATCTCTCCATTTGGGTCTCTTGGTCTCTTTCTATTTATATCTAACTTACCCCAAAATTTGGCTATAGTTTAAATGTAACCTGAAACACAGAAGATTATCCAACTTCCCGCCGTCTACTCCATCGGCCGTGGCCCTCTTCAAGAGCAGCAGGGAAGCAGTCCACTGGCTCCTGTGATGCTGAGGTAACAGGTAGTTTCCAGCTGGTCTGCAGATTGCACCCTGTGTCGGCTGATTGTACTATAATATTCCTTCAAAATTCAATTTCTAGCTTTTACAGACCACTGTTTCCTAATTTCATACCATAATAGCCCTATATATATACACACACACACACACACACACACACACACACACAAACCCATACCGGCTATGTTCTAGGTAGAATGTAATGCGTTCCAAGGCCATTGTGCGATACTCTGCACATGAAATCCTGCCAAGTGTGTGATGCACCAGCCTACTAGCTCATTCTCGCTCTCTCTCTCTTTGTCTATTGGATTCAAACGAGGTGTACTGGCATGAAATGTAACAAAATAAATACATGAAATGCATCTCACTAACTCTCTCTCTCTCTCATCTACTTATCCGGCTGTGTGAGCTGGACTGGCCACAATAGTTAGGATTGAATTCATGTTTCATTGCTTAAGAAATGACACTGATGCTTTTAAGAATGCACAAGTGCTCTGTGGGTGAGGAGAGTTAGATTTTTTTTTGAATTTGAGTTTTAAAGCGAGCTCCGTCGGGCTGATTGTGTCAGCTAGATAGTTGCTTTTATCTTGATTTCACTTGGGTTGTGTGCGATTGGGAGGCGTGTGTGTGTGTGCCCGTTCATTTGATTGTCTCGCTAATGTTTTTGTCCTCATTTTAAGGTAATAGTTTATTCTCTTACGCTCTGGTTCTCCAGCTTTGCCTGTTGTTGTCTCTCCAGTGCATATTCGTTCTGAGATGTTGATATCCTCACACTTTGCCACATAAACCAATGCTGCTCTGTTCTGCAGCAATGCCCGCGCCTGCAGTATTTGCTGTCTTCTATTTCCCCGAGGACTTTGAAGGGAAAATGAGGAGTGCCTCTCTGCGTAAAAGCTCTGAAGTCTTGCCGTTGGCACTTACAAATCACAATGAAAGAGTCTCCAGAGGGATTCATATATTATAATGGTACCAGGAGAATATTCTAAGAAAGTGTAAGAGTCTTACTCTTTTTTTTTTCATTTTTCTTCGCTCTGTCACGCTAATGTCCCAAGTCACTTTCAGAATAATTTGTTTGTCTTTTTTCCTTTATTTATTTTTCACTGCAGTAAATGTACCCTTTGTTTGATGTTTCTGAAGTCATTAATCTCAATCCTAATGTCTGATCCCCCGTGTAAACAAGCGCTCATTTTCAAACTGTAATTTATTAGCTAATTATGGAGTTTAAGCCAGTTGAAACAAATCTTCATCCACTTACTTATTTGTATTCGATAACTTCTTTATGTCATTGTAGTCGCCAAAATGGTCATGATCCTGACAAAACCAAATAACTTCTGAAAAAACAAAGTTGAGTGGTAATCCATTTAACAGGAGCTTGGTTGACATATAGTATTGGGTCATAATAGCAAGTTAGCATTATAGTGTGTATGCTTTATTCTTACATGGAGCTACAAATGTAAAATATGCAGCGTGGCTCTTAGTGTGTTTACATTTTCATCTTGTTGGTTATACTGTGAGTGAGTTATTAACTCAAAATATGAATATTCATACAGAGTGATTGACAAACTGATTAATTTCTACTCTCGCAGCGTCATTTCGTCCCAAACATCATTGAGCTGCATGACATTATCCAAAGCCCCAGACAGATGAGGATCCTCCATATCCAGATGTAATTTCTCATCAATACCAAATCCATCCAATACTAATCCAATACCACAGCATCCCTATCATGTTATGTGTGCTACCACACAACAATCTGAGTCTGAATTTGTGAAGACTTTGTGAAATTGAAAGGACTGTAAACATGAAGGGTCCTTTTAGTCAGAGCTTGTATTTTGTCATTTCAGTGTTACTCAATGTGTTGGAAAAACAGCTCGGCTTCAGAGCATTTGTTGATAAATCATTATGTGGAATACTCTTTTCTGTAATAGCCTGATTGCTTTTGCAAGCCACAGCTCCTCGACACCCAGCTGGTGCCTCAGTCTGAGCTGACCAGAGGTTGTAAATCTGTCCCACATATGGGTAGTTAAAAATGTTTCCTGATGGCACCAAGATGTTTAAGGATGTGTCTTGTGGCTACATAATTAAAATAACACATTATTTATTAATCTATTATTTTAAAAAAAAGAAGTAATTCATAAAAATTTGTATTTTTGAATATATTTTTGGTACTAATTCCCCCAGTCACTAGAAACTTCACAGTGTTTTCGGAGCTCGTTAAAAAATATTCCATAATAGACCAACTAATATAAACCAGTCTTCATATCTTCATATCATACCCTCCTGTATCAAGAGGTATAATGATTTGTAATCTACTTTTACTATGCAGACATTAACATAAAAAGGATACTTCTCTGGAGTAACATGTGCGGAGTAACAGGAGTTAACATGCCTGCTGGCATTATATGTCATTTTCCTCAGCCTTGGGTTCTTCCTTGGTTGTTGCTTCTGTATCTAGATGCACTTCTCTATCTCTCCGTGTGTGTGTGTGTGTGTGTGTGTGTGTGTGTGTGTGTGTGTGTGTGTGTGTGTGTGTGTGTGTGTGTGTGTGTGTGTGTGTGTGTGTGTGTGTGTGTGTGTGTGTGTGTGTGTGTGTGTGTGTGTGTGTCCACGCGCTTTTGTTTTTGTGATGGTTAGTTATCTTAAAGTTTCATGCAACCTTCTGCTCCTACTTACTGCCTCACAGCCGTACTGTAAAGCATTTGTGACTGCCTGCCTGCTGGCACACCAATCTACAGCCTGTTCTGGCATTAGCTTGTCATGGAGAAAATTGCCAGCATATTATTTGCAGTAGATTTACTCTTGTGTTGAAAGGGGGGGCCGGGGGGGTGGCGGGCATTTTTTTGTTGGCATTGCATTAACAAACACACAGTTCTCAAGGCCACTTGGCATTTGAACAAGTAGTCCTCTTCCTATTGATATGTGTACTTAGTTATGAAATGTAAATCAGACTGTAATGGTTGAAGCCTCCTTGTTGGGTGCTTGTCTTCCTGTTTTTGTTTTTCTGTTTCTTTGCAATCTTCTCATTTGCCTTTGTGGCTGCCATTTTTACTTTCTATCCTCTTTATTATCTTCTTCTTAAACGGTCCAATATTTGCAGGTCCGGTCTCCAGTCTCCCTTTTTCTTCTACCCACTCTCTTCCCCTCTTTCAGTTGTCCTCGCCACCCTTTCTTCATCCTCTAGCTTTCACTCTATTTCAGTGTTTACTGATCTGAGTGAAGTGTACCTCCTCGTCCCAGAGCTATCTCTCATTCAAATGCACCACTTCATTATATGGCGCCTGCAGCTACAGACCTTTTTAGCTGTTCCCAAAAATGTCTCCTCGAAATAGGTTGGTGCTATGCCAGAGATCCACAGAAATCATTGCTCAAAAGATACTCAAAACTATGTTTTATAAGTAAAAAATCTTGTTAAGTCTGCTACTAACAGTGCTTTGGTAACAGTGCTTTGGTAAGGCATATTGTTTTCGTCGTGTGATGTCTCAAAGACTAGACAGCATAGATAACGTGTGTGGAAAAGGATAAAGTTTATCAGACTGCTCTGTTTCCTCTGAGATATGGAGCTAGCCATGCTTGTGCATTGTCTGCCTCCATTCAGGTCTCTTTTATTCAGGGAGGACCTTTTAAGAATACCTCACATTCATAATCTGCCCATTATCGATTTAGGCTGGCTTTAACTAAATTGAAGTTGGAACATTCCTTTTGTAAGATATTGACTTCTGTTCACATGGAGGAATGTAGCGACAGTATAATTCAGCCTTGGCTTCAGCTACAATTGCCGCCACTTTGCGAGTTTGTCTCCTTCTACAGCTACTATATTTCACTTCCACGGCTGTTCTCTGTGGCAAGCTGAGTTTTATAGCATGGTACAGTGGAGGCTGAACATACCACGCCCTAGCATTAAAAACACATGACCAAACGCTATTTCATATATCAATATGGGAATGTGATACTCGTCACATGATCCAGTTTGTCCAAGAGTGTTAAGGATAAAAGTAATACAAGTATTATTTCATGATCGTGTGAGTCATGTAAGGATCCTGCGTATCAAGCCATTGAAGATTGAGTTTACAGTGAAGAATATCTCTATGTTTGCCTCACTGTATATGTATGATTGACTTCAATGAATAATGTTAACGCAATTCAATATTAGAGCTTGATAACAAATAGCGTTTTTAATGCTTATACTTCTGGTGTTTTGTTCAGGATAGTGTTGATTTTAGTTTGTGTTAGACAGGGTTAGCTAAAAAAATCATTCTCTATTGAACTAATGCTTCCTTCGCATAGTCTTCAGACCATTTTAAGTTTCAGAACTGAAGCCCTTGTTCCAGGACTATTTCATGACATTAGAGAGGGCACGTTACCATGATATCAGTCCTTGTTGGTTTCCTTCACTGAACGTTCCTCAAGGGTCCTTGGCAGTTGAATTTGGCTTGATGTCTGTGAGCAGAGGCGTAGATCAGATGTAATATATGTGTGTGCAGACCTTGTGTGTGACATTATTCCAAAGAAATCCTCGGTTGTTGCCTAGCAAATGCAACTGTCAGGGTGTTTGCCTGCACCGTACGTGCAGCATTCAGGTGTGTATTGCAGAACAGTTTGTGTAACAGCCGACGACAGCTCGTTTAAAAGTAGGCTGCATAATGTGCAGTCAGACGTGTTTTGCTGAATTTGCTCAGGCTTGTGAACTCCATCATGACAGACGAGTTACTACAGACATTTACAATATCGCTGCGAAGCAACTCACTGAGAAGCTCCGCCTCTGAATTGCTCTGTCGTTCTGTTTATTGCATCGATGCATCAATTAGAAATGATGCCAACTTAATGCATTGATCTGCTAAAAGAAATGATCAAATGCCTTCGGCTTTAGCAGCAATCAATATGAAACACTTTGACTTGCAATATTAAAATTTAAATGAAACGACTCGATACTTTGCCAGGATTAAAAAACAGAAACTGTCTGTGTCGCTGCTACTGCCACTACTGCCACCACTATAGCTGCCACTGACAGAGACTTGCTGCTAATGTCACTACTACACAGGCTGCTGCTATACTGCTCAGAGTAAAATGTGTGCCAAACCTTGATTGGGCATAAGTAAACACATTTTTTAAATTGTAATCAGTATAGAAGAACCCATTTCTGTTTCCCCAAAAGGAACTGAATCACACCAGAAAAGAAGAATAAGAATAAGTCCTCTTGAAGCAAATTGCCAGCTTGAATAATTACATTAAATCGATGCCAGAAATCCACACGCACCATTTTAAGTGTGAAAAAAGTTTCCTTCTTTTGAGTTCTACGGTAGAGCTTGGGAAATCATCCCTTATCCTGCCCGCAGGTTAAAAACAACTATGCACAGACCTTGAGTCAGTCTTTGACTCTCCACATTGGGAATAACCTCAAGCACGCTGCATACCAAACAACAGGAATATTCAAGCAATGCAGGTACTCGCTCATCGCCATGCGTTTGTTTTTCCCACTGTTGACCTAATTTAAAAAACCCTTTTTTATGTGAGCATTCCCATCTTGGCTTTGAGAAAATAATATTAGAAATGTAATATGCGGGTATCAAGAAGGGTATGAATGAAAATACGAATTAGAAATAAAACTATACAGTTGTAGGTGAGGGGGGGAATTGTTCCCCAGAGGTGCGAGTGCGGGATCAGATTAGTGCTCAGCCAGCATCAGGGGCGTTTCAAGGATTCAAAGAAAGGGCTGGCTTAGCCCCAAGGGGAGTGGCATGTTCGCCAATATTTTTTGGGGCCCCTTTGGCGCCACGGATATCCATTGTTTCAGACAGTTCATAGATTGGTTCACTCAGAAAGAGTGCAGCGTTTCCCTGTCGGCTAGTTGCCTGGTAGCTTTGCCATGCAACAACACTGTCCCTATGTGTTTGTGCCATCTCGTGCTTGCCAAAGATAAACAATGCTTTCTTCCAGTTCTTGCAGCCACTACTGACCAAAGCATCATGTTTGATGTTTTTGCCAAACAAACTACATGGAAAGCAGAAAGCTGCATTATGGTTGACTGAATATTCCAACCAACTGTGCTTCTCAAACCAGCTGTGGTAAAATGACCTGTTCTGAGCACCAAAGCTGTCCTGTGGGTAGCTCTTCAGCTTAACCCGTCTGGGCCCTGTGTCTTTTTCACCTAAATCATTAGTTGCTGCAGCTGCTTGGTCTGTCTCTTCCTGTAGACCACTAACCTCCATCACACCGGCTCCTTCAGCCCCGTCAGTCTCCTGCTTCTCTCTCTCATCTGCCTGGGCGGAGCTGCCACCTCTCCTAAAGAATCTTCTTATATCCATCTGGTCAATGAATTGGATGATATACCGGCTTCAGCCCCCCTAAAATAGGCCTAACGACGCCCCTGGCCAGCATTACATTCTGAACACAACTTTGTATCCACACTCGGTGCAGTCTGAAGCCTACACGTGTGCAAACGATAAGTAATTTGACTGTGATGGAGGACACAAGACAGGTTATTAAGAAGTTATTAGTTTTTGTCTGCTGTGTGCCCATATTTGTCTTGAAATGTCATATATCTTTGGATACCTCACAATGAAATCTTTTATTTGATATTTTAGCATTTGATATTTCTTTTTTTTTATTTCATATCCTGTTTGGATGCTGGTATAATGCCTTTTATTCTTCTTTTCTTTGTTACGTACAACAGTCCGTGACTATTTTAAGAGCCCACGAAATGTAAATCAGAGTTCAGTACACAGAGATGATTCGGATGAGAGGGAGTTCGGCAGGGTTTCATGGTTGAATGTTTGCACAGCTTTCATAATGCTTTGAGTTTTCTTTTAATTTGTAGAGTTATTGATGAAAGCCACAACAACAGCGGAAATGAAATACCTTAGTTAAATGTAATATGCCCACAATACAGAAATGTACTGGGAGCACTGGCTGTGAATTGAAGCTTATCCTATGTGCGTATGGAGAATTTGCGCCTCTGCCTTAGAAACCTGCCTTAGAAACCGTCCTATGGTACTTACACATCCGGCTCACTAACGCAAGATGCCAGCTCAACTGTGATGCATCAAAGTGACAAATGAGTCCCTCACTTCACAATTACTTACAAGTGAGTTTGTCAGGCCATTTCCATTCCGCATGTTATTTGTGACTATTGATGTCTGTGATCTTCTGCAAAAGACTGCTGCGGCAATCAAGAACCAGCATCCCGTCTTTCATTTGACTACAGGGGGGGTTTTATTACAAGAGAAGCAAAACAATAATTGAGAATTTATTTTCTCTTGCAGCATACGAATCACCAAGCACCCTGACCTCCCCGCTGTGTTCTGCTTTGTTTCCGGGATCGTGTGGGAAGGGAAAAATAACGCTATCATTTTCCATTTAATAAGTAAAAGACAAATCAAATTAAACTTTTTTTTCAATCAACACCATATCTTCATTGCCATGCACAGACAGGCCCGAGCCCAGACCGTGTGGTCTGTGAGCTCTTTCCTCCCTTTATCCCAAAGAAACGTCTGATAAGCTGATATGACGCCAGAAAGAAAGTTCTGCAAAGTGTACTTTGTGCTGCAGTAAAAGTAAAAAAAGAAGAAAGAAATTGACCTTTTGAGGGAAGCAGAGTGGAGAAGTAAAAGGTCTGCGAGGCTGCAGATATCAGCCTCCCCTCTGAAGCGTGACACTTGGTCAATTGCGAGCTGATGCGATTTAGCCGAGACAAGACAGAGAGTGATGGTGAAATAACAAAGCGGCCGGGCCCCCCGGACTCATGCGCTTTTGGTGATCAGGTAGCTTCTCCCTGGAGTTCACACAAAGTTGGTGGATTCGTTTTTTTCATCAATAACTGTTGACAGTGGATAGTGGCTACTCTGTCATATCATTTATGAGCAAACAGACAGACAATGGGCGGTCTAATGAATAGCCCTTTAAAATGTATTCATACATAGCGTTCAGATTTATATACATACGGATGAAAGCTGCTCCCTGAAATGTATGGATTTTAAATTTAACTATGAACAATTGCGTTGGTAGTGGCTAATGATCCTTGTGCAGCCATTAGAGTTCTTCTGGTTGAGTGGATGGGTGCTGTCAGGCAGCCCCTCACTAGGAGAAAGGGAGTTGTGTGTAATAGTTAAAGTATAATACAGTTAGAACATTCTCAGCCTGAATAATGAAGGAGAGTGTCTGCCACGTGGAAAGAATACCGCTCACAGTAGAGGACGAATGCCGAATACGTTTGCAGTGTTCGTCTCCAGTTTCAGTCTCCTTTAGGATCCTTTGTGGGCAAAGACAGAGCGCCGAGCCGCATGAGCAGCTCTGTCTAAAATTTAAACGATGCGGAGGTTCTTCAAATTGCGTTCCCTAAAATAAAACTGACATGAAAGAGTGGAGCAACTGACCCAGAACATACCAGGGGCTTTTCGTTCAAATGGTATTTACAACCTTCTGGCTCTTAGCGCCTGATAAAGAGTTTGTCTCAGATATACAGTGGTTTCAGTGGGAAATGGGCTCTTTAGGGCTAGTTTAATGCTGTACCTTCGGTTTGTATTCCTTAGCCCATGATGCTTATCCCTTATAACTCCAAACCAACTTTCTGTTCTGTGTGCAGAAGCTTGCACCAACTAAAACATACTTTTTTTTGGAGGGGGGGCGGTTTTCATTAACTGATGAAAGAAATACAATTTCCACACATCTTGATTATTGTATTTTACATGGTCATAATAAGGAGTAATGCACCCTCTCCTTAAATGTCCCTCCATTAAGAGGTTGGATAGAATAGTGCGCACTATAACTTTTGAGGCTACATTATACTGTAATGGGAAAGATGACATGCATTATTTATGTCTACTTTTTTGTGTACACTGGTAGCTTTTGTAAAGCCCCCCTCCATGCTACTTCTGTCCTCCGTCTATGCTGCATTAGTTCTGCAATAGAGGTTGCAGGCTATCCCGTCTCAGATGTTGAATTGTAGAACTGATTGGGAATGTTGTAATACAGGACTTTTAATTTTCCAAACAACACCTTTTTGGCAGTGGAGAAGCTTAATTCATACCATAGTACATGCTGTGTTTTTGCCATAACCAAGTAGAGTCATTGCACGGCTCAACCCATATGCCCATATATACCTGTATATGTTTGGACAATGCAGAAAAACAGGTGGGGTTTATTTATCAGGCAAACAGTCACTAACACAATGCTTGATATACTACAATAAGAAACAGTAATGAACTCAGATATTATCTGGATTCTTTTTTAAATCCTCTGTACTTTAGTTTGGCTTTTTTCTCGGACCCGAAGTATTAGTATGACATCATGATTCTTGTGAAATCTTTTCAAGCAATCTTATTGACATTGTGTTTTGTCTTAATCAGGCGGTTTTTCCCCCACAGATTAAAAATGACAATGTGTTGTGGCAAAAGTTTCAGTTTTCACTATTTCTTTGAATGGAGCAAAATAAATGTAATTATTTATATCCTCAACATTTTAATAGTTTTTTTTATTTCGAGACGATTAACATTGTTTTCAGGAAGGTGGTGAAATAAGTTAGTGTGGAGCCCCGGTGACCCACTGAGTTTTACTGCACTGAAAACCATCAACATCCCTGTCTACAGTGACGCAGACACTCGAGCAAGCTTTAGACGGACACGTTAATGCGCATTTTATATGGTTTTCTATGTTTACATGAGGTATTATCTATGCTATAGACATGGTGAAATGATTTCAGTGTGTATGAGTACTTTTTCAGCACTGTTTAACAATACTGTGGTAATACTGGTAATGGTGACCGTTTTGGTGACTATAATGGTGATGTGAAATGTTCACACCGTTTCATCTCTCTGGGCCGCACTTCTAGAGCAGTGTTGGGATGGAGTACATTTTTTGTTGAGCGATGACAATTGAGAAGATTCCTTCAAAGCTGTCAACTGAATGACGGAGATGCTTCTCCTCAAGTTTTTGTCATAAGCGTAATGGCATTCGGCTCTTAGCTCCATTGTTGGTGTTTGTTGTGGGAGGATTGGGAAAAGACGAACAGCATGGTACACCAGGCTGTCTTCATCCAGCCTTCAGAAAGTCTCAGTGTCTCTGTTATGGATGTAAGGGAGGAAATTGAAAAACAAAATGAGGTTACAAATATATGACGTTTCCCAGGATTTTAATCCCTTTGTTGTGTTTTGCAGGAAGCCTTCCCAGTGTGCTCCGGTCCTAAGCGTAATAGAAGAAAGTCTTAAAGGTAGTAGTCCTATGATGTAGTTTACCAGAAAGCTTCAGCCATTCATCATTGTTATGAAGGCTATCATGGGACCTTGCACAAGAGTCTTTTATAATAAATGCTTCGTTCTCTCATATTTTCTGTGCTGCCACACAAATGAATGCACCCCACACTGCCGCTATGAGTGGAAGGTTAGTCCTTCTGCTGCATTAGATTTATATAAGCCTGCTGCAATATGATATCCTCAAACTCTTGGATCCTAAATATAAACCTACAATGGCTGAACTCCTTCCCCTTCTCAAAAATAGTTGTTTTCTAAATCATCTTCCAATTATGTTTGTCTTCTCTCCTCTTTAGACTGTGTTAGTTTGTGCTTGTGTTTGCTAATCCCCGCTTCTACTAATCCCACTGTGTTGTGTCGAGATGAAATGGTTGCAAATGTCATGCCCTTTGCTGCAAAGTGGGATGTTTTGCTTTGAATCGCACCATAACAAAGCGCGCCTGATTTGGCTGGCCGAATGCCATGGGACAAAGCGCTCTTTAAAAGCTTAATTCATGCTCGGTCATTAAATAACCTGATCGTTGTCTCAACAACACCGTCACGCCCTGTGTTCATACCTTGCCGACAATAAATAACAACACGGATGAATTATTAAACGGCGTGAACTCTTGAGTTTTTCTCATGAGGGTGGAAGTCGAGGGGCATGAGTTTTACTAGTGCATTGGCATAGCTATAAATAGAAATAAAATGTCTATCACTGCAGACTATATGTTCTTACATTCTTTACTGCACGTCAAGGAAGTAGCAGTGAACCTTCAATCACACAACACAGCAGTCCTTGATGTTACCTGCTTCTTTACAAAATTCTGTATGCACGCAGCAGTGAGAGGAATACCCTGCGGCACTTTTTTCAGCTTGAAATATGTCATTTCTTTCATGGCAGAATGATCTTGATGTCCATAATAAATCACATTAAGAGTACTCGTGCTTATTTGTGAAGGATGTGATTTTTTGCCTGTTGTTTCTCATTGTGGTCCTTTTTTTAACTGCTTCACCATCCGCTCTGACTTCGGCACAAAGCTCCCTTACAGAGTTTATTTCAGGCGCTCGTGGAGCTATGCAAAGCTCAAGCTCCCATTCTCAATACACAGGGACCCGGTTCTCAAACTCTCCATGTTTTGATGGCCTCGGCTTTCTGTGCTTTTGAGGTTCAACAAAGAGGCATAATGTTCCATGAATTTGAACGAGGCGTAGTTCAAACTCACACACTTCCACTCTTGCTCCTGTAGTTCCAAGGCTGCCGCACATTGTGTTCGGGGTCCCACTCGAGAAATGAAACAAGGGAGCTTCAGTCTTTCCTTTTCATCTATGAGGCCACTGTGAGGAAAGTCATTTTTTTTTTTTTTGCTGTGCACATGCAGTGTAAAGAATATGTTGTATATCATACAAACGTAGTTTGAACCGGTCACCATACCATATTTTAATCGCATAGATAAAGAGAAATCAATTGGAAAGAGATGGAAATAGAACACATTTTCAGGCACTTTGTTAATCTTGTATTTGAGAAAGCAAATGTAATGAATTAATTAAACTGTGAACGTTATTAAAAATGATATCCTACACATACGTACACGCACAGTTGTGTGCACGTGTTAATCCACGGCACCACATGCAGAGAAGAAAATTCAGCTTTGAGCTGTCGTTTCATATCATCACAGCTCGTCAGTACGGCTGCATATCAGATCTCGGTATCTTTCGAGTGCTGACTGAATTGTGTCGCCTAACTGTGAAAAGCTGAAAGTTGGTTCTGAATGTTTGGTCAGTTCAGTCTTATGTAGTTAGTCTTTGATCACATACATTTTATTTTTAGACAAAGTTAACAGCTGTTTGTGTCTACGCCACATTTAACACTAATGCCCTAGAGAAGACTTTGCTAAATGCAAGAATTTTGTTTTGTTATTGCAAGTGACAGGCACAAATATCAGAAAAGATGACGCGCATTACTACTCATTTCTATTTTTCTTAAAGGTTTCCTAATTTGCTGGTGGTGAAACTAGCTGCACATATTTGCTGGTCTGGTCCACTCAGTGCTAGTGCTCAACCACAAACCTCTAAGGAAGTAACGTTGTAAAATAAAAAATAGATTTATATATCGAAGATAGTATTTTGCAAGTTGTGTTTACTTGTTTTTCCTTTGTAATCGGATGTGTCCACTGCTTGAAGAATGTATACAAGAGTGAAACTTGTATTATAATGACAAAATCATCTAAGAATAGGGGTGTGTCTGCACATAGTGCTGTTGATCCCACCTGCACAACCCTGACACCAGCATTGCATTGCTAAATTGCCAGTGACACACCTAACCTGCTGCACCTTTTTGACCCATTGCAGCACAAAAATAAGGCTGGACTTTGCGAGCTAAGCAAAAAAAAAAAACATCACTGTACATCATAAAAATGCTACAAACATGTAATCCACAATGTGCTGAATACAAACGGCACAGTATACTGTAGAATAATGTGATCATTTGTAATACGTTCACATACAGCCTGAATCTGTCAGGTTTCCTACAGCTTATTCTGAGCCGATAGGAAGACATGAATGATTTTAATAAGGGTCTCAACATGCGGAGGGATAAAATGTAAGCACTGAGGGTGTCAGTATTGAAAGATGAAACCAGAGGAAGAGTCGCTGGGGGGGGGCGAGTGAAAGACACACAGAATAAAGGAATTAAACTGACGAGTGCTGAATGGAAATGGAGCCTATTTACTTCAGTTCTGGAAAACTGGGGTGACGGAGCCTGACAGACGCTGTCCAGGCACCGGGGAATTCAGCATAGGTGATGTGGAAAAGAGCAGTGGGGCTGAGTTACACTCTGCAAATGAATAATCCAGCAGCCTCACAGGATCCCGGCTCTCCTAAGCAGACCACCGTCTGAGGAAGGAGCCGGAGGGGACAGCTGGAGGCTGGAGTTGTCTTTTCTTTTTATTGACCTCGTCGAACACGGAGAGCGGAAGACAGCGACATAGAGTGAGTCGCTATGTGTCTTGTGAGTGTGTGTGTGTGTGCGCGCAGGTGTTTCTTCAAATCGCAGTGATGTTTTAAGTGAAATGTGAAGTGCTTTCCCATAGTTTTTTATTTATTTCTTCTTCATGCAGTAGGGTTACATCTTCTTGCTGTATGTCTGAACGTGCTGACAGCTTGAATTTTCCTGAGCTGAGTCCTTGAAGTGAAGGGCACATTTCCTTTTCAGTAGTCCATCACTGCAGCTGTACATCCATGACGCCTCTCTCAGGGCCCCTGTTCTTGCAGCCATTGATAGATTGACTGATCTGAGTCGAGGAAAAATCAATAGGAGAACCCTTTGAGTGCTCTTCACATTGATTTTTCATGTATTGTAGTTACTAACAAGTAGCAGGGTTTTCATTCCCTGGTAGAGGTGTGTCCTTTCCTGATTGCGGACAACAGGTTGAAACAAAGTCATGTAGGAACACCAAGGCATTAACATAAATGAGTGGAGGAGGAGGAGGAGGAGGAGGAGGAGGAGGAGGAGGAGGAGGAGGAGGAGGAGGAGGAGGAGGAGGAGGAGGAGGAGGAGGAGGAGGAGGAGGAGGAGGAGGAGGAGGAGGAGGAGGAGGAGGAGGAGGAGGAGGAGGAGGAGGAGGAGGAGGAGGAGGAGGAGGAGGAGAGACACGAGTCGAGAGCAGATTGTGTGCGTCACTCACTTCAGATCACAATTGCTTTTAAATTTGTATGGCAAGGCAATCAGGGCGACATGCCGCCTCCAGGCATGAACTACAGGCCAGTAGCACTCGGGTTGTACTTGAGCAGCACAACACCATAGAATACTAAACAGTAACATACTCAATATTTCATAACATTTCCTGGAGCAAATGATTTTTTTTTTCCCCTCCTTTTTTTTTAATTCACTCTCCATTTTTTTTGTCTTTCTCCTCATTTACATAATGCTATGCTTCATTGCCTAAGCTCTTTGTCAGAGGCAGTGGCCGCGGTGGCACGTTTTGCTTCCATAGCTTCTTCCGATCCAAAGAGAAAGGATGCTGTTCTGTTCAGTCCGTTTACACTACCCCCCCTCTCCAGACAGCCTTAAAATGAGCCCAGTGTGATCTCAATCCTTTGCTTTCCGGTGAAGTTGTTTTCATACATCATCAAGTCTTCTCCTGTTTTTCCTCGTGGCAAGTGGAAGAGGCCCCTTGTGGCCCATGTTTCAGCAAAGATTCTTGTTTACCAATGCATGTAGTGTATCTCTCATCCTCCTCTCCTTTTTTCGTCCTCTCCGTGTCTACTGATATTACTAATAAAAGGAGGAACAAGCCCGACTGCACTGCAAAAACCGATGGCTCCAACTCCCTCGTTCCCCGTGAATATTCAACGTTACGGCGAAGCATAGTTAAAGTTGGATGTTTACTAATTTGGTGAGCACATTTCTCCGACCAAGACAGGGAATTGAGACTGACGAATCAGCCCAGTGGGATAAATCTCAAATTAAAAAGGCAAGGAGTGATCTGAAATATTTAAAAAGGTCTCCGTCACACACAAACTCTCCCTCCCATGCAAGGTCTTTTTTTGTCCGTCTCGGTCTCCCTCTCTCGAAGCTCTGCCTCTTTGGTGTGTAGGTGTGTGTGTGTGCTTGTGCGCACACATGTAAATGACTTTGAACACCAGCGTGAGTTCGATATGCCGGCTTGTTGTACCAGTGTCACTTTGAGGAAGGTTTGGCTGAGTGATGATTCAGTTTTATACTGCGTGTGTGTGTGTGTGTGTGTGTGTGTGTGGGGGGGGTGATAAGCCCTCTCTCCCTGCTCTGTCCCTTATCTGCTCTCTGAAAAATCACACCACACAGATAAAGTACATCAGGACTGCTACTTTTTCTACGTTTAAAAAAAAAAAATGTAATTGATGTCTGCAGCAAATGCATGAGATTCATAGACTGAGGCCATTTTTATTTTCTGGTCTAATCCAGCTCCAAACCCATTGCATTAAGACATACGAGATATGGTGTAGATTCACCATGTTTCATTCAGACATCGAATCACAGAGGGTGATTCCATCATTGATTAGAATTACAAGGCCGCGGTCATAAACTGTGACAGAACGGTTTGAATTTACTTTCCTGGTAATATTAGCCAAAGGTCAGGCGTCAGTGGAGGCTCTCTCAGTGTCTTGCGTGGACGAATGCCCTTTTGTAGCCATTTCCGATGTAGTTTTCGCCTCTTCTTCACTATTCTCCTGCGATGTATGTCTTTCTCCTGCCTCGCTTTCATTTCTCTCCTTTCTTTCATATTCCATCCATGTGTTCTACTCTCCCAGAATAGGTCTGGACGGCCACACCGTGATTTAAACTCTCTTTACCTCGTTCAAGGTCTTTGTGCTTTTCCAACAGCTGCTTTAATAACTCTTCTTTATATCTATTAAAGAAGATTTATTCAACGGCCCAACTCGGTTTCCACACCTTTCATGCTGCCTCTGTCTTTTAACCTTACCACTACTGGAGGGACAGTCTTCACAGGCGTTTTGTTAAATCTCTGCTATTCAGCCACATAATTAGCCAAAACAGTTTTGCGGCTCAGCCTTTCCCAAGACGTCAAGTCCCCTGAGCTGGTGAACGCAGACGAGGCGGGCAGCGTGCGGAATTGAAGCTAAGATGCAAACAAATAATTACCCTTCATTTGAAAACACTCAATTAGCCTCTATTTCAGAGTAAAATAATGACTTTCTCCCACTAAGCGGAACCCCAGAGCTTCAGCTGTAATTAGTCCAAACGACGGACGCCCAGTGGCTCAGCGGAGACGATAACAACACGACTGTTTTATTAACCCAACAGCGAAAATATCGCACCATACCACCCGAACGCGCACATTTGCTGCATATATATACTCTAAGCAACGGAGGAAGTACCGTTCCTGTAGGGTTTTGCACTGACGTGTGTTGTGTAAGTAAGCAACAACAATGAGAGAAAAGGGAAAACATGTGAAAGGAAAAGGAGAAAGGCTTAGTGGGGCCGCGTGGCGATCCATGTGCCGCTGACATTTCTATCTCGGCTGTGCAACAGAAGCCGCCTCTAAGTCCCTCTCTACTGTGCGGAGGAGCATTGTGTGCATTGTTGTGTACGTCTCACACCCACTGTAGCATCTTCCATCAAGGTTGGTGAAGTCGTATATCACAGGCTGTGAATTAGGGTGCTCACTGTTTAGAGTGAATTACTGTTATGGCTGTGTCTCTAACCAACCGTTGATGCTCGTGTTTTTCCCTGAAAGATGGGTCTGATTGACGCCAGTTCTAATAAGGAGGATTTGCCTCTGTGCACTTTTCCCAAGCTTAAGGGAATACACTTAATGTGGAAGTCTGTCACAGTCAATATCAGTGTAGTGGACCTTTAGGCTCCCATCCTGAGGGCTGAATATTTGTATTCAGCTTCCATACTGAATGCATACACACACACACACACACAAAGATACGCGTATACAGTATATACACAAACTCTTGGCTGCCTCTACACCACCACGTCTCTGAATATTGGAATGCTTTTTAAGTCTCCGTGCAGAATTTCAGCAAGGCGATAAGAAAAAAATTAGATTTTATTATCATCGCCGATCACTAGAGACAACCACGTGTGTGTCGTGTCTGGCATGAAACAAATTTCAGACACACTTCTCGACAAGAGCGGTGCATAATTTCATCCTCACTACTTTGATGCGAATAAAAATTTCATATCAGCTTGTGACATTGGAGAGTTGCCTTAACACTCGTATGCACACACGCTGCAATGTGAAATAACATTAGGTTACAGCTCAGTGAACGCTCGCTACTTTCCTGTTTTCGGGCACCACTGATCTGAAACCAATCCCCTGTGGCCAATATTGACTGTGGCAGGAGGTGGCCAGAGACCCAGGCAGCCACCATTGAAGAGTCCAGAACAGGACACAGCAGAATGCGGGATGTAGGAGTCCCACCATGACATTACTTTCAGTCACCTTGAAGTCTAACAGCCACTCGGACTGATAACGTCAGCAGATGGCTTGAATTCCCCGGTGGAGTCCAGAAAAAATGTAGTGTGACCTTTTGCTTTGGAACAGGCTGCGATAAACCGTGTCTTTTAACGTTCATTGCCCAATGGTGAGTGGTAGGTAGAGAAAATCGGCGGGGTAAAGGATTATTAAAGAAATAAAAATAAAAATTGAAACACTGCGTTGGCTGAGGAAACAGAGAACACCTGGTCGATTCCTCTCTGACGCCTCACAAAGCTCTCAGACTGACTGAAAGCTTTTCCTGAGCGATCATCTTAATGCCAGTTGCATTCAAACTCGGCCAACGTGTAGACGCCTCGTGTAAGTTCATCACAAGCTCGGAATAGTTAGTTAATTAACCTAAAGTCAATATCATATAATTCACTGATGATCCACTTAGATGTCATTGTAAATACTTAATAACATATGTAGTGAAATGATGATCAAGACACTGGTTCTATTATAGAACTAGACCTCAACAGATTCTCAGTGGATTGAGAATGTGAGATGAAAAACCTTAATATGGTTAAATGTGAAGTCTACTTAAGGACTTCTTTTGAACATAGGTCTTCAAAGGAAGAAAAAAAGCAATTTATTATGCTCCATATATTATATCTTAAAACACATTACAAGGGCTACTTTCGATGGACTTTACAAGGGCATTTTATTGTAGCCTGTCCTTTCACTATCTGATTTTACTCTCTGAGAACATAAACTTCACTGAAATACCCTTTTGGATATATTGAAAAGGGGAATAAACCTTAATACAAGGACATTCTGTGATCCTGTTATTAAAAATCATGTCCCTGTTTTCTGATAGGATCTGTTATTATCAGCTATTCTGTTTTCTGTTCTCAGCTACTCTGTTCACAGAGCTGACACATGAATTATTTTGTCTACTGTAAATGTAACATTCTTCTGGGTCGATGCATATTTTAGACATAGAAATTAGTCAATTCATTCATAACATTGTACACTGATTACCTTTTGGACTGTTGGTCAGACAAAATACTAAACCACTGACCAATAAATTGACAAAACAAGTTTTAATTGCAGCCCTACTTCCCTTTTCTAGATTAGTAGTTTTAACGTTTGATTATTTTTAGTCGTATACAGTACGCACTGCTTTTTTTTTTTTTTTTACCCTAAGGCTACAGGAAGGTAAAGACAAGACAGAGATGGCTGCGAAACAACTAAAAATATGAGCGTAAAGGTCAGTATTCCTCTAAGGCAGACTCAGAGCGTAGTGGCAGGGTGACTAATGGCCCACAGTGCTCTCAATTATCATCACCGGCACGCACTCACTCGCGCACGCACACTCGCACTCGCCTCATGTGATTCTTTTTGGTACCGACTGTAGAGAGGCATGACTCAGCCACACTCATGGGCTGCTACACCAACATTTCTATCTCCATCTCAATTTCCCAAGACCCATATAAGACTCTAGGTCTTAATGAGGACATCAGCACTCGAGGAAATAGGTTTGTCCCACAGAAAAGCCACCGCGGTGCAGCACAAATTAGCTTCCTGCCCTGATGCAATCAATATGAGAGTGGGTCTCATTACTTTATTGGGTCACATCCCTCATCGCACCTCAATCTTGAATCATTACAAGGCTAGTTCCCTTTTCGCATGACTTTGATGTTATTTTCGACACGGGGTGTCTGTAAGTTCAGTCGCTGATTTACTGAATTTACTTTAGATGTCACGAAGTCAACAGCCGCAGAGGATCTTTTTCAACAGTGTCTCCAAGGAGAATATCCTGTTCTAGGGATTTAAATTCCCCTTTCTGTGCGGTGTTAGCTATCGTACTTTTGACATATTTTATATCTGCTTGATATCTGGTGTTGATATCTGGCTTAGTGTTAATTTTTAACCAATGCTGGCCTTGAACACGTAAGCTATTTAAGCCATGTCGTTGAAATCGGTAAAGAAATATTTCTTTTATGTTGAGATTTTTTTCCGGCGCTTGCCACATTTTGAATCATCAAAAGATTGTCCTTCACAAAAGCACATAATTGTGTGCAACCTGAAGTCCAAGGGAAAAGAGCACACTGCTGACTAATTTAAGACTGATGGTCACTCAGTTTATGTGGAAATTATCACAGCGAGTGGTTTAAAAGCAAGTCCCAATTACAAATATTTGACAAATGAAGTCAAATTGGCCGGCGCCAGGCCGGCAGCTTTATATCAGCGCTGCCAGACTGGGCCTCTGAGCTCCGGTCTGGTCGGCTCGCAGACAGCCAGCCTGCAGAATCAGCCTGCAGCCCCAGGAGAGCCTTCCATCCTGCTGCGTCTGCTCTTCTCCCTCCTCACACACATCCATCCTGCCTGGTCGGCCTGTCAAACCCTGCCTCCCTCTATCCCCTCCTCCTCCTCTCCTCCTCCGCTCCACTGGGCTTGTGAAGGTGAGCCAGTCCCCAGTGGCACTACTGTACAGATTGCAATACTTCCTCTTCAAATGAAGGCTTCTCTCTTGTGAATAGCTGTGTAAAGACTATCGGGGCTGCTCCTCGTCGTCTCCTTCCCCCAACTTTTGTTTGGATATTTGAGTCCTTTTGCGGCGCACTTATCTCTGGGTGTCTGTATTATTTAGTCTCTATCTTTTTCTCAGGTCGGCTGTCCTTGACCACGAGGCCGCTTCGTGCGTCACTTAAGAGCAGGGCTGACAAAAAGAATGCCCTCCCTTAGTTTCAGGCCAGTTTGGTGACAGCTGTCACCCAATCGCGTGTCCTTAAAAGTTCTTTTATGAGCAGGCTGTGTAATGGGACAATGACGGCAGCACGTTGAATGCTTCAGTCTAGCTCTGAATTCAAACTACGTCTAATGGATGCGTCTAATCACCTTTGACAGCTAGTGTCCAACTGCAGTTGTGTAATGGATGTCCTTCTTTGAGTGCACTTCTGTGTGTGTGTGTGTGTGTCTGTGTGTCTGTCTGTGTGTGTGTGTGTGTGTGTGTGTGTGTGTGTGTGTGTGTGTGTGTGTGCGTGTGTGTGTGTGAGACATTTTCTCCAATCTCCAGAGAGCTTATGGTATGTGGCGTTCACAGCACTCCTGTGGCCAAGACTCTCACAATATGTTATGAGTGCTAATAAAATAATGTTTTTTACCCGCCAGTGCAGTAATAGATACTCATTTAGCTTTGAATGTGGGCAGAGAATGCCAGGTTTCAATGTCCAAATGGATGGTCTTTTTTTTTTTTTTTTCTGAAATGAACACTGTCTGCACATTTGCTCTTGCGCTCATGAATGCTTTGGTGAGCACAGAGTGTTATCTGGCTGTCCAGTTGCTGCAGGTGAACTCATTGCCTCTCCCTTTATGTTTGTGCAGGTTTTTGGTGATTATTATCACTTCAGGCATCATGCTGTCGAAAAGAGGGCTTTGTCTGGCCACAGGGGGACGCACGTCAGACTGCAAAAAGAACCACAGGTAAGGCTGTTGTCAGCTCTCGCACTGCTCATTGCAGCACTCTATGTTGGCAACAAAAGGCCAAAAGACAGATTGGATTACACACACAGAGAGAGTGTATATATCACAAGAGAAAAGGATGCCAGCGTCAGTGACAGCTTGTCAAACTCTGTATTCTTTTCAGTCCACGCCGGTCCTTCCATCTGTCCCCATGACCCAATCTGAGGTTCCACCTAGCTGTAAACATGCAAAATAGACCCAGCCGAACAACACAACAGCTGGGAGTGTCTATGTGTTTGGTCTTGCTTTTTCTCCAGTCTAGTAAAATCATTATTTGCATTTAAATGTTGAATAGAGAGGGAAATTGGCATTCATCATTGTAAAGTAGCATCCAAAAACAACAACATTTTCCATCCCTGAATGTCATTTTCATTTGGACTTCTGGTCTTGAATTTGCATACAGCCCAACCACCAATTTACACCTGGTATACTATAACTCAGCAACATCTCAGCCTCTGTACATACATGCTAGATGTGGTTGAGTCAGCATGATAATCTTTTATTGCCAGACCTGTATAACCATGCTATGTTTGCACTGTTCCCACCCGGGAGAAATGTCTGTCAGTACTCACTGTCATTCTCTTGAAGGTAAAAAAAAATAAAAATGTATTGATTTTATTTCTTAAATCGAAGAGAATTCAACTCTTGCCAAATTTTGGAAAACGAAAGACAGAATTTTTGTTCTCATAAACAGTGTTGAAAATGACAGTGGCAGCCAGAAGAGAGAGTGTTCTCTCAATATTCATTGCGCTGGCTTTGAATGGTTGTGTTGGTTCATTTTGTTTAAGACAGACTCTTTCTTACAACTAAACACACACAATCCAGCAGACTTCTAGTCAAAGCAAATCCACCTGAGCTGCCTCACACTACAGGAAACACTAGATAAAATCTTTTTCTTTTTCCGTACAAGGTAAAGCATTCCGCTGTACATAAAAATGGTAATTAGATGTGACATTTATGGATTATTACATCGCTGTCTTGTGAAGGCAACAGGAGATATGCTAATACCAGGCCTATATGAAAAATGCAATTTACTCTCTATTAAAAGCTCTCATTATTTGTTATCTAATCAGCACAGAAGAGATTTTGAAGGAAACCAAGGAAATTCACCTTTTCAGATGAACTTTATACTTTTTGCATCAGTTAATTAACTGTGGTTAATATGGTACATTGTTACGTTTGTGATGTGTTTGAAATTACCCTTTGAATCTGCCATTCATAATGTTGATGTTGTGTTCATGCAACATCACTATTTTGATCAGTTAAAATCATAACTTTTAAAAAAATATCCCCATTAATGTCAAAGAAAATTTGAATAACTGACAACCCAGGCATCAGCAGCAAAAAAAAAACAAACTACAGGTATGTGTGTGTGCACGCTAGTAAACACCCTCTCTTTCAGTGCTGCTGCCGCCTGACTCAGCGACGCGCTGCTGTCATGTTTACATTGGAAACACTGTTGGCAGTTGTGTAAATTGCATCTATTTAAAAGCATCTTAAGAGGTACCTGACTGGTGCTAAAAAGGGGGCCATTACGAAGTGACAACAGACTTGGGCCATCTGTAGCAAGGTAGGTCTGCCAAGTAGATCCCGAGGATGACTCTGTGGAGAAAGTCTAGCTGGCTGAGGAGAGAACTGATGTGGTGTGACAAGCGCAGAAGCCCCAAGACATAATTAGTGTGATATGGTGACATTCAGTGAGGCCAGAGGTGACGGGTCGGTCTATGTGGACGATAACAAGGCTCTGAGAGCAAATGGTTCAGAGGTGTCCGCCTCGGAGCTGGGAGAGAACTATGGCACTCAAATGGTTTTAGGATTTCCAAAATCGGCAACAAATGAGAGCTCGTATGAGCGTCGACAGAGGCAAGGATTTTGTCATTGTTACCAAGGATTTAATGATGTATGATAATGGATTTTTTGTGTTGCTGGCGAGGATGAAATGCAGATCGAACTGTTGGCAAAACCGCAGGACTAATTGGCGTCGTCTTTAATAAGTGGCCCGCAAGGAGCAAAATGAATCTGGATGATGCAAAGTGAGGTTCACTGTGTGGCTGTGCGGCCGTGGCTCATTGGGTAGAGATGGTCGTCCGGCAACCACAAAGTCTCTGCTATGAGTCCTGTGCCGAAGCGTCCCTGAGCAAGACACTGGACCCCTAACCGCTCCCTGGGCGCTTCTCAGCAGCCCACTGCTCCCAATATGCTATATAGCATGGGTTAAATGCAGAGGTCAAATTTCATGTAAATGTTTAATGACGAGTATAATAAAGGTTTTCTTTAAGTTTTTAGATTGCCTTCATGTCTGTGTCATTTGGCAATACCGAGTGAGAGACAAAGCATCTTGAATTTGAAGCCCTAACAGCAGAGCCAGAGAGATAAAGACATTTTTGACAGAAGAGATTCCATCTCACAGGTTCATCTCTGTCGGCGGTTCGAGTTAACACCGTGCTTTACCCCCCAGCTATTAAGGGCTCCAGGTTTCTGGCTAAGGATCAACAGTTTGTCCCTAGGTGACCTGCCCACCTAAACAACCAGAAACAGATCAAACCTCAGGCAAAGCATGACCACTGCCAAAAAACACTACAGCATGAGTGAGTGGGTTTGTATTTTATTTCTGAGAGTTTGTATATTCATATTTGTGTGTGTGTGTGTGTGACCATCTGATCCCTGGAAAAGGGGAAAGAGAAGGTTCTGCTTAACCTGGTGCAAAGCAACCACATTTAAAACGCCGTGAAAACATAATGGTTGGATTTAGATTAGCCTATAAGCTTTGAGCTTGCTGTAGTGTTTCCTCTCTGTAAGGCTCTCACATTACCTCCATTGTCTCTTTTCCTCAGCTCCGCGGTGCTAACATGCCACTTATCACCATCCCCGTTGAATAATCACACAGTGGCAAAATTACATTGGCAGCTGCATAAGCTTTTACCATTATGCTTGCAAGGGTTGTTTGTCATCTCCTCTCCGCTCCCCATACCTTCTCTATAAAGGAAAAAAATCTATTTGTTTTGGGGTGGCTGCTGTTGGTTTTTTACAAACCGCAGGGTAAGGCAGCTTACTGCATGCTGTGTTTCGGAGGGAACTTACCCTCCATCTCTCTCTCTCTCTCTCTCTCTTTACTGTGCTGAGGCCTTACCGTTAAAGGATAAGGCTGGCAATATTCTATATTTGTGTTTATTGTCAGCAAACCCCATGAAAAGACCAAAACCAACAATGCGTTCTTTCGTCTCTCAATAACCAGCATGTCTGTGGAGCTCAGCCCCGAGCCCACTGGTTGCTACCAAAGACGTAAATGTCTCAGTATGAGTCACAGGAGGGACATGGAGGAATATTGTGTTTGTTGGGGACTATTTTCAGCAGCGGGTTTGCTGCACTAGCAAGCGTTTGAGGCAGTTCCCCTTCTCACAGGTCCCACAAGTCCATCTGTTGTGAGTAGTTCAACTGAAGACTGTCTCATTCCTCTCCGATTGTTATTTCTACAGGCCCTAAGAAATATAATTATTCAGTAAAACAAAATGATTAAAGGAAAGTCTACAATGTGTACTACAAGTAGAAAAAAGAAAAGAAACTTCATGTCCATCACAATGTGTTGCTCACTGATGGGTTTTTTAACAGTCTTTGCACAACAACGGAGATATATGGCACAGAGGAATAAGCTATACAGCGTCAGGCTTTGGATATACTGTCTGATGGATCAATTCATTTTGGTCTTTTCATGTGATTTAGTAACAAGAATATCACCAGAGTCATCCTTTAACATGTCATCTTTCTCCATAAACCGTGGAAACAGATTTACAGATCAAAGCACAGGCTGGCAGTCTCTCTGCATTACAAACAATACCGGCGTGTCTTCTCCTTAGTCATCAGACAGGAAAGCCCTCAGGACACTGTGCGAGAGATGGAACAAATAGTTTATTGCTCAAGCGGATCACAGACCGAGGCCACGTCGAGACCTCATCCTTGCCTCATGATTGCTTCCCTATGCGGTTGTGTTCGGCTCCGTTTTGACCTTGTCCCAGACCTCGGGGTGGTACTTAGTAGGTCTAATTATTTACCTTCACCGGCGTGGTTTTTCGATTAGACCGTTTTTTTTTTTTCTCAGTAAGAGCGCGTTTTTGCGCATATACATAAAATATTCCACAATTTGCCATCATCAAAAAGATCCAATTGTATTATGTCTATTACTCTGACTGTCCGCTTTCCTACGGCGGCGTTATATAAGTAAGCTGTAAGTTGAACAACTATTGAATAATTTGCTTTAATATGCTATATAAATGAAACACTATATATTCCATTAGATGACTGTATCCGGCTCATCATCTGACTCATCTATCCGCTGTCATTGTGCCAGCAGTGCAACAGGGTCAGTCGTGTGCAGTTATAAATGTAATGAAATGAGATAAATGTTAATTAGTCTAGGGTCACTTGAAAAAGGTCAATGGCTTCATTCTCTGAGGCAAAGTTTTCATCGAGGTTATAGGAGCTAGACCATCCTCGGAAGCTTCACACTGTGAGAGCATGTAATCATGAAACAAGCGCTCGCTTCTAGAAGCAAGAGAAAGTGGCAAGAAAAAGAAAAAAAAAGCTAAACGGACGTAAATACTTCAATAACAAGTTGGACTTTCGAGAATCTGCTCGGCAATGTACAGGAAATTCACAAGTTTAGACGTGTATAGCTTGAGAGCTCTTGACACAAAAGTGGAATCAGTTTAAGCTTCGTCACCTTCAGCAAAGACTTCAGCAAAGGATGAATTCATCACTGACAATAATAATGCACAGCAGCATTTGCTTAAAGTGCTTCAGAGGATAAGTGTATATTCTATAGTTGCGCACTCCATCTATGCAAATTCCCACTGCTGCAGTAGTAACAGTCCACTTCAGCTTCCAAATATGAATTGAATGCGTTCCTCCTTCATTTATTATAGCTGATTGGCTTTTATTTATTTCGAACAAAGTAATGTTTGTAAAAGCAATACCACAGGTCCTTCACACTACACTTCTCTCTGTGGTTCCCTAATCCGTTCACGTCTCAATCTTTGGCTCACTCACGTCCAATTTAGTGATGTAAACCTGTATTATAGCAAGACAAGTTTCTTTTGGAAATAGGCGTATTTTTGCCCACCGTTTTCAGAAGGCTGTCTTTATTAGCGTTACATAATTTATTAGAATTCCCGGCTTTTATCTGATTTTTATCTCGCAGCTTAGATATGAAATGCTTAGTTATCAATACACGTAGTTAAATGTGCCAAATATATATTCGGGTGTCTGGAAAAATATGAACAAATATTAAAGTCTTTGGATGTCTTTGATCATTCTTACCACTGTCAATCATGCTTACAGAGCATAATACCTGTCAAAATATATAGATACCAGCATGGCAGAGGTACGGGAAAATGGACCAGTCATGAAATGATTTGCTATTGTGTGGAGTTTGGCAAGAACTGTGTTTTTTTTGCACAATATATATATATATATATATATATAACCTAACTATTATATGACATTCACTACTCTTGGTAGTATCATTTGTACTGTCACCCACTCCAACCAGTCCTGTGCATATCCCTGCAGCCTCCAGGACTTCAAAGAGCCCTTTCTGGCAAACTGTACAGCAGCCACTTTCCCTCAGCATCTCAGGAATGAAATAAATTAGATTTGCTTCTGCCTCTCTTTCTAGTTATTGCTTTTTGGAACACAGCTGGGGTTTTTTCCACCTCTACAGTCTGTGGGACATTGCAACAATTTCTGAAATTAGAACATTAGTAATTACACAATAGCATGTGAAGATAACTGTGTAAACCTACGAATTTTCTCTGATTGTGTGTGTGTGTGTGTGTGTGTGTGTGTGTGTGTGTGTGTGTGTGTGTGTGTGTGTGTGTGTGTGTGTGTGTGTGTGTGTGTGTGTGTGTGTGTGTGTGTGTGTGTGTGTGTGTGTTTGTGTGTGTGTTTGTCTGTCTCGGCATCCCAGGTCCTGTGGGCGGAGCAGCAAGTGGTGAAAAAAAGGAAGAAGAGGGATATCTATGAAGACCCAACAGACCCAGATTTCCCCAAGCAGTGGTACCTGGTGTGTGATGGTGTCTTATCTTTTATAGTCTAGACTTAATTAGTCTGTCATTATAGCGAAGATGACGTTGAAAATGTCAAACATTCAGTAGCTATTATTTCTAAAATGGCATTCATAGTGTATTTTGCAATAACATTTAAAGCTGCTTCCGTGTAACATTACCAGCAAACAAATTAATAGGTGCAGTCCGTAGAATATCTAATGATTTTTCTTTTTTAAGATTTTGAAGCCAAGGAGAAGGTCCTCCTCTGCATTCAGAATTGTTCATAGCAGTTTATTTTTTCTTCATATTTCAGTTTCTGGTATGCAATTATTTCTAATTAAACCATAATCACCCTCTCTGAACAGCACTCAATAGTTTCAGCTCTGCATAAACGTTGTCTGATTTAAGACATATTTGTTATCGCACAGGCACGAGTTATTAATTTCCTCATGGTCAGTCAGATAAGCATAAATTGAATTGCTGTCTTTTGGACTAAACGTATAGGCGTATAGTTTGTACAGCTTCACCATCTACACGGTCAAATGTACAATACAATGCATCCCAGGATGCCCGGTTGAATGGAAAATGAAATGTCAGGACAGATTACTACTAAACTGTATCATCTGTGAAACGTTGATAGCAAATGGTCCTGGCTCTGTCTGCTTGGTTATTTACAGCTTTTCTCTGATATCCTTAAATTTGCCCTAATCTCCCCTTTTTCCTTTTTTTATATACACAAAACCTCTGTCACTGCCAGGGATTAATGACAACACTGACTACCCTAGATATTCATATATCACCAGTGAATAGAACCAATTCTGTCATTCAGCATTAGACCTCTTATCGTCTCAGGGCTTTAACCTTTATTTCTCCTGTATAACGTATTCTACACAGGTCTGAAAACCAAACAATGGTTTAAGGCATATGCTACCCATGCTGATGTTTTTTTTGGCAGTAAAACCAATTTTTTTTATATTTAGGGGCTTTTATATTGGCTTATTCTGGTACATGGGCCCCAGCTGTTTTTTTGCAAACATTTACTTAAAATATGTATTGAATGGCATCTGTGCCAGTTCAAAGCCTACCTCCAGGAACGTAAGCTACCTACCGAAGCATCAGGCATCCTCACAGAAGTGCACATGCAGGAGTCATACCCTGTGGAGAAGAATCAGCAGGAAACAGAGAAGAGGGCAGAGAAGGTTGTCTGTGATGTCTTTTCCATTTCTACCCGTGCTTTTCTTTAATCTCTTTCACCTCTAGCGCTCACATACTTCTTACTGTACGGATTTTCTGTTGTTCATCCAAATCACGCTTTTCCACTTGGTATCCTCTGAAAGCTCACAGATTGCTATTTCTTCTGCAAGAGAGGGAAATGCTCTCACCGAGATTTCTGCAGCAGTTTTTCCGTCTTTTTTTCTGACAGCGTAACTACAGTAGAACGCGCTCACACTGGGCAGGTCGGCCCAAAGTGGAAGCCCAAGTCACGGTCATGCATTAAAGTTGGATTTTGTGTCCATGAACCACCACCATGATCTTCCCTTTTATATCTTGGTGTTTTAAGTTTGTATTGAGCATTTTATGGTGAAAACATAACGCTGTGCGGCGGCTAAAAGGCCTTTGCAGATGATTTAAGCCGTTGTCACACCAACAGACCTTTTCTGTTGGTCTGTCTGGGAAGTGTCAGTTACAACAGATTGACAGCTGAACAAAAGCCTTGTGTCTCTTTCAGTCGACCCCAACGCATCAAGATCTGAATACTAAAGTGGCCTGGGCTCAAGGCTACACAGGAAAAGGTGTGGTGGTGACTATCCTGGACGACGGCATTGAGAAAGACCACCCTGACCTCGTCAGCAATTATGTAAGTTGAACAAGATTCATGGCGGAAAAAAGTTCTATGACAGGATTGGTGTCCTGACCGTTTTCACGTCTGTGTTAGGACCCTGAGGCCAGCTATGATGTGAATGACGGAGATGCTGACCCACAACCAAGATACACGCAGCGAAATGAAAACAGGTAAGTTGGCGAAAGCAGAAATCCGGCAACACCACAACGAATGGATCAGAATTGCTTCAGTTAGCTTTCAATCTTTAAGGAAATTTGCCAAGCCGGGGGGGGGGGGGGGGGGGGGGGGGGACATGGACTGGGATAAAAACAATTCTTACCAAACACCCCATGTCCAACCCTTGTTGTTTTTGACTCTGCACTAGCCTCCGATAGATGTTGGTTGACAGTAAATGACACTGATAAGAAAGCACCAAGTCTATACGGCTTTTGGTCCAGTGCTTTTGGCTGAAGCATTTACATTTAGAAACCAATTATTTAAAGTTTGAAAGCACTGGTGCAGTCATTCTGCAAAGACTGTTCCCTTTTTCTTCTTTCTTGCTTCAGTACACAAGCCAAGCTGCTCTCGCTGCATTTCAAGCATTAGCCCGCACTTCCCCACAGCCACTTATTTGTTGCTAATACAATACTTGTTTACTTGCCCTCAGTGATTCATGCTCTTGCCTTGCAGTCTTTGGTCACATTAAAATGAGTTCGCCCCAATTTATTGATGGAACACTAAAGCTCCAGCAAGGGTGAATCCGCCTCCCTTTTCCCCCGTTTCTTCAAACACTATGGTCTCCTGCCTTTGTCCAATCCCCCTGGTGCAGATGAGAAGCTACATCCCGCCTCTGAAAAGCACAGCAGGATTCCTCTCAAATCTCTCTCTTTTCTGGGACGGCTTCCACCAAGTCTTTTTGTAGTTGTTTGTTTGTGTTCTTTATTGTGGCTTTCAAAGCGCAGCATCCATTTGCAGTTGGTCAGGGGGTGAAGCAATATCAGCGTCGCACACAGGTTTTCATGAGATTATAGAAACTCTTGTATGAGAATAGAATCCAGGCAGATGTTCTGATTTGAACTTTGACATTGTTTATCTCTCGAATCTCTATTTCTCCCTATCTCTCTCTTTCTCTTTGTTTTTTTGTCCTCATTCCTCATCATGATCTATTCATCTGCAGTATTTGTTAATCTTGAAAGAGGCAAGCATCAGCAGTTGTTTTTTTTTTAGCAGAGGCCTTGTTTCTTGTCCTTGCCGACAGCTTGAGCGGCCATGCAGAGCGACCCTAGCCCTTTCTGTCGGTGTAAAGTAGATCCCACTCTGTCCTGCTGATAGAACAAAGCACTACTGGAGGGGAATACTCCCTGCCTCTGGTTCACGTCAACTCCCCAACTGCACCATGCTATTACTTCAGAAAGACACACACACACACATATAATAACAACACAGGGAAACGCACACTCTGCTACACATGACAGTGGAATTGCCAGAGCAATTATCTCGGACTGGATCAATTTATGGGCATGGAATGAAAAGCAAGGGTGTGTCTCCGTCTACAGCGTGAAGCTGCGGTGTTTGGTGTGACCTGTAAACGCATTATATCCAATGAGTTATGTAAATCACAACAGAGAAATACAGGCCGACAGTGAGTAATGCTCACAACCCCCTCACAATGAGATTATATGAATATATTCATAGGACAACAAAAAGCAAAGGAGAGTCGGAGGCGGGCATTTTCCATTGCCATGGCGGCCCGTTCATTTGTGCTGATGACAAGCAAGGCTGATTTTTGAATTCTCATATCTGGGTTTATCCTTAGAGATGCTCTGTAGTCTTGAGTTGGCAGCTCTGGCAGATATTGTTAAAGAGGGTGCAGGCCAGGTTGAAGGCTGGCGAAAGCAGGTAATCCGTTTGTGCTTAATCATGTCAATGTTTTTCTTTCTTTTTTTCTCCACTTTCCTCCATTATGTCAGTACGCTGTGGCTGTAGAGGGTGGGGCGAGAGCAGAGGCGAGCAGAATTGATTTCACCTCCTTATCCTGTCGTTAAAGCAGAACATTATATATTTCTAAAAACCCCAAAGAGTGATAATAATATGATCGATGTATGAGACCAAAATATTGGTGTGTATCTATATATATACATATATATACATGTTTATACATATGGATATATATATATATATATATATATATATATATATATGTAAAATAAAAAGTTTAATGACCAATTTTGTTAATTTTCATGATTATTTGAAATGATCACCCAGTTCACGGTGATAAACTTCCTCTAGTTTATGTTATATCTTCAGAAAGTATTCATACTGTATCCAATAGTGGATTTAAATAAATACAGTACAATCTTGTCACTAAACAAATAAACCATAATGCTTATACATTTTTTTTTGACTTGCAGATCTTTTTAAATCAGTCAAATTAAACCAGTGTTTTAAGTCGTCCTGACACCTCTGGGGTCCTGACCGGGTACCATCACAGTAATTCTGCATCTGAAACGGCACACTACCTTTTACTTTTAGTTTTCAGGTATTTTTACTGTCTCCATCCATCTAACTTCCCCTTGGAAGAGCTATTAGCTCCTGTTGAGAACCTTTCACAGGGGGCCATTAATTGAGATGCACCATTAGATTGTGCAGTGACAGCCTTTATTGGAAAATGATTGGCATGCTACACAGCCGTGTGTGCCTTATCAACACCCAAATACTAAAGTGACTTAAACTCAAGGCTGGGAAGATGAAGGAAGAGGTATGTTGGCTGATCAGGTTGATTGCATTGTGAGAGACGAAAATAAGTTTTTTCTTTGCTTCTCTCTCCGTATCAAAGTGAGTGGAACATGGCTATTTGTTTCTCTGAACAACGTTCTGCTCCTTCAGCAGAAATGCACTGGAAAGGAAAAATGGTAAATGCACCTCCAGCAGCAGCCGCTGCAGAGCAGACAGATCTTTTGCATTGTTTCATCTCATTAAATTCTGGGTTTCTTCTGACATTAGTCAGGGTCGGGCAGGCATCCCCTGCATTAGAAAGTTTAGCGAACCCCTGCAATCTGTATGATGTGAAGTGGTTGGTGACCTTTGGTAGGGTTCTTTTTTATAAAATCGTTTTTTTCAGTTTGATAAGTTAGCAGCGATAATCACCAATATTAGTTATTACGTTTACGGAGTAACAAATATATTATAAGCAAGGAATCGATCTTATGACCTATTTTTGAAATTTGAGAGAGTGTCTTTCATTAATAAAACATGAGAAAACTGTAGTTAATACACAAATTCCTTAAAATATCTTCATCCTTCATAAGTGATATCTTGACGATTGGACGTTGATTCAAGATTGTATCTCTTACTTATCCGACCATATTGCTTAAATCAAACTGTGACAGCGACAGACTCTAGAGGTTAAATGTTTATGTGCTTCACTGTAAACACAACAATTTAATTTTGCGTCACTGTGCAGTATTTTGTGTACGTAGTCGACAGAAAATAAGCCTCAATCCACTTGGAATTCAAGCTGCAACACCAGAAAATAGCAACGGGGTTAAACACAATCTGCAGGCATTTTGTCCTTGGCCAAACGCTGGCAGACACGTGGCGTCTGAGACATTCCCTGTTTAAGTATGTGAATGAAAATGAAAATGCCTAACCCGTACACACGCTGCATGCATGTCTGTATGGAGGTAATAAAGAGTCATCAAGTGTGCGATACAGATCAAATCAGACTGAAGAAGAGCACAAACCAAAAAAAAGACAGCTTCCTCCTGCATTGTCTGCTTTAGCGCCTCTGTTACAGTGCTTGACACAGCAGGTCGCACTGCGCTGACTTTGCTGCTGACACATTTTAGAAAACAACATTCTGCAGAGTTGACTTTCCTCGAACGTCCACATTCAAGCTCTTATGTCGAGTAAGGTTTTTTGACATAAGAGATCCAGTTTGTCCTTGGTGGTTTAAGGAGCATGTTTAGAAAATCAAACCTTAGTCTGTGCAGTACTTGCCTACAGTTGTTTCTCAATCCACTATTGCGTGTCGAAGATGCATCTTGTAGATAAACATGTGAACTCTGCATTCAGCAACGTAAGCATGAGCTTTATGTTGGGAAAATGAAAACTTGTGTAAGCCTTATTATGATAGTTAGACAGAAGTCTCAGACTCTGGTGGACTGTTGGCAGCGTGAATGGAGAAAGAACAAGAGGAAAACAAGAGGATCATATTTTCTCTATTTACCATCACATGCTGCAGATAAATGCTTTCTACTGTTTACACTGAGTTTATCAATTATTGTTTACAAAGCTGCCTGCCACCCTTTGTCGGGCCCAAATAATATAATTCCGCCTCCCGTTGTCTTGTTTATTCTGCTCCGGACTCCTTGTTTATTTTCCAGACAGCTAGGCAGACTTTTTTTTTGGAGTTGATGTTGGCAAGGGACCTCACTTTTAAATCTGATTCCTCTGGCTTTCTGTCTGCTTTCCTGCTATTATTTTGTTGTCTATAAAAGGGCAGTGTGATTGAAAGCTGCTGTTTTCTAAACATTTTGACATGGTTCAGCCCATGGTAATTGGAGGTGGTAGTCTGGGCGACTGTGGCGAAGCGGATAGCAGGGCTGTCTTTCAATCAAAGGATCGGCGGTTCAATCAGAGGATCGGCGGTTCGATCCTCAGGCTCCACTAGTCGCATGTCGATGTGTCCTTTTGCGAGACACTTAATCCCAAAATTGCTCCTGCAGCTGTGCCTACTGTGTAGAATTGTAAGTTGCTTTGGATAAAAGTGTCTGTTAAATGACTGTAATGTAATGTAGTCTGATCACTACCATGCTCAGTTGACTGAATATTGAATGGGTTGTTAAAGCAGTCTGTGTAAAGTTAGCAGTGGCGGGCCATCAGGGCCTGCAAAGCCTTCTCTGCTGGCCTAAACAGAATCACAAATTTATAGCTATTTTATAATTTAATAATTTTTCTTAAATACACTACATGTATTATAATTTATAAAAATATTTTTCCCGTTATCTTATTTTCTCATTGCACAGCTACTGTGTTCCTCAGTTGCTCTGCTTCCAGTGCAGCTTGTTTTGAGTAGAGCTATTATCCAATCAGATTTCACCTCTGTGTCTCTAGGTAAGAAGAGAGGCCCCAGACCTGCCGACTCCCAAGTGCATCCATGTTCAGTTTAAGTGAATGTGGACGATATTGTTGATTGTCATAGTGTTCAACCAATCAGATCTTTAGTTTGACATGTTGGGCGTATTCTTTGACGTGCCAGAGCAGCTAGCTGGCCTACAACTATGTCAGCATTACGTGCAGCTCAGTTTTAAGGTGCAGCGTTGCAGTGAGGTGCAGCGTGTGCTGTGATTGGTCAGTGGGCGAGCACGTGACTATTGGAAAACGAAACTTAACTTGCCAGCAGAGCTTAGTTGGAGGAGTAAGAGTTCAAATTGAAAGATATGGAAGAAATTATAACATTTTTAGGGTTTTGCTTGGTGTAGTTTATTTATTTTTTTACCTAGCTTTGTTTTTTCAACACTCAATGGCTGAATAAGGAGGAGAAACGGATTTAGTGGCAGAGTTACTGACAACGCCTTTCTCAAGAAAGATATTTCAGGACAAGCTGAACAACAACACAGCTGGCAGCCCTGACTCAGCCAGGATGAGGATTGAACAGTATTTCTTGCTGACAGCGTCGGAGAAGCATTGCACATGTTATGGCTGGGTTTGGAGCTATGCTACGTTAACCTGAGGACACCATAGCATTTGAAAACTTTTGGAGAGACTCGAGTGGATCTACAACTCAACGAGCACTTTCGCAGGGAAACAGCTCCACAACCGCGGCCCGACGTGCGGTCTGCAGAGGTGGGCTCCCGCGAACCTGCCGCAGCAGACCGGTGAAATACAACTGGGGAGGCTCGACTGTCATCACTGGTGTCCATGAATCGAGGACTTCTTACTGGAAGTGAAACGATGTACTGGGATTAATCTCTTTACGTTTCGGTAAGTGACAAACTGCGGGGGGGGGGGGTTACATAGTAACGTTACTACTGTTCATTTGTCGATCGTGTCGTTTTTATGAATAGTATTTGAATGGCTCGTGCTCTTATGTGGTGGAATGCGTGGATCCGCTGCAGGTTTGCTGGATTGATGCGTCATAATGAGGTTATTAGGAGGTAATTCAACTGTAGTAGGACAGCACAGAAGGCCCAGCTATAAAATGCACGGCCCGCCACTGAAAGATAGTCCAGTTTAGACAGGCTATGTTGAGCAATTTGTTCCTTTTCCCATGTTGTTACTCAAGTCGTTTGCAATAATTGAAACATGCTTTATTGCTTTATCTAGTATATAGTATAAATATAGTATATATTTATGTCCTTTTCAGATACCTTGCCGTATGGCCATTCTATCCACTAGAGCTCCATTCGAATAGTTTATTTCCTCTCCTACCATAGTGCTCCATATAGTAATGATTTTTATTCAGAGAGTAGCACAGCTTTTGCCTCACAGTAAAAAAGATGAAATACATTTCGATTTCTGGCCCCCCTCAGAGTTAGATATTTTTCCCTCCGTGTCCACATGAGCTTCCTCCCACGTAAGGATATACAAGTCAGATGGTTGGACTCTCTAAATTGCCTAAAGGCATGGATGGTCATGACAGTTAATGTGTCTACATTGCCTGATGATGGTCTGAAAACTTTTCCAAAGTGTTTCTCTGCCTTCTGCCCATTGTTTTTGCAAAACAAAAAGGTCTCGTCACTAGAAATAGCCAGAAATGAGAATTATCTTATGTATGTGATTTTTCTCAAACCCAAGACTTTGAAATATGGAATTTTAAACAAACGGATCCTCTTCCCTACAACGCTGAAGACAGCACCTCTGTGTTCGACCACACGATAAAGAGACCGCCGCTTCACACGCCAGTGTAACCATTTGAACAGACCTGCCTGAGGCCACAGCTCAGCCAAGCAGAAAATAGCCTAATCCTTTTGGCAGCTGCAGTGAACGGACCCTATTCCGCCCCTCTAAAAACAGAGATAAACCAACAACGCCATGAGAAAGATCCTACAGTTTAGCCAAGCACGAGTTGGACATCATTTACACTTGGTGATGCATATTCAACACACATGCTCTATATACAACACAACCCAAACACTACATGAGTGTGTGTGTGTGTGTGTGATCATAGTGGCCTACCATCTGTAAGTATGAATTCTCACTGCTTGAATACGTGTTTCTGTTTCGAGGCCTGTATGAGAAAGTGTGCCATGTTAGCATGGAGCTTCTCTCACTCATCTGCTGGTAGTAACACCTACAGAACTGGTCTGTTTTTAGATTTTATCTGAGTTGAGTTAATTCATCACAGCAGTACTACCCAGCCTGTTTAAGTAGTTGTATCAAGTTGTTGTGGCTCTGGGAGACCTTTCTAAATCTAGAGAGAAGCTGTGTAGTTGCATTATTGAAAATGTAGGCTTTGGAACTTGACTTGCATTAGGGACTAAAAGTCAGGATTCTTCGGCCTTTGCTGTTTGATTTTGACTATTATTTATCCGTCTCTTGTGAGTCTCTTAACTTTATGGAAGAGCAATACTAAATCATTGGAGCATCCCTTAAAGGTGGATTTATAGTTTTGCGCGGTTCTGTCAGAGTGAGACTTTGAGGTGGCCTGCTATTTACCTGTTGTGAAATTATTTTGCAACTACGCACCATTTCCTCGAAAAGCTAATCTGAAATTAGACAAATTGTCTCATGAATGTGATTTCAAGGGAGCTCATGAATGAGATCCACCTCTTCCCAAGTTCCTAGACACTCGGGACTGATACCAATCGAACCGCGTGAAGGAGTTAAACAAGTAGCGGCATCAAAAGCTGTGCCAAATCTGATATGAGCCTCCTCAAAAAATGAACTACAGGTGTGAAAACGTCCTGAAACACTGCAAGTTTAAATAAATTTCAGTTACACAAGGCGTCACTTTTAAAGAGCAATAAGAATGGCGAGGACACACGCACAGGCTCAGAGGCAGATTGCATCACATTTAATATACAATGAACCATACATAGCGGCTACATTGGCAGCTGGCAAGCACACGTCTTCGGCGATTGTGTGAGGTAGCCCCTTTCTGGCTATTCTGTAACTGACCAGATATGAAGCCCGTAGTGCGTTTTTTGTAGACCCAACACATGAATGAGACTGCAGTTGTTTTTGGCTGTTTTGTAACTCCTCCAATTTCGATATAAAAAATGTAAGGGGCTTTTGACTTGCACTGGCATGCTTGGTGTTCAGGTGGCGACGTAAATAAGAGGGCTTCAGACAGCTGTTAGCCAGAACCTCACTGCACACCACGCACTGTGACTTTGGACACTCTGCATTGCCAATCCAAGTGAAGCCCAGACCCAGATAATTTTCATCATATCTCCTCTTTTTTTCCCCAGTCTGATGGCAGGAGCTGAAGTGCATTTATTTATTAAATTGTAAGTTTTTAATTTTAAAATTTAAATCTTACAAAGGGAATTTTTATAATTCATGTTTTTATTTTGTGAAAAATCCCACTTAAATTGTTTTCAATTGTATTTATTATTAATTATTACACCATTAGACCACCATTACATTTTTCTTCTCGCGCACCCCTCGCGCACCACACTTTGGGAATCCCTGCATTAGATCAACACTGAGGCGTCAATAAGATGAGGCCGTTTTGGCAATGTAGAACTATTCTACAATTGCTGGATGTGTGTGCATACTGTACATTAATAGACTGTACTGTGCAGTATTAGACACTGTATGGTCTGTGGTCACATTGCATCATGTGCAGAGCGATTGTGCTGGGAGACATGTCTACATTCTCCAGCAAATGGCAGGGCAATGACTTTACCAAATATGGGGCCTTGGCCTGGGGAGGAGAGATAAAAGCTTTGCTTCACTCTGCCCATTTGCTCCCTCTGATAAGATAAGCGCGGTCACAATGGCTGTGTAAATAGAGCGTCTCTAGTTCAGCGGCCTTTTATCTGAGCTTTGTTTAAGCTTTGTTGGGTCTTTTCTCCACAGCTTGTCTTCTTGCCATCCTCAGGCTCTCACTCTAACATTAACTAACTTTGATTGTCTTTCTCCGAGATGAGGCTGCATTATTCTTAAGCTTTTTTGTTGTTTTCCCACATGTCTTGTATAAACTTTTCAGACTACACTTAAGTGTGACCGGGAGAGTCGCTGTGTCTGACACCTCTTCCAATCTATTCCAAATAGACATAGAATGGAGGCATTCAGTAAAATGTCTCGGAAATCATTTCATTTCATGGACATTTGACAGATAGAATTGTGGCTTCGCCTCGAACCCTTTGTCTGCTCTGGAACGTCTGAGCCTCCCTGGATATATTAAGCTGTCTGGCTGGTTTTGCTGAATTCAATCCAGGCCAATCACTCATTCGCACACATACACACACACACACACAAACCAGCTGCATCTTCATGCGTAAGGCCTCTCTGTAAACGTATTCCCAGACCCCTGGCTCTGTGTTCACTCTGCCCATCCTGGCTGAATCCCCTGCCTGGCATCACATCTGTGTCCACAGCTCCTTGGTCTGAGGATATGTGCTCTATCTGGAGCGCAGAAGACATTTTTTTTTTTACAACGCTGTGGATGAAACGATAGCGGTACGTGCAGGTTGTTGCAGTTAAATGAATTTCAGACCTCATGTCAAAGTATTAACCATCATGGACTTTAATTTGAATTTTAAACACATCACGTCTCATTGCTCAAATCCCGGCATCGATAATCAGAGCATCTTTGTTCCAAAAGGCAGAGCTGCGAGCCAGCCTTTTTGTTTGTTTGTTTAAACATAAGTCATTGAGAGTTGACATTTGAAGCTGCTATTTGCAGTGCAATTCAACTGCAAATGCCGGCACATTGCGAGTGTGTAGTAGTTTGGACCAAGCCATCTGGCCGGCCACGGTGCTGGCTATATGTGTTTTTGGACAGTGAGGATAATCGCAGACTCCCTCGATGGTGAAAGAATATGTTCCCTTTATAATTTATATTCCTCCGTGTTTACTCAGTACTGTTCCACCGTAAGAAAATGTGACGTGTATATTGCTTTAAAATGTAGCCTCATACTACATTTTACACTTCAAGCTAAAACAAACAGGTGTAGACCTAAAGTTGTATTTATCAATTTTAAGTATCATTTCCAAGAGAAATAGCTCATAAATTGGAACTTGCACTGGATCTCTCCAACATTAAAATGAAGAATGCTTCTGCTGCATTAAATTACAAAGGAGGCACTTAGTGTCTTGCATGTCTACAAATATAGATCTCTTTTACTTTTTTTATATTATTAAGCAGCCAAATTATTGCAGTATGAGAATTTGTGCTCTGGCCCGTGCGGCACTAAAGCTTCCTCAGTATCGTTTAACACTCTTCTCACTCATATTTCCGACAAATATATTACTTAGTCTCTCGCACAAATTTGTTTTTCTGGCTTGAGATGACTGATGGTCACCATTCAGCACCCACTCAGTGGTGTTTCAGCACATAACAACATGATTGACTTGTGTGATCGAGCTCGCTGTGCCAGTCAGTCAGACGTTGTCAGGCGCGCGGTGGTGAGCTAAAGTGTAATGCGTGGGCAAGTGTGTGTTTGCCTCTTTAGCGCTCTGATTAAACAATAAATATTAACTTTAAAGGTTCGCTCGCCACTCCACGTGCAGACCGAGATGTGAAGCCGTGCCGAGATTAACATACCTGGAAGCGGAAACAACTGAGACTGTGCACGACACCTCGAGCGTTTTCATTCTCTCCGTCTTTCTTTGACAATCAGCCAAATGGACTGAATTGTGCGTGTGAATTATATTGATTATCTAAGGCTTATTAGGTCATAACGGCGTTTGAAGCTGCACTTTTCATTAAAAAAACTGCTGCTACAGTACAAAACGGTGTTAAGAAATGTCCTCCCTGCGTAATGAGTCCCAGTTTAACCCCTGAGTACATCTATATTGTTCTTGAGGGAGCCATCAACCCTCCCACCGCCTGCTGCCATTTATACAAGCTAGTTAACAGTAAAACAATGTAGTTTAACCTCTTGATAGCAATAATAATAACTTCATTGCATTTGTGATGTATTACACACTGCCATATGTTGTGCCAAGGTCCTTGTGAGGGCATATCTGTCAGTGACAAATGTGCCCCGTCAGGCCAGTTGATTACTTGTTTAAAAATCACTTTAATGCTTGTAGTTGCTGACGGCCTATTACATGATTTGTTAGGAGGCAACATGTGCCTTATTCCACACCGTCTCTTTTGTAGTTTTTGTGAGTTTTGTTCTTTGACGTTTTAAATCCTGAACTAGTGAAAAGAAGAAGAAGAAGAAGAAGGAAGAAAACAGCACTGCTCCTCTGCTCAAATGTTTGACAGTGAACAAAAGTGGGAATTAGCGGGAGGATAATATATCACAGAGCTACACGGAGTCTAATCAGGATCACAGCCGGAGGCGTAGCCTACTCTGACCCTGTGAAACGACTTTGTCCTCTGCCTCATCATCGGGGGGGGGGGGGGAGGAGATCAAAAATGAAGTCATTTTTGGCGCTTCCAAAACAATACTGTGTACGTAATTAGCTTTGTTCTTTTAACACGGCACAGTCCCAGAGATGGGTGTAAAACTGTTCACCTCCTAATCAAATGTCTCTACTGTAATCAGCAGACAATCTTAATGATCTGTGTTAAATGGCGAACGCTCCTTCTGCTCCGTCCATTCGCAGTCTGATCGCACCGCTTCAACCCTGAAGTCAATGAAACAAATCAAATCCATTTCACTAACGATTACCTTGTTTTTGCCTGGAATGATGCAAAGCTGTGAAGGTAGGGACTTTTCATTGGCCTTTATTAGAGCCAAACTTTGGTTGATAATCATGTTTTTTGCGGGGTTGGAGGTGTTTCTGTTTGTGAAGTGTTGGTGTGTTTGACATCTAGACAACGCTCTATGGGGAACCTGTCTGTTCTGAGAAACACAAGACTGGTTGAAGGTATTAATGAGGGACTCTGTGAATAATTCATGTACATCGATAACATCTCATTTGTCATTTGTCTGACCGGTGACTGTCAAGGTAAAGTTTAAGAAAGGGTCTTTGTGTTTCTCCTCAGGTTTCACTGTCGTTACTTTTGATTGGAAGCGCCTGTATGCTGCAGCCTGTACAACAGCAGAATAGATATTACTTTTTTATTGGGTAGTAGAGGTGAACGGAGGAGTTGTCTAAAGTGGCAGTGTTTAACAGGAGAAGATTGGGGCCACTGGCTTTATGTTTCTCTTTTGATTTTGGTGTATTTTTAGCTTCAGCCCAGCTCATTTCAGGACATCACAAACAATTACTGCTTTTTTGATGCTCACGCTTGATGTGTAAATTGTCTCTTTGTGATCTTCCTCCTTTTTTATTTTATTACTATCTTTTGTGACTTTGTCTCTCGCCAGACATGGAACGCGATGTGCAGGAGAAGTTGCAGCAGCAGCCGACAACGGTGTGTGTGGTGTCGGTGTGGCCTACGATGCTAAGATAGGAGGTGAGTGAAGCATGCCACTGGGATTGTTAATAGGATACATGTTTAATTAGAAATAATTATAATTTAAATTTGGTATTATTTTAATTAGAAAGAATATGCACAATAATACTCACATTCAAACTAATTAACATAGAAGGGAATTTGTTTCAGCTGAGCTCCATTTAGTCCGGAACCGGAATCCGAATCACGGACTCGGCTGTGTCTTCACATTTGGTTACAGACCCAGTAACACATTTTGAAGCTGATATCCTTCATGTTTTGTCTTGTTGTTGTTTTTTTCTGGACCATTGACTATCTTTTACCGAATGATTGACTCCCTGTTGTTCAGATGCACAAGTGAAAGTGTGCTGCTGAGATCAGTAAGAGCATGCAGTGAATCGTCCTTGATCGATTGCTGCTGAGAAAAATAGCTTTCTGCAGATTTTTCTCTGGAAAGTAGTCGATTGTGGCTTTGTTAACACTTATACCTTATACAACCTTTCAGATTTATGTTGCAGACAAGGTGAATCTTTTTTTATTTCAAACCAGGAAATATAATAACTCAGTGCAACTTAATTCGACACTTGGCCTGAAACTCCAACCTTTCCTCCGCCAATTAGATAAAAAGCTAGTTACATTTTTTAAGTGTTTTGTCCTTTGTGAATTTAGAATTATGACGATGCCATGAAACTGACTTCACAACCCAGCGGACGTCCTTTCATGCCACTGTGTAAATCATCTGGCTAAAACGCTGGTCAGAATAAGACTCACAGTCTTTAGCACAGTCTCTTGATTAAACGGTGATACAGCTGGTCGCATGTGCAGATATGCATTAAACAAAGAAGACGTTCCCTAAAATCAAACGTGACCACAAATTAAGTCTGAAAGGTTATTTTCTTTCTTTTCCTCCTCGTAGTGTTTGCTCTTGATAAAGTATTCTAAGGAGGCTTTTACTAACTTTTGTCACTAAACAATCTGTCAGTGACATGATGGCAGCCAACAAGACTCAGCGGAGCCTGTGGAGCCCTGAGCAGTCCCGTTCACAGATGTTACTCATAATTCTCCTTCTATGTCTTCATTACCATTCATCTCCCGACGGAGCCGCGCATTGGCCCTGCTCTCGTAAATTACTCCTCTGTGAATCTGTTCACGTCACATGGTCAGTGGATTGTTTATAAACAGCTGGGATTTGCTCCCAAATACCAGTGGTGTGTGTGCGTGTGCGTGCGTGTGCGTGCGTGCGTTTGTGGGGGAAGCCTGTGTATCCTTACTTAGCAATGATTAGAGTTTAATATCTGTAATTGTCCCTTCTTGGCTCATTCTGCATTTCCTTTCACCTACTGTACCTGTATTCCCTCCACACACACACACACACACACACACACACACACACACACACACTCACACACACTCATACACACTCATACACACACTCATATCTGCATTCCTACCTGCTACTTCTGACTTGCTGGAGCAAAACTCGCACAGCAGTGTCTTAATAAGGAATCGTCGAGCTGCGGGTAGTTGATGGGAATTGCTACGACAATGATTATCATTACCGCTGCAATACAGCCAGAGCATAATGATGTACTGAGCAAACATTGGGCTTTTTGTCGCATGTTTAGCCCAGTTAGGGATTTTATTTTTTTCAGGCTACTTATTATTCAAACTTGTGAATCCCCATGCCAACAGAGTAATTGCCGCTGTGGCTACATCTCCTCTGGCATGTGTTTTTTTTTCCAGGCAGGTTGCCTAGAATGGATTATTTAAGTCTTAATCTGGACGTCGTCAGTGGCACTGGTTGCCTCTGAGGTCCGGTGGTCTTCTCCCAGTAATGGACGTTGTTTGAGGTCGGTTCATTTCGCGCCTCTCTACAGCCGTTAATGTTCAGAGGAGGGATCTGAGGGTGCTCACTTCAAAGCCTCAGACGGGGTTTTAGTTCAGGTATGATGAAAGGTGACATTCAGCGCCTCCCTGTGTGGGCACACCAGTCTGTTGAAGGCTTTGTAAACTCTCAGCTCATTTATACCAGTCTGTGTCTGTTAGGTCTGTCTGTATACGTGTCCTTTCTGTGTGTTCATTGGGGGTTAGGGAACTAGCCTGTCTTGGTTCGACATCCAGCTGGGTTTTTGTACGTGTGACGGTAAAAAAAAATATATATATCCATGAGAGCGGCATCTGCGAGTGAAGATTTGCACACTTACTCGTTAAAACTGGAACTCTGTGAAGTATTTGGTTTCTCCTGCGAGGTCTTTTGTTTCACCTTTTTTTGTTTGTTTCTGTGTTGTTGTCTTTTGTGGCAGAAGATAAAATGGGAATTTGCGGTCTGACCGATTTCTTTCAGTCTTTTTTTGACACGTTTCCTCTCGTTGTCATCTCATGCTGGGTTTTTCCACTGAAGTTTTGACACCTCCCCACCCATCTAAAGCTAAAATCCATACGCTCACTATCTCTTTACCATCTGTCATTCTGTCACTCTTTCTTCGTCACTTTTCACCACTGAACCTGTTCTGCGCCGCGTTGCCTGTTCATTTTACAGGAGTTCGTATGTTAGATGGGGAGGTGACAGATGTGGTGGAGGCCCACTCTCTGAGCCTGAACCCGCAGCACATCCACATTTATAGCGCCAGCTGGGGCCCAGAGGACGACGGCAAGTCACTGGACGGCCCTGCCAAGCTGGCGAAGGAGGCTTTCCTCCAGGGAATCACCAAGGTTAGTATATACATACAGATATACATAAGCTTGATCTTTTAATCTACTATCTTCCCTGTTTCTTGCGTCACCTTCAAACTCACATCAACTCCTTAAAGGCTTGACTTAGCTTTGTACTTGTTTGACATTTTTGGGTAGCAGACTTAGACACAACACCACGACCAGTAACTTCCTGATGGTAGCCTGGTAACTTGTCGCAGCCAAGACATAGCATGTCTCATAACACTTAGTGGCAATTTTTCCTATTTACAATTCAGTTTTTGTGCAGATTAAACAAACAAGATACTACACATTAATTACTTAGCTTCAGCGGTGCTGGTAGGTGGATTACGTTACCTTTTGGAGCTAAGCTAGCTGTTTCCCCCTTGTGTCCAGTCTTTATGCTAAGCTAACCAGCTGCAGGCTCATATTTACCGCACAGGCATGAGTTGTATTGATCCTCTCATCTAACCTTTGGCAGGGAAGCAAATACTTTAAGAGTATTTCACAACACAACTGTTCCTTTTATGTGGAGCAATTTATCTCATAACAGCAAAAACAATCTTTTTTTTTTCCACCTATACGTGAGTTTGTTAATTGGCCTCTGACTAGCCCTTTAGGGTTGGATCGAGTAAGACATTAGAGAGTATGACACGTTATCCTAGGCTAATGTCATCATTTCTCATGTGTCAGCATGCTGCATCAAAAGGCGTTAGCGGAACAGTTAAATGATAAATGGGAGATCGGAGAAAAAAGAATCAGAGCAGCAGTCACTGATGCAGAACAATAGTTAGTTTCAAAGGCCGCAGTCATTTTTCTGTGGAAAAGAATGATTCATATGTCACATCCCAAAATGTGAGTTGCTCCACATATCATGTTGTGTTAGTGAGGAGAAATTGCCTGACGGCAGCACAGCAGGGCCTTTCTGGTTCAGCGTGTGTTCTCCTGGCAGTGAGATAACCCGTGGCACCGAAGTCTTATCGTCTGGCCTCTGTAACCTACAGCAAAGGCAGCGTTGGGTCATAAATTGGGCTGGAAGGTTTAGCTAGAACTTCAAGACTGTAGTTTTATGATTCAGTCAGCTTCAACACATTAAGTAGAATGAAATTCTCCCCCCAAATTTGCAGTAATTTGCGAAATGGAAAATCCTATTTAAACAGCTCTGAATGAGCTTTTTTTGAAGTTCAGTGAAAACGAGGTCCCTTTTGTACAGTGATAAGGAAGCACAGATTCAGGTATCTTTAAATGTGTCAGTACTGCAAAGCTAAAATACTGGAACTGATGATGTGACAGGACTTTGATTTTTTTTCAGCAGGCAGAGAGCAAATCAGACAAGCTCAGTCTTGAACAAGACGAGAAGCGAAACATTCGTGCTGCTTTTTCCATCAAACACCTGTTTTTATGTTCCTTTTTTGTGTTCTGTGGGCGACGGAGAGGAAGGGAGAAAGAAATGGTATACATATGTTTTCTCTTTCATTTTTAATGTCTTGTTTGCCATCAACTGATTAATCATGTCTGCTCTCTGTATATGGGATTTTAAAGACGTCCCTCTGCTTTCTTTTATCTGTTTCTCCATCATATAGTATGCCAGTATGTATTTCTTGGGTTATTGCTTTGTTATAGAAAAAAGATATTTTATCCGCCCGCTTGGTTCAAACTGTATGTGGTAGAAGAAATGCTTTAATCTTTCAGATTTATTCTGAATGTCAGCATCTGGGTTGCTGCTTTCACACTTTGATCAAAGATGTTATTTTTATTTTTCGAATGACAGGGTGTGATTAATGCTGAAAAGAAATGTGACAAGTTAGTAGATTATGATAATTATAACACCTATATTTATTCTTCACTTTTAAAAAAAAAGAACAATTAAAAAGTGTTTCACAAAAGTGCAAATTAAAGGCCGAGGGATAATAAGCTATAAAAAGAAGAAGAGGGCTCTCTAAGAATATTATTCAGAGAAGAAAACCGGAATAAAACTCTACATCATAAGTTAAACTAATTCAAAGGCAATTTTAAAATGTGTCTTTTTATAATTTGAACAAATGGGCACTGAGGTTCTCCTCCATCCAGAGGCTATTTCAGCGCTTCACCGCCCTGACTGCAGATGCTCTTCTGCCCTCTGTCTCCAGCTGAACCCCGGGGGACAACAACTGGTGTGCAGACCTCAAGCAGAAATCAGCTGTGTAGTAAGAGAGAAAAGGTCAACAGTGCGGACCAACCAGTGCCATACAAATAAGCAGTAAAACTTTAAAAATAAATTCTGAAGGTCATAGGTAACTAGAGCAGGACGAAATGCTGAAATTGAGATGTGCCAACAAAATTCTGGGGCATTTCAGCGATTACAGAGTTGCAGTAACCTAATCAGCTGGAGACAAATGCGTAAAATGTTTTGTGTGTCTTGGAACAAAAAAAAACATCTAATCTTAGCAATGTTCCTGCGTTGACAAACGACACCCTTTGTTACTTTGCTAAAATGTTGCCAGCCTCCTGTTGGCAAGTCCACCCCGAACCGGACCAAATGTGCGTCTCATACTGTGTGTGTGTGTGTGTGTGTGTGTGTGTGTGTCAGGAGCATACAGTCTCACTGCCAGATATCATGTTGTCATTCATCTTTCCCCTAAATTATATTCCGCTTGAGTAGATTTCGTAATTACATTTCTTCTGTTTGTTATCTGCTGTTCTGCCGCAATAAGTCGCCTGACATTATGATGTATTAATAAGAGTTGTGCCTACAGCGGTTCACTGCTTCTGAGCGAAAGCACGCAAGTGACAAAGTGTTTAAGCAGTCAGACAAACGTCTTTGTCAAAGGCAATGTTTCACACTTCAACCAATTCTTGTTAGTCTCTCTCTCTCTAAACTTATTCTGTGCCTGACTCTATGAACGTTAACGCTTGTGTGCTTCTGTACCGCAGGGCCGCGGCGGACAAGGCTCCATCTTTGTGTGGGCCTCCGGTAATGGTGGCCGGGAGCAGGACAGCTGTAACTGTGACGGCTACACCAACAGCATTTACACCCTTTCCATCAGCAGCACCACGCAGTCCGGCAACGTGCCGTGGTACAGCGAGCCCTGCTCTTCCACCCTCGCTACTACCTTCAGCTCTGGAAACCCTGGGGAGAAACAGATAGTGGGTGTACACACACACACACACACACACACACACACACACAGACACACTTTGAACATCTCAGATTTTGTGTAGGATTGTTTTTATACTTTTTAATCTGTAAATGTCAGCGTTGCACAAATATACATGTGCCTCGTACTTTGCGACGGCCTTCTTAGTCAGCCAAAAATGTATGCTGGTACATCCGAAATGAAACCTTTTCAACTGTACGTACACATTAATCTCATCTCTGGAAAATCAAAAATGGGCATCAAGCTGTCAAAATCAGAGTGACTGATGTGAAACATACAGTGAGCAAAGCTGACAGACAATGAGAGATGCCACATGCTTCCTTCAAGCTGCTTGTCTGCTGAAGAAAGACTTGCCTCGGGGACAGAGAATAACATAAAAGAAACCATAAATCTGCCATTTCCTTCAAAATACACTAGGGGCCGGCTGCAGGCGAGCAGACACAACTCATCAAATAGATGAAATTGAAGTCATTCTGAAATGTACGACAGCTGTTGTATTGTTGCTTTGGTAGTCAGAAGCTGCTATTTGTTGTATCGGTGAGTTCATACAGCTTTCCTTTGTCCAAAATGAGGATTTATGTTCCCTTTGTCAGATTTTTGTGTTTGGTACATTTTGTTTGTATTGACTGTCAAATCTCAAACAGACCAGGACCGGGCTTTTAAACAAAACCAATTTGGACTCACAAGTAGCTGTGATAACATCAGACATCAGTGTAGGACTGCAACTATTATTTTCATTATTGGTTAATCTGTAGGTTTTTTTATTTCACATAATCAATTATTCACCTGGCCTTAATAAAAATTGCAAAAAAGATGATGTCGGTGTACAAAACCCCAAATTATTCAGTTTAGAATGTTTAAAACTGAAACAAGCTGAAAAATCTTGATCTTGATAAATGACTAATCACTAAATGGGTGATGTTAGTCAAAAACATATGAAATATGACAGTGTTTCGGTGTTGTTTTATCCAGTTCTGATATCCAACGGTTGCGTGCACACACCTCCGCTTGTTTACTCCCCTGACACGTAGACTTCTTTCCTCAGATAATGGCCATTAGTGCCACAATCTGTCAGGCCAAAAGTTGCGAACCAAGAAGCTTTTCCCTGACCTTCACACCTCGCCTTGCCCTCTGGCTTTCTTCTCATTTCCGTCATGTCCCCATCGTGACCCAGACAGGCCTCATTAGCTTTCTGGCATTGGCGGAGGCCGAAAGCAGAGGTGTACGCGGAGTACCAACATACTCTGTCTCTCCACCACCCGACCTGACTGGGCTGATTTGGCTGACATTCACTTCCCCGGCTGTGACCCTTTGGCGGTGATCCACAGACCTGAGACTGAACCTTCTTGCTCTCTCTCTCTCTCTCTCTCTCTCCCCCTCTCTCCCCCTCGTCCTTCCCACCTCCGATCGCTGCAGGCAGGGCTCCCATTGTCCCCGGTCTAACCTCTCTGTGACTGTGAACTTCTCTCACGCTGATGTGGGAAACTCAATGTGTCATAGTAACTGTGTCTAACCTTCAGTATTTCTGTGCACTTCTCTCTCTCTCTCTCTCTCCTCCTGTCTCCAAGGTGACCACAGACCTGAGGCAAAAATGCACAGACTCTCACACGGGGACGTCCGCCTCTGCCCCGCTGGCTGCTGGGATCATTGCTCTGGCTCTGGAGGCCAAGTGAGTTAAAAAAACGACACAACCGCCTCCTATAGTAGAGCTACTTTTATAGTCAACCCTGTAGGCATTTGGTTTTTACACTAAGCATGGGGTGGCGCTGATGTGTGAAGCAAAAGTTTCTCAGTGACTGCTCCGATTAGAGGGCGTTCACAACGTATCGTATAATGTTCATGACATAGGTTAAGTCCTAACCAGTCGTTGTCAGCATTGGCCTTAAAAGACTCATTTAAAACGGTAGATACCGTGCTGAGCCATTTTCAACCCATGAAATGCAGATTCTTTTTAATTAGGCGTTGGCCTAACTCCCAGCCCAGAAATTCTTTCCTCAGCAAATTAAGCTTTTGATAATCAGTTAATTAGACAAGTCAGCAGCTGCAGTGCACACAGACATCTGAATACCTGTAGGGCTGGCCGTGAAGACTTTAAACCGGAGAACGTCTCTCATTATCGCTCACTCAGGACTCCAGGTGTCGGAATCCAAGTTTCTGTCAGCAGCGCTAATGTGTTCTCCATTTTGCTCGTATCTTCAGTTATATCTTGCGGCATGTTAACGCCTCTTATCAGTCGGCCGTCCTCCGCTCTGCGTAATTTGCTTCATTATCACATTAGCACATACCTGACAGGTGTCGAAAACCAAATCCAGTATTGCCTCACAAACGCAGGTTTCAGTTTAGGTATACATACTCGGCGTACCCAGGTTTATCTCAGCACTGTCACCTGGTATATCATGAGAGAAGGGCGCTGACTGACAGACCTAAAGTTTACACCGCTAAGATTATCTCTCACTTCTACCAGCACAGTAGAGTCAGCATGTTCTCCTGACAGGCAGCCGTAATAACAGGGTAGCTAGTTTATCAGGCTGGGACCACACAGGAATTCACAGAGATGGAATCATTTAATAGGCAGAGTGTTTTGGCTTTCTGTCGTTTTATTATTTTATTTTCCCCCTTCGCTCTTGGCTGGGGTGACATTGAGTGGGTGTGTGGGGGGGGGGGAGCATGGGATCCTGTCCATTAACAACACATGAGAGGATGTGAGATGTGAATGCTGATACGGAGAGTGGCAGAGGTGACGTGCAATCCCGTTTCTATATCTGCCTAGTGTGGCGCTGCACTCGGCGAGCATTATCTTAAACCACAGAGCCGTTTTCTCATCGTTGGTAACTCACGGGGCTTTTTCGTCTGAATGCTTCCCTGCCGTGCCTCTGAATAAATCTCTATAAAAAAAAAACACACGTTTTTATTGGGCTTCTACTGTTGGAAGGTGACCTCATCCCCCAGTCCCAGACCTCATTACAAACTATCATTACAGAGAGGTCTAGACACAGTCCCTCACATTGTTGTATCCACTGTTTTACTGTGTTCCCCGACCTTTCAACACAATAGGTTATGATGTACCTTTAATACTGGAGTTTATCACCGGTGTTAAAACCATAATGTGAGCCCATACCTTTGTTATGGTTGACATATTCCTCAGGGCTTCCTCTACACCTCAGTATAATTTTTCAGAAATGTATGTCTCAGGTGGATCCTATTTCATGTGTGTCTACAGACTCTTGACCTTTTCCATATCCCACAGCTCCTCACATTTCCTCTACTGTATTGTCGTACAGTCGAGGTCAGCGAAACCAGTTTTTTTTTTTCCAAAAAGTGCACATAATGTGGAAAGTAATAGCTTTTGGCTATTACATTACAGAAAGACAGCACGGTTACTCTGCTTTCCTTCCTGTATCTCTGCAGTATGAACCTGACCTGGAGGGACATGCAGCACCTGGTGGTGAGAACGTCCCGGCCCGGACACCTCAGCGCCGGAGACTGGAAGACCAACGGAGTGGGACGCAGAGGTAGAGGATGGCTAGTCCAAAAATATGCACAGATGGTATTGTATGGCGTAGTATTTGTGCTTCCATCCTGGGCACGCAATGGGACTTTGTGAGCACATGCATTATATAATAATATTTATTTATATGATATAACTCTATGCTGTGCGCAGTAAATTGTTCAATATTGTGCACATGCGCGCACAATAATACCCTCTCACTCAGTTTCAAACTTGCTTCCAAAGTCCTTGGAGACCCGTCCTCTCAACGTCTGTGCTCTGTGCGCCCTCCGGTCTCTGTATGCTCAACCAACTTGACAAAGTGTTACAGCATGCCACAATTTCAGTCGAAAAGTTTGGAAAAAATTTATAATTTGTTATTGGCTGTTTTGCCTCCACTCTGATTGCCAGTAGGGTTATAGTTTTTTTTTTTTTTTTGCATGTTTTTGTCTGCCACAACATATTCTCTGTAAATCACTCCTCCTGTGTTGTCCTTTATTTTTATATTTTTCATGATGGCTTCATTTGAAACCATATTTGCATAATCCGCAACGTCAATGTTTTGTCATAGACAGCGCTGTTAGGCACACTGAGCAAGACTGCAGCCTGCTACACAACACAAGACCAACCGATTCTGAACAACCACCCACATTAGCGTTCCTGCTTAAGTCTCATCTAACTCACAAACGTGAACCCACTTCATGTCCCATGTCCAAACAAAAACATATGAAATATGGAAAAGTGCACAGCTGAAGTCATTTTCAAGCCCAGATAACAAAAAAAGAAACTGGTAAGCTGTAGCACAGCAAACAGCATGTGAACCCATCTGCCAATATCCTTATGGTCCATTTACATGCTGGTGCAGTCCTGACCCTTCAACAGCACTGTTAACGACATACTGTCTGCTCACGACGGTGCAAGGCGCTCCAGCTGGCTGAGACGAAAAGGAGTGTTTCTGATATTTCCTCAAGAACTTTTTTTGTTCCTTTCAATAACAAAAACAAATTAACATTTACAAAAATAAATATATACGGTATATTTTTGACTAGATTAGCAGAAAGGGATGCCTGAATCTGATTTGAATAACTGAAGCAACTGAATTTCTGCGCAGGATTGTAATTAACAGTAAAGAGTGGATTGTTGACTTGACAGTTATTTCTCTTTCTGTGATGTTTATCTCATCGTTGCCGCCCACCAACCTGTCACTCTCTTTATCTCTCCTGTCTTCTTTCCCCACAGTGAGTCATTCGTACGGCTATGGGCTTTTGGATGCAGGTGTCATGGTGGCTTTGGCACAGAACTGGACCACAGTGGGACCACAGCATCAGTGTGTTCACACCATGCTTGCAGAACCAAGGTCAGAAGGTTGACTTGAAGCTGCGTGTGTGTGTGTGTGTGTGTGTGTGTGTGTGTGTGTGTGTGTGTGTGTGTGTGTGTGTGTGTGTGTGTGTGTGTGTGTGTGTGTGTGTGTGTGTGTGTGTGTGTGTGTGTGTGTGTGCGTGTGTGTGTGTGTGTGTGTGTGCGTGTGTGTTTAGTCTCATAATGAGCACTTGCTGTTCTATCATCCTGCTCAGCCTGATCGATGTCACTGTCTTCTCCTTGGAGCTGGGACATTCATGTAGATTTGTAGTACGGCGCTATTGTCTGTAGCCACACAACATTAACCACCTTCCCCTCCACTCGTCAAACCTGCAGAGACATCGGGAGCAAGCTGGTGTTCAGCAAGAGCGTGGATGCCTGCTGGGGACGACCGGAGTACGTCAACTCTGTGGAACATGTTCAGGCTCGCCTCACTCTCTCCCACAACCAGAGAGGAAAATTGGCCATTCATCTCATCAGCCCACTGGGCACACACTCCACCTTGCTGTTTCCCAGGTACACAGTAAAATACACCACTATACACACCAAGCAAGCCGGGCCATGGTATAAATCTCTTTCTTTTACACACACAGACAAACACATTGTGCACCTTGGTTTTATCTGTGCACAGATACTCCCACAAGTATACTGTCTGGGAAAAACTGCATTCTACCTTTAGAAAAAATAGCACTAACACTTCATCTCCCCCTTTTCTCTCAGGCCCAATGACTTCTCCTCTGAGGGGTTCAACGACTGGGCCTTTATGACCACGCACTCGTGGGACGAGGATCCTCAAGGGGAATGGACACTGGAAATAGAAAATGTAGCAGCTAATGGACGAGACTTCGGTAACCCGCCTGGTCACATCACATCAAACCTACATTCGTGCCGGCATGCACTTCCCCATTGTAAATCCTCCTGCATATTTTCACGCTTCTCAAATTAGCCTCTGCTCGGTTCCCGTCTTTCTGTATCTCTCAAAAGATTCAGTTTATACCATTTTTGGTACCAGAGGGCAGCATCTCTCAGAAGCACATGCGGATTAAAACTCTAAAGCCGCTGGACAGATAAATATTTTTCTGCAAGAAAGTGGTTGGTAAACTTTTCATTATAAACTTTTTTATTACAATCATCGGGCTGCATTTTCTTTCAGAAGGCTAACAGCGGCATATTTTCAGGAGAGTTGACTCGTTAAGTCCTAGAATTCGTGTGTGGCTTTGGGAAATAAGATATGAAGGCATCCTTTCCTCCTCTACTGTTGTTTTTGGTCCGCTCTCATCGCTTCCTTTTCTTCCACCCCCATATCCTCTTCTCAGCTAGTTCACACTGTTCCCTCTCTGAGAGGTGTTACTTTGATATTCTCTCTCTCTCTCTTTCCCTCTCTCAGTTGTGTTAAGTCAGTTCATCCTCATCCTGTGGGGTACTGGACCCAGCGTCGTCAACCCCTCCTCATCTGACTTCCCTCGGCCGTCCAACAACAGCTGCAAGACCTTTGATGCCCAGCAGATCTGTATTGGTGAGATCATTCAGGCTTCACATAAACTTTGAACAGGAATGTGGAATGGGCTCTTTTGTGTTGGAGGTGGCACACAGTATAGAGCAAGGAATCTTTGTCTGTCTGTCTGTGTGGGTTTGTCCTTCGCATATCTTAAGAACCGTTAATTCGATGCTGTTTTCTTTGGGACCCAGAGACGTGCAGTGTTGAAGATGGTTCAATTTGTTCAGTTTGGGCCTTTAACTTTTGAGCCTTAAGATTATTTTTTAAAAAGTCCAGACAAATCTATCTTGACAAACCACGCCCAATTGTGGCTAGCTATTGTCCGCCACTTTGAATTGTGTCTAATTCTACTACTACTCTTCCTACAAATTGTGAACAATCATCACCAAATTTAGAGCGGAACATCTCTGGACCAATCTGGACAAAGTAACTCTTTTGGATGTTTGATATTATACAGTTTTGCTATAGCTGGCCCCTCCAACTCAAATGCATGAAAGAGTCATACTACAGTATGTCATTAAAATATAATAAAAACTCAATGAGTAGTATGTCATTTAAAATGTCGTAAAAAAAACTCATAGTATACTGTGTACAAAATCATTGTATAGTATGTTATTAAAAAGTCACAGAAAAGTCCTGGTGTAATATTTCTTTATAATGTCATAACAAATTATAGTATCTCATAATAGTAGCTCATAAAAAGTCAGTAGCCTATAATATTTCACTTTGAAGCAAGGAGTCTCTGTATGTGTGTCTGTGGCTACGTCCTTTCCATATCGGGAGAGCAGTTCGTCTGATCTACTTCACACTCGGCGGGTGTATTGCCGGGGACCCCACAGACGAGCATTTTCGATTGTGGTGCAATTTGGCCAGAATGTGGCTCAATAACGCCGGACTTGTGTTTTGGCCTGTAACTGTGAATCATCAGTTTCAAAAATCAAATAATAGTTTTTCCTGGATTTTGTGGTTCCTGACGAATCCATCCACATAAACCTCGCCCTATTGCTTCCGGATTGATTTTCCGCCATTTTGAATTGTGTTCAAATCTGTTTTTCTGCCACCCCTGTCCATAAAAATCTCTGGCCCGAGCTGTAAAAAGTTTTTTAGGATGTTTTGATGGGCATGCTCTTGGAACGGGCACTGCACTAAATCTTATAATACAGGCTTTTGCTCAGACTGTGTTGGGTATTTCAAATTGTGAAAGCAAATGTTGTGAATACTGATTGTCTGTTAATAAGCTTCTTTTGCATTTGTTTACCCGCAAACTATGAATATGCACATTGCCATATGCCGTATTAGTTTGAGTCGGAGTGTGGGACGTATGGAGAAGCAGCAGGGGAGATTAACACTGCGTCAGTGTGAGAGGTGCACATTGTCAACAACTGTTCAGGAGGACGACTCCCGCACTGAAAGGCAGAGGAAGTGTTCAAACGCTTCTTGATTAGTTCAGACTTCTCCATACTTTATCTAAAAAATACATTTCAAGAGTTGGTGTTTACACTTTTTTTTACAGGACCATGGAAGTCAAAGGTTCCTAGAAAGGACTTTTTAATTTGGTGATAATTTATATTATTAACAAATGAACATGAATCTTTATTCAGTGCACAGGAGATCAGCTGAAAGTGCAAATGTCTTTCTGTTTCAAAGTGAAGGCAAGCAGATAATTCCACAAATATAAAGAATATCGTTTTTTAAACAGATAAATTAATAGTAACTTGGGTTTAAATGGATTTTCTTTTTTTTTAATTCAGATTTTAGCAGTTCTTTCAACTGCTATTAACAGTAACTATTCTTACTCGTACTGTTAACACTCAAATAAATTAGTTTCTATTTGGACAATCTCTGATCTCTCTGTTTTCCAACAGAAATAAAAGATAAATTAGGGATGAAAAGATTAGTCTATTAATTGATCAGAAAATGAACTGCTGTGATAATTGATTGATCCTTTCTTATCTTTCAAGCAAAAAATACCAAACATTACATGGTTCTAGCTTTTCAAAATTGCTGGTTTTCACTCTATTACACTGTTGTAAACTGAACATTTTTGTGACTGTTGGTGCAACAAAAAAAAGCAACTGCCATTTTTATAGTGTGCTTTTTTATTGGAATGTGTGAGACTTAACCGCCCTTATGCTTTCATCTCCCACGCTGCATCCAGAGTGCAGCCCCGGCTTCTCCCTCTTCCTCCAGGGTTGTGTGAAGTTGTGTCCGCCGGGCTTCACCTCGGGCCCCCAGCTCCTCAACCTCTCCCTGGAGAACTGGGTGGACTTGTCCTCTGTCCAGGCCTGCCTACCGTGCAACCCCGCCTGCCTCACCTGCTCTGGCGCCGGCCCTACAAACTGCCTGTCCTGCCCGCCTCACAGCCACCTAGTTCTCACCTCCTGCCTGCACCAGAACCAGGTCCAGCGCAAATCCCCACTAGTTGGGGGCCTCCAGGTTGACAGAGCCCAGCCAGAGGGGGAGATCCCAACAGCAGCGGACGACAGCGGAGGAGGCGAGGAACCTCCGGGGCTCAGTGTCGCTCCGTCCACGCAGCTGCCTGCGGTCGTTGCCGTGCTCAGCTGTGCCTTCATCCTGGCTGCCTTCGTCGGGGTCTTCTTCCTGCTGCAGATGCGCTCAGGCGCTGCTTCTTTGGGCTGGAGGACCAAACTGCCCTCTGTGTATTCAGAGACGGGGGTGCGGATGGGCTGCAGTTTTGGCTGCGGCCAAGGAAGGGAGAGGAAGGCACGGATATGCTACAAGGGGATCCCCACTGTGTGGGGGGATGAGGACATGATCGCCTACCAGTCTGAATCAGACAGCGAGGAAACGGACGGTCACGGCGAGAGGACAGCTTTTATCAAGACCCAGAGCTCGATCTAGCTGAACCTGCATCTGCTGTTGTGGTGTCTGACATCACGGCACCCTGGGTCTCATCAGCATTTAGATCTGACTGTGTAGAGCTGATACCAGAAAGAGAATCACACAAAACGCAGGCCTTGCTGTCCCATCAGCACCCCATCCAAATGCATTAAAGAGCCATTTGTTTTGTATGTATTTATTAACATTTGTTGATTGATCTTATTTGATTAATATCAGATGTATTCATTATGCATTTGACTCTTTGTCACCAATTTGAGGTGTTATGCAACTGTGTTATTTATTTATTTTTTGTTTAATGACCTGCTTGACCATATTTTGTCCAGTTTGTCAAAGGGAGTATTCCACAAACTAAGTATCGCACCCCAATAAAGTTTGAGGCATTTACAAGAGAAATCGAACTCAAAGCAGCCGAGGCCGAGACGTCCTGGCTTTTAGTCCCACGTGTAGTTAAAATACCACGAATCCTACATCTGCCTATTAGAGCCGCTCTGCCTGTTAAATGCCCATGATTTTCAAGCTCCACACCCCCCAGTTCCTGAAAAAGATTTGAGTCTGCCAGCCCAATAACCAATCAGAGCTCAAAAGAACCCCGGTGACATCATTAGTGTTATTGTTTCAGACTTGTCAAAGCTCCTCCAGAACTACGGAAGAACGTTGTACAACCCTAACAGGCCGAGTAGTACTTTCTGTGACAAGTAAACTGCTCCTCTAAGCCAGTTGAGTGCATTACTGTCCCCAAATATGCATTGGTTTGTCATCAACACAAACACCTGGCCATCGGCAGCAGCATTGCCGTTGTATTTGATCATGTTCCTGGCAGATTGTGGGCCAGCGGTCATGAAGTTGAGACGCTATTCATTAATAGTAAGAAAACTTTAAATGGAAGATTTCTGCAGCGCACTGGGACAGCATGATAAAACATCCTGCTGGCTGTTTGATGAGCGAGAGACTGTGGAGGATGCTCTGTTTTCAATCAATGCTCAGCGGGGATTGCCACCGCAGCGTAGACTCAAAATCTCATTGACTTGTAGTAAAGTAACACTGTTTCTGAATGAAATGAAAATAACACTATAACTGCTCGGCTGACCTTTACAACATTTTCCCTCCAGGTTTCTGCTGGTAAGAAATTAGATCATTTTCTTTTCATTTTCCCCCACGGAGCATATATTGATTTTGGGGCTTCTCTACCAGGACGTCTTCATCAGGGTGAAGCTCTTCTCCTCTTTATTGTGAGCGCCATACATCGAAAGACAAACACATGCTTTATTGCGCAACAGTGTAGACTCGCCGCTACGCAAGTTGAATCAAAGCCTTTCGATCCGAAGGGCAGAATGATTACAGTGATTTAAGTAATGAGATCTTGTATCGCATTTTCTACGTTTGTTTTATATACTTTTTTATTTAACTGACAATGGATGTTGATATTTTGGAGATCAGTTTCATGCTGGAATAAAAGTACTAGCTGTTGCATAGATGGACTGTCTGTGTCTTAACTGCCAGATTTGAAAACTTTTAGGGTTTTAGGCATCTGAAACCTAGCCCCTGACTCACAAACACCAACCGAGAGAGCAGATGGTTCATGGCTTGTTCGCGGTCGTATATCATTGTCGAAAGTGTGTTTCCTTCACTCCGGGCATTTGGCTTTAACAGGGTGCCAGCATTCTGTTTTCTTCTCAATACTCTCCGGTGGTCGGTGAGCGTGCTTCCTTCCCCAAAGGCCCTTAAGAAACAAGTTTCTCAAGTTTCAATATGCCGGCCCCTGAAAGTTTAAATTAATATAAATGGAAGATGTTTGTATGCACATGGGGAAACAATGCCAGCTGGTAGCAGCGTTGTTCATTAGCAGCTTTTCTTCTGTAACACCCTCTACAGAGGCAGGTAACTGGGTTCATGGGTGAAGGTACATTCATTCTGTGCTCCATAATTAGATCTGCCGGGAGAACTGGCTGCACAATTCAGTGCCCCTCGGATGCGCCATGCTTCCTATTATATAAGCCGTATGTGTGGAAATAACAGTGTGCGTGTATTGGCTCATGTAGTTCAAAAAGTGGATGGGTTTAAAAGTCTTGTGTCTCCTAATAATTACATGCGTCTGTGAGCTGGTTTTCGTTGGTTCTTTGATGTATACCCTTTAGCCTGGATTAATTAGCGCTCATTGTCTGAACAACGATGCCCACTAAAGGGCTTGGCAACAAGAAATATTAGATTAATTAAGAGAACAAGAGCCCCGTTAGCTGATTTCACATTCAGATCAGTCTCATTATTCCAGCTAGTCAAACCTTATTGGTGTTTGTGCTGAATCTGATGCTCATGGATAAGGAACACAGTCGGCACCAGCAGAGTAAAATGCAGAGGCTGGGCGTCCCCCGGGTGCCACCACAGGCATCACTTCCCACACACACACACACACACACACACACACACACACACACACACACACACACACACACACACACACACACACACACACACACACACACACACACACACACACACACACACACACACACACAGAGCCACTTCCTTTCGCCTCCACACATGCAGTGCAGTGATCACTCTCAGGCCTCCCTGCCGCCACACTTTCTTTACGCCTCTGTGTCGCTGGTCCATTTTTATGAAGCGTGAACAAAGAAACATTTCTTTTCATGTTCACCTCCTGCTCAGCTCTGTCGCTGATGCCCTGCACCTGACAGAGGGGTACACATGGGTGATAACTTGCTGCGGTTAACTACGTGAGATTTACAGGGTGAGCGTCGACGGCCGACAGCCTGCTCTATTCCAATATCGGGTCGACTCGTTGACTGCCAACCGCTGACAAGAGAAGCACTGGACAGTCTGAAAGTAACACTTATCTGACTGACAGCATCTGTGCACTGGACTGTGCTGCTGTACTAACTCAATGTTGCCCCCTACTGATAGAGAATCAATTGAGCTCTTTTAACTGCACGGAAACACAGCAGATTCACAAGTGCATTAAAAAGAAGAAATCGAATTAATTTCAGATAGAGACACTGTTTTAAAAAAAGACACGCTTTGTATTTTTTTATCTTTATTCAATCCCCATCTCTGTTCTACTGCAGCTTTAATCCATCATGAATAATCAATGCAGAAGAGACCTTGCCTTCATATATTACCTCTGCTCAAACAAAGACAGACATCACATACTAATTAAAAGAAATATTATACAGAGACTCAGACGCACACCGAAACAGAAGGAGAGAAGCTTATGACGACGTTGGACAACAGGAAAAAGTGCAATTTGAGATGCAGTGAAATCTGGTCTTAGAGAGGGGGGGGGGGGGGGGGGGGTAGAGATATCAGGGTAGAGGAGGGGAGCAATAAAGCAGTAGAACTTCCTCGGAACAATGAAGAAGACCAGTTAAAGTGATGGGACACAGTGGGGCCGGGTGAGCTCAGTACAAAGTGGTTCACAGGTGAGCTGTTAATGTCCCGCCTCAGCTCTGATGATGACAACATCCTCCACGGCTGCTGCAGAGGCAGATGTGCACCAGAAAAAGGCCGTGTGCCTCAAGACAGCCTCGGATTAAGAAGCACTGTGGAGCTGAAATTATAAAAACAAACTGCAGCTCTTTTGAAAGCATTTCTTCTGTGTCGAGGATCCCTGCGTATGACTTGACGAGATTTATTTTTAAAAAGGGTCAGATCACCCAAATTACAAAAATACCTTAATTGGGAAAAGTTTTGGCGGTATCTTGGCATACAGATAGTTTTGGTTTTGAGAATTCTCTTTCCGAGATTTCAACCACCAACGGAGGGGAATGGAATTTTACTCAAATCGCTCAAAACAATTACAAAATCTAAGAAAAAATAAATAAAAACAGCAACACTGCCCAACATTCAGTTTTCACTTCGACGATTGCTGTGTCCCAGTCTCATACTATAGTTAGATGTACTACACACCCATGTTTATAGTGTTTTTTTTTTGTAGTTGTAGACAACAATTCAACATACTCTGACTGAAGCAGGAAATAATGCAATACGTGCAGCCAGCAAAAGAAAATCAATCTATGATTTCAGCTTCTCAAATGATGAGTGCTATTCTTCAGTTCAAAATGTTTGAAAATCTTTAATATCTCTGGGTTTTGGATTGTTGTTGGTACAAAACAAGTCATTAAAAAGACAAACTTGCACATTCTCCACTTTTTTTCCCGCCATTTTATAGACTTGACTTAATGAAAACAATCATTAGCGGCAGCTCAGGACAGATATCTCAAAACCCAATCTATCTGCATGGCCAGATTTCTTATTTGGGTGAACGAACCCTTTCATTGTTCTTCATCTCCAACGGGAAGCTCCCATTGTGCTGCAATGATAATGACCCAACGGCTCCACACAGACATCCAACAGTACTAAGAATGGTCCCTGATAGTGTGCACTGTAACCCCAATACACCCCAGAAAAAATAAATCCTCAAAAATTCACATTAACATATTCTACAGACACACACATATATACATACATACGGATATATCTGCCTTGTAGTATTGAGGTAAAGTCTTTGTATAGTCCTCTACTGCATACAGTATGGTACACAAACCACCCTCGCCGCAGTGAAGTACAAGCACAGGAATGACAGACAGACGCTTTGAAATAAACGGTTTCCTCATCAGCGAAGAAGAAGCTCCGGGGAGGGAAAAAGAAGTGACGGAAAGAAAGTCTGCTGACCATCTACAAGCGAAACCCCGCGAACAGAAGGTAAAAGTCATCCGATATGATTAATGATTAATAGTGACTGATGCGAGCCTCTTGGACTCAGACGTACGATAAAGAGCTACAAGAGCTGCAGCATGGGTCTCCTCGCGAGCTGAGAAGAGACCACACATTCTCTTTGCTGCATTCGAGTCTGTCAAAAAATAAATCAAGTACAAGTATTAAAAAAAAAAGAAAAAAATCGCTGTGATGCGTCTTCTTAATTGCATACATAAAAAAACAAACCCATACACCAAATAAAGCTTTGGAAATTGCACTCTGATGTGGCACAAGTCCCAGCACGCCTCCCTCCCCTCCCCTCCTTCCTTCCTTCCCATCTTTTGGGATATTTACATTCAGAAGTTCAGTCTAGGATGGAGCAAAGATAGAAAAAGACACGAGTTCTTACAAAGCAGAACTAAACGAGACTTCATTTTTGATTACAGAGTCGGTCTTGTTTTGGAACAGCTGCGAGTTCACCCGGGTTTCGCTGCTCTCGGAGGCGGCCACAGTAACAGCCATCGCCTGCCCCCTGCTGTGCAGTCAGTCCTGTTACAGTGGAACCTTTTTCCTCCGAGCTGTAGTGTTTATTGTTCTGCTTGACAAAACAGAGGGACCCAGACCCCCTTTTTGTTGCCAGTCTGTGGCCGGCGTGGGCCTGGTTCTTGGTCCAAGGAGTCTGGTGGGTTTTCATTGCCTCGCTCAGTCCCGACGGCGCTTAGCGCAGTTTGAGCTTGAAGGCGGAGATCTCCATGGGATCCAGGCTGATGGTGGAGTCGTTGGCCAGAGGCGTGCTGGAGTGCATCAGAGTCAGGGACATGGGCTGGAGCAGCTGCAGGTCCAGGTTCTTGAACAGTCCCGATACGCTCAGCTGCAGGGAGCAAAGGCCGGAAGGCCGAGGGCGTTAGAAACTAAACAAGCTGGCTTAAGAGAGACTGCAAATACGGAAATGACCAAATGTCAAGTTTAGCTTACAAATCCTTCAATGTTTCACTAAAGTAAAAGTACAGACTTAACCAAATGCACTTAGATAACAGCAATATAAAAGAATTGCCCCTGACAAGAGTTATATTTTTTGATTATCACAAATATGAATGCATTAATATTTAAACAGCACTTTAATGTTGGAGGTCTAACTAACTGCTTTATATTCGGTTTGTTAGTTTAATCATCATCATATTTTATAAAATGACCATATGTTTTGTATGTAAAGTATCAATCTGATCAACAGCTACAGTAGTGAAGTAAAACGTTCAATCACTCCTGAAATGTAGAGTAGAAGTGCATAAAGAGGCGTCAGCGTCGTCGCCAAAGTGTCGCGCCGACCTCCGGTTCCCCCTTTAGGTAAACACTGTTAGCTCTGTCAGCACGTTTGCTGTTGTTTGCACTGTTTACACCGGTAGCCTCTGGCTCAGCCATCGCCATGTTGAGAGCCATCTGGAGGCGACAGATAACCTCTGAATATCGATTAAAGCACCTTTAAGTAAAGTACTTAGTTACATTTAACAACCAAACGAGGCTATTTTATTTCGGGTTTTTTGTTGTTTTTGTTGTTTTTGTTGTTTTAGTGTTTTTGTTGTTTTAGTGTGTGTGTGTGTGTGTGTGTGTGTGTGTGTGTGTGTGTGTGTGTGTGTGTGTGTGTGTGTGTGTGTGTGTGTGTGTGTGTGTGTGTGTGTGTGTGTGTGTGTGTGTGTGTGTGTGTGTGTGTGTGTGTGTGTCTACTCTGACCTGTCCTTGTGTGGTGGTGCAGTTGAAGCCGAGGTTTGGAGCGTCCAGGCCACAGTCCAGCGCCAGACGGTGAAGAATCAAGGCTGTGTAAGGAGACGGAGCGTGGGGGTCCTGCTGCTCACACAGAAGACACGTGTCAAGTTCAATACAACCAATACCCCCAAAAAATAATAATATATATATATATTTATTTTGTCTCGTCACCTGGCTCTGGATGCTGCGCAGGTTCAGCAGGTGGAAGTCGCAGGGGAGGATGGACTTCAGAGGGGCGAAGGTTTGCAAGGGAGGGATGCCGCGTCTTTTTGGCAGGACGGGCATCACCAACACCTTGTGGTTCAGGAAGGAGTTGGTCATGTGACCGAGTACAGACGGGAAGCTGGTTGTTGCACTGTCCATCATCTGGAGGAGGGCAGAGACAGATTTAAGCCACAGTAGTAAATGACAGCGCAAGTACAACAACATGAATGAGTGGAGTCGTTCTTTTGCCATTGCTGCACTACACGATGAGGAATAGGCTCTAACTACTTTGTCAGAGTACAACGTAAGTTTCTAATTCTAGACCAGTCGATCTATAAGTTATAGTTTATGCCACAGCACCGGGGTGGCATTTTTAAATCGAGAGCATTACAGTGTTTGAAACATGATGTTTGATGTTTGTCGAAAAGCCAGAGCAACTTCATCCCAAACACCATCAGCAGTTTTACCATCGAGCTGCATGATAAAACTGCGACCAATGCTTTCCATTCTCTGCCAATGTGCATTCATTTACTTGATCAAATCACATCGTTGCTTTCACTGGCGCTGTCTTGAAGACGGACCGGTTTGGCTACGGCTAAGAGGTGGAGGGAAAGCTACGACGAGTGCTAACAAGCATTTTCACTGTTGCCAAGGCAACGTTACCTCGCGAACTCCGTCACTCGAGATTTTGGAGAGGACAGAATGAAACAAGGACGAGAGTTTGGCAAAGACGCCACCATGCTGAAGGTAATGGAGTGAAAAAACAAAAAAGGTAAACAAAGTTAGAGTGGGGAGAATAACAAAAAGACAGATTTGGGGGGAGGGGGGGGGGGGGTAATGAGTACAGACGGAAGATATGAACAAAGGTGTTACTGAACACAGAATGAAGGACAAAACACAGCTTTGCACATTTCTCTTAGAGAGTCATTCAGAACCCCAGAGTCAGATTTGGTGAGCTGGAATTTCAAGGGCGCTCGCCCAGCTGCCGTAACCGCCTCCGCCGTCATCTTACGGACCTTGTTGCCCGTGGATCTCCTCTCCAGCAGCAGTCGGAAGCGGTTGGTTGTCTTCTTGTTGTCCTTCAGGCCCTGACCCAGCCCACGATTATCATCCTGCATCAGCCGTCGGTCCATAATCACTTCAAGCTGGCCTGAGGGAGGCGATGGAGAAAGGACGACATCCATTACACAAAGCCCGCGCAGTGAACGTTCAGACATCAGTCGATGAAGACAAACACTTTGAGCTATTCGTCATTTACAAAGCGGCTCCATTATTTGCAGAACGATGATAAAACGATTGGCTCGGTACATTAACGTGTTTTGCTCTCGAGGGACGCGAGGGAGAGAAAAGTGCTTCAATGCTATTCCACACAGGGTCAGAGAGGGCAAAGAAAGAAACAGAGAGTGCATCTCAGAGACAACTTTCATTAAAAAAAAACAAAATGAAGAAAAATCACACAACATTAGATGAAATGTAATAAAGACACAGACCACTCTCCAGGCTGGTGACACCCAGGGACTGAGCTGTGTGCAGCGTGAGGCGGTGATGGCTGTCCTGGATGTACGCCTGGCTGGGCATGGGATAAAAGTTGGCCTGCAGGGGAAGCTTTAGGTGGTGGTGACGAGGCTGCATCTACGAGAAGAGAACAAACACAGAATGACACAATAAGTCAAACTTACAGCGCAAGGAGGGATGTGAAATGTTCAGGTCAGGGATCGTTAACTTGAGAGAAATGCCGCTACATTCAGTTTCAAGACGGTTATAAACTAATCTGAGCTTCTTTTTGCTATATTAAGACAGCATGCTAAGAAATAAAAGTGATTCTTCTCTGATGCCCGAGGGTGGGACTGACCTGGAAGCCATTGAGATCTGTGTAAAAGACGTCTCCACTCTGGATGTCCGTGACCAGTCGCATTGCCAGCTCCTTATTGGTCTGATCTCTGATGTCCACCATGGTGGTGATGTCTATTGACAACCCATCTACCCCTGAAAACACAAAACCACAGAGAACCAAAGATCAGGCTTCAGAAGGACGTTAATGGAAAAATGTGATCTATAAAATTGTGGGACAAACGCTACTTGCAAATAGTATTTACATTTGCCTCCTTAAAGTAAAGAATATGTCGCTTACAGGAACAAAGTAATTTCATTTTAAATTGTCACTTTGAAGCTTTCTCAAGGTCCATTTGAACCGATTCCACGATGCCGTTTGGTTTGATTATTACCTGGCACATTGTGTATGCGAATGGTCTGCTGGAAATGCTGGTAGTGTGCCACCACCTCCGAGAAGAGAGGCCCCTCCACGACGCGCACCACCGGTGGCTCTTTCTGGTTGTAGGGCTGAAAGCAGGGAGAGAGTGTAAAAAAAAAAAAAAACATCATGAGCAGAATTTGTGCTAAAAATGAAAGAGGAAGAACAGCACAGAGATAAAAGGAGACACCAACACAATGGATGACTACATACAGTATGGCAGCGACGCCCTTAGGCTCTGTTGTTTTTTTTTAAATCAAGAAAAGATGAAGCGGCACCCAGTCTGCCTGCCTTTCCACCCCGAGCACCCCAGCATGAGACAAAGACACAATACACAAGGGAGACTATCAAAGCCTTTTGAGAGGCAAGTAAACATCGGAGATATAACAGATGAAAGAATACCTTTGCTTTTCCATCAGGCAGGAAGAGGTAAGCTCCACTTTTGTCTTTAGAGGCACGGGTGCCGTAGACGATGAACTCCATCTGAACCTTCACTTCCTGAGGATCATCCTTTCGTTTGATACTCTGCAGATGAAAAAGCCATAAAAGAGGAAAAGAGCACAGCATTAAAAAAAAACACAGAACTAGAAAAGAGATGAAAGGTGGTTTGAGCAGCAACAAGACATTCCATGTTCACTTTGATCAAACAGACTTGGATTATTGGGCAATCAAGTTCAAGATTTTTATCTCCGAGAAGATCAAAGATAAAAAACAGATGAGCAAATCCTTAATTCAGATATTAAGTCAACCAGTGTAAGAGATGTCAAAACACAAACCTCTAGAAGGCCAGTGGCTCCAGAGAAGCCCAGCGTGAGCGACTGGCTGCTAATGTAGAAGGTCTGAGGGTCGGACTGCTGAGAGCGGACAGGAAGCGGCTCCACGGCTCGAGCGGTGACGCCCCGACCAGACAGCCTGAGCAGGGTGTCGGAGCGGAGCGTCATGGGCGAGTCAGGAGAGTCGTAAAGATGGAACACAGCCAGGCCCAGCGGTGGAAGACGGACCATGAATGTTGCCTGAATGGAAGGTGGAAGAGCAGTTGGACACAAATGAAATAAGCACCCATGTATTGGTTGTGTTTTACAGTACCTACTATCTGAACAGAAAGTGTTGACCACAAGCCATTTATCAAAAGTTAAAAGCATTTCGATATTAGCAACAGTGTGCCGTCCGTAAAATGTGATGAGAGGTGGCGTTAATGAGACTGTTTGTATTTCATTTAAATTCATTGCTTTCTGTGGGAGGAGAGCATTTTATTTGGGCACAATAAATTAAATCGACAGAGATGTGGTGAAGCAAATAGGATGTTTTTTGTAAATGCTGCAGATATCAAATACAATATGAGCTGAATCTGTTTCTAGTGATAGCTTGCAGTTAGATATCAAAGGAAAGAGGTGAAAACTACACATTCATAAGTCTGAGGCCACTTACTTCACTAGGCAACATACAATATCCATACATAAACATAGTTAAACGACTACTCCTCTAATTTAGCATTGCACTTCTATAACACACAATCTTTTTTTTTTTTTTTTTTTTAGATGTATGCAATCTTCTTCCTTGTCCAAATCTGGTGTCTACATTACCCAAAATGCAATTCGGCTGCCGACAGTTTGCACTTTACACACGTAACTGCGACGAGTAGTCTTTATCGTCTATAACAGCTGACGTGAGGACAATGATGGAGAACTGTGTCGACACTGCTGCTGTGCTAGTGATATTGATATCACTATGCGCCGACTCTATCCATTTGCTTACCTCAAATACCTCTGCACTCATTTGACTAGCAGAGCTCCACTGAGCACTCAGCTGCACAGGGAGGGTCTGTCCGTCCTCGGTAAGAACCCGCACCCTGACCGTGTTGACCAGCACAGTCACCGCACACAGGCGCTCCTGCTCGATGGGGTTGAACAGAACCAGGTACCTGGCAGAGAGAAGGAAACAAATCAATCAAGAGGCACGGGATGGGCGAGGAGAGGCTGAGGTAGGAGGAGATGAAAGATGTCAGGGGATAATACCTCGGTCCTGCTGGATCCAGCTCGATTAAAGTGCTCTGAGGCAGAGAGTCTTGAGTTGCACGCCTGTCATCCTACAAAATGAAGTGAATAACACGGGAAACACAATGAGAAACCTGCATATTTATTATACAGTGACGGAAGCATTCCTCCGAGTGTCCTCTTACCGTCTCCAGGAAAGGCTCCGTCTGGTAAAACCGATAAAACTCCTTGTTTTTCATCACCAGGAAATGAGCAGCATTGATGATTACTCTCTTCAGACCAATGAGTGAACGCAGTAATCTAGGGAGGAGGAAGAAGAAGAATCAATGGCTGACTGCAGCAGTCACAGCTTGCTATTTTTGCTTCAAAGTATTGAACGGGCTATGAACTATGAAGTAGCCACAGAGGCAGAGGATTAATAAGAGGGGACCCTGTTTTTCCATTTCATATAAATTGCATTTTTAAACTTTATCTATTCAATCCATATCCATTTATTTCTGAACAGTCAGGTCCTTACCTGGTGCCGTAGTCAGTGACAACATTCTCTTTCGCAGTGCCAGTGATTGCATCGTGATGTTGGAAGAGGCCAACAGACTGCCGCGCATCCACCAGCAGGGCATAATCTGAGACCGGGTAGCGCCCATCCATGCCCACATGCCGAGCGTTCGCAACCGCCAAGCTGTAGAGGATCTCTGCCCCCCTGAAACACAGTGACAAGCAGTAAGCATTGGAGAGCCCCATTAGTAGCTTTGTTTAGTCAGTTAAAAAGGTGCTTTAAGACGACTGCAGAGGATTCAAACCCCTCAAATTGCTCAGAAATATATTTCTGGGATTCATGCAACATGCTCATATGGATACTTTTGTATGTTAATGTGTGCATTATAGGTTTTTGATTGTTCACAGTTGAGAGAAATAGGAGAAATGAGAATTAAAGGCACAATCAATCAATAAGTTGTGCGATCATATGAACTAAAGCTATAACTAAAAAGTTTTAAAACAAGCATTTTGTGTTGCATTTCATAATATAGGCCTTTTTTTCAGATCTATATATCTTTTCAGAGATAAAGAAAAACCTTAAGCAGCATCAGAGATTATTATTGATTCAATTGCGATGTGGTTTAGGGTTATATATAAAAAGATCCGCTTGGGAGTGATACCAGGTTCCGATCATGCGTTTTGATTTAGATCGTGGCTTTGATTTGTACACAGGATCCTGCAGGTGCATGCACGCCCCTTAACCTAGTACGCCAATGCAGCAAATTAAACAAAGTGCCTGTTGTAGAACTCCTTGACATAAACAGCTACAGCATCATTAACACACCGCAGGTTGTAGCTATAAGTGACTTATAAGTGCCTCACCTGAGATGCGACTCTATCACACGGTCCAGGCTCTTGTAAAAGGGGCGAGAGGTGAAATAGCCAGTCCAGTAGTGGTCTTCCCGGTCTGCGTAGGCAAAGAAATCTCCACTAAGCACTGGGAAGTCTGCAGGTCTGGACCCCTGGGCCACTCCGTGTGCTTTGTATACAGCGTTGAAGTACTCTGAGAGAGTCCCAAACTGAGCCTGCAGGAGCAGCCAGACACATGACACATTGTTCAAAAGAATAATTGAATCAAAACACAGCTGCACCGGGTAAAAATAAAAATAAACTTTCTCATCAAAATGCATGCGCCTTTCATCTTACATGGTATCTTTTGAAACAAACATTGAGTTGTGACAGACTCTTTGTTCTGTCAGCATGATTCATCATGCAGTGGAAAGGTTGTACAGAACGATACTTCTATCTACTACATGCTGAGGAACAAAAACAACACGGTTTATGATAGTACACAAATAATGTTCTCACCTGGACGTGCATCTCTGGGTGAGAATTCATGTAGTCGAACAGCTTCTGGTAGTTGGTGTACTGCTGATCCCACTCCAGCGCCTTGTCGTAGCGGAAGTCATCTCCCAGAGGAACAAGAAGCACTTTGCTGCGGTAGAGTTTGGACTTTTTACGGTACTGATCCAGGAGCAGGTTTGCCCTGATTGAGGCGGGGAAAGAAAGAAATAAGGAAAAACTGTGGGGACACAATTTTTTGGCATCCAACCTGCCTTACTTTGCATACGCCAGTTTTGTAGGAAATGACTATGACCTTGGAAAGAGGAGGATGAAATTAGCCCCGAGGGTATTTTCCATTAACCACTGAACTATGTTCCGTCCTCTAAAAGCTGCAAAACTATCTGCAGTCCATGTCGGTCTCCCACAGTCCATCCAACCTCTATGGCTGTTATCATTGGCACAGGTTCAAGTTTAGTTTGTTTGTTCGGGGCTAAAACAGATAACATTCTGAGTTTTGCAACAGCAGTGACCGATCTGCTGTATTTGTGCGTGTGTGTGTGTGTGTGTGTGTGTGTGTGTGTGTGTGTGTGTGTGTCATTACATAAGACAATGGAAACCAGCAACTTCTTACCTTTAGGGTGCTGGGACTACAGAATATTTGCCCCTTTTGCTTAATTAATTACTGACAGATTCATTTTTAACTAAACAACTAATCAGCTCTAATATACACCAATAACAATATATCTGCAATAACCCATTTTTAGCTAATATATCAGCCCAGCCGATATATCAGTGCAGCTCTAACCAGCATCCTAAAATGTGTTCTCCGAGACAAAGTCAGGATGGATCACTTCCACCCTGTAACTTGCCCAAAGTAAGAGACCGAACACCCCACGTGTCTCACCTCTCGGCTACATTGGCTTCCACCACAGGTTTCGGGGGCACTTTCCAGGGACAGTTTATCCGACCACCCGGTAACCTCTTGAAATCAAACTGGCAGCAGACCTTCGGGTCGGGCCCGCAGGTGTGCGGCACGTCGTAGCTGTAGAACGGCATCATGTGGCAAAAGATGTCCGTGTTCGATCCAGTGTCTGTCAAAGCAGTGAAGTCAAAAATCAAAACAGCAGCCTGAGAGACATCTATTGTTGACTGCAGGAATGGAATACACTAAACAGGCACGTTCTGCTGAGTAAGGGTGGCATTTGTGATCGTATTCACACCGGTGCTTTAAGTTCACAATCAAACCTACAGTGTTCTCCGGGGACCGTCAAAAGTAATTCTGGATGAAGCAGAAGAAGGCAAATGACATCCGCAAAAGAACAGAGTACCACAAATTGATAATATCTAACAGCGTAATATCAGAGGATTTTTCTATTTAGAACAAATGGACAGTAAATCTTCAGCAGATGAGAAAGGAATAATAGCGACGATAGCACTTCTGAGGCTTTTTGCTCACTGGTTGTTCTTCCAAAACGTCCCTCTCTTTACAAGGCCATTACGAGCAGCGTGACTCTTTCTGCAATGAGCTTAGCAAAGATAAGCACATGAATGAGATGACGTCGCCGGCTCTGGTCCACTCACCCCAGGCCTGCCTCCACATAAACTCCAGGCTGCGAGTGGAGGCAAAGTGTTTTTTGATGGAGTAGTGGACCCTCTGGATGAGCATGCTGGTCAGGTTGGCCCTCTTCAGCAGATAGGACATGGTCGCACTGTGACCAAAAGGGTCCACCGCCCACCCGCTGCGAGGAGTGATACCTATGACAGTAAGCAAGTAGTTCAGGTTTATGCTCGGATAAAAAGAAGTGCAGCCTTTAGAAAGTCATTCCCCTCAGCAGGGAGCACTTAAAGTACCCACTGACTGAGAGGCTACACCTGCTGCATGTGGGATGACAAGCTCAGATGAGATCATCAAACCTTGAGACGACATCATTTTAACTTTAAAATATGTGGTGAAAAGGAATTGGGGTGATGGAAACACTTCAAAAGACACATTTAACCACCATTCGTCTGAATATGACCAAAGAGGCTCAAGTGAGGAATCATTTCAGATTGTGTACCGAGATTTCTCTCCAGCCACTGATGCCCTTCAATGAGCTGGTCTATCATGGCAAAGTAGTGAACGTTGGCTTCATCTGTCATAACCCAGCCTCCCGTGACAATCTCTAGCTGCCCTCCAAGGATCAGTCTGTTGAACAGAGAGGATTAAGAAAGCAAGGTGAGGATAATCCAGCCCTCAAGGAGGAGAGTCACATCAACCAGATAACAAGCTATTTTCAGAGCAACCACATTCTGCAAGCGGGTACAATCCATTGTGTAAAATACTGCACATTAAGGCCAGTAGGCATCAAGGAAATCTCAACTAATTGTCGAGAGTTAAGGTGGGGTAATTTAAAAAGACAAAGCCGTGTGCTTCTGCAAGCTGTGACTCACTTGCGCATCGCCTCCTGTTTGTGAACGTCTGCGGTCTCCCACCACTTGGCGAAGAATGAAATCTCAGACCAGATGAACTTCCTGCGAGGATCCTCAGCCAGCTTCACCACCATGTTGTTCAAAATATGCTGCGTCTGGTCTGTGAAGTACTTGTCAAAAGTCTTAATCCAGCCTAACAAGAAGATAAATGAGAGCAATTTGAAACAACAGTTGGCAAACAGACAGCCCTTTATGTAGCTGGCTGGTATGAAGGCAAGAAGACGGGGCGGGTAAGAGACTCTTAGTGCTGCAACAGATCAAAAATAAAACTCATATTTAATTCAAGTTGAGCTGTTCCCCCTCAGAAAGCTCTTTAGCGGAGTGGTTTCAAAGAATCAAAAGCACTTTTTGTGCAATTTGGTGATCGTCAGCGTGGAATAGTAATAGTCTATAAATATCCTGTCAAATATTCATCTCATATATTGTAGTCTAATATATTTTATAGAGATCAAAGTCGTACATCCTTCTGCAGTTATGCTGATAAGCAATGCCACTGAAATGGCGTAAAGTGCTCGTGGTCAGTTGTGAGGGGCGGGACTATTTACTGCAGGATTTCTAACATTGTGCATGCTTTGAGCTGCTTACCTTAAAATCCCTTCTTTGCATTTAGCGAAATGAGCCTATTACCAGTAAACCTGCTTTCACACGTCTTCAGTGTGAGCTGACAATATGCGTTCTGGTTGCAAAACACTCCCAGCGTCCATTAACCCTGGGCACTGGATACTGCACACAAAGACACTCAACAAAACTTTGCAGCAGAGTTTAATCAAATGCAGCTCCAAAATTCCCATTATTGATGAACAGAGTGTGCAGGTTTCTGCAGCCTGTCAATATATCAACAACTGTCAGCTTAGTCAACATAAGACAGGCTTAATACAAGCGTAATGAAAAATTCAACCTATAAATAGCGAGAGTTTTCCGATGCCAATATCTTTCTAATTGCATTGTTTGTGGCTAAGCTGTCAATTGTGTCGCCATTATGCTAATAATAATGACAACGAATGAATCGGGTTGTGAATGATTTCTGCATCCCCATCAGGTAAGGCCTCACAGTAGCTGACGAGGCACTTTTAACCTCCTGAAGAAAAGTGCTCAGACATGCTCCAAGGCCGCCGCGTCTTAAGATACAGACAGACTTTTAGACTAGCACAGAGACATTTACAGCTTTCAGTAAACTTTTGCTGTGTGTGTGTGTGTGTGTGTGTGTCATTTCCTTTTCAACTCACCTGGATCATTGTGGGAGTGGGGGACAACAAACACTTGCAGCTGTTCATTGTCCCACTCATCGGGTTCATAAGTAATCTCAAAGCCCTGTTTCCATACGCCGCCATCAGGGTTGTCAAACTTGAGGATGGAGTACACATCCAGCATCTAAAATCAAACACAAAGTCATCATTTGCTCAATAGACACACCCCAAATATATATATATATATATATATAACATAGCAGTGATACTGTTTTGGCCAATCAGGTGCTTAGCATTTTATCTATCTATACCACAAGCTCACCTGAACGTCTGCTTGACCGTGGCTGCCTAAAGCCGGTTGGCAATCCTGGGGCTTGACAGCTAGGAAAGTGGGCCGGCCGTCGAAGGGTAGGACCCAGGAACCATTGGCACTTCTAAATGGCAGGTGGCCGCTGGGAGACACAGCTCCTGTGTCTGTGAGCTCCATCACAGAGTCCTTTATGTGGCTGATGATTTGGTGGTTTTCCTCCAGGAGCTGTTCCAGCTGCTCTATTCGGTTTTGCAGAACCGAGATTTGGCTCTTAAAAGCCCACACACAGAAGAAAATAAAAATGATAAATCGCATAGCTGTATAACATCATAAAACTACTTCTACACATTCAGCCAAGGTAACAAACAGCAGTATGAGCTCAATCAGCCCTGAAGACATCTACACAACAATAGGGAAATAATCAGACATGTCTATTTACATTAAAATATTTTGGAAGAATAATACATAACACCTTGTGTTTATCATTTAGAATAATGTATATATGTTAATTGAGGATATTTAACATCTGGTGTACAAAACATTCAAATAAAAGTGCAACATAAATAAGTAGAGAAAGAGGTTTTCACATTATACGCACCACCATCACAGCACTTATTCTTACCCGTGGAAAGTTACCGCCATTCTGTCTCCTTGCAGGGTCATGTTGGACTCGATCCAACATCAGATACAGCGAGAACACAGCCACGCAGAATATGGCCCCTCCACACACTGTCACCTGTTTCCTCAACTTCATCCTCCTCTGGAGCGGTCTTCTTTCCGGAGTTTAAATTGTAAAAATGACCTTGACGGTGTGTTTCCCAGCACAGAGAGGGAAAAAGAAAAAAAGTCCTGGAATGCAATCCTTCACAGTGCAGAAAAAAAAAAAAAGTCAGGTAACCAGTTACGCCAGTGTTAATGGTTCACTTTCACTCCTGCGATGCCTCCAGCCTCCACTCACCATACTGGAGACCACGACGAAGGGGGCTACAGCAGTGGACAAGAGTACTAAATCAGCAATAGCTGGCAAGCAGTCTGTCAGCTTTGGCCAAACCACAGCCACCGGTGGGCTCCTTCAAAGTAGCCCTTGTGCTCAACCATCCAAACCAATGAGACTGCAGGAAAAGAAAAAAACAAACGCCACACAGAAGGGGCTCAAACAGGGAGTCTAGTGTCCCGGTAGCATGATGTGTGTCACAGTGGGCCTGCTTTCTGGGTCCAGTCCCCACTCCCACAGCACAGTCTAATCCTCCAGTGCAGCCAGAGTCCCCTTTTGATCAGTTGGCCTCCGGTGCCATAACAAGTTTGCCCTCTAGGCTGCGGCAGTGCAAAGAAATAGGCCGAGATACAGACCAATTTGGCGCAGAGCAGCAGCAGCTTTTTTTTTTTTTTTTTTTAAATCAAAGCTCAACTGCTCGAGGCAGCTCCAGGAATTAAAACGAAACAAATGTCATTCTTCTCTCAGTAGCATAGTGACAGCACATCTACTGGGGCAGCATGGGCAGTGCGTCTGTCCTCGATCACAAGTGCCAAGTTGAAGTCACATCAGAGGGTCTTCTTCGGCTGTTGAGGAAAATTTCGGATTAATGGAGCATGCAAAGATATGTAGTCAGCCTCCAGAGAGGAACTGTCACAATAAGATGAAGTGAAAGGAACTGTGTGGGAGAGTGAGAGACACTTTTTTTATTTGTTTTGATCTGACAAGTTAAGCCAACAGAGGGGGGGGGGGGGGGGCGACACGATGATCACAGTGACCTGCATCTCCTCACAGCACTAATAGGGGTTCTCGTGTCCCTCTGTGTGCAAATCCAACACGATCATAATCCGCTCACTCCTCAGGCTGGGACTATCTGAGCATTACCACAGGGGGCCGGGATAATAACCTGGCACTTACATTTGCTTAGTGCTGACTGGAAACATAACCTCACTGTCATCAGGAGGACAAATGTGTCTCAGATCATCTATGCAATGTGATGAATAAAGCTTAGTCGAGGTGCTTGAACGAGAACAATCGACTGCAGCTCTTCATTTAAGTGACACTATGTAAATGCACCACAAGCTGCTCACATAATGGCACGTTTGCATCAAGGGAAACAGTCCTCCTTATCCACAATCCCTCCCCAGTGTTAACTACCAAAGTCCCCTTAGCAGTGTTCTTTGGGTTATTGACTCCATGGACGCCTCTGTTATCGTTTAACTTGGATGACTTTTAGTCAGTTGTCGCTGGGCAGCTAGCCAGCAACATTGCGTTGCTCCAAACTTAAGAGCACCTACATACCTGCATTTGGACATTATCATGTATCAACTCAAAATACAGGGCAGCCTGTTTATACATTTAGCTCGTTAACCCATTAGCCGCATTAACGTACTCGGGCAAACTTTGATAATCCCTCTAACATGAACCAGATGTCACGAATATGCAGCTGAACAAGCTAGCGTTAGCCACCAGATGTTATTTTATTGAGATAACGTGACAACAACGACTGGTTCGCGAGCTAGCTTCGGGAGCCGGGACAACGTTAGTCAGAGGGCTGATAAATGTAGGTGGACAGCAGTCACAGTCGTCCTTCCGCATCCGTGAGAAGCCTGAGCTGCACGGTAGATTTATCTCTAACGCTACGGACGATAGCGAGTATCGCTGCTGGCTTGATAACATTAGGACAATACGTGGCTGATATCTCCTGGCTAACCATTCACTTTACATCTAAATCTCGGCGAACACTTAACCTAAGTACGACCTTGGAAGCCTGTCTCTTTGTGAACAAAATAAAAGAAATATGACGTTACCCATCAAAGGAGAGCAATCCGGAAGAGTGTAGAGCCCTGCAGCGCGTGAGCTTGTAGCTCCAGGTTGACAGATTACCAATTGAACCAGTTAGCCTAGCTGCTAGCGTCACTGAGCTGCTGCAAAGGCTTCTGGGAAGACAGGATCTGCGCATCGGTCGGTGATTGGCCAACAGCTTCGACAGATTGTAAAATAAATGCACCATTATACATAGAATAGCTTAACGCACAGGGTGATTGTAGAGAACATAGTTAACATTTTAAAAAGACATAGTTAACGTAAAAATGGTTCAGCACGCAGTAAACAAACAGATATAAGCAGTCAGCCTATGAGTGAGAAGAATGACATAGTCTGGGCTGTACATGTGATAATAGGCTGGATCATCTGCTCTGATACACCAAAGTCCAAAACTAAGATAACGTGGGATATAATGAAATACGTGTCCTAGAAGGGCCAGTGTACACTACTCTACTTTTTTCTTGTTGTAGGCTAAAAGCAAGACACAACATATCTTATATTTTTAAGTAAGAGTTTGGTACGCTAAAAACAGTCATAATCTGCCAACAAGCCAAAGGTTTCTCAACAACTAGCTAATTAATATCCTTTTCAATTTCATGTTTTCATGTTTCATGAAGTGTGAATGGAGAAAAAAATAATTGGCCACTTCTCACCCGTTGTGCATTCAGTGCAGTGGCAGCTTTTGAGTTAAATAAAATGCAGTAATTTAGGGAAAATGTGGTTAAGAATGTGTGCCCTCATTGGACGGTGTACTGAAGATGCCCAGTAATCAAAGAAGAGTAGGATAAAAGTTTGAACAATGATGAACTTTCTTTTTTTATACCGCACCTTGAAAAATTGGAGTAGAGGGGGCTTTTCAAGATTAAGAAAGGTATTACTTTTATAATGTTGTTGGAGAGGGACTACTGATCCCTGGTGTTACGACCTTCCTGTCTGATTGATAGAGGGGCTTAAGTGTTGCTATTCTGTTACAACATCACCAAAGCTAAACACCAGCCTGACTGCTGCAGAGAAGTGAACACCAGCGTGCAGGTGAATGACACCTGAGGAGCCCAGTGTGGAAAATGTACTGATGCTTTGCATGGATTATTTTAGTTTATTCATACATTCAGCAACTCTTTACGTGTTTTGGAAACAGGAGCTTGGCTGACATTTAAATAATTAATTAACAGATTGTGGGGGACGTGACAGGAACAGATGGTATTGTTTTGGTTTTGCTGTAGCCATAAATTATACCATAAACTACATCAGTATTAGCACAGTCATGTTCTGAGAGCACAATCTCTCACAAAACAAAGTCGTGATATGGAACAAATGTTTACACAGCTGGTTTTGATTTTGATTCGAGACCGGGACTCTTCTCTTTGGGTCCATGGTGTTGTTGCTGAGTCTTGTGGATATCCTGTGGATCTGGTATGTATGAGGTCTCACAATAAGCCCAGCCCTGAGGAAATATATTCCAACTTGCTGGATATTCTTCTAAAGTCACAAAGCTGCAGTGGTAATATAAGAGTCTGAACAGGTGCACCTGAGCACAAATCCCAAAGGGAACCACCCTGTCTCCACAGCAACAGAGTAAGCACAACAATGGTGCTTGGCTGTCCTGGTAAATGAGAGTCCCCGGGTGACTAATGCAGGTAATACCATACCAGGACAGGTCCTTTTGTGGTTTTAAACTGTGCAAATGCAACCATACGTTTTGAATATCACATGTCGAGGCTCAAAATGCAATGTCATTTTTGCATTTACTCAAAAAAGTGAGTACGAATCCAGCCCCCTTCAGGGATACTGAGGTGTATGAATTTCAGAATCAGCTTTATTGGCCATGTATGCGTACGCATTTGACTCCAGTTTACACATTGCTCTCAACATACATACATAGAATATACAAATAAACAAGAACAATATTAAAAACAAGGACATTAAAGACAACAAAGTAGAACAGAGAAAATAAGCATAAACATTTAACATTTAACTATGTACAATATAAATATCGAAGAATATATATGAACATAAAGAACAACAACAATGACAATGGACAATGGATTTGGGATATTAGTGCAAATGGTGGTGATAGTGCAAATGGAAGTGCAGTATGTCTGATTAATTGTTCATCAGAAAGAAGCTGTTCTGGTGTCTTGTGGTTTTGGCGTACAGTGCTCTGATGTACAAGCACTTTATTTGAGTGTTTCCATTTTGTGCAAGCTTATATCCACTATATTTGTCAGGCAGCAGTAGCTACTAGTTAGGTCTCCATTGGTTTAATATATGTGGATTAGTGGATTTGTGTTGTGTTGTAGAGGCGTTGTATGTTTGTAGTACTGTATGATTGTACATTTTATCCAGTGTAATAAAGTCTTGTGTGCTTGGTTTAGTGGTCCGTTCGGCTTCTTAAACTATAAATTTAACCAAACATGGTGCCATGTTTTTACATTAGGCATATATGATCTTTATTAAAGGTTAATGAATAATTTAATGATTTGTATTAGATCTTTTAAGACCATTAATAACAGCAACTTTCTAGGTTGTGTGTGCAGCAATAACCTGAAGTGCTAGTTCTCTTCTTTTATCACAAGAGGCTTGATCTGTGTGGACTGGAGAAAGCCACAGAATGAAAATGTAACCAAATAAAGAAGAGATGGAGACAGACTGTGCTCTGGCTCCCTTCTTCCTTTTATGGTAATAGCGCGTGAGGGGAGGGGCGGGGCCGCTAGCGAAACGTCATCAACTTGCTCCGGACACCCGGAAGCGTAGCAAGATGTAACATGTTTGACTGAAGTTAGCGGTGTTTGTGACCAAGTAGAGTACAATTAAACTGCATATTCGCCACACTAAGTTACGCTGTATTGTGTATTACACTTTGAAGATGAGTGCGAGTGAAAACGAAAAGGTAAGACCACAGTAGTTAGCTACGTAGCCCTATTCTTTTCTTTTAGCTTAGCAGATTTCATCCATTTCTGTCATCCTGAGCCCTTTTTGCCTACTTTTTCTTGTGTTTAACTCAGGACTCTGCAGCCCTGAAGGAGGACGGGAACAACCTTTTCAAGGCAGGAGACGTTCGGGGCGCTGTCTGCTGTTACACCAAAGCAATAAAGCGGAGTGACAGCCAAGCAGAGAAGGCTGTTCTGTACCGCAACCGCTCTGCCTGCTACCTGAAACAGGAGGAGTACACCAAGGCAGAGGCTGATGCCTCCAAAGGTGGGATCAATCACTGCCCAGAATGTTGTAGAGTTCATAGATCATTGAGTACAAAGGCACGTTTTAATCAACGTTTAAATTAAGGGACACTTCCCCTAAATACACAATTAAGCCTACTTGTACCTGCAATGATGTATATCCATCCAGATACCTGCTGGGCTGTAGCTTCCCCCTAACCTGGATCCTGTCTTGAGCTTTATGGATGTATGTACACAGTGATATTGAATGTCGTGTCTGTCGCTCCTTTCAGCTCTCGATGCTGACCCGGGCGATGTGAAAGCCAGGTTTCGGAGAGCTCAGGCTTTCCAGAAACTCTCTCGGCTTGATCAGGCGTTCCTGGATGCTCAGAGGTGTGCCCAGCTGGAGCCCCAAAACAAAGCCTTCAATGATCTGCTCAGGCAGCTGGGAGCACAGATCCAGCAGAAGGTGATGTGTTTTGAGTGGATTTGAGGGAGGTTTGTCTTGTTTTTGAAACGGTACCCTGAAGAAACGGTTGCTAATTAGTTTTATTTATTTTTTTCCTCTTACCGTTTAGTCGGTGCAACTGAACTCCACAGATGCTCGTGTGAAGCAAATGTTCTCACTTCTCCTCGATGCATCTGCAAAAGACTCGGATCGACAAAAGGTAAGGCCAACTCAGAAGGCAGGAACATGAGTTGTGTTCATTTCATCTTGATCCATCTGTAAAGTTGTATTGCACCAAAAATGTGTCTTCCATTAAAAAATTCCAGGCTGCTCAGAATCTCGTGGTATTGTCTCGAGAAGACGCAGGAGCTGAGCAGATCTTCCGTAACGATGGAGTGAAGCTGATTCAGAAACTTCTTCAGTCAAAGCAGGAGGATGTTGTCCTTTCTGCACTGAGGACCCTGGTTGGGTTGTGCACAGGGCATCAGTCCAGAGTAAGTGGGACAGTTCCCTCTAAAGTTACTTACTACATCATCTTCAAAGTCCTTTTTTTTTTAACTTGTATTTTGTTTCTTAAAACAAGACGTGTACCCACAGCGATGGCCCTCTTATTTCTAATTTGTTCATTTTACTTCCATCCTTTACTGCTTGTTACTGACATCCACTGTTATGTCCCCAGACCATGGCTATAGTGAATGAGCTGGGGATGGAGCAGCTTTGTGCAGTAATGGGAGCGGGAGCCTCCACTGTGTCTCTGGCTGCCTGCCACCTACTGCAGGTGATGTTTGAGGCTCTGACGGAGGGCATGAATAAAGAGATCAGAGGGAAAGATGAAGCCATACTTCCTGGTGAGTTTGGATTCTGATCATGTTTATATTTAGAGTTGAACACACATGAAAGTAAGAATTTATTTGTGTGTATCGGCTTTCTGTCCGTTATTGACTGTGTGAATTTAACACAGAACCCTCCAAGGAGCTGCGCTCAATGCTGCGCCACCTCATGGAAATGTTGCCGGCATCTAATGTGTCGGGGCCGGGCAGAGACAGCGCCATCAACCTCCTGGTCAAACAAGTTCCCCGCAAGTCCTACAAAAACCCAGATAACTCCCTCGCGTTATGGGTGATAGACCAGGGTATGAAACACACCTGCACTTAATGGAGACTTTCTCACATTTTTCTTTTCAGATTAGTGAACTCCTTGTTCTCCTGCAGGACTGAAAAAAATCCTGGAGGTGGCTGGGACAGTCCCTGAGCTCTCAGAAGGACCGCCTCTGACAGACAACTCCCACATGAGCTGCTCCGTCTTACTCAGCAAACTCTACGACGACCTGAAGAGCGACGCAGAGAGGGAGAATTTCAACAAGCTATGTGAAGAATATGTACAGTGAGTTGACCAGCGAAACTTCCGATGTTTCTGTGACTTGAGCAGCTTCATTCTGCAATAATTTATGAACGGGTAAAAAAAAAATCCTTAATACAGGCTATAAGCCAAACAGTGGCATTCTTTAACTAGCTTGCTTTTCTGCCATTTTTCTTTCTGGTTAGGCAACATTTTAGCCGACATGGCCTCGGCGGCAAGATGCGAGCCATGCAGACCGTGTCGGTGCTCCTCCAAGGGCCGAGCGACGTGGGTAACAGAACTCTGGAGATGTCGGGAATGATGGATGCGGTGATCTCTCTGTGTGCTTCCGAAGATGTGACACACCAGCAGGTAGCGGTGGAGACTCTAATCCATGCGGCCGGCAAGGCAAAGAGAGCCTCCTTCATCACAGCCAACGGCGTGGCTCTCCTGAAGGACCTCTACAAGAAGAGCGAGAATGACAGGATACGCGTGAGAGCTCTCGTGGTAAGTGCTGCGCAGAAGTATATTTATCTCAAACCGTCGGAGAAAAGGACATCTCTAAGTGAAGAGAATTTACATGTGGTGCTCTGATGGTTATTACGCAGGGTTTGTGCAAGCTTGGGTCAGCTGGAGGGACAGACTTCAGCATGAAGCAGTTTGCAGAGGGATCCACGTTAAAGCTCGCCAAGCAGTGCAGGAAGTATGTTTGTTTTTAATCCTTAGCATGTGTATAGATTAAGAGAAATGTGTCTGGTCCACATTGTTGCATAACCTGATTTTAAAAACGACAGATAATGCATCAATAAAGGTATAATAAGAAGCAAGCTGTATCTCTTTCTCTTTTAGGTGGCTGTGTAATGAGTCTCTGCCCCCAACCTCCCGCCGCTGGTCTGTGGAAGGCCTCGCCTACCTCACTTTTGATGCCGATGTAAAGGAGGACTTGGTGGAAGACAAGAACGCTCTCCTGGCCATGTTTGAGCTAGCAAAGGTTTGACTGATGATTGTAATTGGAGGCTTTAATACTTGTGACACATGGACAACACGGGGCAAATATGAAGTCAGTTCCTCTCAGAAGAGCATATTAGTGACTATTTTAATATGTATTTGTGTGTAGTATTTGACCACTATAATAATATACACAAAACCCTTTTGTAGTGTTGACAACCTTGTTTTTCTTTGTGTTCCTGCAGTCTGAGGATAAGACGGTGCTCTTTGCTGTGGGCTCCACATTAGTGAACTGCACCAACAGCTATGAAGTGGAGAAGCCAGACCCTCAGATGCTGGAGCTGGCCAAGTATGCAAAGCAGCACGTGCCTGAGGAGCACCCCAAGGTGCCATTTAAATTCTTAATTTTTCACATGGCGCTACATTTGCTGCACACAAACGCCGCATGATATTACTTCAAGTAGCTCTACTACTCTCCCGGTTTCTTATGGTGTTTTTCAAAACGACTTTACATCCGTATTTCTTTTTCGAGATTGTTCTACATGCACCTGTCTGTCTTTCCATGTGTCAGGATGCACCTTCCTACGTGGAGAAAAGACTGGGGAAGCTGCTGGAGAGTGGTGTGGTGTCTGCGTTGGTGTGTATGGTCAAACAGGAAACTCCCACCCTCACTGACGCTTGTAGAGACTGTATCGCCAGGTAGGAAAAAGGCAGTCAAGTCTTTTTCATTCACTGTTCTCTCTGTAGACTTTCTGTTCATGCCATTTCTCACAACAGGGTCTTCTTGGCTTTGGTGGAACGGCAGGAAGACAGAGGCACAGTGGTGGCACAGGGTGGAGGAAAGGTAGAACACCCTGACTGTTTAGCCTGCACACTGATCTAAACACCTTACTTCTGTAGGTTTACATGATATGTTTTGACTGTTTTCCTTCATAGGCTTTGATCCCACTGGCATCTGACAACACAGATTTAGGTAAAATCAAAGCAGCACAAGCCCTGGCGAAAATAACCATCACATCGAACCCAGAGATTGCCTTCCCAGGAGAACGGGTAAGAATTGCATGCTACAAAAAGCCTCCTCAGTTAAAACCAACAAACTTAAAGACCTTTTCCTAACCGTGTCTAACTTTCTGTTGTCAGATCTATGAGATGGTGCGCCCCCTTGTCAGTCTTCTGTGTCTTGAATGCACCCTGCTGCAGAACTTCGAGGCACTCATGGCTCTTACCAACTTGGCCGGCATCAGTGAAAGACTCAGGTTGGCCACTAGGGGGAATCTCCCATAAGAACACATGTACACAACAATTGTAACGGGACATAACCTGCTAGTATGCCGAAACCAGAGCTCACTTTACTTCTTTTGTTTCCCTTCTTATCTACCTTCATTTTTATGGTTAAACACGCAGGATCCTTTTTATAATACATCTTTTGTTATGACATAACAGTTCTGTATCAGCGTTTAGCGTATCTGCTTGTATTGATCACATGTTATTTCACAGACAAAAGATCATAAAGGAGAAGGCAGTCCCAAAAATTGAAGGCTACATGTTTGAGGAGCACGACCTGGTCCGAGCTTCTGCCACAGAGTGCATGTGTAATCTGGTTTTAAGCACAGAGGTAAGACGCATATATCCAGAGATGATCGTATGGCACACATATGTTGAAAATTTGATTTAAAAGCGGTGCGTCCTCAGGTGCAGAAGATGTACCTGGCCACAGGGAACGATCGCCTGAAGCTGCTTGTGCTCTACAGCGGAGAGGACGACGAGAGGCTGCGGAAAGCTGCTGCGGGAACTCTGGCCATGCTGACCGCTGAGCAGCCTGAGCTCTGTGCACGCATCCCTGGAACAGTAAGCAGACCACTGCAGCGACTCACTGCACCCACACATCCATCACCTCAGCACTGTGGCACACTGCAACGATTCATTTCTCCATTCAAGCTGACATTACTTCCTCTTCTCTTCTCAGACAACCCACTGGCTGGAGATTATCCAGTCGCTATTGCTCTGTGAAATATCCGACCTGCGCCACCGCGGAGTGGTCATCGTTCACAACATGATGCAGGCGGAGAAGAGTCTGGCTGAGACGATCATGGAGAGTGAAGCTCTGGAGATACTTTCTGTCTTGGCCAAGGGTGGAGAGGGCACGCCGGTGCCTGTTTCTAAGATAGCCCAGAGCTGTCTGGACAAGGCCGTGGAGTACAGCATCATCATGAACGGGGAAGGGAGAGAAAAGGGCAAAGGGACTGAACCCTGAAAACACAGCTGCAGCGTGTGAATGTGCCTCCTGGTAATGTTAAAGTGCTTTAGTTTGAGTTTTATGTGGGACCAGTGAAATCATTCCACTAACTCAGTTTTGGTCTGGATGGGTACAAGCCGACCCTGAAATGCTCACATGTCTTAACCAAAAGCTGTGAAAAGCAGTAAACAGAAGAAGGGTAGTAAATTTCCTATTACCTTTCCACTCATTTTATTCATCTAAATTGTAAAAAATCTAAATCTAAAAAGTTTGCCCATGTGCACACAGAGAAAGGGCTTTCTACCAGAAATCTCCTTTTAGGTTTAGGCAACAAACCTACCTGCTTAGGTTTAAGAAAAGATCATGTTTTGGGTTAGAAAATCAATCCTTTCTGTGCACTGTATGATGATGGACCACCACCAAGTCTGTTCGACTTGGAGACCAATAAGGCTACTCTAAACATTCTTTACTAAAGATCGCCATTCTTTGATATTAGCAAATGTTTTTCTTTGTGTCATGATTATTCCCGAAAAGACGTAGTCTTTATTTTACATTTTATACACACTGCTATATTTAGTATGAATTCTGATGCAGCAGCTTTCGGCATTAACACACACTTTTTGCAGGAAATGCATAAACACCAAATACAAAATCATTTCATTCACATAATTGCGTGTTTTTGTTTTGAATGTTTTTTTTATTATCACTCCACTACATTCTCAGTGTTGTATGGTTGGTCGTTTTCTAGTTTTGACTGAATAAAACCTCTGAACCTGAATTGTCTTGTCACGTTCCTGTCACCCAAGTCGCTTTGCAACAACACTGCGGCGCATGCGCAGTACATCCCGGTGCTACGTACACCAGTGTTCAAACTTTGCGGACAACTGCGTCGCACGTCTCAGCGCGGCGCAAAGAGTTTCCAATGCCGTGGTTCGGATTTGGCTTTAACGCATTTGGACAAATACATGTCCACGAGGAACTGATAAAAGGAGAATGTAGCGACAGTGCTAAGCAAGTCAAAGTGAGTAAACCGACAGAGCTTTCCGGTCAGGTGGACAGACGTGACTGCTGCTTGAAGACTGAAATAAGAGCAAGTTGGAGTCGAAGAGCATCTTTGCATTTGGATAGTAAGTCTAATAGAGACTCAAATACTTCTCGTTTGAGACTACTTGTTCCATGCGTCTATAATACCACGCTCTTTGCATAGATATTGACTCATGTATGCGTCATGTTCCCTGTCTATTAGGTGACAGCGGTGTGTCCCTAGCAGGGTTCGTCTCCAGTGAGTCATGTAACGCGCTCCCTGTGAAAGAGAGCCGCGGCTGTAAAGACGCCCTCATCAGTGAGTCGTACTTGACCCTCGCTTTCTCAGACAGACTGGAGTCCTGGGATCTGCAGAAGGAAGAGAAGACTCCCTCGTGGAGCATGGCAATACAAACATACCCAGAGGGCTCTGGTAATTTAAATCATCATCTCATATGACTGGTACTAGAATGTGTAATGTGATAATTGGCTGAACGGTGCACTTCTTGCTGCTTTCCAGGACCCTCCGTGGATCTCCCGTTGGTCCCTGGGGGTTACATCGCCACGACTCCGCCCCTCTACCGCTCCCTGTCACCACAGCTGAGAGCCAAGAGTCTGGCTCTCAGTTCAGAGCACGCCGTCCTCCTCAGTGCCTCTGGAGCTGTGTACACCTGGGGACTGGGCAGGTAGACCTAATATCTGTCTAGTGGGAATCCGAGAAAAAACATACTCATGCATATCTTGATCTATTGTGTGTGTTTATTTGACAGCCATGGTCAGTTGGGGCACGGAGGCCTCGCCTCTGAGGAGGAGCCCAGGGTAGTGGAGGCCCTCTGGGGGATGACCATGAGCTGTGTAGCTACAGGAAGCTGGCACTCCGTCTGTATCAGTGGTAAGTGTCTTACAAGATGTTGGCAGTGAAAAGAGTTATGCCTTCAAAAAAAATTAAAACTCAAATGACCTTTTTCTTCAGACGGGGGAGATCTCTATGTGTGGGGCTGGAATGAAAGTGGCCAGCTTGGACTTCCATCACGAGGTCTGAGGAAAGCACTGCAGCAGCAAAGTAGCCAACAAGCAGGTAAATCTGTTTTACTATCGGAGTAGGTTTTTAAGAAATACAGTGAAGGGACGTTTCACCCAAAAACACAATCAAACTCATATTTATTTTTACCCACAGCGCTATCTATCAATGCTGAGGCGCACCTCACCCCCAATACACTGCACTCAGCTGCATAGTTTGTGTTTCACAGTGGTGGGCCGTCAGGGCCAGCAAAGCCTTCTCTGCTGGCCTAGACAGAATCCCAAAGTTATAGCTATTTTATAATTTAATTATTTTTAATAAATACACTACATGTATTCTAAATATTTTTTCCCCAGTAGCTTATTATCTCATTGCATAGCTTCTTGCTAATTGGTTAACTCTAAACAACAGGGAAATATGTTCACTATTAGGATTCACTGTCGTATCTTTTACAATGTGTTTCTGGCATTTTTAAGCACCATAAACTAAATGCCATCAAGCTCTATTGTACTCTGTGCTCTCTCCCAAATCCCAAACTATTTAAATGTATAGATAGTATGGTAAACGCTTTACTTATAAGTGGTAAGAACTGTAACATTGACCATACTGAACAGGAGCACTATGTCTCCAGATGCCGGCACTTCTCCGGCTGAGGAGCCTCCAGAGGGAGAGAAACATGAAGAGGTTTTCATATCAATCCAGGCATTCCCGGCTCTGCTGGACATCACTCCCTCATGTGAAATCAGAACGGTCAGCTGTGGATGCCGCCACACAGCTGCAGTAACGAGTAAGAAACCACACTTTACAATGGTTGTATACTGATGCACTTGTTCTTGGCAGTCATCTTTATCTCGTATTTTCTTATTTCAGCCACAGGGGACCTCTACACTTGGGGCTGGGGTAAGTTTGAACTGTGTTACATCCTTTATAGCACTTTCCCTGTACCATCTTAATTCATCAGTGTGCTTAGAGCACAACTAAAGTATGTGTTGAACTTACCCTGTCCATCTTTCCCTCTATCACCATTTCAGGTGACTATGGCCAACTTGGACAGCAGACTTTGGTCAGTTCGGATGAGCCCCAGCGGGTGGAGTTCTTCCGGGAGCAGCAGATGCATGTGACTGACGTAGTGTGCGGGGCATGGAACACTTTTGCTGCTGTCGTCAAGGAGGAAGTAGCTTGCTCTTAAAAATATGATGGGATCCCCTTGATAAACGTGGACACTGGACTTTGGACAACATACCAGGAAGTGTAAATTATCAGAACAAAAGACTGAATTTATTTTGTGATATACAAGTTCTTATTTGTGTATGTTAAAACAAGCAACTTCATAAATGAGCACTTTTGGGAAATATTTTACATTTTCTTTATAGAAATAAAAAAATCACAGGTTTTATGTTTCACAAAAGGATGCATAGTTAAGGCAATAAAATCCACAGGTAAATATAATTTAAGGCAAATCTCTAAAATTGTTCTATTTGAAAATTAAACACCATTTGAGAGTTAAAAGTAGATGTATTTCCACAGCCCGCTAGAGGTCTTCACAGCACAATCTTAAAAGAACTGTGGAGAAATCAAAATGCAACAGGAGCAGTTAGGCGTGAACATAATTGTGCTGAGTAAAGTACACGTCAGTGACGGCAGCAATTTAGATTTTTAGTCACCTGACAAAATCTGGTGATCTTGAAATGACGTGCTGAAACTCAGAGAGGTTCACGGTTCCATCCTTGTCGATGTCGGACTCTTCAAGAATCTGAAAAACATACAAAAGGAAATAACTGTTACACACTCACACACACCAGTGTACCAACCACAGGCTGTTTGAACCACCTAGTCTCCCTCACTACATCTTTAAGGAGCAGAAGGCTTAGTGGACTCACATTGCTGATGAGCTGTCTCATTTCATCGTTGGTCAGTCTCGTGTCATCTGTCTCGCCAGTCAGGCGGTTGACTAGCTTCTCCAGATCGCCACCATCAAGAGTTCCATCATCATCAAAGTCTGGAAATAAGAATATGCTTATTACACAGATTCATAACCTTAAAGATATCATTACTAACCAGTCAACGTATTTACCAAATATACGGAATGCATAGTGGGATTTGATTTCCATGGTAGCAGAGTCGCTGAAGGCACTCAGGAGATCCAGAAAGTCCTCAAATGTGAGGCTTCCATCTTTGTATTCGGATGTTGAGAAAACATGGCAGATTCTTTCTCTGAAAGGGTTGGACTGTGCCAGGAACAAGTACAAGGGTCAGTATGGTTTATCAGGACGTGAAGCACTTCCCCCAGAACACACACAGCACAGGACATGTCTTAGTCATGCAACGAGAATGCCCATGAAGGGCCCATGTTTATTCTGCTTTGTTCTCACCTTGAGCTCTGGCAGAGTGAGAACCCTCTCCATTGATAATCTGGTGTTTGGAAGGTCTTTCTCATCTTTTGTGAGCAGTTCAGCGAATCTCTTGTGTGCACTAAACAAACAAAAACAGCTTAGTCATGGATTTCAATAAGCAGTGCTGGGTTGATTCCAATGCTCTTTAAAAAAAACACATTTGTAAAATAGCATGCAGCTGTACTTACAGAAGAATTTCTTGTTTCGTCAAGAATGTCAGCTCCTAAGAGTTAAAGTGGAATGATGATCAGTCACAGATCACCTGAAACAATACTTTCTCATAACACAAACGTCTTATTTCTCATAACCCAGCCTGACATTATAATATTAGCAACATTAGCTTTCACTGTATTGATATAAGCGTGATAAAAAGTGTGGTAATATTAAGCGGTCATTAGCGCAGTGAGTAAATCATACTGAAACGTGACTTCTAATGACACTAAGGCTCTAGCTGATTGTTTTCTTCTGCCTTAAAACTTTAGACTAACATAGCTACGCTACTTTTATCACGGGGCGTAAAAACAAATGCTCAACTTTAGCCACTCGGTTAACAGGAACCCTCATTACGATGTATACTATTTGCTTTTTTAAGAATTATCTTTGGACACTTACTTGATATTCTGAGAGCAAATCCTTCCCAAGTTGACTCGCCGTAGTGCCCATTTGGAAAATTTCGACTCGAAGCTGTACTTTTGTTGTTGTAAAGAGTTACCCACCGAACGACTTCTTTTTTTTACTCCGCTTACTTCCGGTATCATTCCCTTTCCTGTATTTGGCTACGTGACGGTTTCCATAGTGACGTACTTGCAAACAGCACGTGTCCAGACAGGCGGACAGGTGACAGGTGACCGCTCGAGCTCACCTGTGTCGTTATAACTTGTTCATCCTACAGTAGCTTTATTTTGAAACAGTTTGCATGTATAAAAAAAGGCCCGCTTGTTTTCAATTCGATTGCCACTGATTACATGTTCTTTCTCCTTTTTAAAAGTATTTTTGGGGCATTTCTACCTTTACTCAAGTGGGAAAGTTTGAGAGGTGGCAAGAAACAAGGGGAGAGAAACATAATGAAAGACATGCAACAGAGTACTTTGGATGCTACCTTTTATTGTATTCACAAAAAGGGCTACCACCTGTCCCATAACTACTGTACTTCAGTATACCACAACATAAAAAAGGTTACAATCTAAAGAAACAGTAATGATGTCTTACTATTGACCTGTATGAACTATAGTCTTTACAAAATGGAAATACTTGAGTGGAGTTTCAGTCTTTTACCTCAAATTTTAAAGTGGGCCTAAAACAGTAAATCTTTCCATAACTGCTCTTATTTATTTATTTGTTTTGTTCAACTTGATTTATTAATCTTGTCTTGTTTGTATTATTTGGAAATTTCCTCATGCCCACGTCCCATAACAAATCCAAAGTAAAACTCCAATAACTGTTCTAAACATCTTCATTTCATAATAGATTTGCAACAAACAGGATACATTTCATCGTTGTTGTTGTTATTGTTTGAACCAAAAAAACGATGCATTTTCTTCTAAAAAATTAAATCATAATGCTTTCTAGTTTACAAAAATGTAAAAAATATACTGTACGTAATCATATATCCACAAAACCCACAAATTCTGGAAATGCATTAATTCACTGAGCATTTGCGAACTAATTTTTCTGAACAATACTGAGTGAAGATGAGAAATATAGACGAGGATCTTGACAGGAAGATCAGAAGATGGTTGCTTCAACTCCGGAAAGAAGAGGAGCTAGGCTCCTGGATTTGTCTCCCAATCTGATGTATCTGGAAAAAAAAAAAAGAAGAAATATTCTTAATGCAGGAAATAGGATAATGTGCAAAAAGTGAAAGAAGTTGAAATGCTTATTGTATCTAATTGTTATCTAAGATCTTTTACATCCTACTTAAGCTCTAATCCCATCACAATAATTGGACTTTTTTTAAATATAACATCTGTTATGTTTTGTCTTCACAGATTGTACCTGTCATTTTCGTTCCCTCCTTGGTCTCAGCTGAAACACCAGTCCCGTACTCGTTTTCCCCGGTGACTCTGAAGAAGTAGATCCCGCCCTCCTCCAGGTCAGCCACCTTGTAGGACAGCCGGCGGCATTTGCCTGTGAGCCTTGTCCACCCTTGTCTGCTGATGTCCCGTATATCTACAAGGTAGTTCTTGACAGGGGCTCCTCCCTCATTTTCGGGGATGTCCCAGGTAACAGTGGCAGAGTTCTTGGTCACATCTTTAACTGCTACATGAGTTGGTGGACCAGGTGAATCCAAAACCCTCACATTCAGCATCAAAGAGGCAGATCCAGCAACGTTTTGCAGTTTGACTACATATTTGCCGGAGTCATCGCGTGTCGCTCCTTCCAGTGTGATAGAGGTGACGGAGGTGCTGGTGTTGATCATTCCTCTGACTCTCAGATCTACATCTAGTTTGTCCCATGTCACACTAGGAACAGGCTTGCCTGTGAAAGGCACAGTCAAAGTGAAGGAGCTGCCATCTTTAACAAGCAGGGTCTTCCTAATATCTGCGCCAATATCAAACCTGGGCTCCTCCTCTCTCTCCATGACCACTTCAGGATCTGTTTCAGGACTGGGCTCGCTGATGCCTATCTTGTTTATGGATCTGACAATAAAAGCATATTCCATCCCTGATGTGAGTCCAGTTACTGTAAACTCTGTTTTATCTGTGTTCTGAACACCAACAGTCCAGTCGTCTTCTGCTGATTTTCTGAATTCAACTTTGTACCCGGTTACTGCTGCTCCACCATCAAACAGCGGCTTGTTCCATGACAGAGTGATGGAAGACCTGGATGAATCGATTATGGTGGGTTTTGCAGGCGGGGAGGCTAGAAACTTTGGATCGTCTGCCAGAGTGAGTGAGCACGGGAGACTGGGTTCACTTAGGCCCGCAGTATTCTCAGCAAAGACTCTGAATTCATACTCGCATCCCTCGTACAGGCCGGAGGCTTTGACTCGTAGGTCATAGACAGGCTTCTTGTTAACACGAACCCAACGGACACCCTGCTTCTCCCTCTTCTCGATGATGTAACCGCTGATGCGGCTACCGCCATCAGAGGCAGGTCTCTTCCAGCAGATAGTCATAGCTTCGATGGTTGCACTTGTGACCTCAACATCAGTCGGAGCAGATGGAATGGTAAAGGGATCCATGGCCTTGATGGGCTCACTTTCCAAAATCTCACCATCCCCATATTTGTTCACTGCTCTCACCCTAAACAGGTATTCATTTCCTTTGAGTAGCTTGGTTATTTTGCAGGTAGTTGCCACCATGTCACCGTACAAAAGGGTCCACGCTACGCGGCTGGTTTCACACTTCTCTACAATGTAGTGGATGATCTCAGCTCCTCCAGTCTCATGCGGGGGGCCCCATGACAGGGTGCATTTCTCTGCTGAGACTCCAGAAACTTCTAGAGGTCCAGCAGGTGGGCCGGGTCTGTCCAGAACCTTGCAGGTGATTGCCTTAGATGTGGTACCACCTGTACTCTGTAGGGTCAGAATATACTGTCCGGAGTCTTTCCTCACACTTTCTCTGATCAGTAGAGAGGTATGCGTCTTTGTTGCGGTTATCTCAACCCGTCCCTTGGTGCCGATATTTCTACCATTTTTCAACCAAAACACTGTAGGGTTGGGGCGGCCAGAGATGTCAGCATCTATTCTTAGGAGTTCTCCTGCTTTGACAACCACCACCTGTCTAAATTTGTCCTCCAAGGTAATCTTGGGTGGCTCCACATCATGCTGTACCGTAACAGGTCCGGTGGTTTCAGAGGGCGCACTGAAGAGCTCAACGGCATTCTTTGCAATCACACGAAAATCATACTGTTCACCTTCTGAGAGGCCAGTCACTTCCAAGAAGGTGTCCAGTAGGTTGGTAAAGTTGCACTTAAGCCAGCAACTATCTGGCAGCTCTTTGCGCTCAACAATGTACCCAGTAATTTTAGCCCCACCATCATATTCTGGTTTGTCCCAAGAGAGGGAAACTGAGCTGTTAGTTATATTGGTGACTGTGAAGTTGTGTGGGGGATCGCACTGGTCTCTTGCTGCTACAGGCTCGGATGCCTTACTGCATGGTCCAACACCAGCCATATTCTCAGCACAGACCCTGAACTCGTATATCAGACCTTCTTCAACACTTGTTACCTTGAACTGGTTCTCAGTCACCGGGTTTCTGTTTAACTTTGACCACAAAATACTGCTTTGATCTTTGCATTCAATATGATAACCAATAATAGGGCTACCACCGTCACTGTCTGGCTTGCTCCATGCAACCACCATGACGGACTTTGAGGCACTAACAATACGGAGATAGGTTGGTGGACCAGGGGGCTTAAAGGGATACTGTGCAACAACAGGGTCAGACTCAACAAAGTGGCTTTTGCCGTAGCGATTCTCCGCAGCAACACGAAACTGATATTCAGTGCCCTGTGTCAAACGCGCAATCTTCATTGATGTTCTGGCAACCGTCGCTGACATATTCTGCCATATTGTGCTGCCTGTTTCTCTCTTCTCAACAACATAATTACTGATTTGACATCCGCCGGTGTAATGTGGGGGCTGCCACGACAAAGACATAAAGTCAGCACTAACTTCATCCACACTGAGTTCACTAGGTGGTCCCGGTTTTTCAAACACACTGACAGAGATTTCCGCAGATGTGGTTCCAGTCGAGTTGGTTAGGGTCGCCTCATACATGCCAGCATCTATTCTGGTTGCGTCTTTGATAATGATCTGACATGATGTGTCAGATGTGTGCACATTCACTCTGCTTGTCTCTTTCAGCAAGTTGCCATCTTTCTTCCAGGCTACTGTTGGCGTTGGTACACCCTTGAATGGAACATCAATCTTTAAATCATTTCCTGCCTTCACACTGAATGTCTTGGACAGCAAATTAAAAATGGGCTCAGCACTGGTATCCTTTACTTCAACAGGTGCCAAAACGGACTTTGGTTCACTTTTTCCCTTTTCATTCACAGCACTCACTCTAAAGAAATACTCCTTTCCCTTTGTCAGCACATTAATAGTCGCTTCCAGCGCTTTACCCTCCGAACACATTGTCCATGTGTCATCTCCCTTAGCCTGCATTTCTACAATATAACATGTGATTTTGCTTCCTCCATCATGTTCAGGCTTCTCCCAAGAGAGTCTTGCACTATTGCATGTAACATCACTGAGTGTGATTTTGCCAGGAGGCAGAGGAGCCTCAGACAATTTAACAGCCTCGGTGGTCTCTGCTGGCAGTCCAGTGCCAAACTCATTCACAGCCAGAACTCGGAAATAATAGAAGCTCCCTTCCTGGAGGTTGTCAATCTTGTATGAGTTTCTCACACAGTTGCTGCAGACGCTGGTGAATGCCTTCCTGGCCTCCTCTCGCTTTTCTACGATGTAGTGCGAAATCTTTGCTCCTCCGTCAATGAGAGGTGCCTCCCAGGAGATTAACACAGAGTCCCTCTTTGCATCCTTTACCTCCAGGTTTGTCGGTGCGCTAGGAGAGTCCAACACTCTGACATTGATGAATGCAGATTTAGAGCCACTGCAGTTCTCGGCAGTCAACACATATTTTCCTGAGTTGTTTCTGTTGACATTCTCGATCAATAACTCTGTGTAGGTGCCTGTGACCTCAATTTGAGCGCGCTCACTGACAGTGCCGCCTTCCTTTGACCATCTAACCTCAGGCTCTGGCCTTCCTCTGATGGTAACTAGGAGACGTAATGTGGAACAGGCTCGAACACTGACAATTTTCCTCAAGGTAGTGTCCAACTCAATCTCAGGTGCCTCCAGTTTCTCAGCAGGTACCACAGACCCAGGTAGAGCCGCATACTCCCCAACTCCAGCGGCATTCATCGCACCTATACGAAAATTGTACTTTGCATTTTCTCTCAATCTCTTCACGGTGTAGTTAGTGTCCTCTACACCTGTGCTCGGTGTACATGCGATCCACTCGTCTTCTGCTGCTTCTTTCATCTCAACGGCAAATCCACTGACGGCTGCTCCACCATCATAGATGGGCTTTGACCAGGTCAGAGACACCGTACTGCTTGAATAGTCTGCCACTTTGGGGTTGGTAGGGGGGCCAGGTGGGTAAGTAGCTTCACATACTTTTATATACTCACTTGGCTCACTGGGTGGACCAACACCAGCAGCATTCTCTGCCAATACTCTAAACTGATAGTAATGTCCCTCAGCAAGTCCTGTGCATCGAAAGCGCAAGTCATTTAGTCTTCTTTTGTTGCATTTAGTCCACCTGACACCTTCTTTGTCACATTTCTCAAGGATGTAGCCATCAATTTCTGAGCCTCCGTCTGTCTCAGGTCTTTCCCATGATAGTACTATAGAGTCACCAGTCACAACGCTGGCTGTAGGGGTAGAAGGTGCACTAGGTGTAGTAAAAGGGTTTTGTGCAATGAAGGGGTCTGATTCCAGAAATTCGCCAACACCAAATTTATTCACTGCAGCAATTCTGAATATGTACTCTTTACCAGGCACCAGTTTTGTCACTTTGTAACTGACAGCTTCAACGTGAGGCTCAACCCCTGTCCATGTAACACGGCTGGTCTCCCTTTTTTCAATGATGTAGTGGGAAACACTGGCACCACCATCATTTAAAGGGAGGTTCCAGTGAAGATTACACTTCTCTGCACTGACAACTTTCACCGTCAGAGCTCCATCTGGAGGACCAGGTCTATCCAGGACCTTTACAATAACAGGGATAGATGTAGTTCCACCCATGTTACTGAGGCTCAAGACAAAGTGTCCCCCATCCGCTCGTGTACAGTCCCTGACCGTCAGAGTTGTATGCGTGAGGGTGTTTTTAACCTCTGTTCTCTGTGTGACTTTGTCAATTTCTTTTCCATTCTTCAACCACGTTACTGCAGGTAGGGGCTTCCCAAAGTAATCTGCATCAATGACGAATGTTTCACCAGCTTGAACAACAGTTGTACTCTTGAACTTTGGATCAATGAACGCTGTGGGTCCTTCAATAACATCCTGTGCGATGATGGTTACACTTTCTGAAGGTGTGCTCCAAACACCAGCACCATTCTTAGCAGTTACTCTAAACTCATAACTTTGGCCTCCTGTCAGACCTGTGACTGTGAACTGATTCTCAATAACATTGGTGAAGTTTGCCTTCATCCATCTGCCATCTGGGAGCTCCCTCTTTTCAACAACGTAGCCTGTAATGGTGCTTCCACCATCATACCTGGGTTTTGCCCACTGAAGTGTGATGTTCTCTCTCGTAATGACAACAGCTTCAGGTTTCCCAGGTGGATCACAGGGGTCTCTTGCCACATAGCATTCAGATATCTTGCTAGATGGGCCGAGTCCAGCAATATTCTCAGCAAAGACTCTGAATTCATACTCAATCCCTTCCTCCAGTCCACTTGTTTTGAAACGAGCGTCGGGTATAACGTGTTTGTTCAGCTTGGTCCATAAAATGCTGTTCTTCTCTTTGCGTTCAAGGTGATAGCCGATGACGGGGCTGCCTCCATGTTCTGCTGGAGGCTCCCATTCAACCACCATGCTGTACTTTGCCACTGTGGACACAAAGGGGGTGCCAGGAGCAGTGGGCACATTAAAAGGATATTTTGCAATTACAATAGGAGAAGTGATTGCAGTACTCTTTCCGTGCCTATTTTCTGCAAACACTCTGAATTGGTATTCATTTCCTGTCTTCAGTTTGGTGACTTTGATTGTGGTTCGTACTGTCGTTGCTGACACAGTCTGCCATTCTGTGCTTAGAGTTTCCCGTTTCTCCACTATGTAGTTATCCAGCTGACAGCCTCCTGTGTATTCTGGTGGCTCCCAGGAAATGACAACGTAGTCAGAACTGATCTCATCAATCCTCATGGGCCCTGCGGGTTGGTCTGGCTTTTCAAGAACAACCACAGTGATTTCTCCTGTTTGTTTTCCAGCACTGTTGCTTGCTGTGATAGAGTATTGACCAGAGTGCTCCCTGGCCGCATGTCTGATATGAAGAACTGTTAATGAGGAGGTATTTGAAACCTCTAGCCTTGATGTCTCTTTGACTGCCTGACCATCTTTTTTCCATTCAATCTTTGGTGCTGGGTGCCCAACCACTGGGATCTCTACTTTCAGATCTTCACCATTCTTGACAGTAAATGTGCCAAAAGTTATCTGAAGTTTTGGCTTAATAGCGTTTTCCTTATCTGTGACAGGGCCAGGTTGGACCTCGGAGTTGGGCTCTCCATTCTCTGCAGAGATGGCAGGCTGACCTGGTGTGAGGTGGGGAAAAGCATCACATACATGGAACATTAGATAGGATCCCTTGTGCAGAGTCAGACTAATTATTACAAATCCATGTGGTACCGGATAAGCCAAATCAATCTATGTGGCTTTTTAAATGCATTTGAGCAAACATTAATCTGGTGAGTAAACCCATGTTAAAATATGGATAACTTATTTAATTTTCTATTCTAACTTTTCAGAAAATTGCTGGAGCTACTCCTGGAGCTGACGAAAGCCTCAAAAACATAACAATTATTTTATTTTATTACACATTATTTATGAGTCTTATACTGCTTGTTCCCCACAGGCATGACATACCTTGCACAATGACTGTCAGGGGTGACTGAGAATCCTCTGCTGTGAACTCTGCATCAGTATCTGTTGTCATATTTATATTTAGAGTGTGAGCTTTATCTTCTGCTTTTTTTCCCGCCTACAAAACAGAGTGGAACAAAACTGTCAGTGAAAATGAAATTAACGACCAGCTGAAACAATCAGGGCAACACATTTCTTTATTTCCTTTTTTTCTAAGACTTATGTTGTTTAGTTACAAACCATTTAGAAACAAATGCTACACATATTTAATCACAAAAGGATCTAAACAAAATAGTTTTAAACAAGCTAGAATGTTATCATAGTGAATGTCATGTGTTGGTAACAGAAACTGTTGATGGTGTAAAAATAACTAGAGGCATGGCTTAGCCATCTGTTCCACCAGAACACACACAACTCTATTATTTTTTAACTCTTAAAGCTCTCACAAGGTTTAAATCATTTCACTTTAGTAAGGAACACAAACAAATGAAAAATCAACAAGTAATTGTTAGGTGCCATCATCTCTCTCTGTACTATGTTTCAATAACTTTTAAGGTATCATTGCTTACGGAACTTACTTCGTTGTTGCTGGCTTCCATCGTTTCTCTCACTTGTCCTTATTTATGTATGAGAAATTAAATGTGAATTCAAAATCCAGATAGTTTAGTTGTCGACCGTGATGAGCCCTCAAACTCTGTGGCAGACTTTAACAACTCTGCCAGCCACTGCTTGCTTTATCTCCAAAATGTGCATGCAGAGACTAAAATAACCATGATGCCTGATTGGCCAGCTGCTCATTCTTTCGAAGTTCCTTGAGCCTGAATGGATCAGCTGGGAAAAACTGGAAACATGCTCATCAGTAAAATATTGTCCACATACCATTTGGCTTTACAGTTTAGATGTCCTCTAAAATAGCTTTGTTTGTGTGTGTGTGTGTGTGTGTGTGTGTTAGTTGGGTTGTATGTGTGGATTTATTAGGTGCACAAGAGCCTTTCTAAACAAATGTTCAGCCACTACAACACTATGGTAGAGGCAGTGGTTGAATTTAACTGAGTACATTTACTCAAGCTATGTTTATAACGGTTTGGAAGGAATAACCTGCAATCTCTTCTGCCCCTTTCATTACCAAAGGACGTTTTAAATTATTAAAATGTAAAAAATATTAAATAATAAGCATGTAAATACACTATTGTTAATATAAAGTATTTTTCTTTTAATGTGGTAACTGAGATGATGCAAATACAAATTTGATAGAAACATTTATTCTGAAAATATGAAACGGAAACACACCATTAAACACCAACGAAGAAGAACACGTTTAACCAGTGAAGCTAGCCCTTAGCATGCCGGTGCAAGGAAAACACTGAATGAAAAACGAAACATTCAAATGCGAGTAGTGCTTTCTAAAAGGCGTTTAATCCGCCTTTTGTCTCTAGACGCTGAATTTAAGTGATGTAATGTCAAAACAAGAAGGTGAGTAGAGTTGGTCCGCTACAATTCAGAGGGAAATTCAGACTACAATTGTCTTAACAGCTAGAGTTACTTTGCAGACTATAATTTTCTGTACATCACATATGATGAAAATATGATAACAATGCATGTTTTATAAATTCACCATGTGTTTTGTGCGTAAAATATATTCCTATATTTGTTATAATCCAATAAAAGTAAAACACTCGCTGGGGTCAGTATTATGAGTACTTTTACATTTGATACTTAAAGTACATTTTACTGATAATATTTAAGCACTTGTACTTTGACTTTGACATTTACTTGTAATTGAGTATTTTCACAGTGTGGTATTGTTACTCGTACTAAAGTATCTATAAGGATTACTAAACTGGGTTGTGGGGCCATTTGTCTGACAAAACAAGTATTTCTTTTTTTAGATATGTCAACCTGAGCTTTGGAAAATTTCGATGGACATTTTTTGACATTTTATTGACTATACAATTGATTAATTTATCAGTAAAATCATGGGCAGATCAACCAATACTCTTTATTGGTGGCCATGTGACCCGGCTCTGTTTCTGATGATTCAGCAGAATGACACCTAAAAGGCCTCTCTGCCTCTCTGTTCACCAGCAGATCCAACCATGCCGCTCCAGCTTGTGTACAGCAACCAGGACTTTGTCGCGGATGTGCATCGGAGCAGACTTGGGTTTGCGTCACCGGCAACAAAGTTTGACACGACCATCCGAGCCGGCTGGACGGACAGGATGAACAGGGGCCTCTTCCGTTACCATCTGGGGGATTTACAAACACGGATCCTGCCGGGCCCGTATGGCTATGTGGCCCAGCTGAATATTGAAAGAGGAGTGGAGAGAAGAAAGCCTCAGGAGATACTTAGCATTCAGCAGGAGTTCAACGGCAAGCAGTTTAATTTCAACAAAATCAATCCGGAAGAAGTCCTATTTGAGATGATAAAGGGCGTTGAGGGAGGAAAGGGACAGTCACATGAACTCTGCAGGATGGTTGTGCTGGTCAATGTCAGCCCGTTGGAGTTTGGCCATTGTCTCTTTGTTCCGGAGCCGTCACGCTGTTTCCCACAGGTCATGACGAGCTTTGCCATCCAGGTTGGTATTGAATCCGTGCTCCTGAGCTCCGATCCTGGCTTCCGTGTGGGGTTCAATAGTCTGGGAGCATTTGCGTCTGTCAATCACTTACACCTACATGGGTATTACCTGGATCATGAGCTCAAGATAGAATCTATGCCGGTCAAGCCTCTGGTTCCTGAAAGGGGATTTTACGGCTTGTTGGACTTTCCCGCAGGCTTTTTGTTTTACACAGAATCGGAGACGGTGGAGAAGGTTGCCGAAGCCATCTGTCAAGTCACAGACTTTCTTGTGGACGGTAATATCGCTCACAATCTGTTCCTGACGAGAGGATGTCCGCCCTGCGATCGCACACGGAACGAAAAAGGTCACTGTTCAAGAAAAGGTGTTCGTATCGCTGTATGGCCGAGAACATCGAGCTTCGGGGCCAAAGAGGAATCTGCCTTCAATGTTGCTCTCTGTGAGCTCGCCGGACATTTACCCTTTAAGAACAAGAAGGACTACGAGTTCATCTCTGAGAAAGATGTAACGGATATCATCCAGAGCTATCTTCTGCCTGATCCACAGTTTCACACGTTGGAACAGCAGCTCACTCGTCATTTGACGGATTTATAAAGTATGGACGCGAAAGCCTTTTTAAATCAACCAGTTTAGAAGCTACACATTCACAATGTGTTTAGGTTAATCAATGAAGAAAATGAGTATCTTTACACTGGATTATGCTTTGGGGGCTATACTGAATCTTTCCTGCATCTGGTCTAAATACAACATTGGATGTGCACACATCATTCTTACATAAATATATTTATCCATGAGAATACATTTAATGGACTAAAGGATGTGCTGTATTAAACTAGTTTCAAAGCATTTTATTTGAAATTATAAGTGTGTGTGTGTGTGTGTGTGTGTGTGTGTGTGTGTGTGTGTGTGTGTGTGTGTGTGTGTGTGTGTGTGTGTGTGTGTGTGTGTGTGTGTGTGTGTGTGTGTGTGTGTGTGTGTGTGTGTGTGTGTGGCAAGACGTGTGTGTGTGAGAGCTTCACTATATATCTCTCTCAGAAAACATGTTGACGTGTCAGCACTGGGAAAAGCACAGGTGTAAATAATCTAATTAACGATGGCTGATTTCCATTCAGCTGTTCCAGTTTCAGGGTCCTGGTATTGTGCGTGCTGGCTCTCGGTCACACTGTTATGACTAACTGAGATTAGCAACACTGTATGCAGAATCACTGTATGCACATTTTGGGAATCCACAGGCAGTTCCTCTAGGGCTGTGAAGGTTACAGACGTGGACCTGTGACTTGATGGTTGTAGATTTTGATGCAGGATGAACACTTTCACCGCCCTCATTGCCGCTAGTGAGTTGCCCTTGAGCAAGGCCTTTGACCCCAACTGTTCCAGTGAAGCAGCTCGGGGGGGGGGGGCAGCAGTTCAAATGGGCAGCTTCAGATAAGGAAAGCCTTAGTCAGGCACAGTTAAAACACATGCTGCACATTTACAATTGAAGTCATGTTTTATTACTCATTGGCAAAAGAAATGACTCCACATGTCGTTCTCCCTTTATTCTGAAGAAGACACAAGAGCTGCTTCAACAAGCCTGACAGCGGTGCTCCGATGAAGGGAGATCACAGCTACACATCATCCCTGAAGAGCATATCATCTGCCAAAAGTACATCGCCAAGGTAGCAGTGCCAAGCCGAGCAGGAAGATCAATGTGCACAGTTACCTGCTCACTCATTTTAATGAGGTTCCTCGTTGGTGAGCGCGCAACCAGTGCGTCGATCTATAGGTTTAGCTGCTGACGGGCTCGTTTCATCCTGGTGAGTTAATGATTCAACAAGACGTTTACTTTTGCAGTTCTTTTGTTCTGCCTTAACGGACAAAATTAGACGATCGGTGCAGTTTCTTAGGATGTTTGACTGGCAGTGCACAAAAAGGCCTTCTACGGTTCAGTAGATGATACATGTTCCTTGTAGCACTTATACAAATATTTAGCACCAAAAACTGTTTGCAGCAATAAGATCTAAAACTGGCTTTTGGACTGTATGCAAGCTTGTGAAAAAAAAAATACATACAAAATGACATCTGGGTTGAATCTTACTTCTTATTTGGTCATGTATCTTTTTACTCAAAGTGACGCCTACTCTTCTGTCTTGGTTGGAAGACATGTTTCCTGGAAAAGAGTGTTTCACTTTTGGAAAATGAAGACGCGGTCTAGCTTGTTGGTGTCACCTTTTAAGAGGGGTACGTGACTTATCTGTCGCAATAGCTGTTATGTCCGAAAAGGTATTGAAGTTTGTATTTTTCACAATTTATCTCCTGTTTCAGCAAATGTTTTAATACATGCAGTAATAAATAAGAGAATTACACTTGAGTTTCAACTTGATCTATAGATATTAACTTCGCTTTTTCTTTTATTGGCGGGCATTTTATTTCCATTTGTCATCACAGTTTCATCAGAAGATATAGGGGGAGCATGCACATGACATTTGGGAGCTGCTGTGTTTACTTACGTGACATGTAGGTGCAGGACAGGACGCGTCTGCATGACATTTACTATTTACGTTAGGCAGCCAGCGTGTATTCGTTCACCCTTTCTCGACTGTAAAGGTTACGTAGTGCACACTGGAGGGAGAGAGTTTGCTCTAGCTAGTACATCACCATAGTTAAAGACTGAGAACACCAATAGCAGCTAGTATATGAACAAAAGGATTATTTACACTCCCCTTCAAGTGTGTCTTCCGTATTAAAGGAACAGTTTGACATTTTCACCACTGTTTGTACGGCGACTGCTCACTGCCGAAAAACAGTCCAGCACATGTCCCTCCATTAAGCTTCAGATTACACTTTGCTTGTTGCACAAATTCAACGTACAAGCTATTGTGTCTTCTTAAGTGACCTATTAAGTTTTGTTTTTTTTCTACATTAGTTTTTTTCTGTGTTCCCCTTTTTTCCAGTCTTTATGCTAAGCTAAGCTAACTGGCTACTGGCTCCAGCCACATATTTACCGTCCGCACATGAGAGTGATATAAATCTTCTCATGTAACTCTGAGACGCAGGCGTTGCCATCATTTTATCAAGCGTCTCAAGCTGCTGAATCACACGGTTGTGTCCAAAATACCGAATCTCTTGAGTTGAACTTGAGTTACACTTTTACAGCAAGGCCCTAAACAACAAATAAAAACTCTTATCAGAGTGTATTTTCTTATTTTGCTGAACCACACAGTTATGATTACTACGGTTTTATTTTTCCAGTGGTAAGTACTATACCATACTTGTTATTTTACACAAAAAGAAAGGTTTAAATGCAAACTAAAAAGATTGTTTTACATTTTGCCTATATACCGGTGCAGACTTATGTCAATGAAAAACTGGACCCTTGTCTTATCCTTGAACCCTGCGTCTGTGACGGTCGACTGAGTCAAACCTGTTGTGCATCTTTCTAATCGGGCATGGAGACGCATTATTTACAGCTGATGCTTCACAGGATGAGCCCTGTGGAGGAGATGAGAACGTTCTCACCCGCTGACTAGCATTAAGAAAAGGACAATTGTGTAAAAGTGCTGTAGAAGCCTTTACAATAAAGACAAATATGACTTTTCATCTTTCTGAGTGTTTGTGTTAAGGGAAAATATCCCCCTACCTTTCTATCTGTAGACATCTTTCTCCTGTTTGATCAGATGAATGTGTCCTCTGTCCTTTACCATAAAAACAGTAGAATTTAACATTACAGTGCCATGTTTTCACTGTGTGATGATTTTATCCTCTACTTTACAAAATGCTGGGAAGGAATATGGAATTAAATGATTACAAAGAAGTAATATGCATCTCTACTTCAAGATGTGTCGCCACCTGAAAGAAGTCTAGTTCATACCAAGTCACTCCCTCCAATAAGGGACTGTGGGAGGGTCCTCGTATCAACGCAAACACCCATCTTCACCTGTGCATAATAGGCTCAGGGCCTTTAAAGTCACTTCTGCAGAGAACAGCACACTTGAATCATTCAGCTGCCGCTCTTATAACTTTTATCACAAAGGATCAAGACCAACACCAACACCATGGGCTGTGTTCAAAGCTTCAGGGAATTGTGCGACCGTCAAAAAAATACTAATGTTCGTGTCAGTCTCCCAGCAGTTTGCTTCGTGTGGCAAACAGCCATGATCATCTTGTTTGGGGTTTTTATTCGCTACAATGAAGAATCGAATCCACACTGGATAGAGTACAGAAAAACTAAAAATATATCAAGTGACATAGAGAACGACTTCTACTACAGATATCCAAGTAAGTAAATACATTTTTATTTTTTATTTCTTCTCTCTCCACTATACTCTCTTTTTTCCAAATGTCTGTTATCTCAATCATGACTTTTATTTCTTAATTTACTATAGCAACCCTTAGCACTTCTTCTCTTAATATCTATCTTTATTCATCCACATTTAGCTTTTTTTAAATAGTTGTATTAATAATTGTCTTTTGACCGATCAGCTTATTCCTGCAGGCTGATATAAGCTCTGCCTCCCACAGGTGCACATTTCTCTTGGGGGTTTGACTCCCCTCATTCTTTTCTTTCCAGTTCAACTGTGGCGATGTTTACCTCTTTGTGTTCGTGAAAATGTTTCATGGCCTGACACTAACACCATGGGTTTGTTGGGGAGACGTCGAATATAACAATATTTATACATAAATAGATGAGTGTTGTTGTATTTTACGCTTCCCCCCACAACCCGCGGTGTCGGTGTCAGGCTATCGTGAAGCCATCTCAGAAATGGTGTTGGATGTCGGATGATAGATGGACATCCTGACACATTCAGGTGACTAACAAGACCTCATCCTGAAGTCACAGGTCCTTCTTTTCCAACACGACGCCGCCCTCCGCCAGTGTTGACACGAACACAGTCTGAAATATCTGCAGTGTGTTGTTGTTCAAACTGTAAAAATGCATCCAATCTGATGTGATGTAAGATTTTAGCTGTCATTTGTTTTCTATGCAAACTACATTGTTTCACAGTTCAGTGGGAACCTATTGTACCCTGAGGTGTGTCAGGCGGTTACAGTATTACGCTGTAAACGATACCGGCTGGTTTGTGCTGGTATCCACATACTGCTGGTATGATATGAAGTCTCTCACGCAGGAGAACCGCCTGTTCCAGAAATGAAACTATATGTTGTCTGTTTGTTTATTACGGTTATTGTTGTAATATTGGAGCTTGAGGGTTCATTCTTGGTCTCTGAAACAACAGTTTGACTTCCTCAGCAGATGGAATTGACACTAATCATCGAGACATATTTATTTATCTATTTACTTTCTTCCTAGTATTTTACCTGTTTATTATCAAACATACATTTGATAATATATGGTATATACGTATATGTTATTTAGTTGGTACTTTGGTACCAAAAGACCCCAAAACGGTTCAAATGGTTGGATACCGATATAAACTGAGAATTCACGCGGCACCTCTCTAAATGACTTACCTTGAAACCCAATTTTGCAGAATCCTTGTTTCATTTCTTTATTTTGATAAGACATTGACTTAAATTTGATTTGGATGTGGAATTCCCTCCCTTCTCCTCCCCTTTTCTGTTCTTTGTGCCAATTCTCATCCTCCTCCTCATCTCTCCCTTCTTCTGTCCCAGGTTTCCAGGATGTCCATGTGATGATCTTTGTTGGATTTGGCTTCCTGATGACGTTTCTTAAGCGCTACAGCTTCGGCGCGGTGGGTTTCAACTTCCTCATCGCAGCCTTTGGCCTCCAGTGGGCGCTGCTGATGCAAGGCTGGTTCCACTCCCTGGACTACACTGATGGAAAGATCAAAATTGGAGTTGAAAAGTGATTGTTCCGTTTTATTCTCAGTCAAAATGATCATGTTTTTGTATTTTCTCTAGAATCCTCCCTTCATCTTATTCTATTTGTTTCCATTTGTATGGTTTCAATAGGACAAAAACAGACATGGAGGTGGAGAAACCAGTCTAGCTGGCAGGATCTCGTAAAGATATTTCCATACACCTGTAGATTTAGTTTTTGCCAAATCACTTTGTGTCAACATATATGAATGCAGTATGAGAGAAAGTAGGATAACTAGATAAGTTTATGATAGCTTCAGTACTCCAAATGACATCATTGTTAACGATTGTACTCTTTATTTAGTTTTCTGTTTTTGAATAAGTGCATCGTGCCCCAATATAATACTGTCTAATATTTGGGCAGAACAGATTACAACTGATTTCCATATTGCTTTGTTCGTCCGCTACATTTTGACTGTTTTCCCCCCCTCACCTCAGCATGATCAACGCTGACTTCTGTGTGGCCAGCTGCTTAATAGCCTACGGGGCGGTGCTTGGTAAAGTCAGTGCAATCCAGCTGCTGGTTATGACCCTGTTTGGGGTCACATTGTTTGCTGTGGAGGAATATATCATCCTAGATCTCATACATGTAAGTTGAAACAATAATTTATTTTTGTTTTGATATCATTCAGCTGTATCAATAAAGCGAAAGAGAACATATCTCACGGTGTAGCTGACGATGTTTTTTACAACTTGCCCAACACACCAACGTGCAGGTCGAACGTCTTCCTCAGATTTGTGTATTTACGGTTTAGTATGTTTAGCATGCGCCTAAATCCTGTGACTTACAGATGGGTCGATTTTTGCTAATGACACCTCGTAATAGCCTTGTAACTATTGTATCTACTCCTACTAATGCGATTATTTGCTTCCCTGAAGGCCAAAGATGCTGGAGGCTCCATGGTGATCCACACATTTGGAGGTTACTATGGTCTCTCCATCTCGTGGATGCTCTACCGGCCAAACCTGGACCAGAGCAATCGTCTGCAGGGCTCCGTCTATCACTCGGATGTCTTTGCCATGATTGGTGAGTGTGATTTAATCACATGCTTATTATTTTCACAATACTTCTTGTTATACTGGAGGTACAGTGGATCTGCAGGATTTTTAAGGTCCACCCTGCTTTCTGCCAAGGCACCCTCTTCCTGTGGATGTTCTGGCCCAGCTTCAACTCAGCCATCACAGACCACGGGGACGGGCAGCACAGAGCAGCCCTAAACACATACCTGGCTTTGGCCTCGACTGTGCTCACTACTGTGGCCATCTCCAGCCTCTTCCAGAAGCATGGAAAACTAGACATGGTAACAACCAGCAGTCAGTCACAAACACTCATAAAGTTAAGCAATCATGTATGATGGACATGACAGTATGAGGTGTGTTTATTTATCGAGCTGACAGTACTTGAAACGGGTCGCCTTGTTGATTTGGTGAACACGACATGCAATGACTTTTGTGCCCCACCAGAACAAACTTAAACGTATAGTCTTGAAATGAATGGATGCATACTCTGTTTCATCTGATGCAGTAAACACGTCATTCAGAAAAGAGAGACTGACACACAATTTCTTCTGTGACTAACCGATGCATTTTTTTTTTTTCCTGCACGCGTTTCTCAGGTCCACATCCAGAACTCCACTCTTGCTGGAGGTGTTGCAGTAGGAACGGCGGCAGAGTTCATGCTGATGCCCTACGGGTCTCTGATCGTGGGATTCTGCTGTGGCATCGTCTCCACACTGGGATATGTCTACCTCACGGTATGGTATTTATCTGGTTTATTGTGATGTGGCTTTCATGAGACAAGCCTCACTTTAGTTTTTGAAAGTGTTCATTAAGCCATCCAGGCAATTAGCTACGAAAATGCACCCGTTTTTAATGAAAATACAAAACGTTTTTTACTCTCCACAAACATATACAAAGTTACTGAACCAGAATATTTAACTTGCTGATTAAATGTAACTTTTTAAAATGTTTTTCTTTGCTGGGTTGTATAGCATAGCACATCATGTTTTACCTCATTACTTTTGCTGCTCTTAAGTGAACTGTCGGTCTAAACTAAGTTAAATTAAACTGTTAAGATGTTTAAGGAAGCTCAGTTAATCCTAACTCTCTTCTCTCAGCCTTTCATGGAGAAGCACCTGAAGATCCAGGACACGTGTGGAATCCATAACCTGCATGCCATGCCAGGAGTCATAGGTGGCATTGTGGGAGCCATTACTGCCGCATCTGCAACAGCGTCTGTTTATGGTGCTGAGGGGTGAGTGGTCCTTGCTGACGAATAGAGAGGTCAAGGTAACGTTCACGTTTTGAATAGACAGAAGATTATCAACCAGTAAAGGAATATTTGTGTTCTTTGGCCAAATGTAGTCTTTTGTTCTGAAAAAAACCCCATTGTGAGTAACTGTTTTTGTTTGTATTAAAGGCTCATTAACACCTTTGACTTTGAGGGTGATTTCAAAGACATGGTACCCACACGGCAGGGTGGTCACCAGGCTGCAGGCCTCTGTGTGGCCATCTGCTTTGGTGTGGGCGGAGGTATCCTCGTCGGTGAGTAGTAACCGCTGCACCCACCCTTCAGTGTGACCATATAAGAGAAAATATCCAGTATGTACTGTAAATAACTGTGACATTACTGTGTTTGAACAAGGTGGGTGTGTTTACAGATTGTGTGTTGGGATAATTACTTAATTTGTATTCTTCTCAGGTTGTATTTTAAGATTACCTATCTGGGGAGATCCTCCAGATGACAATTGTTTTGATGATGAGCCCTACTGGGAGGTGAGAGACTATTCTTTCCAAACATGAAGAGGTTTTCACAGTTTTAATGTCAATATCACAGCAAATCATCTCAGTCAGACGTTCATCCCACAGAAATTGTGAAGTTGCCCAGAATGAATACCTTGATATCTTACATTTCAATGATTTTATTTGAGTGGTGTTTTTGTAATGTTTGATAAATGCAATTCACTGAATGAAATTTGGGACACATCATTAGGGTCACACCCTGATTGGTCTAATTCAAATCTGCAGATTTTTTTTTAAATAATCCGGTGCAATCTGATCGGAAGAATGTATGTAATTTTTTATTGTGAGGAGCCAATCGGGACCAGCAGTGATGCATCACCAGAAATACTCTAAAAGGAACAAAGCTTGAAAAATAAACTTTAAATGTATTAATTCAAACCAAAGTTTAACAATGTTTAAACATCTTTACTCTTATGTTTGTATAAATATGAAAACATACTTTGATTCTCAGACTAGACATACTTTTAGTTTCTTTTGCATTATACTGTTTGGTGTCCCTTACCCTGTTTTTCCAGTCATTGTGTGTGTACACTAAGGATGTTCGGAAGTGCCTACTGTCATTCTGCCACCTCTATTTACAAAGGGACGGTTCATAATGTTCCATTTTATGACACCAACAAGGTCACATAGCATCATGCGGTTGTCGTTCTACCCCTGAATCATTATGTTAAAACTCTGTTGCTCACAGCTCCCTGATGAGGAAGAGACCATCCCACCAATCCTTCATTACAACAACCACATGCGGAACAAAGATATGTAAGTGTCCTTTTAGTTTTTTGTTTGTCTGACAACAGTGTTCTGGTCATACACTTATGCTATTCTCACACCAAACAAACCATGCAGGAAGTGCCTTTGTTGTTGTGGAATGTGTTGCATTCAGTGTCCTCTTGGTGGCAGCAGATCCAAATGTGCGGAGGCCACATGCGACTCATTGCGGTTCCTGCCCTTTGTTGGGAATATTTATTCATGGTGTTGAATCTTACACCACAGAAGCCTGCAGTGTCCCTGTCACTCGGCGCGGGCTAGATTATGAAATGCTGACGTGGATCCTGTGCTCCGTGCTTTCAAGTGGAGCTCACCTGTGCTGTTTGTTGATAGGGGTGTTTCACAGTACAGCTTTGCATGCGCAGCTCTTCAGAGTGACCTTCAAGTCACGTTTACTGTGGATATAAAAATGATACTATTACAAAAAGCTTAGCAGTCAGTGTAATCCACCCAGTAGAGTGATATAGAGTATGCAGGAACTACGAGAGGCCAAAGAAGAAAATTACATTGATTAAAAGCCTTGACACCACACACTGTGAGCAACAACTTGTCTATGAAGTTTCATTGTCTTTCACTAATTATGTGACGCTCTTTTCTTTTCAGAGTGGAGTCAAATTTCTCTGTGGAGCAGACCTGACGGGAGGCCTTGTCCTAATGGATGTCTGCCTCTATCAGTCATCAACCGTTATCGCCTTTTAATTTTCCTGCTACACAGAAATATTCATTTGATACGATTAATTCACTACAATCAAAACCTGTTTTTTTCATACAGTATGTCTTTTTGTTTAGTTTTTTGTGAAGTAAGTCTATTTTCCCAAGATATTTATTTCAGTTTAAATCAATTGATAGCCAATCAAATATTATTATTAAGTGTGATTGGCATTAGCGGAGTGATTTGCCTCTTCTCAAAATGTAAGCTAAATGTAATTAAAACTGCAGAATTTGTCTCTTGTTCAATAGAATAAACTTAAACATAACCATGGTTCTTTGAAGTAGGTTTGAGAAAAATATTCAAACCATGTTTTGTATTACGTTTGCTTCAGACCCACTTGAGTTGCACTTTGCTGTGGATTTTCCGCAGAAGCTTTCACAACTTTGTTTTTACTGATTTGTTTTCTGTCTGCGGGACATAACAGACTGCAGGTCACATTCAAAGTCAACCCACAGACTTTTTTATGGCAACTTTTTGCTCAATTTGTTATATGTTGATTTGCGTAGTTGCTTTTCCTTTTATTGGAATTAGATGCATTAAAAAAACTGAACTTAAATAATGTGTGTCTTCATGGAGAGGTTTTGCAATGAGATGTAATGAGAGTTATGTATCGCGTTAGTTATTATGGATTTTCAAAATAAGAGCTGTGGTATTTGTTTTGTTATGCTGTGACATCAAGGATGTTTGGTAACACTTTACTTGGACCCACCCCAACTTAGCATTAATAAGCATTGTATGAACTCTAAATGCATGTCTTTTAAGACATCATGTTGTATTGTTGCAAGCACAAAAGAGTATATTTTTTAATTGTATTTTACTGTATTGCCATTTATTTTCATCTTACACACCAGCCTTCACATATGGGTGCTCACAGGAGGAGTTGCTGAGGAATACATAAATAAGCAGTACATTATGGTGTATTATAAACCATTTATCAAATGTTTATGTACTGCTTATAAATGCTAAATAGGAGGGTTACAGTAATGTATCAGTGAATATTCTTAATCACGTTATCATTCTGACAATGAATGATTTTTGTACATTTAGACGTTCCACAGTAAAATATTTGTCAAGCTGTTTTGAAAAGTTTAACGGTAATGTAATTTTGAGAATCAGTAAAGAGTTATTAATTATATAATTTATAATTTCAACAAATTAAGTATACTTATTTGTTAGTGACTGAATACCTTTAACCACTTTAAGAAATCAGTTTTGGAAAACATGATGGATTAAAAACATCCCAATTTACCAATTAAAAGAGGAGGAAGTAAGTAGTTTCCCTCATTTAAGAGCCCTTCAGCGTCCCCTCTCTCGTGGAGTCAGGCTGAGGGTAAAGGTCACACCCTTATTGCTCTCTTGGGACACTGTGTGACCAAAAACAAACGAGAGACCAGCGTCATCATTGTGACCTCTGGTCAAAGAGCAGCAAAAGGGCAAGGGCACCGGCAGGGCTGCACACATATGCTGGAGTCCATCAATTTAAATCGATTGATGGAATTCCTGTGGATTCACACACTGAATATTGGTGGTATTTTTTGCCCATGGCTGGGTAGAAATGTGGAGGAGTAGTTTCATTCTATGAGAAATGGACCACGATGTCTTCAAGTACAGAATGTCGTTTCACTTTGCAGTTCATTACTGTCCTTCTGTCTATTTTCTGATGATGGCAGTCATTTCCATGTGCTCTGTCTTCTGTCCACCTGTCCGCGGTGTTTTTCATTGATGGAAGGCGGGCAGAAGCTCGTGGTGGGAGTGCAGATGATTCCCACACATGAGTAGCAGCGAGGAATCCATCGCCTCGTCCAGTCTCCTCGCTAACAAAGGCGGGCTTAGTGCTGTTTTCTTTTGTCATCAGTAACGTGTTTGAGTAAAGGAGGTAATGGTGCCACAAGTGCTCCAATTAAACAAGATGCAGCCCTGCTGGGAAGAAAGGCTCCCTCATTGCCCCCAATAGCCCCCAAAATACATACACACACACACAAACCGGGCCTCTTCTCATCCTACCCCCATGCAGTTCCCGTCCCAACTCTGCTCATGTTTATTCATCAGCCACTTACAGGGCAAATGCGGAGGCCTATTAAAACTAAATCTCTCTTATTTATAAATGATACGGGGCCATCCTCTCTGAGGTAGAGGGAACCGTGCCTTATGGCATCATGACAGCCATCTTTGAAGACGTTTACCCTCCTTAGGACAGACACTGACCACCGATTTGACTTGCACAGGGGGAAAAAAACACAAACTGTACGGGGATAGCAGGGGAGCAGAGAGGCCACAGAGAAGGTGGGATGGAAAAACTTGAGGAGGCAAGGGGGCATGAAAAGAGGGAGGGACAGACAGAGAATGAGGCCTCACTTCTTTTGCTGATGACTGACTGCCTGCCATCCGGGCTCAATCATGATCTTTGATTGGCAGGTCGGGAGGGAAGGAGAGGGTGGGAAAGAGGGTTAGGCGAGAGCTTAGAATGGGAGCTGCACAAAACATACTCCCATACAGGGGGCCGCGGAAACGCTCATTAATGATAAAGAACATACCAGGGAAAGCATGTTTTCTCTGCATGTTGTTTGTAGGTTGAGATTAGTTTGTAATCTTGTGATGTAAAATGCACAGAGCATCACAGCACTAAGTCCAACGTGGGAGGTCGCGTCAGAGCACCTGGCAGTGGCTATTTGGCTTTTTGTTTTCTTATTTTTCACCAATATTGTAAGAAAACAATGTAATATGTCTAACGGTGATTATGTTGCCAGCATATTCATTTGATTGTTTTTACAGTTTACACATAGGTGTCAGTCACTCCCCTAATTCACTTTACAGTTACGAGGATCTGCAGCGGTTAGAGGAGTATTCAGGGATCCATGTTCACTCCCTTATAAAGAGAGCAGTAAAAGCCCCTATTGAAAGAAACCACAAGTCCATAGAACTGGTCATAAACCATTCAAGCCCTCACTCTTTTCTCTCTGTACTTAATCTGCTCACGTTCTGTGCAGCTTCAGTGTCCCCTAAAGGTTACTTCTCAGCAGGTGCATCTGATTTCCAAAACGTCTCTGACCATTTAGATCTGGACTGTCTTTTTGATGCCATAATGTCCCAACATCAGTCCTGTCCTCATTTACAGTGGGTGGAACCAACAGTGCTTTCCATACCCATACTACCAAATGCAATACACCAAAAAATACCAGTGATATCCTTGCATTATGCTGTATGCACGCCAGCATGCTTTTCTGGCTATTCTGACCCACAATCCTCTGCGCAGCGGAGATATGAACAAGAGGGTCAAAGTTGAAGACGCAGTGTATTGATGAAGTCGTATTTCCCAATTGAATGCATACTGCATGCAACAGTACGTACTTTGTGAGGGCAGCTGCGGAATGTATTAAAAGTAAAAAGATAAAAAATATGCAATTTGGATCGCAGTGCAAGTTCATTTATTTAGTATACTACTTGGGTTTTATTTGACAGATATATCTGCAGCTTTACATAAAAAAATAAATGATAAGCTTATAAGATGTAATGTATTTTCTCCCGACCTTTGTGCCTCGTGGCCTGGCTTTTGAGTGAAAGACGTTTACTTGTATATTTATATTGTTTTACTGGTACAGTCAGAGTAAATTATCCGAGGCTACCTCTTCCACCACTGCCCATCACCCTTTTCTCTTCTGTTTGCCGCTAGCTGATGAACCTCCTATAGCTCTGGCCACCCCAGGTACCCACAGGCCTCCCCACGCCACTAACTGTCCACAGAGGCTGCTTAAGTGTCCCTATCGGACCACAGTGGAGAGGAACAGCAGATTAACCATGATCCTATCCGCTCACCGCTAGCCCCTTCATACGCTCCGTTACACCAGCATTTAAAAGGAGGAGGGGACGCCATTCAGGCCCCTGATATGAATCCCAGACGAAGGGGACAAGAACAGAGCTTTCACCCCCAGTTTCACAGAAAAGACCCCTTTCTGGCACCCTCTAATTCTGGTTGCTACGGGCTCCTGGGTTCAATGGTGGACTCCCGTTGTGAGGGGACAAAGCCTCTCAGTCATCCGGCGATGGTTGCTAGGGGAGGCAGAATGTGTGGGGAGGGACGGGCTGCCGTTGTCCCAGACGAAATGTCTCTCTTAAGGCGGCAGAGATCTGGTGATTGACAGGTGGCTACACGCTCCACTGCAGATCACCCGGGAGGTCTGGGGGGGCCTTATATCTGTGACCGTGTGAGTGTGTGTGTGTGTGTGTGTGTGTGTGTGTGTGTGTGTCCATGGCAGGTTATGTTAGTTGGCAAAGAAAACATGGGGGGAGTATAGTAGGTTTCTGCTGATGTGAAAGTGGCACCGTCTATTACCTGTAGAGGGAGCTGCTTCTGCTTCAAACAGCTGTTCAATCAATCTAATAACTAATAATCTACTGTGTTGGTGTTAAAAGTACCATATAACAAGGAAAGAAATGCAGTTTAAAATTTGAAATGCCCTTAAAGCTCAGCTCCAGTTCAATATATGTTTTCTTATTGCTGCTTCATACTGAAGTTTGAGCTTCACAGTGCAGAATGATTTTATGCGCAGAGTTTGACACCAGAAGGTTATTTTCATATTCAACTGATGAAGGGCGAACGTTTCTCTGTGATTATCTTTAATCTGAGTTCAAAACGTTTTTAAAGATTAAAAAACGTCTGCAGAAAAATGACCAAATGATAATTCTTAATACTGATGCATCAATGCATAAGCAGCATTTTACTGTTGTAGCTGCTCACCTTAACTTATGGTTTCCAACATCGCCATCGGGCCCCTCCAAAGGGTCAAGATAAATCTGAGGGGTTGTGAACAAAAATAACTTCTGTTAAAAGATTTATAAAAACTGAAATCTGAATTAAAAAAATTGAAAAAACTGAGTACCATACTTCAACTATAAAGGTAAACAATTACAGAGTAACATGCTGTTCATGGTTGGCGTAAGTCTAGTATTTACTGTATGTTGTCTTATATATACACACAATATACATATCATGTATGTACAATCATGTGTAGGTAAGTATACTAAAGTGATAAAAAAGATATTGAATAAAAAAATGGTTCGAAAGTGCAAGTGGACAATAAGCATCATTGAGTTAACAGAGACTAAAACAGTTTGGTCTAGTTTAAGTGAAAACGAAGGTTTTCTCTGTCAGAGACAAAGGTAGAAGCTTTTGTGTAAGTGAGACGGAGAGAACGCATTGTAAATCAAAAAGGGTAAATTAAGGCTGTCGGTTTATGTTTATCTGTATCAAAAGGATTAGTGATATTCAGATTCAGTCTCTCCCCAGCCTGGGAACTATTACCCCGCCACTCTCCAGACACCAGCAGTCCCTGTTTCCCCCTCCAGGGCCACGGAGGTGAGTGGGAACAGACAGGGTAGGACGTGGGGATCTAAAGGGGTTCACACAGGACACCGTCTCCCCTCAGATAGACGTCTGGGACAGTCTGGGTTCTGCACTCCCAGACAGGGAGCCCTTCCATCCATCAGATGCTGCCCACGCCCATCCCCATCCCCCTTCCCCTTGACCTTGACTCTCTGTCACTGTGGCCCTCCAGACAGTCTGGGGTCAAAGGGTAACACAGCAGCCACACATCAGACACGGTTCAAGTCCCCTGTGTCCATATGAATGCTGAATGGCAAATCAGCCTAAAATCAGCCTGTTGGAATGTGGCTTTGAATTCCTGCAGCGATGGACCCAAAGACCTCAGGGAGACCGTTAGAAATGATTGTGACAATATGAAGACCATGAAAACAAATGGTTACCTTTTATTGCATTTCTCGCTCATGTCTCATCCTGCAGCAATATGGGTTTAAACAAAAATAAATTGCATTTGAATATTTTGTTATATTTAAGCAGCGGTGTATCTATAGTTTTTGTTTATTCATAAACAGAATCAGCTTTCAGCCACCATTAAAGACCATTTCCAAGCAGCCATGCTACATTTTACCTTCCACCTTTGACTGCTGATTCACAACGTCTTCGGCCAATCACGGCCGAGCTAACCAGCATGTCATGGCAGATTTGTGAGAGAAGGGAACGGCTGCATCCTCATGAGGCTTTTTGAAAAATGCCAACTGGCACAGTGTGAAGCTCTGATGAGCCTCATGTGAGCATGCGCACAGCGCTGATTGCGTCTCAACATGGGCTCATCTCTCACTCCCACATACTGTCACTCTCTCTTTCCCCTCCTGTCTCTAAACTCTTTTAGACGTGCGTCACTATTTTTGTTACCAAAACAAATATCCTTATAGTCTAATTGAGATCCCCCATCATTCTCCTCCTAATCACATGCACATTTGTAAAACAGCTCATTTCTTTGGGAGACGTTTTAAATTATAATAAGCCAATTTAAAGTCTAGATGTAAACCACAATCTGAGGATTGGTGGGCGCGCGACCACAGGACAGGACAAAGCAGCAGTCACAACAGTGTTTATGCCACATTGAGTGTTCTCCTCGCGTTATAGACGTGGACAAGCACGGTGACAAATAGGACATACAGGATCAGACACACACACAGCTTCCTCTCCTCACTCACACACTATAGGCTACGTTAGTTTTATTCTGTAGACAAACAGGTAAATGCCTTTTGTAGTTTTAGATGCCATGTTGCTTTGCGTGCTGCTCTAAACCCTCCTCAGTTTTTTCATGAAACCTCAGCCTGCATCCACGGATTTCACTTGCTTTTTAACCCCCCATCTTATTAGTAAGGAGGCTTCTTAAAAGGCTGGATTTGGGTGTGTAGATGACATTTTGAATGTAATTATTTTTGCACTTTAATTTTGCAATAAGTTAAAAAATACCGTAAGTAATTTTGTTAATAAAAATGATAAATAAGGGTTTGGTTACACTTATTTGAATTGTTAATTAGGCGTCACATTTTTTTTATTTTTACCCGCCTGTTTTAAAGTTAATTCAGTTTCTTCTTTATGTAAAATGGACATTCTCATCCTCGTGACAGCATATTTGCACTTCACAAGGCTACATCTGATTTCAGTTCGTTTTAGTGATAACGACTCACGAAAATAAATTCAGAAAATATCGTCACTAAAATAGATATTTTTTCATTTTATTATTTTCAAAACGGTTATAACTACAATCAAAAGGTTGTAAGCTGCAAGCGCACATTGTTGTTTGGTTATTTGTGGAGAAAACAAATATGTATCACAAACAAATAGGCCTCTCTGACATTAAAAAGTTCCTGTGCTTTTTGTATCCTCGAAAGTCTCGTTATACAAACAAATATCGATAATGTTTGCGTTATTAAACAACCCGCTTGCTGCCCAAATCATCGCATGGCGAGCGAAAATATGATATATCATCTGTTTATTTTGAATTCCTATCATCGCCCACCATTTAAACCCCAGCAGACAATCATTAATGTGCCGACATAATAGAAGAGGAGCCTACACATGGCTTGTGCAGGCTGACTCTCAGAGGAACAACAGTACATTACACCGGTCGTCCATTAACTGTATTACAGGCCGGGAACGAGCTGCAGCAAGAGGCGGTGCACGCGGCACTGATGGTGTTACGCACCAATCAAGGGAGGCACTTTGGCTGTAAACACTGATGTAAAGTCGCAAAGGAAAAGGTGTAAATTAATATCTGGGCAACTAAAACAACTACTTACAAGAAATAAATAATACATTTTTATTTAGTAAAAATGAACATAAATAGGCTATATTTGATAATTGAAATATAGTAAAAATACTAAAAACACAAACTATTAATGAGCGAATGTGTAAGCTGGCTATATCTAAAGCTTTTTCTAGGAATATCATAGAGATATCTTGATAAATAACATGTAATCAGTTTCTTCACATGCTAGCTAAACTCCAAACCAGAGGATAGCTAAACTGTATAGAATTATTGTAAGAATATTAACCTGTTTTGAATTTGTAGACTTTATTTTTCACTTTGATATCCTTTTTGTGGTAATTGTTCCAGGATCAGTTTTTCCTTGGCACTGTCCATTCAGCACTAAATACCATTGTTTTTCTTTAGATCATTTCTTTGGTCTCTCCCCTTGACAAAGATACATATTCTCTAAAATGACCCATTGCATGGGAAACAAACGTAATTAATTAGCTAAATGTAGAACTTTCTCTCTCTTCATATTTCTTCATGTAGTATGTTTGATTTATTGTATGCAGCCAATTTCAGCTGACAGAAGAAAGAAGCTTTCATTCCACTGAATCCTTTCAAAAAATAGTTTTCTTTACATATTTTCCATTCTTAAACTATTTAAGAAATCCAACATAGTTTGGATTAAGCATCAGCTCCTTGGGGGAGGAACCAATTGATTATAAAGAGACCCAGACTCTTTGGGAGGAGAAAGGGCCCCCTGTTGTTTTAAACCAGCTCCTCTAACTTTCCAAAATGCAGGGGCCCAGAGGCAGGGCTGTGAGGAGTGAGTGTGCCTCCAGTAAATGACGGAGAGCGACTCCTCTGAAGCGGCAGTGAGCTGGGTGGTGAGGAAGGACTTGTAGGATGCATTAAATCAGCCTGATTAGGAGTTTTAGGCGAGGGCAAGGCTCGGGTCTGACTGAAAGGCTGCCGGCAGCTCTTGAGTGATACTATTCACATCCTGGGAGAAAGGTCAGTGTCAGAGGAGTTCACAGGCCCCATCTCCATTCTTATGCTAAAGGTTCATATACACATAGGCTTATTCAGTGGCTAGAAAGGCATAAACAGCTTCTACTGACTTTCCCTCCAAAAAGTTTGGATTCTTTAACTTGAGCTCTGAGGTAGTGCCTCTTTGTTTATCTCTCTTGTTGCTTCTGAAGTGGATATTAGATTAATAGTATAATAGTATAGATTATACTCTTGAAAGAAAGTCTAAATCATATTAAAAAATGAATTATTATATATTTTCAAAAGTGTCCTCTCTAAATCAGAGCTAAACGCTATTTTAAAAGTTTGTTTTTATTTTTTATTTCCTTCAGTAAAAAAACCTCGGAGGTGAACACCTGCTGTTGTTCACCCCCCTTATATTATCTGTGTTACCAGTCACAAACTTGTTTTCTAGTAACCAGGTTTTATTAACTTCCTGTAGACTTCTTCAGGCATTTTCCTGTTTGTCTCTGAGTCCAGGGGTCAATGGGGAATAGCAGGAAATAGCCACTTAATTAGCGGCCCTTGACCTTTAGCTCTGGCTCAGACGGCTCCTGACCTGACGTTTCTCCAGCCTGTTTAATGTCCTCTGGGGGACTGTCCAGATCGTGACCCCTGACCCCATGCTGACTTGCAGGGACTTCACCAACAGGTCCCTGACCAGCCGTCCGGCCTCACAAGACACTCATCAAAAAGCAATAGTCAACCCAAGTAGCAGACTCAAGCAATTACTTCTGCAGAGGGACGACAGGACACTGAAGCTGACATGATTATGCCTGGAGCTCTCCAACACGTGTTTGCAGAAAGGAACAGAAAAAAAACACACATTTGCAGAGCACACAGGGCAAAGAAAAATAAGTTTAATGATGAAAATCACCAGTGTAACAGTTTTTACTAAATCAATTGAAAACCCTGGGCTTTGGTTCCATCCACACTCCACAGAGGATGATTTCACTAATTAGTTTCCAGTCATCCAGAGGGGGGGAACTAATCACCAAAATCAGTCGCTGTAAAGCGTTTTGATGGATTGAAAACATGCTGACTCCTGCATGGCTCTCCATGAGAGAGAGAGAGAGCTCCACTGATACATGAGTCTGACTTTAGATTCAAGCATGAAAACACATTGGTTTCACACTCTGTTCACCTTCAGCTCTTTATTAAAACTCCCATGTGTCCTCACTTTGTTTGTGACTATTTGTGTCTCTTTTCTGTTTGGTGTTTATTGTATTCAATAGCTTACCTTTATTTTGGTTTCCAGATCCATTTAATCTATAGATAATATAATATATATATATATATATAGTTTTGCTTTTTTATCTTCATTTCTCTTTCATGAGGAGACAGTGATGCTTTTACACTTTATTAATTTCCATTAAAAGTTTGTACATTTTAGGAAAACATTTTAAAACAAATTAAGATACATTTTGGCCCGTTGAATATGGATATGAATATATTATGGAAGTGATCCCTAATATTGTTTAATTGTTTAAAAATGATATTTCAAACCTCTAAATCTATATTATTCCTTTTCATGGAGAGGAAATTACTAAATTTGGGACATATCCGAAACAGAGATAATCTCTTGTTGACCCTCTACGTGTCCATCTGTTGTTTGACTCCGGACACAGATCAGCCGGACACTGATTGAGGTCCAGCTGACACCAGGACGGCCTATAATCCCAAAACCTGATTAATCGTCCAAACTGGGCCCTGGTGGGCAGTAAAAATAAAATGGATTTAATGTAACTAACACATATTTCCAAATATAACACACTCTTTTTATGTTATTAGTTTAGTCCTTACATTTTTCGAAGTGAAAAAAAAATCAGCACAATGTGATTGTAACTTGTTGACAGAAATAGAATTTGAGGGGAATGAATATCATTTTTATAGTGTAGAGAGTTCTGTGTGCGATGAACTTTTCTTTTCCCACACTGATTCAACACACGTCCCTCTGTCTGCTCCTCTTAATTAAAACTTAATGTGGGGTCACTCAAACCCTTTCTCACACACATTACCATTTGAATCTAAAAACAGAAGAGGGAGAGAGAAAGGGTGCTGCGGGATTGACTCCTAAATACATTGTCTATTTTAGATTTATTTTAATTCATTTTTTGGAAGACTAAAGACAAAGTGATGTTGAAAATATTCAATATTAAAAACCCATCAGCAGTGTAATAATCTGTTGTTTCCCTGCCTAATTGATCACCAAAATAATTGCTTAAAAACACGACTGTAACACAGAGATAATAATATTTCCACTGTTTTTATTTCAAAGAAGTGTCAGCAGTCACCTTAAAACAATCACCTTTTTCGGTAATGCACTTAAATCTTATTAATTACTATTTCAAATTGGGCATATGAGAACAACAATTCCATAAATTATGAATTGAAACATGCATTAGCTATGAAAACGCACTTAATGTACATTCAAGTTCTTTTTTTGCAATTTTTGAAAATAGCGCTAATGTGTAAACATGGCGAATAACTTACACTTAATCATTAGTATCTCAAAATGAACTTCCATGGATAACAGAGTTAAACATTTCAGGCTTACAGAATAGCTCTTTTGTTTCTAAGGTCCTACAACTCTTCTCTGTTGATCTCTTGAATTCACGTTGTGGTGAGAGTTTCTGACGACAACATTCCGTTGAGTTTGGTCCATGATCTCCTCGCGCCCAAGCAGGTGCCTACAGAGTGCAGATCCTGTCCCATCCTGGGGATAAACGATGGAGGAAATCATTAGCATGACAATAAAACTTTGTTTCATAAACTCTTACACTCTGCATGGACACTAATAATATTTCACAAGAAAGAAAGAATGAAGATTTCTTTTACACTACAATACATACTTTCTCCAGGATTATTGACAATATAACGTAAAAGAAAATGTGTTTAGTCAAGAACTAGAAGATAAAACATTCACAATAATTGAAAGCTTTATTTACAAATCATTTTTCAAAGCTTGCAAAGCGCTTGCAACATTTGTTATAAAAGAGATTAAAACAACAAAAAACCAAAGGGCCACAGAGTAAAACAACACATAAAAGTGCTGCCATATAAAAGCGAGTCTATGGAGGTACGTTTTAAGAACCAATATGTAGAAGGCATTCATGATTCTGCAAACCTAACCCTCTGCAAACAAACAACTGAATTTGTTGTCGGGCATGATATTTAGTTTCGCACATCAGAAATTGTAGGCAGTGTTTCAGAAAAACAAACTTTCCTTTCATGCCCTGTCAAAATAGGCCCCTGCGCTCTGCATGTTGTTCTTCTCTCCCATTTTCAGGCTGTATGCATGGAGGGATCTTAAGGCTTTTATCCCCACAGGGAACCAGCCCGAACTCTTTCTCTGTCAATTTTCACCCACTCCCCAATTCAGAGAAGCCTTTTCTCCCACCAACCCCACAATGAAGGATTTGTCCTCGTTCTCTTTGTCCACCTCTGATATCTTTTTTTTGACTGCTCCCTCTCTGCAGACAGCATGCAGCGTATGCAAATACGCGCTCTTTTCTTCCTGAGTGAATGCAACCTTAAATGAGGACACACTTGCACACGTTTACAGGGAGGGGGGGGGGGGGGCATGGAAACATGCACATATTACAATCAGTGGATTTGCATGCCCTCTCTGACACGCAGCCACTTAAACATCGAACACTGGCAATTTTGAAATGAGCAGACAGAAATATATGCTTAACTGTTGCCACAGATTTTGTTATCTATGTGCCTATACATGCAGTTTATCCAGACAAATGGATAGCAGAACATATATCACAAGAACGGAGGCGTGGGCCACAGAGAATGGAGTCCGGCTGAAAAGACTTGAGCTATGTTTTAGTTGGGAAGCCTTTTTTTGTGGTCGATTTTATTTATAGAACTTGTGGAAGGAGACAAAGCTCTTTCTTTGCAATGTAAGAAGTTCTTTTATTTTCACACCAGCAATGGTATATTTGCTGTCTTATAAGCCCATAAGTCCACAGCGCACACACACACACACACACACACACACACACACACACACACACACACACACACACAATGGGTGTTCAGATGTGTAGGATGAGGCTGGAAAAATGAGACACAAGTGGTCCAACACAATAGCGGGTCTGCACCGAGGAAGAGGTGTAGACTGGTAATGTGTGACTCTAAAGGCTGGATGAATTATAATGGTGTCTGATGAACATAAAGCGTTCTTTAGCAGCTTACATTCCCAAGCTGGCCCGTGCCATCTGTGAGTATGTGTGAATGGGTTAGAGTTAGTGTGTGTGTGTGTGTGTGTGTGTGTGTGTGTATATGGTGGGGGGTTGACGTCTGCTGGACAGCTCTGACAGTTCGGCCTTTTCAGTCGTACATTACTGAGCCGGCCGGCCTCTTTCCCATAGCAACCCGAACAGAGGTCAAAGGCTATGTACCCCCCATCCATCCACCCAACCACCTCCTCCTCCTCCTCCTGTACTGCAGGGTGGCCACAGACTCTCTCAACGCTCTCCGACTGGCCACAGACAGAGCGGCTGCACCCATGAACTTGAACTTGTGTGATGGAGTCGTATATCCATCTGATGCAAAAAAAGCGACCTGAAGATGAACGTACTCTGGACTTTTTCCTCCTTTTCACCCTTTAGCCTGGTATCAAATTAACGTACTGTACCAGTAGAGTAAAAAAAAAGTAAAAATGAGGTCACACCAAGGATTGCCCCCCATTTCTCCTCACCCTAGAACCTCATCTCCTCCCGATATGATTACAAAGGGCCGCTGTATTAAAAGCTCAGTCACCTAATTCTCCTCTACTTTCATTGGAGCATACAGGACCCCTACTCAGGGACGCCACAGCCAACAGACGTAATCTGAAAAGCCTGGGATGTAGAAACTTCTCTCCATCTTCCTCTAAGATACTTAATGTCAGGCTTTGTGCTAGATTAGTCTCGGCCAAAGTTGCATTAGAAAAACCCAGATGAGCCCCGCTTGACCCACATTGGACCTCATCCAAGACTATGGGCGGCCCCTGAGCCGGGCTTTATAAATCACAGTCGAGCCGTTAAAACATTAATAGTGTCCACACATAGTGAGGAGAATCCGAAGAGGTAACCCAGGAGCTATATGGTATTAACATTTTATCGCTACTATGGCTACGCTGCTTCACCCACACAGAATTGGAAGTGGGCGCCGGCTACTGTCACTTCATCATGTCACACATTATAATTTCCTTGCACTGAAAATCCCACATCGCAAAATCAAGACATAGTGAATAACAGAGGAAAGAGAGACAAAAGAAAGGAAAGCGATCATCTACATTCTGTCATTTTCTGGTGGGGAGATACCTTTTTTTCTGTCAGCTTTTAGGTAATGTACAAGAAGGAATTGAAGAGTTAATATTTAAGTCACTGTGTGCACAGTGTGCAGAGGAATATTCAGGGACGTTCACATCCTAAATCCTCCTGACACGGCGTCAGAGAAGCTGAGCTCACTGTTCAGCCGCTCTGGATTCTGACAATCTTGATTGAAACCTCTGTTTTATTTCAGAGCAGATTAAAACCAGACGCAGTTTCACCCGAGACATCACATACTATCGAAATCCAGACAAGCGCACCTTGACAGCGTATTTTGATTCTGTGCCCTAACGCTCATTTTATCTCAAGTTGCATATTGCAATTAGTCAGAATTACAGACAGTAATCATTAGATGAATAAATATTCGGTGTGCAGGTGTGTGTGTGTCACTCTATTTGTACATCCTAGAAATAGTGATTGCTCCTCTAGCAGGCATAGTAAGGACGAATACAGTTTCCTTCCTCTCTTTGACCACGCTGTCTCTGTCGACTGCCGCAGCTATCACATACAGTTACAGACCGACCTTACCACACACACACACACACACACACACACACACACACACACACACACACACACACACACACACACACACACACACACACACACACACACACACACACACACACACACACACACACACACACACACACACACACACACACACACACACACACACTGCAAATTATTTTAGCATGGCACTGCACAAGCTAACACGAGCCCAGCAGATGCAGAGGTAACACTGGTTGGCTCAAACATGGCTGCTACACCTGCCTCTGGTGCCTCCTTTACATACGCAGACACGTTTGTCTCTTTAACCCTTTCTTGATGAGCCAATCTTTAGTTTGACTTTACGAAAGCCACAATTTCACCGTTCCCCCCCCCCCTCTGCTCCTCTGTTTTCTCTAACCTACCATGGAGATCTGCAACAGAGACGCAGCACGGCGCGAGCTACAGTATCTCCAAGATTAATTTCTCGCCTTCACCTTGCTTTCTTTCTTTCTTGCTTCTGTCAAATCTGCCTGAAGCAATGCGCTGTATATCACAGATGAGCAGCGCGAATGCAATTATAAAGACAGTTGTGAGTCTTTTATATGAAGAGAGGGAATAATCTTTTGACATGCGGGCCGCACATGCCTTACATATTTTGTGAAGGCACATGTACAGTATGAGGCTCATTAATAATCATTATCCACAGGTTACATCATTCAGCTGGTTAGGCACACCCATCGCCTTAGCTGAGTCATTCTCCGTGTCTTGTGAGATTTCTGTGATGTCTGTCCGTTTCCCCGCCTGAGAGCGATGCAGATATGTGGATTCTGTTTGCAGGAAGGACAAAACATATCCAGCTGGTAAACGGAGCAAAGATAAAAAGGTGTGCACGGCTGATGACAGGCACACTGCATGAAATAAAGTCAGATTCCCAATGTGAAAAAAACGTGAAAATGCACCTTTGTGGTGTTAAAACATCATTGCATTGCACCTTTGATACAATGGCAAAGCGTGATCTACTGCGTGACAGGGTGCAGGCCTGAGCTTCTATATGCATGTCGTGTATGAATGCAGTGAGATCCCTCTGAAAACAGCATCTACATGCCTTTCAGACATGCAGAGGAGGCTGAATAGACTAATGAACAGTCAGGTGGCACTCCAGGGCCTAGACCACCAACCCCCATCACACACATATCAGACACACATACACTTGCTCACACATTAAAACTCAGCGGCTCGCCCGACCCCGGTGATCCGCACGACAGTCTAATGTCTCAGGCATCTGCTCATGTCTAGTCTGGAGGGTCTTTCCCACCCTGCCCCCCAGCCCAGGCCCGCCGCAGCACCAGCTCCCACAATGGTGGGAAAGCAGGCCTTTGCGGAGGGGCGGGGGGTGGGGGGGGGGTTGGGGGACTAAACAGCTATTGAGAGGGGAGAGAGCGAGAGAGCGGGGCTGAATGATAATGTGAAAATGCACGGCGCTGTTCATTAACACACAGGCAGCACTGCAGCTGCACATGTTGGCCCCGGACACACATGCTCACGTGTCACTCTCTTTTCTGCTTCAGGTTGCTGCCGGAGCCACCGGGGTTACAGAGCCGCTCTACGCCATGACAAGGAGCATTCACAGGAGCTGTGTGTGTGTGTGTGTGTGTGTGTGTGTGTGTGTGTGTGTGTGTGTGTGTGTGTGTGTGTGTGTGTGTGTGTGTGTGTGTGTGTGTGTGTGTGTGTGTGTGTGTGTGTGTGGGTGGGTGGGTGTGGGTGGGTGTGTGTGTGTGTGAATGGGATGGAAGTGGTAAAGATTTTGAACTTTGATATTTGGCAGTCACTGTTGGTTTTTTTTTACATTAGTGATGTTTGATATTTTATGTCTGCGTGTGTGTGTGTGTGTGTGTGTGTGTCAAATAAACCTTCTTAACCATCTGTGCAGCGTTGTAGTAGCAGAGTTATACTGAGAGTTGTAATCATGAAATGTTTAGGACTGAATGCTGAAGATGATATAAGATACAAAATATAACTGTTCTTTTCAGAAAAATGCCATTTGAAGCACTTAAAATGTTCTGAACATCGCTATATAAATATTATACACTGCTAATAATCATTGCTGATATCATTACAGGTATAAGAACAACTGCTTTGTGAGCCAAAATATATTTGTTCATACAGTAAACTAAATCTAAAATTGTAATAGTTCTACCGATAAAAATAATAAAGCAATTCCCCAAATAGTAATTATCCGAGTATCGCCTCCTCTGCAAAATTCACCTGAGGGCTTTAGCACATTAAGACAGCTAAGATACTGTACTAAACATCATAATGTGAATCTCATAATAAAAGCAGTTTTGCATGAATTAATCCACGAGGTTTGTCGGGTGGAAACACAACGTACACCATTGCCTGGTTTGCATCAGGGAGTAAAGACGCACCATGACAAGAGAGGATGGCAGGTTTCCTTCAACCTGTGCCAGCTCATTAATTTTGTTTGCTACCCAGCCCCCCCCTCCCACCACCAACTACCACCACCCTTCCCTCACCCACCGCCCCCCTCGAATCACCCCTTAACTGCTAATTAGCAGAAGCAGAAGATAGAAGAGAAAAGGGGGAGGCCATGTGTGACTGGGGAGGAAATGGGAAACTCGTCTTCTTTTCCCTCGTCCTTCCTCCTGCCCCCATCCCCCATCAAACAACCACACACACACACATACACTCCTGCCCACCACCAACATCACTGGTACCCAACAGAAAACCATGATGCTGCTCACCTCGTGTGCCAGCCCAGCCATTTTAGGTGTCGCGGCAACGTCTCCCCAAGATGGCTCCTGTGAGCGCGCCCATACTCCGGGGATCCGGAAGGGTCTTTGTCCAATTGGCACGGGCAGAGTGTTTCCCCCCGTTGGCAGCACAGATGGCATTAGAGGCTCTTGGGCAAAAAGGGCGATGAGTGGGAGGGAGGGGAGAGGAGGAGGAGGTGGCAATTCCGGGCCAAGCTTTTTTTCCCGCCTCTCTCCTCGTTTTCTTTCAACGATGTCTCTCCCCTCTTTTCAGGGATCCCCGATCATTCAATGTCGTGAATCGGAAGCCTGTAACAAGAGAAGACGGAAGAGAGAAAACAGAGGAATAAAACAGGAAAAACACATTTTGCACTCTTAGTTATCAGTATAGCTAAACACAGCCAATTAAGGGCTACACCTTTTTCTTTAAACTAGAAACACTGTTACACTGAGTTGTGGTTATTAAAACATTTAAATCTCTGGCCAGCTTTGCTCAATCAATGTCCAGTCCCCTTGTTGAGTTGTTGTGTGCGCACGAGTGTGTGCATTTTCGCTACAATAAAAGCACAAAAAGAATCATTTGAATTATACACGTACGCAAGTTAAGACAAGAACGCCTTGGGCCATCCCGTAAATAAAGCCTCAAGTGTTTTTATTCCCTTTCATTAAGGAGGCGCGCCATGCTGACACGCCCTAACAGGCGAAGCTCGGTAAAGGACTTGGACCACGGCTTTTCTCACATGTCCAATATCTCGCTGTGAAACGAAGCAATTAGCCCGGTTTGACAGCAAGCTCTACTGCAATAGGTAGTTAAGAGGGTGAATGAAAACTCATCTCACTCTGGTGCTCTTTAGCCTTTAGTGGCATTCTCCGGGCTGAGCGTATGCGCTGCACAGCGCTGAAGTACCAAGTTCAAAAACTCAGATCCTGTCTACGGGATGGCCTTGGCCTTCTCATTGAGGCAAGACACAATGTGTCCCAAAGGCCTCGAGATTAGCTACAGCTTTAAATACAGACGCCAAGTGTCTTTTTTAACCCTGTGTGTGTAGGGTGCTACAGCACTCCACTGCATTATTAGCAGTCGGAGACATTAGTGCCTGGATAAAGCATGTAATCTCCCTTTTCTTTCTTCTACAAACAACGTCTCACAGGTGAAATCTAAATATATAATAAATGGAAAATACTCTTCCAAAAGGTTAAAGTAAATAAATCAAACAGTAAATGCAAAACATAAATCAAGAGGATCTGCTACGGTACAATATGAGCACTGACTATAGGGATGGCAGGGCAACCCACCAGTGTGTCCCTCCAGGGATCCCAGAGAGAAATCCTGGAGGACTTTCCTGTTATTTTTTTTTCACTTACTGCAGGTGAGCAGGAGGGGTCAGATTAAACACTCTGAGGTGTGATAGGCCCTTTTTTTTTTTTTTTCTTCACAGAAGACACTTGTCACATGTCACAGTCGGAAAAGCCCAGGCGAATATAATACAATTAAAGAAGGCTGAATTCCATTTAGCTGCTTCACTTTCAGGGTCATGGTATTGTGCATGATGGCTCACTGTCATGACTTACATAGAAATAGAACAGAGCCATTGTTAGTGTTATTGGTAACACCTGTGCTTTTCCTGCTATGACAAGTCAAAATGTCTGCTGTGACAAAAAAACAAAACATATTGTGACCCAACATTACCTCCCTGCGTATATTATTTGATTCATTTTTTTATCCACGGAATACAAACAAAATTCTTGAAATGGAGAAAGTTTTGGAGTTCTTGTTTTAGTCCGTGCTGTTCTCCACCGGAGCGACCTGTTTAATATTCAGCACCATGTTGCAGAGGACCTGAGTGGACAACAACCCTAACCACCCTAAAACAGGACTGAGAGCCCTGAGTACAAAGAGCTCATATTCTGAATCCTCGAAATAAAGTGAAGTGAGATAGTAAAACAAAACAAAACACTTAAACTCTGTAGTGAGAAGTGAGAAACTATCTGGTGCATTTGATCTCAACATCATGTTTTTCTTAAAGAACCCATCATAGTATGACTGACAGAGGCTACAATTAACACCGAAACATTTTGTGTTAAATTCCTATACATCTGCCATATGCTAAAAATGTGTACTTAATATAAAAGAAAATAAAAACTCACTTATTAAGCTATATATAAAAAACGTATTTATTATATCTATATGTTTTGTAGCCATTTGGGATTATTTTATGCTAATTTATTTTGTGTAAACTTTCAGAAAACCACAAAGCAAAACTATTTTCTTACCTTTTTGAGTGTAAAGCTTGAGGAGTCACCATATCTTTCGCGGTTGAACACAACGTTACGGAAGTCATTTCTACTTTCGGTTATCTAGCTTTATGACAGGTATTTAAAAAGCATACAGCTAGATAACCAAAGACAGAAACAGACCCCCTCTCACACTCTCGTGCTGAAGCCCGACATGATGCTGACGTGATCTAGAAGGAGGATGAAGAAGTACAGGCCTTTAATATTTAAAAACACATTTACAGTATTTTTTTTTAAATTACAGAATAACAGCAGCATGACACGATGTGATAAGAGGAGATTGACCACGATCTGATGTATAGAGTGTCTGGTTGAAGGCCTACTAAATGGTACATTGACCTAATTTTACTTCACATTTTAGATATATTTGAGAAGCTTCCTTCAAAAAAAAATTTAACTATTACTTTTATCTTTAGTAAGAAACTTAAATCATTATTTAGCATTTATAGGATAGTAAATGTGTGTGTGGGAGGCCTATTGCATCAGCATGCCTTGCAAATAACACCCGACTATATTTCTATAACGAATCGGACGTAATATTCCATCATTGACAACGTGTGCGATGTTTATTCTAATAACGATTTATAATACTATAGTTCAAACTGGCAAAAGACCAATGTGAAATACAAGCAAGTCACATTTCACTTGCTAAGTTGCATTCTATTTTTTTTCTTCTTTAAGGCAACGTTAAGACTCACCGCTGGCCTGCCATGTGATTTTATACAACTAATGGCATCTCAACACACACGGTGAATGAGTGGTGGACAGATATTTCAAAACCTGACTTATTGTTGTAAAATCAGATACAGGCTTTAGAACTTTGTGCATGTTAGTTGGTATGATATAAACCAGCGGATGATCATGAAAAGTCAGTGTGATCAAACTGGGCGGCCTGAAAAACATGTACATGACCATGAACCCGAGACAGTGTTAGGTATAAAGAAACATCCCTTTGATGCAGCAGATATGACGCCCCGAGATCAACAGCTGACCCCCTTTTTTTTTTTGAAACTCTAAATGTGAATTGAGCTGGGCTTTAAGATGCTTTAATTCGCCCTGGGCTCTTATAGTGCTCCTGGGGGGCAACGAATCCCTACTTTTAATGAGAGTTGCGATTGGCCTACTTCTGCTAGAACTACTATTTCACATCTCAAGGATTATCCGCATAAGCTATTACAGAAACCAATTTATTACTGATCATAATAATAGACCAAGGAGCGTGGTGTAATATTCTGGCACTTCAAAGAACAAGGCTTTTTGTCTGTTAGGGACCAAAGACGTAGCCTCATTTTAAACGAAACAAGGGCGTTTGTAGTGGATAAAAAACATGTTACTTTACGTGAAAAAAAACTAAAAGGCAAACTTAACATGCATCTTATGTGTAGCTATACATGTATGCATCTTATGGACATGGCATGAGAACAGATTCAAAGCAGGTGAAGTCGTACGTGTAAATGTATTTCCATAAACGCGTCTCTTACCTGGTTCAGAAGCAAAGCAGACTCTGGAGAGAAACGTCCTTAACTTAAGCTCGTAACGAATTTTTCCAGGTTGATTTTTTTTTTCTGCGTTTACATCGGGCCCTTGTCGAGAGTCAGCGCCGCTGCTCACAGGTGAGTCCGGTCGCATCCTCAGTCCTCCTGCTTCTGCCTCTCCTCCAGTCTGCGCGCTTCCTCTACTCGCTCCCGCACTGACGTCATACCAGAACACGGACCAATCACAGAGCCCGCCGGCGCCAAAGAACGATCGAGTTCACGAGGACGTCTCACTCAAAAACGTTTTCTCTTGCTTTTTGTGGGATTTCTTCACCCACTACTACTCCTACTACTACTACTACTAATGACAATACCACTACTACATGGGCATGACTTAACAATGCACAAGACAGATCTTTACTAACTTTTCTGGAGCTTTTGATCACATTATCTGTTTTCCCAGTTATCATGCTCATTTTAGATGTTGTACTGAGCACTCTGCTGAGAATTGAAAATTCACCCTTGACCTTCGAAACAGCAGGTGACAAACCAGCATCACATCAAGGTCCATTTAGTAGCTATTTTAGGGGCTTTTGATCATTTCACATTATTTTTGGGCTTATTAGCAGTAAGCTACACATTTCTTAATAGAATAGGTCTCAAATCAGGCCAGATTGTAATATACTATTTTTTAAAAAGCAAACAGATGGTTCCAACATCATTTCAAAGGTAGAGGCTATTTTTTTACAGTATTACAGACTATGTGAGAACCCGGCTCCATGCCTCTGCAGCTCTCATATGTTAGTTATTCATTGCGCTCCCTTTCTCAGAAATACAATTCCACATATCTCCTGATTTACAAGCGAATGGCCCTGACGTTTCTCCACTGCCATGTTAGACACACAGTTGAAATAAGATTAGCAGCATCCTGGGCAGCACTGCCGTTGTGGCTCAAGACAGGATAGACAGACACAGATTTTGTGGCAGGCAAATTGAAGTTACTATGGCCTTGGCATAGCATACCAGTACGCTCATATAGAGTGAGCACACTAAGTTAAATTGCCCGCCCTACAGTGCGTACGCTGCTGACAGGGTTTCACAGGCTGGAAGCAGGAGTGAGTATTCTCGACCAATAGAAGATCTTTGAGGTCTGAGCCGTTTGTGTGTGGAGCTCAGGGGCCACGGCCAAGAACACTGGTAAGAACAGTTCCCTCCAAATCTGTACGGTCAGGATTTTAGTCCCTGTAAACTACACTGGGGCTAAATTAAAATGCATTAGAGTTATTCCCATCATGTCTATTAGACAATTTTTTACAGCAAATATTGGCAGAATGTAAGATACAATACTGGGTTGGTGACTCGTCGTCTCTGAATAGTGAATCTAAATTGGGCGAACAGCTGATTTGATCTTTTACTTATAAAGTATAGTCGGAATGCTTTTTGAAGCCCCCACTGCATTCCAGTTTAGGGACAGACAGCAATGCTAATATTTATTCTTAAAATGAATGGTTTGACCACTAAGCAGAAATATTTTGCAGATACATAAGAATTATATAGCTCACCATGGTTAGTATTTAATAGCCAATTTCACCCCAGATTATGTTTGGAATCACATAGAAATGACAAATACATTTGAGTTAGATTGTAATCTGGAGTTTGTCCTGCACACAAATCAATCCATTTCTCATTGAGGGAAAAAAAATCCTACAATACATAAACGTTTAAACCAGCTGGTCTCTCTAAGATTTTAAGTTATGTTTGAATAATATACTTTTTCTCTGTGTGCTTCCTATTTGTTTGCTCAGTTATTCATCATGTGGTGCATTCAAGCACACACAACACATAGACCTAAGACACATCACAACTGTCAACATTTTCATTCTTATGATAAGGTGCTTTAAGCATTTCCTGTTGAAACTTTTGGAATTATAGTGTAACAATTTCAATCAAACAGTGGAGGGTGTGCCATTTAATCAATACATTTTATACCCCATTTCCTTAAATAAAGCACATTTAGAGGTCTTTGTGTTGCAGACGTTTGCTAAAAGCTGGACACATCATCTGCACATCACAATCTAGAAACAAGGCTTGTATATGAGCTGCTTAAAAACGATATGCTTTTTAATTCTTTCATGATAAATGCATTTGCAGATATTCAACCAACGACAGTAGGGATCAATTTAAATGCACTTATCTTTTATTGACATAATAGCCGGACTGATCCATGGGCAACATGTGAAGTGAACAGTCAGCAGCATAAGGCATGCACGAGGCATACGGCCATTCAAGTAGATGCAGTTTGTGGGAACTTTGGAGATGAGGCGGCTCTCATCTATCTCCCTCTGTCTCTCTTTTTCTCGCACACACACACACGCGCACACACAGCACAGTGGCTGTAAAGGACGAGGTAATCTTCATAGTATTCCGAAGATGATGTCTGGCTGGAAGAGGATAAATTATGAGTGAGTTTATGTTCAATTTGAATGAACACTGACATGTTAACAGGACAGTGCTGAATGCTGCAGTCAGTCACTCACACGCTGCAGGAGGTGCTGCCCCGAGAAAGAGCGGATGTCTGCAGGCTGGCCATCCTCTCCCACTGCCTTGCAGCGAAGGTAACCATAGAGATTAGCCACTTGGAGGGAAATACTAGCAACCACAAGTGACTGGGGAAGACACACAGATGATGCATTTAAGAAGGATGCATATAATCATAATGCGCCTCTCCAGAGCATGCACACAGGCAACATGTGTCTCACCAGCCATTTAATCTTCAGGGAGAAGAGGGAGGTGAAGAAGAAGAATGTCCATATGAGAGGACAGATGATGAGACCCAGCCAAAATATCCTCGCCTCTGCCTCGGTCCCAATGTTATTGCCCATAGAGGCCTGCAAACACACACACACACACACACACACACACACACACACACACACACACACACACACACACACACACACAGACAGCAATGCCCAGATGTTTAATACCCCCAAAAATGCTCCCCCACACTCAAAATAACACACAATGTCTTACTTTTTTAGCCTCAAACACCCAGAGGCTCTTTCCATCCTCGTCGATCTGATTCCACCAACGCAGGCCGACCAGCAGCCTGCCGGTCACATTCTGAAACACAGGACAAACGTGAGTAATCACAACTAGTGAGGTGAAACAAAAAGGATTAAACTAGAAAACAGGAGGTACAGCTTTTATTGTTCTTTTTGTATGATTTGTAAATATTCTGGCAGGTTGTAATATATACACAGAGGATTGTTTCTGAAGAGGAAAATATTTGCTTTGTTTCTTTGAGTTCATAAGAGGGCGAGAAAGGAGCAAGGGCATAGGGAAGTAAGGGGAATTAGCAGCTGACCTAGTTGACCTCTCACCTTGACAGACCAGAAGTCAAAAGAGAGCAGAGTGATGATCAGGACAAAACACGGTGCAAAGTTCTCACTGATCCAGTCACAGAGCAAATAGGCGACAATGGCAACCACCCGGAAGAACAGGTGGAAAAAGGAGGCGAGGGGGTGTCTGCAATCAAAAGCACAGGATTATAAATGACCAAGAGCCTGGAAATGCCAATGAAGCTTGTACAATACAAAAGTTGTAGGCTACAGCAAATCTACACTTCTCAGCACATTAAGAGGCGAGGAGACTCACTCTGAATCATAGACTAACAGAAACAAATAGTCACATATAAACGCCTAGAGCATAATTCGTCCAATTAAAGTTTTTGGGATTTGTTTAAGACGTTTCATTTAAATGACTCTAATTTTAGCAAGGTTGGAAACAGTCTCTCAAACGACATCCCTGCTGATATTTACAAAAGCACAATATTCTGTGCAAGACAGATTTTGTTGATGCAATAACAATCTCCTGCAATGCACCTTATGACTGCGCTTCTCCGCGCGCTCTCCTGCTCGTCAGCAGCAAAGTCCAGCTCAACATCCTCCGTGTCATCCGCCATCGTCTGAGAAGCAACGACAAAACACAACAGGGTTAAATCATCCAACATCATCCTAGCTGATACGACGAACACATTACATTTAGAGGCAGACAGAAACCCATTGGTACCACGGTGATACCCATTGCTGTCAATGTCGTAGATGTGTAAAGCAAAGCGAAGTACCATTTGGGGGAAAGCGTAGCTGTATTATAGGGATGGAATAAACCAGGTGTTGCAGTGAAATAAGACCGACACCGACGCTGCCTCCTGTCACTAAATGCACCATCACATAAGGAAGCTGGGTTTAAATTTATTTGAAGGTTAATAGGACTCCCTTAATGTACTACGACGAAAATGCCCATTGCAGTTTAGGCAGCAATTGTTTCGATAACATATCTGTATTTTTTTCAAATGCGGAAATCACAATATACATCAAAAGGCATAAAAGAGCGACCGCGGCAGGACTCGAACCTGCAATCTTCTGATCCGAAGTCAGACGCCTTATCCATTAGGCCACGCGGCCACGAGCTATCATATGCTGGACAGGTTACGTATCTATACGTTCTATATCCCCAGATATATATATTAAATACTGTTATATTTAATACTTGTGTATAATCCCTTCAGCCTTTTCCAGAAACAACTTTAGCGTGTTGTTCATCCAATCATTTGTTTGTATTTCTAAATAACGATTTAGTATAGTCATCCGGGCCGCGTGGGGTCACTAACGCTTCGTCTTGCTTTGGTTTCACATCCTCGTGCACTGACCATGCTAAATAACAAACTAGTTTGTTGTGGTACAATTTGAGACATATTGTGGTTGATAACTTTGACGCTATACCTCAAGGCACAGATCGGGTGAGGTGTCTTTTTTGCTTGTATCGACAGTATAGCTAACACATTTAGTGAGTGCAGAATTAAACGGCTATTATTTTAGTTTGGTTGCTCACAAAATAGCAACACTCCCCTTCAATTATTAGTAAACATGCGTTAACAGGTTCGTGATAAATAAGGTGTGTGTGTGTGCAACTTAACGCTACCTAACTATACCATGCTACAGTAGGTTAAGATAACGTTTAGTGCAGCACCTGTTTTCAGTCAACTTATTTCTGGCGTTAATGTTAAAGTTGGGTGATAACCGTTAAACAATCCGCCATTAAACAATATTGCACTTGCAAAATCACACATAAGATAAAATCAAACATATTATTATCTGTATCTGTAATCTATCTAGTAGCTAGATATTGTTATATATATAGATATATAGATATATCTATATATCTATATATATATATATAGAGAGAGAGAGAGAGAGAGAGAGAGAGAGAGAGAGAGAGAGAGAGAGAGAGAGAGAGATTCTAGTCTCGGTTTGTGCCTCAAACTGGGGCAGAGCTGCATCATGTCCTAAAATATGAATGTTGTCCCAATGTCTTCCAGCTCCAGTGTGAAGTCCTCATGAGGTGATGCTGCATGTGTTGCGCCGTCCTCTGCGGAGGACTCTCATCTCTCTACAATGGAGGTGTCTACGCTCCCTCTACTCCACCAAGCCAGACTCTCTTCAGGGCGAGGACTCCACAGAGACCCGCCTGAACCCCCTTAACATTCAGATGCTGTCAAGGAACCTCCACGACCAGATCTTCCGAGGGCTGCAACCACAGTACAGAGAGGATGATGTGGAGCGTAGCATTAGGCACCTGCAGAAACATCAGCTGTGGGGGAAGGAATCTTCACTGTTGCCCGAAGTGGAGCTGAAGCTTCCCCAAATGTATGGCAAGAATATCGACGAGCACTTCCGTATCTTGGCCCAGAAGCAGAGTCTTCCCTACCTTGAGGCTGCCACCAAGCTGCAGCTGGCTGATCTCCCTCCCATGCCGCAGGAATGGAGCTGGGATGTTGGATGGACCCGCTATGGGCCCAACGGGGAGAGTCAGAAGGTTGATTTCCCAGAGGAGTCGGCACTGGTGTTCGACGTGGAGGTGTGCGTTACGGAGGGACGGTGTCCCACACTGGCTGCTGCTGTGTCTCCCACTAACTGGTGAGGAACAAGCAAGGAATATGAAGATCGTGCAAAGGGATTGATTAGCGTCACTGCGGTGGTGTGCTGTGGGTCGAGTTGTTTTGAGGATGGAAACTTGTGTTTTTTCCAGTAAAAATGGGATGTGAGAGTAAAAGGGCCAATAGTTACATTATAATTTTCCCAATGTGCTTTTCTTCTATTCCAGGTACTCCTGGTGCAGTAAGCGCCTGATAGAAGAGAGGTACTCCTGGTCAAACCAGCTGACCCTCGCTGACCTCATCCCCTTGGAGACGCCTATCAACTCTGCCCGCCCATCAGGGGGCCAGTGGAAGGAGAGGCTCATAGTAGGCCATAATGTCAGTTTTGACCGATCTTACATTAAGGAGCAATACTTACTAAAGGTCAGTATTCAGAGGGTGGAGTGTTTTGTCCTTGTTTCTTTGCTCGGTACCAACTTAGCTTTCTAGCCCCATGTCCCTTTTTTTCCTTTCAGTTTGCATTTTTATTGTATGATTTTTATGAGTCACATGAGTAAATGCACCAAGTAGCATGTACCTGCTTGTGTATGACATAAAAGTGAATGTATGTACACAAAAATGAAGTGTTTTCTTCCCTAAAGGGTTCTAAGGTACGCTTCATGGACACAATGAGCCTTCACATGGCCATCTCTGGGCTGACCGGGTTCCAGCGCACCCTGTGGATGGCCAATAAGCTGGGCAAAAGGAGGGGTCTTCAGGAGGTCAAGGACCACATTAGAAAAGCTGGACAGAAAAGGGAGGGTCCAATGGTTTGTGTCCACCACATTTCGGCTACAACATGCATTATTTGTGGTCATGTTGCAGCTTTTCTTTTCTTGAAAGTGTCAGGATCTGGCTTTTGTCATCAGCAAAACTCAACGTGATGTTTTTTGTGTGTAGATTGGCTCCTGGGACTGGGTTAATATTAGCAGCATTAATAACCTGGCTGATGTCCATGCTCTGTACGTGGGAGGGCCGCCACTGCAGAAAGAGGCCAGAGAGACGTTTGTGAAGGGCAGCATGACGGATGTCCGGAACAACTTCCAGGTCAGATGTTCATGACAAATCCTGCTTCAAATTGTCTGTTATCATAGGCCAAATGTATTTATAGACGCTATATTAAAGTCTCCCAAATGACTTGTATTCATCAAGAAGTACTGACAAATACATATGGCTTTGCTGTCCTCCTCAGGAGTTAATGCAGTACTGCGCCATGGACGTCGAAGCCACACATCAAGTCTTCACAGAACAGCTTCCGCTCTTCATGGAGAGGTCAGTTAATCCCAACCCACAAACACTTTCTATTTCCTTTTATAGCTATTGATTTTCTAGCCAGTATGACTTTGCTTCGTACACAATGCCGCATAATGAGTCCCATCTCTTTTATCTTTAACAAGGTGCCCTCATCCAGTGACGTTTGCCGGAATGCTGGAGATGGGCGTGAGCTACCTTCCCGTCAATCAAAACTGGGGGCGTTACCTGGAAGATTCTCAGGACGTTTACGAAGAGCTCCAGAGAGAGATGAAGAAGTCTCTGATGACTCTAGCGGACGATGCCTGCCAGCTGCTGCAGGATGACAGGTGAGAAGAGCACCTATTCATCACCATGTCTCTCACTGCAGCACAGTATTTTATTCTGATCTTAAGTGTGTGATGAGTGAAAAGCATTATAGATTCATGCATAATCTGTAGTTCCATAACTCCCAAGGGCCAGGTGCCTCAAAGTGCTTTGTATAAAAACATCTGAATTGTATATCAATGGACCTAGGGTTTATGTTCTTATTTTCTTAAGGTACAAAGATGACCCCTGGCTTTGGGATCTTGAGTGGGATGTGCAGGAGTTTAAACTGAAGAAAGTAGCAGCCAGCAAGAAGAAAAAAGCAGTCGAAACTAAAGTTGCTACTCCTCTTCCAGACTGGGATGAAGGTATATACTCGGATCAGGAGCCACATTTACAAAGCAAATGTTAATAATCTGCAAAAGAGGTGAAAGATAACAGAGGTGAAGTTTGAGTTCTTGTGATATTAGACCCAGGTCCACCCTCTGAAGAGGAGATGGCAGGCCCTTACCCCAGCAGGCTGGCTGTGGAGAAGCTGAAGGAAACCGTGAGTCGACTTCCTAAAAGAAGGCAACATCTGCCCGGACATCCAGGGTAAGTAAGGTCCCTCCCAAGCACAGCTAAGCCATCTAATAGTCATTATCTTTCAATTTCCACGGACATAGTCAGTCAGTCCTTCACCCCCCTTACTGTGTCCCTCAGGTGGTATCGTAAGCTGTGTGAGAAGATGTCTGAGGAGGACAGCTGGTCACCTGGAGCCAACCTCATCAGTCTACAGATGAGAGTAACTCCTAAGCTGATGGGTCTGACGTGGGACGGTTTCCCCCTGTATTACTCGGACAAACATGGGTGGGGCTACCTGGTTCCTGGACGCAGGGACAACCTGGTACCTGAGGAGGAGAGTACAGGGCCTGTGTGCCCACACAGGTATTAATACGGTTAATACGCCGCGCTTGAGTCATCAAGACAAGATCGTCACGACATAGGATGCGTTTGTTTAGGCATTGTTCTGTCCCGTCCCACAGAGCTATCGAGAGTGTCTACAGAGAGTATTGTGAGCAGAACAGCAAAGAGCGGCCTGAATATCTGGACTGCAACCCTTCAGATGACCTCATGTGGACGGACAGCACGGCGTGGGCAAAGGTGCGTACGCTCATAATGTAATTTACCTCATTCTTGGAAGTGTTTACAAGAAACCGACCTTTTTGTTGGGGTTGAACTAGTGCTACTTCGGATCATTGATCAGGCCCAGGGGCTCTGGAATGATAACGTATATCATGACATGGTTGTGTGTTTCTTGACCTCATCTTCAGGTGGAGGAGTTTGGGTCCTTGGAGAGTCTGACCGAGGAAAATGGAGTCAGAATGATGAGAAATGGGGAGAGTAAGAAAACCAGGGTGAGAGAAATGGTCACTGTCATTTACAGGTGCTTTATGACTTTGTAACATGAACACTTTTAGTTCCGTATTGCAGTTCAATGTTCTACATTTGAATTCCTATTATGGCCTCGTTAATATGGAAGAGCACTATCTGGTCTGACATGCAGCGTGTTGTGGTTCATTCTACATGCTTTTTGTTTCACTGTGCAGAAATGAGTTATTGTGATTTGTTGTATGATATAGTTTGCATTCTGTATCAACAACAGTCTCAAGATCCACATTATGCCCCAGAGGAGAGTCACTGCCATTATCACCACGGAAATGGTCCCTACAACGATGTCCATATCCCAGGGTGCTGGTTTTTCAAATTACCTCATAAGGTGAAGTTTCACTGTTTACCCTAGAGCGTCCTGAATAACCATCATTGGCATATTGTCACTTCGTTGAATTGCTTTCATGGTCTCACTGAATGTGTGTGTTTCAGGATGGTAATCACAACAACGTTGGCAGCCCTTTTTCAAAAGACTTCCTGTCCAAGATGGAGGATGGTACTCTCAGGGCTGGACATGGTGGAACCAACGCCACACGAGCTCTGGAGATCAACAAAATGGTGTCCTTCTGGAGGAATGCCCATAAACGCATAAGGTAGTTTCAGTTTCCACCATAGTTATTCATCCGTTTGTCATAAAGATGGTGAATACAGGATTTCTCACTGTGTTTCTGTAGCTCTCAGATGGTGCTGTGGCTGAGAAAGGGCGAGCTTCCTCGTATTGTCAGCAGGTTTGTCTGAAATACCAATAGCTATCCTCCCATTTATTCATCAGCCATTCTTCGTTGCTGTTTATCTAACAACCTTTCTGTCTCCCAAAGACACAAAGAGTTTGATGAAGAGGGCCAGTATGGTGCCATATTACCTCAAGTCGTCACCGCTGGAACGGTAACACGCAGGGCTGTGGAGCCAACGTGGCTGACTGCCAGTAATGCGCGGGTAAGAAGCAGAGCCGACAAAGAGGAACGCAAGTCTGAGCGTAGGCGTTTGAGAGAAATGTTGTTTGTATGAACTGTTTGTTTTTTGTTGTGTCCATAGCGGGACCGGGTAGGCAGTGAGCTGAAGGCCATGGTGCAGGTACCACCTGGATATCACCTGGTGGGAGCAGATGTTGACTCTCAAGAGTTGTGGATTGCTGCTGTGCTTGGAGAGGCTCACTTTGCTGGCATGCATGGTGAGATTTGTCCCTATTTGATGTCTTGTCTAGTTCTTTCTTTGACGCCATGTTATTAAAGTTGTAGAAGGCAATTCATCTTTTTTAAATCTGTTATGGTTTCAACAAGCAGCACCCGATGTTAACTGTGTTCGTCTTATGCCTCGGCTGGGTTCAGGTTGTACGGCGTTTGGCTGGATGACCCTTCAGGGAAAGAAGAGTCAGGGCACTGACCTGCACAGCCGCACCGCTGACACTGTGGGCATCAGCCGAGAGCATGCCAAGGTGTTCAACTATGGACGCATTTATGGTGCGGGACAACCCTTTGCTGAGAGGCTGTTATTGCAGTTCAACCACCGCCTCGGTCAGGAAGAAGCTGCCAGTAAGGCCAAGCAGATGTACGCCTTGACAAAGGGCATACGCAGGTACGCTCGGTAGTTGTGTGGTCGGGTTAGTTGTTTGTGGAAAGGTGATTTAAGTCGAGCTCTAGTGCTACACGTTTGTGTTTTGTACGTTTCATCAGATACCAGTTGTCAGAGGAGGGTGAGTGGCTGGTCAATGAACTGGATATAGAGGTGGAGAAGGAAGAAGATGGAAGTGTCACGCTGCAGGAGTTGCGGAGGATCACTAGACTGGCCTCGCAGTGGTGAGGGAGCAAGTACAACATCACACGGACGTCTACAAGCGCTTTTAGCGTCGCAATATATTCTCCCGCCTCAGTGGCTCTGTTCCTTCATTTCCCTCCTTTATACCCCTCAGCTCGCGGCGGAAGAGGTGGAATATGGTCGACAAACGTCTGTGGGCTGGAGGTACGGAGTCAGACATGTTCAACAAGCTGGAGAGTGTTGCTCATTCAGCCCAGCCGGCCACTCCCGTTCTAGGCTGCAGGATTAGCAGAGCGCTGGAGCCCATGGCGGTTAAGGATGAGGTGAGGCATAAATCTAACCAACATGAACAGCCAAAACCCCCCCCCCCCCCCCCCCCCCCCCCCACCCCGGTATCATTTTGGTGATTGGTTGTAAGAGATGTTTATTGCCTTTTATTTATTATTTTACTGTTCATAGCCAAATGTCACTAAGTCTTAAAACCTGATCATAAAAACAGTTTTTAAGATGAAATGACTTCCATACACATTACTCAAAAGCCCCAACAGGATGAGGTTTACATTACGATGGTGCCATATTGTGTTTGTCAGTTCATCACGAGCAGAGTGAACTGGGTGGTCCAGAGCTCTGCAGTGGACTACCTACACCTGATGCTGGTGGCCATGAAGTGGCTCTTCGAGGAGCACGACATCGACGGCCGTTTCTGCATCAGCATCCACGATGAGGTGCGGTACCTCGTCGGAAGCGAAGACCGTTACCGAGCGGCGCTGGCACTTCAGATCACAAACCTGCTTACGAGGTCTGCTCGCTGCTTAAGTGTTTTATTCTTCCCCGTCAGAACTTCTATCACGGAATAGGCTAATAAACTTTGCAGCTTTTTACTGAGTGTGAGCTTGTGTCTCCTGCAGGAGTGTGTTCGCCCACGCGTTAGGCTTGCAGGACCTTCCCCAGTCAGTAGCTTTCTTCAGTGCCGTTGACATTGACCAGTGTCTGAGGAAGGAGGTCACCATGGACTGTGTGACGCCCTCCAACCCCACAGGTCTGGAACGAAGATACAACCTACCACCCGGTGAGTCCTGCACACCATCATCAGCCTAATGTTTCTGTATAGAGGGTTATATTATATGTATTTTTCAAATGTGTTGTATAAACAATGTGTTTGAAAAAAAGACAGCAGGGTAAATTGAGGATCAAATACCTGCAGGTTTTAAAGAAATATTTCTGTATACATTACTTACTGAAATGATGTACTATGTAGATATTAATTTCAGAGAATTAATTACAAATTAGAGCACATGAACATTTCAACTCCTGCTACCTGCCAGCCTTGGTCAAATTCCATTCAAGACGCAATAAAAGAAAACTGTAAATAAACAGAATAAGAAAGAATATATTCATTTTAAAACAAAACAGCACTTGACACAAAGCATTTATGTCACCATATATCCACCTCTTTCCTTTGTGAATTAAATAACTGATAAAGTAGAGCCATCTTTAGTATTACTATATGTAGTTATATCTCTACTATCTTTAATGTGGCTGCTGGAAACTGCTACAATTAACATGTTACTAAATAAAGTGAACTCTAGGAACATAACCAGAGTGTTAAACAAACTTTGTGCAAACTTTCCACAGGTGAGGCATTGGACATGTACCAAATCATCGACATCACGAAAGGCTCTCTGAGCAAAGGTAGATAGCACGTTGTGCAGTTCAAAACACACAACTGCCTGGAGGCTGTTTAACAGCAGGTCAAGTTCAAGATCCGTGGAGAATCTGGAGATGCGTGAGTCACACGAAGTGAGTCGTAGCTCACTGTTTCCTCTTCTTCTGACGGGGTTCATGGGTCTCCGCTGCATCCTGTGACTCATTGGGCTGAAAGGATCGAAAGAAGAAACGGAAAATAAGATCTCAGCAAGCAGAGAGTGTTCAAAACATCACACGTGGGGAAACGGGAACATTCTGCTTTACTGACTGTGATCAGGTAAAGGAATGTGTGAGGGAAGACAGAGAGCTGCTAGTTACAGTATGAGATTGCACTCACCTCCTGACTGTCATCCTGCTCTTGCAGGGCTGCGTCCAGAGTAGCACGGATGATGCGGAAATCTCTTGAGGTGCTCAACTTCATGTACTGCATCAGTTTAACCTGGACAGACACACACACAGGTGTGTTGGTGAAACACTGTTGTACAAGTGGCCTAATTGTTAACGCAGCACTACAGGTGTTTAGCGAGCTTTGTGCGTTTTGCAACTCTCTTTATTGTATTTTGTCAACTACCTCAAGCTATCTAGTTCACACATACCTTTGATTTCTTTGAGAGTGTGATGAGGTATTTTTCATACTGCTCAATACTGAAGATCACGTTAGGGACGGCTTTCGTCTCACGCAGAAGCTTTGCCTTCAAAGAAAATAAAAATAAAAAACGGATCTAAATTCTGAATGGATTCATTCAAAATCGGATTTGTTTGAGGCGCAATAGTTATTATTTGTACAGTGTATCTATACATGATTGTTGATGTATTATAGAATGTGTAAATGATTAACAATTATAAGATGAAAAACCTTACAGAGCCAGCAGTGTTCCCGTCATTTCTTTTCTTTTTCTTCTTGTCATCTGCACCTCCACCACTGAATTCTCCATTCTAATAAAGAAAACGCAATGTTTCAAAGTCCCTCGTGAAGCCGACGTTGCCGTAAACCATAACTGAAGAACTCCGTGCCAGCGCAATCATAACGACAGATTATCGTTTGTCTGAAAACCTGAACCTTCGCCGGGGGGCTAATCTACAATAGTGCTTTACCTGTGCGTGTGTGATGAAATCGTAGCACTGCGGCGTTAGGTGGGAGCCCGACAGTTTGACCTGCACAGAAGAAGTAAAAAAAAACTTGATTAGCATGACAACAGAAGTATTAGAAGATTCAAAACAAGAGAAACAACACCTCAGACTCACCAGCTTCTCAAAGCGTGCCGGCAGTGCACCTTGCTGGCTGGCGCACACCTGGATGTACTAAAACGACACATGGAGGAAAGAAATGAACGTCGCACTGGAAAACAACTTTCCAATCAGTCGGAGATCATAGAGGGGGACACAATGCGTACATATTTGACCAGCGTGGTGAGGGTGGTGTACGTGCGACTCAGTTCTCTCAGCAGCGTGATGGTGCAGGTGCCCGGCAGCAGCGCCGTCTGGACCAGCTCATTCAAAGCTGTCAGAAGAGTCCCGAGCTGCAGCGTCACTGCTTTCTCTATTGGATCCTGCTGGCCTGCAGTCTGGGTGGCCTCGCCTACACGCCAAGAATGCCCCGTCACAGAAGTTTTATTAGACATTCCCTCGCCGAGATGCATCCCTTTCCTCTCAACTCTCACCATTAATCCAACTGAGCATCAGTGTGAAAAGGCTTTCTTACCAGAACCCGATCTGTCAGAGGATGTCTGGCTTTTCTTCCTGGCGATCAGCCAGTCCACTTCATCAAGCACTCTGTCAACCTGAGACAGGACCAGCAGCTGGGGCAGGAGATTCAAAATGATGAAGATGGGGCAGCACACTGCGCAAAACAGATTCTGAGATATTGATGACGCGGCAAATCGGGAGCTTCCGCTTGTAAGAGTCGACACTCACCGCTCCAGAGGTTGCAGTCTTCATGTTGATGATGGCAAAGTGAGACTGTTTTTCCACCTCCACATTCTGACCATACAGAAAAGAATAAAAAGTGACATGTTCATTTTTGACCCAGGTACCAGGAGGCCCCTGCAACATATTGTAGAATGTAAAAAAGGTACAATAGCAAAACAGTGATTTAGATATGTTGCCCAATTTACCAAAATGTAATGGATATAAAGCTATAAATGCTAGTGCTCGGTTATTGTACCGCATCGATATCTCCCAGTTGGCTGTGGATGTCTTGGCACAGTTCCAGCAACAGGCTGACAGGACTCTTATAGAGAACATGCAGGTTGAAGAGAAGCGAGAGCAGGCTCTTGGAGAAAGCAGAATCCTCTAAATGAGAGAAACAAACAGATCTCAGAACACACCGTTTCTGTACATGGACGCAAAGATTAAGTAAACGGTCGCTCACCGAAACTGGTCTCCTTGCAGATTTTCACAGTCCACTTGATCATCTGTACAAACTGTAGATGAAGACGCGCGTTAGTGGAACAGGTGCTACTTGTGCTGTTGTGTGAGGTGCAATTAAGAGAACAGCTACCTGCTGGGAGGAGGGCTTTAGCTGGCGTGAAAGCACGCTCAAGATGTTGACCAGCAGCTGAGCCTCTTTGCTGTTAAACTCTTCCTCGCCTCCACTTAGCTGTGTGAACAGTGCCCTCTGTTGACGGGCAAAGAAAATGAACAGTGCTCAGTACATTTCTGTCTGGAAAAAAAACCAAGTTGGTTAGTTTCTGACATATCAAATGGCTCCTGGTACAACATTCTGTGAAGTAATGTTTAAAGCCAGGCTTTCTCAAACAGATAGGAGTGACTTACAGTTTCCCACCAGAAAATAAATGTTTGGAAGTAACCTTTTAAAATACGTGGAGAATAACCAAATTAATTCTGTATCGGTGCACCTGAAACTGTCTGATGTAAAAGAAGTTCATCTCTGTGACGTTGCCATCGTCTGGCTCCGCATCGTCCTCCGAGATGTCTGCGAGAAACACAAAATGTGAGGACGTCCTGCGTACTGTTCAGACTCGCTGCTTCTACTGTGCGGTGTGTCTAACCCATGGTGGAGAGGAGCTGGGCCATCCTGTCTGGATAGCGCTGCTGACAAGCGGTGAAGATCCTGAGCAGACCTTCCAGACACAGCAGGGACAAGCTGGAGCGCTTCTCCTTCTTCCCCGCGTCCTCCACCACGCTGGGGATGTTGGTGTAACGCCACATCAGCACACTGGATTATGCAAGGACAGATCTCTCCGTCGGTCAAACAATGTCATAGACAACAAAACCGTACACACGGTCTACCTAGATGCCGTTATTTAGGCTAAGAGGTTTCGACCTTGTCATGTCACAGAGGAAGCGGAAAGTTCTGTCTGCGTTCTGTCCGTCTGGTCCATCTGTGTGTCCAGTTTCCTCCAGCTGCTGGATCTTCTGCACAGCCACGGTTACTGCGTAGCGCACGAATTCTCCACTTGAGCGAAGCACTGAGAGCGCCTCCTCTCTGCTCTGAGTACTGTCCCTGAAAAAGAAAACAAAAGAAATTGATTTTTTTGTTATTTTCTGCAAGCAATCCAGTCGAGTTTCATTCTAGAAATTATTTTTTATGTTTTGGTGTTGCCAATACCACCCATGATTCAGTGCACATTCGATGACATGGTATTTCTAACTTTTAAAGTTTGTTTATTTGTAATTGTTTTTGATGAACGCTATACAAGGTGTTAAATCCATGTAATAAAAAAAATGTATAAAACGAGTGTTTTCCCCGATTAACACAGTATTTATAAAAGTTGTTTTCCAGATGTTCTGTGTATATTGTGATCTGTCTACTCCGACAGAGCCAGTAGGTGTAACAGTAATCCATGTGAACATAGCGACCACAAGCCTTTACCTGAAGAGCACAGTGAGGAGAGTTGAAATGAAGCCCAAAGACAGTAAACTGCGAGGACTCTTGTTTGAAGGCACTCGACCCTTTCCAGATTTCTCCTTCAGGATCTCGGCCACTTTGTGGTAGCGGTTAAACAGCTCCACGAGCTCCTGAAAGCAGCTTTTACTGCAACACACACATCGTCACTTTAACCACAAACAAGCTACACAAGGTCTTCTTGACCATACAAAGAGAAGTGGTTGTTACCTGTAGTTGGCTTTGATGAAGTTGTACTCTATAAGGACCTCATACACTCCCATCACCAGCACAGCATAGATGTTATTCTTAACCCCAACACTGGATGCTGTGGAGAACTCCGCTGACTTGTCCTGATCAACACACAGACGGTACACGGCTTAAGACGATGCTTTCAGTGGAACATTATCTGGCAAGAGTAAGGACGAGCACAGAAGAAGGTGATATACAATTCAAGAAAATGTTCAGCAGTTCATAGTTAAGGAGAAGTGCTTATTTGCTTCCTGCTTGCAAATCTCATTAGGATTCCCATATTTTCTTCAATTAGACCAAACTTAAAGTCACTGGCACACATAACTAAACCAATAAAGTGAATGGGAAAGTTACTCCTGCTGCTAACCAGAAGGTTGGAGAGCAATCTGGTTCAGGCTTTCACAGTGTATGCTGTGCACTTGTCTTGAATGCATACCAGCTCAAAGTCCTCCAGTTCACTCTTGATCATGCGTCTTGTCATGCTCTCTAGGATTGTCTGTAGTTCAGACTGGTATCCCTCCCCTTCATCCTCCTCATCCTCCTCCTCATCACTGTTGTCAGCGTTGAGGTTGGCCGATCGCCGCATGTTCTGCAGCCACAGCAGGCAATGTACAGTACAGCTCACCAGATGGGCCTGAAGTGGAACAAACGCTATTTAGAGTAAGACGTTAACACAGCAAAAAAAAAAACACACAGTCACAAAAGTGCAACAATGCAGACAGAGTACCAGAGGCTCCTGGAGGTAGACTTGGTCTCCGAGCGCTGTGATGCTCGGTTCCAGTTTCACCGGGGGCAGGAGGTCTTGTTCAGGCTCGTAGTACCGCCTCAGCTGAGGATACGTAGACACGACACACAGCTCTCCCTCTTATAGATAACTTGACAAACGGGTTATTATACTAAACCCAGCATGCACCTAATAAACACACATACCTGCGAGAGGAGGGTCTGCATGATGGAGCTTGCGAGTTGAGAGTTGCGACGGAGGACATCGTAGAAACCCTGAAATAGTTGAGGATTTGCCTTCTCAGTATAAAACATCTTTCCACACACTAAATGTTCTCCGCTGCACTGATGAATCACACAAATGTTGAAGGGTTTCTTTTAGGATTTTGTCTACGTTTGAAAGATATGTAAGCAGGATGCTAAAGCTGGAGTAAAAGAAGTTAAGCTCATCAAGGCTATTAGAAATGGTTAGTATTTGTAGCAGCATGTAGCAAAATGAAACAACTAATAAACACACAAGCAAAAGAGACGTCTAACCTCATAGAGCATGAGGCGCACGTCAGCCTGCTGGCCGAGGCAGCGACGCAGGCTGCTGAGGATCTCCAGACAGAACGCTTCATTGGCAGCGGAGTTGTAGCGAGCGTGAACGTCCACTTGGATCTATTCAGGGGTTTCAGGAAGACAGTTATTATACAACAGACCATGTTTAAAATGGCACGTATTGTCACAGCTGCATATATGTTTTTCCAGCCGCCTCGTTGCACACGCCCCAGTACAGTCTTACTGGAACTGTACCTGGCTCGAGGAGATCGCCTGGCTGCACTGGCTTGAGGCCAAGCTGCCCAACACTTTGAAGTTCTTCAGCAGCAACAAGAAGCCAGTCACTGCAGACTTCCTGCCGTCCAGTTGGCTTGTAGAGAGTCATATGGAGGGAAGAACAGCGTGAGAAAACATCTTTATTTGTGCGTTACAGTTGAGGTTTCAAATGTGTTTAAGTATGATTCGTTAAACTGTAGCGATAAAGCTAATCTGATTCAAAGCAGAGCAGTACCCACCTGGAAAACATGGCCTTGCGGAGAACTAGAATCAAAGCATCTTTCAAAGACATACTGACTTTAAGCAAGGGCTGGAGATTAAAACAGAGAACAATGATTAACCAAAATCAACCTCTATAATATATGTGTGTGTGTGTGTGTGTCCGTTTAGGTACCTGGATAGCTTTCAGTAAACCCTGAACAGTGGTCAAAGGCAGGTATGACAGGTGCTCAAATGTCTCCGTCACCTTGGAAGACGACTCCAGGAGGATCATGGGAGCCGAGACCACAATGTCGGAGAAAAGATCTGATGATGCAGAAACATAGAAAAGAAAAGAGAAAAGCCAGAATCCAGTTTAAACTAGAGCGATTAGATGCTGGTGCACACCACAAAGCTAGGACTAATATCTAAAAGGTTGTATTACCTAAGTAATGATTGACAGGTGAGGCTGTCTTTGTGACCAATCGATTCAAGACCTGGTCCAGTATCTCGCCTCTGATGGGCTCGTGCATCTGTTGTAGAAGAAACACACATCCCTCAGTGAGAAAACAAAATGAGGATGTAGTTAATTATCAGTCATTTACATTGTTGATTCAATCAAATAAAATACCTTAAAGCCCTGGAGAAGCACCTGTCCTCCCAGCTTGCATGCCTGCTGATTGGGGGTCCGGGCTACGGTAGCAGACCCTTCTGTGATCTTGCCAAATGGTCCAGGTTTGGGTCCAAATGCATCCATAAGGAAGAAGCCCAGCTGCACCAGCCCCTGGGTCACATGATCCCAACCAAACACACTGCACAGGCAGAAGTGTAGAAATCATGTTTAGATGATCAACTGCAAATATTGTGTTCATGAGGTGCTAAAGCAGTGAATCTAAGATCACATATGGTTATAACTTAGGCCAAGAAAATCACATCAACACATGCAAAGTTCTCATGTTAACGGGTTAACTGCTTTGAAGCTCTGACCTGTTCTTCACTGTGTCCAGCATCATCCGAGCCACACTGCAGTGCCCAGGCAGGAGGTCCTGCAGGAACTTGGACCCCTGCTGCAGCTGCTCATCCTTGAAGCTCTTGATGATCGCCCCCTTCAAGAGGTCAAACACCTAACCAAACCAGAGACAGGATAAATGTACAGAAAAGATCAAATGAAGAAGACTCTAATGACTGTCGGGGGATACAGATTTCTCACCTGCTCTTCATAACGCTGGATGCGCGCCACTGAGAGAAACAGGGCAACGCTGAAAGGGCAGATATCCCCATAGGACGTCTGCAGAAATGCAATTCACAGATTTATGGCATACTCGATTTTTCAAAAATAACTTCAATAACCAACAGATGAGTTATACACAACCTTAAAGATTTTGAGGAATTCTCTCCCGAGTTCATGGTCGAGTCGTATGGCAAAGACTATGTGGAGGATAGCGGTGCCCTCCACATGCCTCAACTGGTCCTGTGGAATGGACTGAACCTCGAGATCCAGGCTCCTGAGGAAGAAACCGGGATAAACGACAATCAGTAATGCAAAGTAGGCAGTACGATTTAGAGTGAACACAGTGCGCTCCACCTGCGGTGTATGAGCCACTCACTCTCCGTGTTTCTGCTCCTCTTCCTGGCGAACATCTTGGTCCTTAAAATAACAGATGATTCCATCCAGGACCTGTTTCTTACAGCCCTAGCAGACAGAGTGCAGGGCAGGCATTTAGATAATGAAAAGGAAAGATGATTACCTGTTGTCTTTGTGTCACACACACACACACACACACACACACACACACACACACACACACACACACACACACACACACACACACACACACACACACACACACACACACACACACACACACACACACACACACACACACACACACACACACACACACACACACACACACACACACACACGTGCGCACACACACACACACACCTTTGCAGATAAAAGTAGCAGTTGATAAACCAGTGGTGGGATCTCCTGCAGATCCAGCTTGGTGAACATCCTCAGCACTTTCTCCACCACAAACTGCAGCTCCTCTGATGACAAGGGCACATCCCTAAAATGAGGCGGACACACACAAATAATGTTGTGACTAGTATTAGCAGATAAAAACATTGCTATACACTGTAAAACCTTATGAAAGCAAAATAAAGTCTTATTATCCTGGTCTGATAGCCAAAGGTGTTACCTGAACATGGTTGTCAGGTGGATGACACATTGCGGGTCCCATCTGCAGGAAAATAAACACAAAACTCCTATGACTACTATTACTATTTGTTAAAGAGCCTTATGAAATGGTTTGGACTTGTCGTCATTGTCATATATGCTCAAGAACTCCTTAAAAATGTACAAATAGTTTGAAGCATGAGATGTCGTCACCTGCTCGCGCAGAGGCTGTTGATCAGCTGTTTCTTGTATTCTTCACCACTGAGTTCACCTAACGTGATAAAACAACAAGCAACCACAAGAGACAGTACATCGTCATGTTCTAGTTTGCACCTTGGTAGTTTACACCACCAAGTAAATTGATGATGCTTTCGATATAACGTTAAATGATAAAGCTACCAGCGCTAGTCATTTGCACTCACCTTTGCCATAAGACAAGGCTTCGCATGCTGAAAGGGCAGTGAGCACAGTGGGAAACAGCTCCAGGGATTTCCCACTGCCCATTTTTCCCACCTTAATGGCTTCAACAAAAAGAGACGCCAGTTTCGCAAGAGAGGGTCCGGGCAGCGTGTGAGTCTGTGTACAACAATTAAAAGGCAAAAAAAAAATTAGACAGATAGCCATACTGCACACATGAAGACGAAGGAAAAGGACAATATGTAAAGACGTGTTTACAATCCAGAATGTGCTAAAACCGATGGGAGAGCAACTCAGCACAGAAGAGCAAGTATTACTGATAGATATATACCTCCAGCATCAGCAGCCCAATGATATCAGCTGCCACCTCAGTCTGCAGATCCCCAGACTCACACAGAGGGATGCAGTGCTCATAAACAAGAAGTCTGCGGCTCGACCCTTCAGTGGAAGTGGGTGGGGAGCCTAAAAGAAAGAGCAGACAATGCAGGTATTCTGACTAGAGATATGATGTGTTATTTAAGACCTCTGACAGCAGTTGACACTGTGCGCGTACCTTTCAATATGCCTTTCATCATGGCACCGACCTTCTTACCCTTCAGTGCCCCGTTGTTAATGACAGTGGTGAGCTAAGCAGGTGATGGAGAGGGACATATATTAGTTTTTTTCACGGATGAGATTGTACATTTTGGTGGTGCCAAGTTGACAAAAATAACGCAACGTTACCTGGTCATGTGTAAGCGAGGACAGGTACTTCTGAAGTCCGTCGGTACTGTCTCCATCTGCCAGGATGACGATTTTATCCATCTCAGCTCTCGTGAGTTCCCGAACAAACAGTCACAAAGCTGCTGGTAACACGTAACGTCAGAGATACGATCGTGTAGCTAATATTGATATTGGACAATCGATTCAACGAAGTACACTAGCGAACTAAAGTTAGTCCACGAAGAGTCAAAGGCAAGCGGTAGTTCGGTAACGCTTGCATAATATAAACGACGCTACTAGATTACGAATTTCCCGCCAGCGCACACTTCCTGTTTTGCTTTGTGGTTGCCAGATTCGGCTCAAAGTATCCTACAACGCAACATACTATTTAATTATACCGTAAAATACAAACACTAACACGACATGTTTTTACTATAACGTGAAATGATTTAGACAGACAAAGGTCCATCCAAACATTGATGTTGAAATGTTGCTAAGAAATATAATACTTTGTAGAAAAACTTTATTTGTAAACCTGTCAACCCCGTTTACAAGGCACGCCTACAAGAGTCAGAGTTGACGCTTACGCACTCTTGAAAATCAGTCTTGTGTAATTTAATGTTTTGTCTTGGCTGTGTTTGACTGTAAAACGGACTGGTATGATATGAGCACGTGTTGTTTAATACTTTGACGGTTAATCAATAATCTAATTTATTCGTACTGTGTTACAAATGTATAGCAACATTGAGTTATGAAATGAAAAATTATTCACAATATAGAATTCAAATGTATTTCCTTATGATGCAAATTCTATCTATTATTTAGTTATACCCTATTGTCTATGGTTACACCTCTGTATTTTATGACCTCTGTCAGAGGAGCACAACTTACATATTTACTATTAATTAAATTCACAACGTGGTATAATGTAACAATATTAGGATTTCATGCATTTGAATTTAACACACATACATGAATCACAGCCTTTATATATTTTATTGTGTGAAGCAATCCAAATGTTTTTTACAAAAAGTACTATAAAAATAAAGTGTGACATATCTTATGCATGACTGATTGATATATATTTTATACAAACAAACACAGTTCTGTCTATATGACGTATAGATCATTTGATCATCTTGAAAGAATGCAAGTTATGTAAACAAAAGGGGAACATTTGTAGAGTGCCGCCTTGGTTCGAGGTTATTCGGTATACCCTCACTCATAGCTCCTCCGGCAAGCGATTCTCGCTCCACGAGATGCATTGTAAGATTTGGGATGTCCTCCAAGATGGATCCTTATGATCGATTTCCGGGTCACAATCCAGTAGGGTTATGGTTAGGATCCTGTACGGTGATTAAATAGCTCCGGGTCTACCTCGCACTTTCAGCGGGCCAGTGGCGCAATGGATAACGCGTCTGACTACGGATCAGAAGATTCTAGGTTCGACTCCTGGCTGGCTCGTTCCTTTTCTCGCCATTGTCAGTCGAGCAAAATCATCATGTGTTTAGAATCATACATTCTATTAATATTTCATAATTACATGATGGTCAGATGCCACTGCTCACCGAAAGATGGCGCTAGATCTTTGGTAGCCCATTGCTTCAGCAATTACATCAGGTGAGAGCAAATCGCGGTCCCGCCTCTCCACCAATCAGCGCTGGCATCGCTACCAACCATTGACCAATCAACGTCTCCGAGTTCCCGGAGTCAATTTGCTCAGCTATGTACCGCCCGAATAACGCTAACGACCGACTTTGACTGACTCATCCTTACCAACATTTCAAAAGTAAGTCAATTCTTTATAGCTATTGTCAATACAAATACATTTAGATAGATATTTGAATGAATAAGCTGTCACTCTGTAACTTTTTACTAACGACTAACGTTAGCTACCGTTACCTGTCCCATCACAGCATAACGTTGCAGAATGTGTCAGTGTGTCGAAAATTAGTTACTACCTAAATTAGTTATTGTAGTTGTTCTTAAATGTATTAATTAATTTACAATGAAGTTATGTAACAGCATGAAGATAGCTAAAAGGAAATAGTAAGACATGGAAATTGTTTGTTTAAAAATCCTCTTTGTCCCAGGCAGTAACTAAGTACTGTATTTAACTATAGTTTTGAGGTACTTGTATTTTGCTAAAAGTTTTTCCATTGTATTGTACTTTATACTTCTACTCCACTACACTTGGAAATATTGTACTTTTTACTCCACTACATTTATCTTATAACTTTAGTTACTAACTTTGAAAGTCGATGTCTTACATACACATTATATGCTCACATTATATATACAATATGATACTTTATAGATTCATTATTATAGATTCAACTACCTTGATTGATTTATTGAATGAATGCATTCTGTCAGTCAGTTACTGGCTAGATTAGTTTTTACACAATCTGTATACATATATATTTATCTTCCATTTGTTTTTTATATTTCCCTCAGTAATCTTTATTCTTGCACAGTTTTTACATTGTCATCACCTTTTACTGGGCCTTATGCACAATCTGCAGTTATATTTATCTTCAGTTTATATTTATATTCGACAGTGTGTTATTGGGTTTGGGGGCGTAGTCGCTACGCTCTTTACGTGCGCTGACGTGACGTCGCCTCAGATGCGTCTGCGCATGCTCACAACGACGGGGAGCGATCAGCCAGACTGCAGCTGATCGATGTGTTGTAGTGATGTAATGTTGCCTGTTTGGTGACTACGGATGGCGGTCTGTGCCAGGCTCTGCGGAGTGGGTCAGTCGCGGAGGTGCCGGAGGCGACAGCGGCAAAACCAGCAGGACCAGGGGAGCGATTCTGACATGGACGAGGAGGAAGAGGAGCAGATCGTGGGTCAGCGGCAAGGCGACGTCAGCATCGGCGGCGGCGGAGCAGGAGGCCCGGACAGCGGCGGCGCCACTGCAGGGCCGAGTGTCGCTTGTGAACATGGCAGCTGTCATGTCAACAGAGGCTCTCTGGATCGCACGAGCACGGGACCTCCACACCCGCAGTCGTTAGCGGAATTACCGCCGGAGCTTTTAGTGGAAATATTCTCCTTGCTTCCCGGAACAGCGCTGCCAAACGTTGCCCTCGTAGGCAAGAAATTCAGACAGATCCTCAACACTGAGACCATCTGGAGAAGGCGCTGCATGAAAGGTAAATATAGCGATCTGCTGCACATAAAGATCATTTAAACGTGTCACGTTAGACAGCGTTGAGTCACGTTAATATCCGGCTACATGTGTGCAGACCAGACCGTGCGGTTCCTTTCTGTCCGCAGGCTATATGTGTGTCAGGCTCGGTGCTCAGCTCTGCTTGCTCGGAAATGAGTTCCCCTAAAAGCATTTCTATTGATCTGTACGTGGACCATGAAATACATTAGCGTTAACCCAGTCACTGCTGGAAAACAAACCAAGGCCTCTTATGATATTAGGCCTGTGTCGCTGATAAGACTGTCCATGCCGGTCGGACCTGACCTTTTGGGGGCCTTGAACACCACCGTCACCCCTTTTTATCGCCTCATAACCTGAACATAAAATGACACAAATCACTATGTAACAATATATACTGCTGATTTGTTATCAATCAATGCATTTTGAAAGTATGATAACAATCCTCTGATATGGCATATGTCATATTATATAATGATATGCATCCAATATTGACACAAAGCAGTTCTGCTCAGTGTTTTGCAACATTGTCCATAATAGCTAACGACACCCAGAGATGTTAAAGGAGATGTACCTCAAAATAAATGATAATGCAAAATCTCCAACAGTGGACACATTTACAGCGACATATCGCCCAGACAAACTTTAAATCATGTAAACAGGAAAATATGACTTGTTTGCTCACCTCAGCTTCTGCAGTGTGAACATTTACTGATTTTATCAGTTTCTTAACATTAATTGCATTTTGTTATTTAGCAACCTAAAACATCTATTTGAGCCTTGTGTAATGGGCATTGTTCATTCAATTTTATGTAATTTTATAGATGTAATGATTAATCTGTTAATTGGAAGAGTACCTGTACAAGTGGATGAATTGATGATAAAAATAAAGGTTGGTTGCGACACCAGTTTTGAGTTTGGAAACATGAGAAGTTGGCTTGGAGGAAATTTTGGGGCCACTGTTTTGTTCTGTAACAGACTCGGGGAGTGAGGGAACTGCAGTGTGTGAGATAATCGTAGTGGCCGTAGGAATGTTGTGCTTCTGAGAAGTTACACGATAACCAGGATACCAGGCGTTTATAGTAAGCGAGGAAAAGACTGTAATGTGTGTGCAGAACAACAATCGAGTACGTTTAAAATTAAATGAAATAATGAAAATAAAGAAACCAGTTACACTGAAGACAGCAAGCTGAAAAAGACTGTTAGCAGAGTCAGAGACGTTCAGAGATCTGACTGCACATTTACAGTCTAAAACAGTGATAAGTATGATCAAAAGTGTTATAAGACCACCCAATTGTCAGCCAACTTCGTCAAAAACATCGGTTTAGTGCATTTTACTGATGATGAAAAGCAACATAAACAACAATAAGCTCTCTAAGAGACTTAACGTTCAAAATTCGGTGTAGATCGGCCATAACGTGTAAACACGTTTTGTAATATTTCTGTGCGTGACTAGCCTTAATAAAGTAAATGTAACGTTGAACTTAATTCTCTCGTGTTTTCTTCTCTCTGCAGAGTTTGGCATGAAGGAGGATCTGAGGAAGATGGAAGTGGGAGGAGTATCGAGCCGGGACCTCTATGTTAAACGTGAGTTAAACTGCTGATTGAACAGCTCTCACGTCACCCATGAATTGATCCAATGAAGCATTTGGTCCACTCCTCCTCCACTGGGTCATTCGGCATTTGCGCCTTCATATTTTCTTGCGTACAGTTGTAGATAGATCACCCCAATGACTGTGATTTGCAGCCGATAGGAAACAGTCCCAGCAACTGCTTTTCTGATATGAATGAATGTGTTTTCTCTGTTCCACTTGAGATTATTTATGGTACCAGTTGCCACAAGACATGCCAGGCAAAGTGTGAGCGCGTTGTTGGTCCCTTTTTGAATAGATTATTTTAGCACATCACTGCCTTCACTAGAGGGGCTGCTCTGGGCTGAGCCCGCCTCAGTCCTCTGCTGCTCTACACATGCCTGTGTTGTGCCTGTCCAGGTGTCAACCCGCGGGTGAAGTCTGGGCGCTTTATGAAGCTCCTCCCGGACTACGAGCACATGGACTATAGAGACGTGTACACGCGCTGTATGTACACGGGCCTCGGCGTGGATGGCTGCTGCATGAGGGGTTGTGTGAGTGGGACTCTTGTTGATTTAATTTGTAAGCAAACGGCTGCAGCATCCCTTGTGAACGGTAAACATGTTCACAATTCTCCTCCAGCGCTGTTTGCTTTCATATTAAGTGTGAAATGGGATGCCAGGTTATTTGGTGTGCTGTGTATTTTGTTTGGACTGGTGGACAAGGGGCGGGTCGGTGTACACTTTCTTCTCTTTCGGTTTACGTCTCATAGACTCCCATCGTGACGGACGTTAAACAGGAAGTTGTGTCCGTGGGCTTTAACACCTCCTCTTGTGTTTGTAACCAATGCACGATGTGGCTCGTAGCAAAGCACCTACAGAAACGGATAAGTGTGGTGTGATATTGTGCTCCTGTGTTGCAGTGCTTCACCCATACAGACATATCTTGGGCTTATGGCAGCCTGACATAGGGCCTTATGGGGGATTGCTCAACGTTGTGGTAAGACGTGCTTCTCAATCGACACATTTGCATTAAGATAAGAAACAATGACCGCACTGTACAGCTCGTTCACCGTCTTTTGCATGTCATTTACGATGCTGCAATATTCCGCTGCATTTGCAACATCATTTTAGGATAATTTCAAGGGCTTGTGAATTATTAAAAGTGTTTTTCCTTCAGGTGGACGGGCTGTTCATCATCGGCTGGATGTATTTGCCGCCTCATGACCCCCGCGTGGAGGACCCCATGAGAAGACGGCCGCTCTTCCGCATCCACATGTTGGAGAGCCAAAGGGCCACTGTGGAGTGTATGTACGGTCACAAGGGGCCACACAAAGGGGACATACAGGTGAGAGCTTCTCTGTGAAACCAAAGAAATGAACGGCTCCACGACAGTTTGATGTTTGTTGACACGGTTTAGAAGGAAGATTCTACTTTAGTTTGAGGTTAGAAATCCATAGAAAATACGTTATCCTTTAATATGTGTCATAATTCTGTTATTTTAAGACTGGGAAGAAGGATGAATTTTCAACAAAATGTAACCAGACCGATCATCACCGCATGCCGGGAGGCAGACAGGAGGTGAGGCAGCTGTTACTACCTGAAACCTGCTCTATTCACTTATCTTGCTTAAGTTTTAAAAGCCTGTGTGCTTTGATAATTTCGAAAAAACTTTTTGGAGCATTCTACCAATTTCTCTAATTTGTGTGTGTGTGTGTGTGTGTGTGTGTGTGTATGTGTGTGTGTGTGTGTGTGTGTGTGTGTGTGTGTGTGTGTGTGTGTGTGTGTGTGTGTGTGTGTGTGTGTGTGTGTGTGTGTGTGTGTGTGTGTGTGTGTGTGTGTGTGTGTGTGTGTGTGTGTGTGTGTGTGTGTGTAGGAGTTCAGGACATGGTTGGAGGAAGAATGGGGCCGGACACTAGAAGAAATCTTCCATGAGCACATGCAGGAGCTCATCCTGATGAAGTTCATTTATACCAGTCAATATGAGTATGAGTCTCTCCCTTACATCACACTTCCTCTAAAGCTGACATCGAGAGTGTCGCCCTCAGCAGCTCTTATCGTTTATCATGGCAAATCTTCAGTGGAATTAAAACACTAAATAGCGGCAAAAGTCACATTTTGACTCTAGTTGTTTGCCTCCTTTTGACAGTAACTGCTTGACATACCGGAGGATCTACCTGCCGCCTGTGATGCCCTCCGACCTTCTGCACCCGGGCCTCTTCAAAGGCACCTACGGCAGCCACGGCTTGGAGATCGTCGTGCTCAGTTTCCACGGGACGTCTGCGAGAGCCACCAAGCTCACTGTGAGTTAGTGAATAATCATTACCAGAGGCTGCAAAGTTTTCTAAACGGCAAATGAATCGTGCATGTTGACGTTACGCGGAAAGACTGTAGTTTCACTCCTTCTTGCAGGGAGACCCCAATGTTCCCGCGGGGCAACTCACTTTAGATGTTGACCTGAGCCGGCCTGTGGTCCTCCCAGACTTGGAGCACCAGCGCAACGTAGAGGAGCTGTCCCGGCTGGTGCTGGGGGTGCACGCGGAGGTCCAGAGAGAGGAACAGCAACAGGCCAAGGACACTCCTGCCACAGTGAGTGGTGCAGCAGAGGGGGCCTGTGGTGATGCCGGCGCGTCAGAAGAAGTGGAGGAAGAGGAGGAGGAGCGTGTTACGTGTTCAAACAGCTGCCAGTCGGCCCGCAGCAGCAGCACCGGTCCTCCTGAAGCCCAGCCCTTTGTCCTGCCCCTGGGAGTCATGGCCCGCAATGAGGTCTACCCTCGCACCTGTAGGAAATGGTAAGAACTCAGCTGTACGGAAAATGCACACAGTATCAATTTCACAGAGTACAGGTGTATTGGTTGTAGCTACTTTTGCTCCAGTAACAGTGGTGTTCGCCTATTGTTCCTGAGCTGGTATGCTGTTAAGAGCTCATGGCCAACAGGTTGAAATCATATCGGCCTCTAATCGATGCTTATCAGTACTCATGTTTTATAGACAAGGATATTTAATTAACTTTGTAAAAATTATTATTTTGCAATTAATTGCAATCTGCGAGAGAAATGTAACGGCATACTTCTTTTTTTTTTAATTGGTTGCATGCTGTGGTGGCACCCTTAAAGAAGTTTGAAGATGAATGTGGATAATAGTGATAAAGCACTGTTTCTATCACAGATTCACAATCAATGAATCTGCATTAATGCACAAGGAGGTCTGTGCTGAAGGCTTTGAGACTCATTGCTAATGTGGTTTATCAAGATAAGTAATAAGGGAATAAACAGAAAAGATTCCAAGAAATTCCACCTGAACTGAAAGAGCAATTTGCATATAGCTTAATCATTGAATTTAACAAAGACTCTCTAGCCGTAGCTGATATTAGCATGGGGGCAATGAGGGTCTTACTTAACACAACACAGACTATCTCCTGCACTTCAACATTACCACACAACAGTCAATTGACCAGTCCACCTACTTTAGTAATCTACGCACACCACAGATAAGGTGAAAGTCCTTCCACAGTGATGACTAAGGAGTGTGCGCTGCACGGCGCAGAGATTCACAAAGCCCGTCTGGGCTGGAGTTGCCTGGATGATTAATTGTCTTGTTAAATAGCGCCTTTTGTACTTGGGCCTATTAAAAAGCTTTATGGAAAGTAATTATCAGTCAGTAATTGTTAAATGAAATTGCTGCTGTCACAAGCATGACCTGTTATTTCTGTACGCACTTCAACCCATTTGAAAGTGATATCCATCAAAGTGTTGAGTGACTTGTGAATTGACGTGCCTCCGTTTTCAGCTTCTACGGCACGGGCCTGATCGCCGGGCACGGCTTCACGAGTCCGGAGCGCACCCCGGGGCTCTTTGTGCTGTTCGACGACGACCGCTTTGGCTTCATCTGGCTGGAGTTGAAGTCTTTCAGTTTGTACAGTCGGCTGACGGACCACCTAGCTCACGCTCACGCCCCAAATATGGAGCGATTTGAGGCCATGCTGTGCAACATGCAGTCCTGGACATCCTGATGCACACACACACACACACACACCCTCCCACAGTACAATACATAAAAACAACCACTTTTCACAATTCATCTCCTGCTGTCCTTTGAGTCGTGAGCTATGACTTACCATGATCGCTCATTGTCCTGGTTTTATCGGTACGTTTCACAAACATTGGGTTTTACTGTCTAATTAACTTATGTCCCCCTGATCCTACGCTCCTGTTCCCATGCAAGCACTTTAAGAGGCCTCCCAAGTCACCGTTTATCACTTCACCTCAGTATGACCGTCATCCTCTAGTGCGGCATGAAAACAAGTCACATTAAGCTTTTTTTAAATGTATTTATTTATTCCCTGCAGAAGAAAAGGAATAATTCATACTGCCTATTAGGGATCAAACTGTATGTGCCTCTGATTCTAAAACCATGTCTGTACTTGAAGACCATAAAGGTGTCCAATGTATTCTACCATAAAGCATTATTCTGAGTTCGGTTCCCAACATGTGGAACTGCATGCTGCGTTTTGTTTAGATCAAATCACATCTCATAACCATTATCTGAACATGTTTTATTCTCACTAAGCAGCATGCTTTGCTTTTTTGTTTTGCTTTAAAAAAAAAAAAAAGACCGCTTCTCAGGTGTTTTTCTCTTTACCACTAATCAGTGAAAACCCAGAACTTAAGTATTCCTGTGCGCAACCAAAATGTAGGAAGTTGCATTCATTTTAGTCATTTGTCTAGTAAAATAGTGAGTTTCACAACTGGGCAATTTTGTCACCATTGACAAGAGACAGTATGCTGTCTTATCAAAACACTAGATGAATCAGTTTTGACCCTTTGAACAAAAGATAGTGATGTTCCCTCATGGCCCTACATCAAACACCTTTCATGTCACCTGACACATTATGTAAGTTGGAAAGATGTATTGTACTGCAATAGAACATAACCTTTACATAGGCTTAACAAAATATCAATGTTATACGGTTTATGTACTTATATGATCTGAAACAAACTTACCTTTGAAATGTATTGCATTTGTTTAAATGGCTGATGTAACATTTGCCTGGCTTTCTACCTGCAAAGCTAATCCCTCCAGTTTTCCAATTCATTTTGAACTTGAGGCCAGGCTAGCTGAACATGAAACTAACAGCTCAAAGTACAGAGTGTCTGTGTCTCCTTAGGGCCTGATGGGGTTGCTCAGTAGCTTTCTTACTCCAAGTGCACTTTTCTGGGCAGTATAGTGAATCATTTAAAACCACTGGCCAGCACTTTTATAATCAGACTGCAGCTTTACTAACATTTGCACACAAAAAAAAAGTCTGCTAAAGCACTATAAATTGTATTACTTTTTAATTTCCTCTTAATAGTATAATTGTTTTATACATTCTGTCTGTAAGCCCTCTGTACCCAGCTATTTGAATTTGCCTTTGAAAAAGGAAATGTTGCTTTCTACCATTTTCAAAGCGACGCGCCTGAATTTGTGGGAAATGATTTAAGTTTGACCTATTGAACTGCTCACATCAGACTTCAGGGAGCTTCTCAGCTTAAGCGCTCTTCTCTGTAATAAAAACAAAACAAAATAAATTGTCAAGTCTGTTGTGTGTGTCTCCTATTGCTGCTCAACTAGCACCTAAAAGTATTCTCTCCTTCCAGTGCCAGTTGCATTTTGATTATGTAATAAAATGTTGCATCCCTTCACACAACAGGCCTGTAGGACCAAAGTCCTGTGTACCGTTACAACACATGGACCTGAACAACCCTAGGTCCAAGTTAACCCTTTCACACCAACTGTGTGTCTTTCTTGCGTTCATCTGTATGAATGAAATTGTTGGGTAATTTTGAATCAGACACTTCACAAAACTGCTCTTGAGGATTTCTTTATTTTACATTGGAAACCAGATATTAAACATGTGACCAAACAGCGGGTAACTCGTGATTTGAGGCATCCTGCTACACATTTCCTCTTGGATTCAAAAGAAGTATTTCCTAATGCCATCTTCAAAATGACTATCACATCAGTTTAACAAATGTATTCCTAATGTTTGTCGTTGAAGTGGCTGGAACAAAGAAAGGAGAAGTGACCGTGCTACAGCTCGTTGCGCTCCATCTTCTCTTTGTATTCTCGGCTCTTCTCCGGGAGCGTCTGAACCAAGAGATCCACAACTAGTGTGGAGAAGAGTTACATGATTGACTTGGACTCACCTGTACATACCCCTATGTCTCATTCATTAAGTCCATGTAGCCACATGCGGAACGAAAGCTATATTATGCTAAATATGTGAATGTTACATTAACAGATAGCCTACAATATGTATTCAGTATCTCCAATTGGTACTGTTGTTCATGGCACATATGAGGTGAGGGTTCAAATCCCAGGCACAGCACTGCTAGTAGGAAGTTTTGTCTTCAAAGTACATAGAACTTCAACAACAGGTATTAACTTAATAAAATCCATGGCGTGACCATCGATGTGACTGCGTAACTGAGGTAAATAAATATTGAACATATTACCATAAAACACCCTAGGGCTATCTAATTCCAGAGATGATGGTAAATTGCTAGCACCACAACTTTATTCGGAATTTAATTTATCTGCAGCATATAGCTATGTATCTCACAGTATGAATAACATTGTTGGTAATTTTGAATCAGAAATTTCACAAAACAGCTCCTGAAGATTTTTATATTGGAAACCAGATATTAAACATGTGACCAAACAGAGCAGGTAACTCGTGATTTGAGGCATCCTGCTACACATTTCCTCTTGGATTTGAAAGAAGTATTTCCTAAGAACATCTACCTTTGATTTAAACTTATGTTCAATATACACAGATCTTTCAAAATGACAATTATCACATCAGTTTAACAAATGTATTCCTAATGTTTGTCGTTGAAGTGGCTGGAACAAAGAAAGGAGAAGTGACCGTGCTACAGCTCGTTGCGCTCCATCTTCTCTTTGTATTCTCGGCTCTTCTCCGGGAGCGTCTGAGTAATGAAGACAAACTTGTCCTTCTTCAGGTGACGACCAGTTACCTGCTCCTCTACATCAATTGACAAGTAGTATTCTTCTGCTCCATACTTTGGCCAGTGGACAAGGCCGTCACCATTAGGAGACCTACACGCGCAAGCGTGCACAAAGTTAAAACAAGTCTCATCTCATGTGTATTATAACTTGTAATGAAGGTGAATTCCTACCCTGTGCGAGCAAAGTTGCCCCAGTAGCTCATCATGATTCTGCTCAACCGTTCGTCCTCTTCATGGCATGGCACTAAAACAATGATATTTGGTAAAACACTTTGCACCCAGAGAAAAGCCCAGGTCTCTGGTGGTCCATCGATAAAGCAATTTCTACATTTAATTACCAGCTAATGTGACATGGGAAGTTGTGAAGCACAATCCAAATACTGAAAAGATTTCATCTCCATGGTCACTGCCAACGAAGCTTGGCCTTCTATCCTGCAGGCATTTGGGAGAATGCTGGTACTCATACAGGTACACAGGGGCACCGGCATCTAGTAGCAGAGGAATAGTGTGATACATCTCGTTTATGTGTGCGACAGTAAATTATCTTGAGTAAATAAAGTACCTGTGTGGGCTTTAGCAGTCTTAATGGCTGGAATGGTGAACAGCATATCTCCTAACATCTTAGTGAACCCATCTCTATTTTTCACACGATCGTCTCCTCTTCCAATATATTCATCTGCCAGCGATTCTCTGATGATCTCGTCTTTGGGCTTGAGAAAGAAGGAGCAACACATCCATCAGAGAAGTTTGAGCATGATAGAACAAAGCAATATTGTAATGTCGAACCGCTTGCCTTACATCAGGGAAGAAGAGGTACAGCACGTTCGTGATGTGCTCCCGATCCATTCCCTCGGTCCAGTTTGGAGGAGCAAACCACTGAAGGGAAGACAAAACATTTCAGACGCGCATCATAGCAAAACGAAATCATGTTTCCATGAACTCGTCTGTAAATCTGTTCGCTCGTCAGTCACACAAATTTCAGTAGCATTCACACTTACGCCAGGAAGCAAGTAGCCCCCTTCATCATTATTGATGCCGGTCATGAATGGTATTGTGAGTAGTTCACGTGTATGGTACAGCTCATTCACAGGTTTTGTCAGGACGACTCCATCAACATTTAAAGAAATTCTCAATTGTGCATCCTTGAGAATAAAAGGTGCGAAAGAGAAAGTTGAGATAAATATGTACAAGTACAATAAAGATAAATAGGCAGATTCCATCAAGTCAGTCTATAGATCAGTTTCACATTCAATATCTCACCTGCACCTGAGCCAGAATTATGTCAAGATCGAGGTTTCTAATGCAATCAGCGATCTCCTCTGTGCTTTCGTGGCTACAGCCGGTTCTATTTGCTACCACCTGAGGGGCGATATGTGGGATTCGTCTCAAATTTAGAAACAAATTCTCAACTTTGTGCACTGAATAATGTTTACAAACCAAAATAAACACTCTGCTAATTAACCTGTGTCACTGAGAGGGGATCAGCTATGAGGAGTATATCCATTGCACAAGTGCCACTCTCAGCAATGGCATGGTGGAACAGGCCATCAGACAACGGCGAGAGAAGCTGTTGATTCAAGCAACAGACAGCAATAAAAGGTTCTGTGGACACTAGAGACTGTGCAATACGTTAAAAAACAAATGTTTATTTAAAGTGCTTCAGCTGCAGATTGATCCTTACCAGGAGGGATACACTTATGCCACCAGCAGACTCCCCAAATATGGTGACTAAATCTGGGTTTCCACCAAAGTTATGAATGTGCTGCTGGATCCACCTCAGAGCTTGCACCTGGTCCAACAGTCCAAAGTTCCCCGACAGGTGCTCATCTCCAGTGCTGGATAGAGCATACAGTTATAGTCCACACCCGCTGGTAAGAGTGGAATATAATAGCATGTCCAGTCTACCTGTGCTTAGTAGGTTAAGTCGTTTTTACCTGAGAAAGCCCAGAACTCCCAAGCGGTACTGGATCAGAACCACAACCACGTCCTGGTAAGCAGCCAGGGCAGAGCCATCAAACAATGAAGCTGACCCCATGGAAAACCCTCCACCATGGATCCAGACCATGACCTGGTAAGGCAATAAAAAGAAGACTTATCTTTTCCACAGAACATAAAGCACATTTTTACTTTTTTCTGTCCGATCACAAACATCAAACAAAGACTTTAATCCGACTAAAACATAAGACTGATGTAATCAGCATCAGTCCGTTTACAGCCTGGTTCTAAATATGGACATCATTACTCATATTGCCATTGTGGATTCTTCTAAAAGCAATCGCGCCAACTTCTCCATGAACACTATCGAAAGTCATCCAAAGCATCATTTCAACTTACTGGGAGCTTGGCACCGAGAGCTTTCTTTGCAGGAGTGTAAATGTTGAGGTAAAGGCAGTCCTCTGAAATGTCTGGGACAGCAACCAACATGCCACTCATTTTATCAAGCAGATCTAAAGTGAACTGTTTTTCTTGAACACACCTGAAAAAGAGGATTTTTTACAAAGAGAAGTGGAGCAAGTTCTCCAAGTGTGTTATGCAACAACGGATGCACACGAAGGCCTTACATGGCTGGCTGCTGGGTGGCATCTCTCACTCCTTGCCAGCCCTCTACAGGCTGGGGTGCAGACAGTCTCAGAGCAGGGCCTACGGGGGGCTTGGCAAATGGGATGCCCAGGTAGGCATGGACCCCGGTCTCCTTCCCCTTCACGCTCACATACTGGCCTCTGAGTGCCCCGAGCTTTGTGTGGACTTCTGGAGCTGTCAAGATATTAGGGATGAGTCCAAATCATAATGTAAAGCAATTTGAGATCCCAGGAAAAATGTGTCAAAGTAACAAATATAAATTCTTCATGTATGGTTGTTGGTTGAGTTTTAGCTTTTGTTGCAACTGATAAGTGTGGTTGTTACACATTTACGTCGAAAAATAGATTTGAAAATAGTGTAATTAATTTATTCATTCTGGCAGTTTTACAGCATTGTGTAGCATTTGTTTTTACACCCACTATCATTCCCAGTGCGATCCCAACACGAGGTCACCAAATAAATAATTAGCCTGATTTGAAGTCGGTGAAAGGCGTCTCACCTTTGGACTCATCACCAGAAATATGTATACAGGTGAAAGATTACTTCGATCGAGGTGCGATGGAATTGCAAACTGGTGGCATCAAGTAACAACAGATTCAGATTCATTCCGATGAGAAATACATTCGAAGAGGATATGATATTATGTAACTTCAGCGGGCTTTTGCTATTCAGATTTAAAGAGCAGTCAGATGCATGCTGGTCCTCGCCACCGTAGTTACTGTGCAAATAAATTAGTTTTCGCCTTCTTACCATGTAGGTCTGCAGCGACATGGAGAACTAACGCAGACGTTAGAAAGAGGAAAGTTTGTTTGGCACGAAAGTTCATGGTAGTCGCCTCGGTGTCCTGATTGCGACACTGCTGGACTCGGCTGAAAGAGGAAATGACACCTCTCACGAAGCTTTCCCATTTTATACGTGACCCATGTGACGCAGTTATTCAAACGCGCAAGATAACACGTGACTCCCTGGCCAAATCCCGATGTACCCCCTTACGGACTCACGGACTTTGAGGCACGCTCCCGCGAAGTCCGTGAGGGTTTAGGGCTGTCCCGTTGTCAAATCATCAGCTATGTCCCAATTCAGGGGCTGCATCCTTCGGAGGACCCAGCCTTCGCGGTCCACGTGGGCTGCGTCCTTTGAGGACCGCGTAGGCTAGACCGTGCGGTCTACGAAATGAGACGGCCTAGCTACAGAGGACTTCCTGTTTGCGTCAACAGCTGTTCCCGCCTCCTCTTGCTGCTCCCGTCGCCTAAAATCCCTGCTCAACAGGATTATATATATATTTATAGTATATATATATATATACATTTATAGTGTGTGTATATATATATCAATATATAATCCCTGCTCAGCAGGATTATACATATATATACATTAAACTAAACACCTTTTCAGTATATATGCAGCCTCCAAGGTTTTAGTTTAGTGTTTAATCAGTTATTCAATAATTAATTCATAGATCTTTTTCATAATATTGTTTTTCTAAATTAATCAGTTAATGAAATCAGTTACTATGTTAAATAACTCATTTTCAATCAGTTATAGTTCTTGTAATTAAATGTATTTATCTGTTACTTTATTTCATTTCATTCACACATACATAGCAATCCTAAGGCAGAGGAAATCAATCAAGACAGTTAACATTAACAGCAGCAAAACAAATGTCAGCAAACATGTTTATTAACTTGCAGTAACACATACTTTTTATAATTTACACAGCAGAATATACACACATTCACACAGAAATCCTTTACATGGATGTCTTATTTCAATTTCAATTAATAAAATAAAAAGGTGACATCACAACTGCCATCTCTGTGACAGCAACATGAACACATGAGGAGGATCTACTGGTTGTGTTATTAGTGAAGCTTTATAATGATGAGCTAATGTAACTGTAACCTGAAGTACAGGATGGTCAAATGCAGATATTACAAATGGACTAATGTCTTCATTCAAAGCTACGGTTGCTGAATGTTTGTCCATTGTTCTCCCCTCAGCTCCTGCTCTCTGTAACACAACAAGAACAGAATCAGCAAAACACTCAAATTCAGTGTATTCGTGTAATTAATCTTAACGTTACCGGACTTAAGGTGATATTTCAGGTTCACTACCTATCTACCTGAGCTCACGTTGGTCGTTTATGTTCATGATATGAAGTATGAATCATCTGTAAAATCATCACAACCTCAGTAAGATATTATTCAACCTCTGAGGTTTGAAAGTAAAGCCTTAAAGTAAAAGTTACTTTAAGGCTTAACTACGGTCGGATGCAGGCAGCCGAGCTGCCGGTAATAGCGCAGCGGCTAACGTTAGTTAGCTTGTCAGTTACCAACGTCACGTAACTTAACGGAACATTTTAACACACATGTGATGTTATACGATCTCTTATTTTGCTTCAACATTAGAATCGGTGACATTCGAGTGAGTTGAAACCCAATACTTACATTTAAAAGTGAATACTGCCGCTTCTCCAGCTCTCGCATCAGTCGCCGCCATGTTTGTTCAAATAAAATCTTCACCGGCACGCAATGCATCTCGGGATGTGCTGGGCCGCGAAGGATACATCAGATGTATCCTTCAAATCTGGGGTCTGAAGGCTGCATTCGTCGGCTGCATTCGAAGGAGTCTTCGACAAACATGCGAATTGGGACAGCCTAGTCGCCGCGCTGTGACGTAACCGGTCTACGAATGCAGCCTCCGAAGGATGCAGCCCCTGAATTGGGACATAGCTAGAGAATGTTTGAGGGATGTCTCTTAGACATTTTGAGCCCTTTAAGAACCCTTTCCGTAAGTCAGCATGGTATGCTGACTTAGCCTCAGGGAATTACCCACAAATCATTGCAATGTGACGTTAAACACGGGGTAACCAGTGGATGCATGGAGACGTAAAAAAAAAAAAGAGTAAACAAAGAGGACGGCTCACATGTGTTCAGCCTGGAATATTACATTTACACAGAAATATTGTGGAGAAAAGTTACATGATTAACTTGGCTTCACTTATCATTGCACACTTGTATGTCTCATTCATTAAGTCCATGTAACCACAAGAGGAACGGAAAATATACTATGCAAAATATGTGTACGTTACATTAACGGACATAGCCTACAATATGTATGCAGTGGCTACCTGGCACGTTGTTCATGGCACATATGAGGCATGTGAGGTTTCAAATCCCAGGCGAAGTGCTGCTAGTAGGAAAGTGTGTTTTCAAAGTACATACAAGTTTGAAAAAAGGTATTGACTTAATCAATCCATGGTGTGACCATCGATGTGACTGCGTAACTGAGGCAAATAAATATTGAACAGATGACCATAAAACACCCTAGGGCTATCTAATTCAAGAGATGATGGTAAATTGCTAGCACCACAACTTTATTCGGAATTTAATTTATCTGCAGCATATAGCTATGCATCTCACAGTATGAATAACATTGTTGGTAATTTTGAATCAGAAATTTCACAAAACAGCTCCTGAAGATTTTTATATTGGAAACCAGATATTAAACATGTGACCAAACAGAGCAGGTAACTCGTGATTTGAGGCATCCTGCTACACATTTCCTCTTGGATTTGAAAGAAGTATTTCCTAAGAACATCTACCTTTGATTTAAACTTATGTTCAATATACACAGATCTTTCAAAATGACAATTATCACATCAGTTTAACAAATGTATTCCTAATGTTTGTCGTTGAAGTGGCTGGAACAAAGAAAGGAGAAGTGACCGTGCTACAGCTCGTTGCGCTCCATCTTCTCTTTGTATTCTCGGCTCTTCTCCGGGAGCGTCTGAGTAATGAAGACAAACTTGTCCTTCTTCAGGTGACGACCAGTTACCTGCTCCTCTACATCAATTGACAAGTAGTATTCTTCTGCTCCATACTTTGGCCAGTGGACAAGGCCGTCACCATTAGGAGACCTACACGCGCAAGCGTGCACAAAGTTAAAACAAGTCTCATCTCATGTGTATTATAACTTGTAATGAAGGTGAATTCCTACCCTGTGCGAGCAAAGTTGCCCCAGTAGCTCATCATGATTCTGCTCAACCGTTCGTCCTCTTCATGGCATGGCACTAAAACAATGATATTTGGTAAAACACTTTGCACCCAGAGAAAAGCCCAGGTCTCTGGTGGTCCATCGATAAAGCAATTTCTACATTTAATTACCAGCTAATGTGACATGGGAAGTTGTGAAGCACAATCCAAATACTGAAAAGATTTCATCTCCATGGTCACTGCCAACGAAGCTTGGCCTTCTATCCTGCAGGCATTTGGGAGAATGCTGGTACTCATACAGGTACACAGGGGCACCGGCATCTAGTAGCAGAGGAATAGTGTGATACATCTCGTTTATGTGTGCGACAGTAAATTATCTTGAGTAAATAAAGTACCTGTGTGGGCTTTAGCAGTCTTAATGGCTGGAATGGTGAACAGCACATCTCCTAAAATCTTAGTGAACCCATCTCTATTTTTCACACGATCGTCTCCTCTTCCAATATATTCATCTGCCAGCGACTCTCTGATGATCTCGTCTTTGGGCTTGAGAAAGAAGGAGCAACACATCCATCAGAGAAGTTTGAGCATGATAGAACAAAGCAATATTGTAATGTCGAACCGCTTGCCTTACATCAGGGAAGAAGAGGTACAGCACGTTCGTGATGTGCTCCCGATCCATTCCCTCGGTCCAGTTTGGAGGAGAAAAGAACTGAAGGGAAGACAAAACATTTCAGACGCGCATCATAGCAAAACGAAATCATGTTTCCATGAACTCGTCTGTAAATCTGTTAGCTCGTCAGTCACACAAATTTCAGTAGCATTCACACTTACGCCAGGAAGCAAGTAGCCCCCTTCATCATTATTGACGCCGGTCATGAATGGTATTGTGAGTAGTTCACGTGTATGGTACAGCTCATTCACAGGTTTTGTCAGGACGACTCCATCAACATTTAAAGAAATTCTCAATTGTGCATCCTTGAGAATAAAAGGTGCGAAAGAGAAAGTTGAGATAAATATGTACAAGTACAATAAAGATAAATAGGCAGATTCCATCAAGTCAGTCTATAGATCAGTTTCACATTCAATATCTCACCTGCACCTGAGCCAGAATTATGTCAAGATCGAGGTTTCTAATGCAATCAGCGATCTCCTCTGTGCTTTCATGGCTACAGCCGGTTCTATTTGCTACCACCTGAGGGGCGATATGTGGGATTCGTCTCAAATTTAGAAACAAATTCTCAACTTTGTGCACTGAATAATGTTTACAAACCAAAATAAACACTCTGCTAATTAACCTGTGTCACTGAGAGGGGATCAGCTATGAGGAGTATATCCATTGCACAAGTGCCACTCTCAGCAATGGCATGGTGGAACAGGCCATCAGACAACGGCGAGAGAAGCTGTTGATTCAAGCAACAGACAGCAATAAAAGGTTCTGTGGACACTAGAGACTGTGCAATACGTTAAAAAACAAATGTTTATTTAAAGTGCTTCAGCTGCAGATTGATCCTTACCAGGAGGGATACACTCACGCCACCAGCAGACTCCCCAAATATGGTGACTAAATCTGGGTTTCCACCAAAGTTATGAATGTGCTGCTGGATCCACCTCAGAGCTTGCACCTGGTCCAACAGTCCAAAGTTCCCCGACAGGTGCTCATCTCCAGTGCTGGATAGAGCATACAGTTATAGTCCACACCCGCTGGTAAGAGTGGAATATAATAGCATGTCCAGTCTACCTGTGCTTAGTAGGTTAAGTCGTTTTTACCTGAGAAAGCCCAGAACTCCCAAGCGGTACTGGATCAGAACCACAACCACGTCCTGGTAAGCAGCCAGGGCGGAGCCATCAAACAATGAAGCTGACCCCATGGAAAACCCTCCACCATGGATCCAGACCATGACCTGGTAAGGCAATAAAAAGAAGACTTATCTTTTCCACAGAACATAAAGCACATTTTTACTTTTTTCTGTCCGATCACAAACATCAAACAAAGACTTTAATCCGACTAAAACATAAGACTGATGTAATCAGCATCAGTCCGTTTACAGCCTGGTTCTAAATATGGACATCATTACTCATATTGCCATTGTGGATTCTTCTAAAAGCAATCGCGCCAACTTCTCCATGAACACTATCGAAAGTCATCCAAAGCATCATTTCAACTTACTGGGAGCTTGGCACCGAGAGCTTTCTTTGCAGGAGTGTAAATGTTGAGGTAAAGGCAGTCCTCTGAAATGTCTGGGACAGCAACCAACATGCCACTCATTTTATCAAGCAGATCTAAAGTGAACTGTTTTTCTTGAACACACCTGAAAAAGAGGATTTTTTACAGAGAGAAGTGGAGCAAGTTCTCCAAGTGTGTTATGCAACAACGGATGCACACGAAGGCCTTACATGGCTGGCTGCTGGGTGGCATCTCTCACTCCTTGCCAGCCCTCTACAGGCTGGGGTGCAGACAGTCTCAGAGCAGGGCCTACGGGGGGCTTGGCAAATGGGATGCCCAGGTAGGCATGGACCCCGGTCTCCTTCCCCTTCACGCTCACATACTGGCCTCTGAGTGCCCCGAGCTTTGTGTGGACTTCTGGAGCTGTCAAGATATTAGGGATGAGTCCAAATCATAATGTAAAGCAATTTGAGATCCCAGGAAAAATGTGTCAAAGTAACAAATATAAATTCTTCATGTATGGTTGTTGGTTGAGTTCTAGCTTTTGTTGCAACTGATAAGTGTGGTTGTTACACATTTACGTCGAAAAATAGATTTGAAAATAGTGTAATTAATTTATTCATTCTGGCAGTTTTACAGCATTGTGTAGCATTTGTTTTTACACCCACTATCATTCCCAGTGCGATCCCAACACGAGGTCACCAAATAAATAATTAGCCTGATTTGAAGTCGGTGAAAGGCGTCTCACCTTTGGACTCATCACCAGAAATATGTATACAGGTGAAAGATTACTTCGATCGAGGTGCGATGGAATTGCAAACTGGTGGCATCAAGTAACAACAGATTCAGATTCATTCCGATGAGAAATACATTCGAAGAGGATATGATATTATGTAACTTCAGCGGGCTTTTGCTATTCAGATTTAAAGAGCAGTCAGATGCATGCTGGTCCTCGCCACCGTAGTTACTGTGCAAATAAATTAGTTTTCGCCTTCTTACCATGTAGGTCTGCAGCGACATGGAGAACTAACGCAGACGTTAGAAAGAGGAAAGTTTGTTTGGCACGAAAGTTCATGGTAGTCGCCTCGGTGTCCTGATTGCGACACTGCTGGACTCGGCTGAAAGAGGAAATGACACCTCTCACGAAGCTTTCCCATTTTATACGTGACCCATGTGACGCAGTTATTCAAACGCGCAAGATAACACGTGACTCCCTGGCCAAATCCCGATGTACCCCCTTACGGACTCACGGACTTTGAGGCACGCTCCCGCGAAGTCCGTGAGGGTTTAGGGCTGTCCCGTTGTCAAATCATCAGCTATGTCCCAATTCAGGGGCTGCATCCTTCGGAGGACCCAGCCTTCGCGGTCCACGTGGGCTGCGTCCTTTGAGGACCGCGTAGGCTAGACCGTGCGGTCTACGAAATGAGACGGCCTAGCTACAGAGGACTTCCTGTTTGCGTCAACAGCTGTTCCCGCCTCCTCTTGCTGCTCCCGTCGCCTAAAATCCCTGCTCAACAGGATTATATATATATTTATAGTATATATATATATATACATTTATAGTGTGTGTATATATATATCAATATATAATCCCTGCTCAGCAGGATTATACATATATATACATTAAACTAAACACCTTTTCAGTATATATGCAGCCTCCAAGGTTTTAGTTTAGTGTTTAATCAGTTATTCAATAATTAATTCATAGATCTTTTTCATAATATTGTTTTTCTAAATTAATCAGTTAATGAAATCAGTTACTATGTTAAATAACTCATTTTCAATCAGTTATAGTTCTTGTAATTAAATGTATTTATCTGTTACTTTATTTCATTTCATTCACACATACATAGCAATCCTAAGGCAGAGGAAATCAATCAAGACAGTTAACATTAACAGCAGCAAAACAAATGTCAGCAAACATGTTTATTAACTTGCAGTAACACATACTTTTTATAATTTACACAGCAGAATATACACACATTCACACAGAAATCCTTTACATGGATGTCTTATTTCAATTTCAATTAATAAAATAAAAAGGTGACATCACAACTGCCATCTCTGTGACAGCAACATGAACACATGAGGAGGATCTACTGGTTGTGTTATTAGTGAAGCTTTATAATGATGAGCTAATGTAACTGTAACCTGAAGTACAGGATGGTCAAATGCAGATATTACAAATGGACTAATGTCTTCATTCAAAGCTACGGTTGCTGAATGTTTGTCCATTGTTCTCCCCTCAGCTCCTGCTCTCTGTAACACAACAAGAACAGAATCAGCAAAACACTCAAATTCAGTGTATTCGTGTAATTAATCTTAACGTTACCGGACTTAAGGTGATATTTCAGGTTCACTACCTATCTACCTGAGCTCACGTTGGTCGTTTATGTTCATGATATGAAGTATGAATCATCTGTAAAATCATCACAACCTCAGTAAGATATTATTCAACCTCTGAGGTTTGAAAGTAAAGCCTTAAAGTAAAAGTTACTTTAAGGCTTAACTACGGTCGGATGCAGGCAGCCGAGCTGCCGGTAATAGCGCAGCGGCTAACGTTAGTTAGCTTGTCAGTTACCAACGTCACGTAACTTAACGGAACATTTTAACACACATGTGATGTTATACGATCTCTTATTTTGCTTCAACATTAGAATCGGTGACATTCGAGTGAGTTGAAACCCAATACTTACATTTAAAAGTGAATACTGCCGCTTCTCCAGCTCTCGCATCAGTCGCCGCCATGTTTGTTCAAATAAAATCTTCACCGGCACGCAATGCATCTCGGGATGTGCTGGGCCGCGAAGGATACATCAGATGTATCCTTCAAATCTGGGGTCTGAAGGCTGCATTCGTCGGCTGCATTCGAAGGAGTCTTCGACAAACATGCGAATTGGGACAGCCTAGTCGCCGCGCTGTGACGTAACCGGTCTACGAATGCAGCCTCCGAAGGATGCAGCCCCTGAATTGGGACATAGCTAGAGAATGTTTGAGGGATGTCTCTTAGACATTTTGAGCCCTTTAAGAACCCTTTCCGTAAGTCAGCATGGTATGCTGACTTAGCCTCAGGGAATTACCCACAAATCATTGCAATGTGACGTTAAACACGGGGTAACCAGTGGATGCATGGAGACGTAAAAAAAAAAAAGAGTAAACAAAGAGGACGGCTCACATGTGTTCAGCCTGGAATATTACATTTACACAGAAATATTGTGGAGAAAAGTTACATGATTAACTTGGCTTCACTTATCATTGCACACTTGTATGTCTCATTCATTAAGTCCATGTAACCACAAGAGGAACGGAAAATATACTATGCAAAATATGTGTACGTTACATTAACGGACATAGCCTACAATATGTATGCAGTGGCTACCTGGCACGTTGTTCATGGCACATATGAGGCATGTGAGGTTTCAAATCCCAGGCGAAGTGCTGCTAGTAGGAAAGTGTGTTTTCAAAGTACATACAAGTTTGAAAAAAGGTATTGACTTAATCAATCCATGGTGTGACCATCGATGTGACTGCGTAACTGAGGCAAATAAATATTGAACAGATGACCATAAAACACCCTAGGGCTATCTAATTCAAGAGATGATGGTAAATTGCTAGCACCACAACTTTATTCGGAATTTAATTTATCTGCAGCATATAGCTATGCATCTCACAGTATGAATAACATTGTTGGTAATTTTGAATCAGAAATTTCACAAAACAGCTCCTGAAGATTTTTATATTGGAAACCAGATATTAAACATGTGACCAAACAGAGCAGGTAACTCGTGATTTGAGGCATCCTGCTACACATTTCCTCTTGGATTTGAAAGAAGTATTTCCTAAGGCCATCTACCTTTGATTTAAACGTATGTTCAATATACACAGATCTTTCAAAATGACAATTATCACATCAGTTTAACAAATGTATTCCTAATGTTTGTCGTTGAAGTGGCTGGAATAAAGAAAGGAGAAGTGACCGTGCTACAGCTCGTTGCGCTCCATCTTCTCTTTGTATTCTCGGCTCTTCTCCGGGAGCGTCTGAGTCATGAAGACAAACTTGTCCTTCTTCAGGTGACGACCAGTTACCTGCTCCTCTACATCAATTGACAAGTAGTATTCTTCTGCTCCATACTTTGGCCAGTGGACAAGGCCGTCACCATTAGGAGACCTACACGCGCAAGCGTGCACAAAGTTAAAACAAGTCTCATCTCATGTGTATTATAACTTGTAATGAAGGTGAATTCCTACCCTGTGCGAGCAAAGTTCCCCCAGTAGCTCATCATGATTCTGCTCAACCGTTCGTCCTCTTCATGGCATGGCACTAAAACAATGATATTTGGTCAAAACACTTTGCACCCAGAGAAAAGCCCAGGTCTCTGGTGGTCCATCGATAAAGCAATTTCTACATTTAATTACCAGCTAATGTGACATGGGAAGTTGTGAAGCACAATCCAAATACTGAAAAGATTTCATCTCCATGGTCACTGCCAACGAAGCTTGGCCTTCTATCCTGCAGGCATTTGGGAGAATGCTGGTACTCATACAGGTACACAGGGGCACCGGCATCTAGTAGCAGAGGAATAGTGTGATACATCTCGTTTATGTGTGCGACAGTAAATTATCTTGAGTAAATAAAGTACCTGTGTGGGCTTTAGCAGTCTTAATGGCTGGAATGGTGAACAGCATATCTCCTAACATCTTAGTGAACCCATCTCTATTTTTCACACGATCGTCTCCTCTTCCAATATATTCATCTGCCAGCGATTCTCTGATGATCTCGTCTTTGGGCTTGAGAAAGAAGGAGCAACACATCCATCAGAGAAGTTTGAGCATGATAGAACAAAGCAATATTGTAATGTCGAACCGCTTGCCTTACATCAGGGAAGAAGAGGTACAGCACGTTCGTGATGTGCTCCCGATCCATTCCCTCGGTCCAGTTTGGAGGAGCAAACCACTGAAGGGAAGACAAAACATTTCAGACGCGCATCATAGCAAAACGAAATCATGTTTCCATGAACTCGTCTGTAAATCTGTTCGCTCGTCAGTCACACAAATTTCAGTAGCATTCACACTTACGCCAGGAAGCAAGTAGCCCCCTTCATCATTATTGATGCCGGTCATGAATGGTATTGTGAGTAGTTCACGTGTATGGTACAGCTCATTCACAGGTTTTGTCAGGACGACTCCATCAACATTTAAAGAAATTCTCAATTGTGCATCCTTGAGAATAAAAGGTGCGAAAGAGAAAGTTGAGATAAATATGTACAAGTACAATAAAGATAAATAGGCAGATTCCATCAAGTCAGTCTATAGATCAGTTTCACATTCAATATCTCACCTGCACCTGAGCCAGAATTATGTCAAGATCGAGGTTTCTAATGCAATCAGCGATCTCCTCTGTGCTTTCATGGCTACAGCCGGTTCTATTTGCTACCACCTGAGGGGCGATATGTGGGATTCGTCTCAAATTTAGAAACAAATTCTCAACTTTGTGCACTGAATAATGTTTACAAACCAAAATAAACACTCTGCTAATTAACCTGTGTCACTGAGAGGGGATCAGCTATGAGGAGTATATCCATTGCACAAGTGCCACTCTCAGCAATGGCATGGTGGAACAGGCCATCAGACAACGGCGAGAGAAGCTGTTGATTCAAGCAACAGACAGCAATAAAAGGTTCTGTGGACACTAGAAACTGTGCAATATGTTCGAAAACAAATCAGTTTATTTAAAGTGCTTCAGCTGCAGATTGATCCTTACCAGGAGGGATACACTTATGCCACCAGCAGACTCCCCAAATATGGTGACTAAATCTGGGTTTCCACCAAAGTTATGAATGTGCTGCTGGATCCACCTCAGAGCTTGCACCTGGTCCAACAGTCCAAAGTTCCCCGACAAGTGCTCATCTCCAGTGCTGGATAGAGCATACAGTTATAGTCCACACCCGCTGGTAAGAGTGGAATATAATAGCATGTCCAGTCTACCTGTGCTTAGTAGGTTAAGTTGTTTTACCTGAGAAAGCCCAGAACTCCCAAGCGGTACTGGATCAGAACCACAACCACGTCCTGGTAAGCAGCCAGGGCAGAGCCATCATACATTGAAGCTGACCCCATGGAAAACCCTCCACCATGGATCCAGACCATGACCTGGTAAGGCAATAAAAAGAAGACTTATCTTTTCCACAGAACATAAAGCACATTTTTACTTTTTTCTGTCCGATCACAAACAGCCTGGTTCTAAATATGGACATCATTACTCATATTGCCATTGTGGATTCTTCTAAAAGCAATCGCGCCAACTTCTCCATGAACACTATCGAAAGTCATCCAAAGCATCATTTCAACTTACTGGGAGCTTGGCACCGAGAGCTTTCTTTGCAGGAGTGTAAATGTTGAGGTAAAGGCAGTCCTCTGAAATGTCTGGGACAGCAACCAACATGCCACTCATTTTATCAAGCAGATCTAAAGTGAACTGTTTTTCTTGAACACACCTGAAAAAGAGGATTTTTTACAAAGAGAAGTGGAGCAAGTTCTCCAAGTGTGTTATGCAACAACGGATGCACACGAAGGCCTTACATGGCTGGCTGCTGGGTGGCATCTCTCACTCCTTGCCAGCCCTCTACAGGCTGGGGTGCAGACAGTCTCAGAGCAGGGCCTACGGGGGGCTTGGCAAATGGGATGCCCAGGTAGGCATGGACCCCGGTCTCCTTCCCCTTCACGTTCACATACTGGCCTCTGAGTGCCCCGAGCTTTGTGTGGACTTCTGGAGCTGTCAAGATATTAGGGATGAGTCCAAATCATAATGTAAAGCAATTTGAGATCCCAGGAAAAATGTGTCAAAGTAACAAATATAAATTCTTCATGTATGGTTGTTGGTTGAGTTCTAGCTTTTGTTGCAACTGACAAGTGTGGTTGTTACACATTTACGTCGAAAAATAGATTTGAAAATAGTGTAATTAATTTATTCATTCTGGCAGTTTTACAGCATTGTGTAGCATTTGTTTTTACACCCACTATCATTCCCAGTGCGATCCCAACACGAGGTCACCAAATAAATAATTAGCCTGATTTGAAGTGGTGAAAGGCGTCTCACCTTTGGACTCATCACCAGAAATATGTATACAGGTGAAAGATTACTTCGATCGAGGTGCGATGGAATTGCAAACTGGTGGCATCAAGTAACAACAGATTCAGATTCATTCCGATGAGAAATACATTCGAAGAGGATATGATATTATGTAACTTCAGCGGGCTTTTGCTATTCAGATTTAAAGAGCAGTCAGATGCATGCTGGTCATCGTCACCGTAGTTACTGTGCAAATAAATTAGTTTTCTCCTTCTTACCATGTAGGTCTGCAGCGACATGGAGAAATAACGTAGACGTCAGAAAGAGGAAAGTTTGTTTGGCACGGAAGTTCATGGTAGTCGCCTCGGTGTCCTGATTGCGACACTGCTGGACTGCTGGTCTCGGCTGAAAGAGAAATTGACAGCTCCCACGAAGCTTTCCCTATTTATACGTGACCCATGTGACGCAATTAATCAAACGCACAAGATAACACGTGACTCCGTGAGTTTCAGACCACAGAAAAGGGCTCACATTACCGGAAAGTAGACCGCTGCTTCTTGATCACCATAACGTTAGCAGCTGGGGCGGTGTATCCGTTTATTCAGAACTGTAGTTGTGCAGAGTACCACCAGTGAGCTTAAGTTTTGCAACTGACCGGAGGAACCAAGATTCACAACTAGTGTGGAGAAGAGTTACATGATTGACTTAGCATCACCTGTACACATATACAGGACTGTCTCAGAAAATTAGAATATTGTGATAATCCCCATACGTGTGATTTAGTTTACTGAACCAAGCTGAGTGTTTTTCAAGGCTCAGGAAACCCTTGCAGGTGTTTCGAGTTAATTAGACGATTCAAGTGATTAGTTGAATACCCTACTAGTATACTTTTTCATGATATTCTAATATTTAGAGATAGGATATTTGAGTTTTCTTAAGCTGTAAGCCATAATCAGCAATATTAAAAGAATAAAAGGTTTGCAATATTTCAGTTGATTTGTAATGAATCCAGAATGCATGACATTTTTGTTTTTTTAATTGCATTACACAAAATAAAGAACTTTATCACAATATTCTAATTTTCTGAGACAGTCCTGTATGTCTCAATCATTAAGTCCATGTAATCACAAGCGGAACGAAAGCTATACTATGCAAAACATGTGAATGTTACATTAACAGATAGCCTGCAATATGTATGCAGTACCCCCTAATGGTACTGTTGTTCATGGCACATATGTGGGTTCAATTCCCAGGCTCAGCGCTGCTAGTAGGAAATTGTGTCTTCAAAGTACATAGAAGTTTGACAAAAGGTATCAACTTAATAAAACATAATCAATCCATGGTGTGTCCATCTGAGGTAAATAAATATTGAACATATTACCATAAAAACACCCTAGGGCTACCTAATTCCAGAGATGATGGTACATTCCCAGCACTGCAACTTTGTTTGGAACTTAATTCATATGTAGCATATTGCTATGTATCTCACAGTATTCTTGAAAAAACTTACTATACAGAGCTTTTGTCAATTGACACACATGTATAACAATTAAAACTTCCGGGTCAATATTTATTACAGCAAATATCCGTACTTTCATATTCATCACATATTCATCACATATGGTCCATAGTTTGGCTCTGTGAGCCTTTTACTTTTACATAACTTGAGTATTTTCATTTTATGCTTCTATATTCTTCTACCAGGATCTCAAATATTGTACTTTTTACTCCACTCCACTTTTTTTCTACAACTGAAGTTACTTTGAAGATTCAGATTAATGATACAAAATATAATCAACAAATAAAGTATCATGTATTATTATAGGTGAAAATAAATCTTTATTGTTCCCAAATTCCTTAATATAATATATGTATATTACTGATATGGTAAGTATATTTTAATCCTTAAACTATTAAATGCAGAAGTTTTACTAACAGAGTATATTTTACACTGTCGTATTGATACTTCTTTCACCACTGCTTTTACATAGGCCTACTTCACATTCGTTATTATATGTTATATGTTGCTGTCATGAGTTGCTGTCACGAGTTAGAAAAGGAATGAGCGAGATTCGTAACGACCATCATCTCAGAGTGAATTTCACGAAGCTGTTGATCTGAGACCAAATCAACCAAGATATGTCCGTTGTGGCCTCACTGCTACCCGTGAGTCGATTTAATTCTTGGTTGTGACAGCCAATCGCCTTGTACCCACAAATCAACCAAGATATGTCCGTTGTGGCCAATCAGCGCTCATATCGCAACCAAGAATTGACCAATCAGCGTTTTCGGGCTCATGGAAATGTGGGGTCGATGAAAAAATAATTGTCAAAGGGCACGCTTATGTGCACGAATAGAGCAGAAAAAACTAAATATCCACAACTAGTGTGGAGAAGAGTTACATGATTAACTTGGCTTCACCTATCATTGCACACCTGTATGTCTCATTCATTAAGTCCATGTAACCACAAGAGGAACGAAAAAAATATTATGCAAAGAATTATAATACCTTCATATAATATATGTATATGAGTCTGATATGGGCTGATCTGTTAAGTATATTTTAATGCTTTTTACTATTAAATGCAGAACTTTTATTAACAGAGTATTTTACATGATCGTATTGCTACTTCCACCACTGCTTTTACATTGGACTAGTTCACATATACTGTTGCTGTCATACATATTTCTACTGATCATAATGAGTTGGAACAGGATTGAGCGGGATTCGTAAAGAAGATCTCAAAAGTGTATTTTACGCAGCTGTTGATCTGAGACCAATGCGATTTATTCAGCTGGCAGTCGCCGTCTCACTGCCACCCGTGAGTCGAGTTAATTCTTGGTTGTGACAGCCAATCGCCTTGTACCCACAAATCAACCAAGAAATGTCCGTTGTGGCCAATCAGCGCTCGTATCGCAACCAAGAATTAACCAAGAATTGACCAATCAACGTTTTCGGGCTCATGGAAACGTGTGGCACGAATAAGTAGTTCCGGGTCTTTCTGTCTTACGGCGCGGGCCAGTGGCGCAATGGATAACGCGTCTGACTACGGATCAGAAGATTCTAGGTTCGACTCCTGGCTGGCTCGTAAATTTTCCCTTTTGCCCCTCTCTAAAGCGAAAGCAAACAACCCAATATCGGTCCTAAACGTAAACTGGATGGTTTTTCCTGCAAGTGCGATTTTGGGCGTTGCATAATTTACAATTTCTTGAAGGGCGCCAGTATATTCAAATTGACTAAAGTCACAAAAACATAATCAAACTACCTCTTTTCAGAAATTTAAGTCGGCACAATGTTTTCAGTCTAAAGCGTTTTGAAACAATTAACTAGCCAAACAGCTTAAACCTGAACTAAACTGAATGCCAATAAACGGATAAGTAAAATATGAGTTGATGTTAAATCCTCCGATGAGTTTGCGTGTTGTTTCTACTGGGGTTGTACAGTAACGGGCTGTTGTCTAGGTCCCCCCTGAATGAGCGAGGAACCGTCCATGTGAGGAACAAACGAAGGCACGGGCTCATCTCTCGCGAGGAACGACGCCGTTATCGGAATCTCCACAAACAACACGAGAATTCATCATTCACACGGTAATATAACCCAATCTTACTCGGTACATGTGTTGTGTGCCCAGCGGTGGGGGAAAGATGCGGATTCAAAGTTATATTTAATTGTTATTTCTTAGAACAGTTTAGGATTCTTGCTTTACATTTGGGCGGCCTTTAGGCCCCACTAGCATGCTAACAACCACGCTAGCTTAGACGCCAACTCATTTCCTCTGCCTTGGTTTTAACGTTAGCACGCGAGCTTGCAAATCCGATTTTGGAGTTGTGCTAGCGTAGCTAACATTAGCTAGCATGTGCTCCGGCTACATAGCTAGCGTGAGTGCAACATGGGACATTTTTGCCGAACGTTAGCTTGGATACGTCCAATGAAAGTATGAACACGTCAGGTTTAAAAGTTGATTTCATCGGTTTGTTTTATCTCAACGCTAACGTAGCTAACTTAATGTACACCGCTAATAGACCCCCGCCCAGTTAGCTTGCTAACGCTAAACGTGGAGTAATGTGGCGTTAGCAATACAAACGTAGTTCACTCAGTAGGGCCAGCAATACTTTGCTGCTGCGCGTGCTATTTTAATGACGCAGCTTCAGTTAGCTATTTAGACAAGCAGGATTTTTGCAAAAACAGCTGTATCATAACGTCATCCTACCCCTACCCCCTTAACTGCTAGAGCTAGCTCAAGAGGCTAATACTGGCCGTCAGTTAATACAATGCTAGGTTTGCAGTTTCAAGTCAGTTCTCATTCATAATTACATGATCTTCTCTATGTATTCATACATGAATGAAATGTAAAGAGGGATTGACCCAGGAGAAGGTGGGCATATAATGTCTCAGGATACCTTGTATTTCCCTCCCACACACAACACAACTGTCACTCCTGTCTGGTTCCTCACATGCTGTGGCAGACGAGCCATATGCTGTACATGTACACAATAAATGAATTCCTCTTTGAGTCAGAGTTTAAGTGATTGATATAGTTAAAATGCATCCTTACATATGCTTCATAAAGGTTTTTGTCAGTGCATTATTCCATAAAGTGACTGTTGTAGCATGCATCAGTCTTTTTCTTTAGTCAATTATGAGTGTATATTTTTATAATGTCCTACAAATGCTCAAGTTTTAGAAGCTCTAAAATTTGACTTCTACTCTTGCTTTTATGTTATAAGTTGCTAATGCCCCAAGATGAAAGCTCAAATACATCTAAAAAATCATAGACTCAAGTATGTAGAAGTTACTTAGAATTGCTTCACAATATTTGGCATTAGACATAGCATGCAAAATTCATAGAGACGGCAGAAATAGGTGGTCAGTATAGGAAAGGAAGTGGTCAGCATAAGGAAATAAGAGATACATGTGTTTTTAAAATAGTCATTATGCATATTCCTCATTAATGCAGAGACAGCAACACACAACAGAAAGATATTCTGCCTTGTCGTATAATGTCAGTTAATACATATTTTACTCTCTTGTTAAATTCTTCAAATTATCTTATTTCAGTTGTGAACAATGTCTGAACAAGAGTTGGATGAAATTGTGCAAATAACAGTGGAGGACTTTAACCCGGATGACCGGACAGGTAAGATTCTTATGACACATATGAAAACTTATTATTTGATATATTTTCTTATCAGTGTAAAGGGAATTTTCTTTACATTGAATATTTTCACTCTGCCTTTTTGACGAGATATTGTCAGCTCCATGTTGGGCAAGTGTGGCACTATCAAACATGGACAATCAGTGTCAGCTTACTTTACGCTAAGTGTGTTTTTCTACAACTGTATTATTTAGAATTTGCTGGATAAACACTGATCAGATACTCAATACTATGGCTGAGATTGGAGCAGGAGAACAGCTTCAGTCTGGGCATCCCATAGTGACATCTAACAAGAAAGCTGTGCTGTTGGTTTGAGAGTGTCTTTATATTTAATTCATGCCAGACATGCTGGACAATCATGAAGATGATGATGAGAGGCTTCAGAAGAAAAAAAGGAAATTAAGCAGCAGCCAGGAGAATAACAACAGCAACCAAGACATATCTTTTATTAAGGTAACAGCTCAGTATAATAGACTCCATCAAAAGCTCATAATGTTTTTATATAATTCAAATAAGAGGACATGACTTGTTGCTTCAATGACACTTACAAAATCTTATTTTTGTTTCCAGAACCTGTTGGTCTCATTTACCGCATCAATCAGCCAGCGGCTGGAGGGAATTGAATCAAAGTTATATTCTCTCGATGCTACATGCAAAGCCCTTGGACGCAAACTGGACAGCATGGTGCCGTGTGCAAAGAGTCCTATCCAGGTTCCTATGGTTGCAGGGTCTCCTCAGGGTGCCACTCAAACGTGGAACAAAGTGCGATGGTAAGATACAAAGTGTTGCCCACTATTTCATTTTTGCACCAATTGCAAATAGTCTCCATTCATGCAGAAAATTGTCCTTTTAGTCATTTTACAAAGCTGATCGTGATTATAGGAGCCAGCAGAGCCACATTCCCTAAAAACAGACTGCAGGGCATGCATACGTGTGCCAGTTAACCAATGTGTTTGGAACTTTTTGTTTAGTGTTGTTCCACAAACAAATGTGATCGTGAGCAGTGAACACCCGAAGGGCCCTCACCAAGAAGACACCCCTCTGGAGAATCTGCTGAGCAAGTGAGTGGCTCACACTATATGCCCAGTATATAAATAAAGTTATTATTATTATAGTGTGGAATGAGGTCAGATATGTGAAAATCACAACAACACAGTGTTACGTAAACAACGTTGGGGTCGTTATTGGAAAACACAGGCGTGCAAACATGTCACTTTTCTGTGAGATTTGCTTCTTTTCAATACAAAACAGGTCACTTACTGTATGTGATGTGTTAATCTGCAGTCCTGTCTTAATGCACCTGTGATGTCAGTAACTACCTCAGTAAAGTAATCCTGTGTTTCCAGCACTAACAGCTTTTCTTGTGTTTTGAATAGGATACCTTGTGTTCCTATGTGGAATTCCTAAAACTGCCCCTGCACGACGTAATTAAACAAGATGCTTTGTTTTGGAGCATGAGACTACTTCACGAGACAATGGTTTAGACATTTATCAAAACTAGACCTGTGTTACTTATGATGTAGTTAAACACAGTGCTTTTTATTGTAGCCGAATGACACCGCTGGTCACGGGGCAAATGCCAATCTCACTGAAAATGACCGTGTGACAATTTTTCTTTTAGTTCTATAGGTTGTGAAATAATTGTATAAATATATCTAAGCCCTGTCTTTTAATTGAGCAAACAGCAGTTGCAATAGCTGTAACCTGAAAAAATCTAAACCCAAAGTACCCACAACATGCCCTGTTTCAGCTCAGCTTCCTGTTCCACCAGTGGAGACTGACCTCTGGTGGCGCTTGCTGTGCACTACAATACATCAAATCAATTAAGCATCATAGAAAGCATGGCGTCTGAATTTATGACGTTATTGAAAATGATACCTTCTGGATTTTTAATACCCCTATAAATAGCACTACCATAAGTAGTAGTAGCCAGTTCAATCCAGCCAATTGAGCAGTGAAAAGACTCTGAATTCCTCATACAAGGTGGCTGCTGCCATGATCCGTCTTGATGCTACACATACCGATCACAGATCTGTGTTTGTTTTCAGTACGGTGACCAGGAAGCGACAGAACACAATCTTGGTAAAGGTGCCGGGCCCCGAGGAGAGTCAGGAAGAACAAGACAGCGGCTCAGAGGCCAGTGACACTGTTTCTAATGGTGGCCATTCCAGCAACGCACAAAATGGCCAAAATGTCACGCTCATCACACTCAATTCAGAAGGTATGACTCAACACTGATCGTTTAGACACAAAAAGAAACCACTCATAGGGGGGTCGGCTGTGGTTCAGGAGATAAAGTGGGTTTGACCTTTTAATCACGAGGTTCGCGTTTCGCGCCCAAGTTGTAAAGTGTAGAAAGGCCATTACCGTGTTTGTTATTGCTTTTCTTCCCTTGTAGTCAGTGGATAGAAATTAGCATATTTTCTATTTTGTTTGGCTTTGAATTGATCTTTAAGTGTGCCTCGAGGATCACATGTTGCTCAGTAGGAGTGTAGCGGTTCTCAAAATCCTCGGTTCGGTTTCGATGCGACACAGTGGTGCCACGGTGCGGTACGATTTCAATACTGCAAAAAAAGAAGCATGTCCTTAACTAACATCATAAAGTATGTTCTTTTTGACTTTGAACAATGATGGACTAATTTGTGTACAGGAAGCTGCAGCAACTCCTGTTTAGTCCTCAACACATGTGCTGCTGTTTCTCTGATCTTTGCTGGGAGGCCTGAGAACTGCTGCACTGCAGTTGCTTTCTGAGATGCTAGATTAATGACACGGGCAAAACCTCCTATTTGTGGACCTGGACCAGCAGCTCTAACAGCATTAACTATCTTCCTGGTATTGTCAGTAGTCACAGGAATAGTGACATTAGCTTGCTCCGGGCTCCGGGGCTCAATAACATTAAGCATGTTCGTACAGCCTGCTTTTCCCACTACAGAGTAGCGTCTCATATCCGCGGCTATAAATGTACCAATCGCCGTGGTACAAATACGTGTATTGTGACACCACTACTGCTAAAGGGTTTATTTGCACCCTCCGTCATGTACTTCTCACACACCCCTTGGCTTGGTCCTTCTTCCATCGCGGAGGAGCCGGAGCCGGAGCCGTGATCGTCGTGCCGTGATGATCCCTGAGCCAGGCTTGGTGCTAAACCCAAGATGTGGAGCTCTTCCAAGAGTGGATGGTCGTTCGGGTTGAGAAGAAACAAGGTTGGAACGCCCTCCTATACTCCAACAACTGGGCAACAAGGTTCTGGGGAAGCTGGAGCAACATTAGTACGCCGATAACCGGGAGCTTTCGGCCAGTCCAGTGCAGCCGCCTTCAAGAAGACGTTGAGCCCCTTGGCATGCAGCTTCTGGCCCTCATGGCACCGGCTCTCCTCCTCCAGGGTAACCAGCTTGTTGTTTCCCCAGTGCCACTGTCTGTGATACAGTTGTTGAGGTTCTCGCTCATGAACCTCATATTTGCAGAGTCATTGTCCACGTCGGCACAAGTGGTGTCCAGCGATGCACCAATTGAAACCTGCCGGTTGTCAGGTGATCATCCCCGACCGGTGACCGGCCGATCAGTGTCATCTTTGCGATTTTGGCCGGTCAAATTTACAGACAGAAACATTGGCCTGACGCATGTTTTTAGAATTGAATGGTATTATTAAGTACTCTTGGTATTCAGCGTGGTCAAACATCCAAATGTAAGTTCTTTTATTTAAATCAAGGCTTAAAACCTTTTTGTTTGCCACTGTTATGAATGATATTCTTATACTTCTGCACCTCTTACATCCTTTAATTCTACCGTACACGTGTCTGCTTATGTAAAGCACTCTGATTTGCCTTTGTGTCAAAAATGTGCTCTAGAAATAAACTTGCCCTTTCCTCTCCTATATAGCCAATGTTAGAAACAAGATTGTTTTTTAAAGATTACCTCACTGACTCTCTCTGAGGACCTCACATGAAGACAGAAATTACTGCGGCACATCTTGAATTGTACCATCATAGGTTTAGCAGCAGCAACACTTTTACTGCTTTCAAAGTGTAACCTTTGCTGCGTTTACGCTTTTATCTAGAGTGCTTCAGAGTTTGCCTCTCATTCATTCATGATGGCAGCGAGCTAGCATGCAGTTTCTGGTCCAATCATCAGGCTTAAGGGCACTACGGCCTCCTGAGCCGCAGCTGCCCTAAATACTTTCTTTGATTGTTTTGTTCGGATCGGACTTATTCAACGTGGCTAACGTGACTCTTTCAGATGGTGTCCACATTGAAGGAAACTTTGCTGATGTGTCATGTTAATGCCCCGTGTTTCAGGCTCAGACGGCATTGATGAACGCTCTGATTGATCATTCAGTAGCTTAGTGCAGTCGTTCTTGCTGAGCTAGCGTGTGCAAATGAAGTCCACGTTGTTGTAACTCTGTTGCTATTTACTGTGATTGTTTGTTTGGTTATTTTCAGTGGATTTAAGAAGTTTTTGGTCATCTTCAAACGGGAACTATTAATCCTTTATTTGCAGCTGTGGGTTACCATGATATGACTGTTAGTCATCATTAGCTAGATGGTACCCATGTGGTGTCCAGAACGGTGCCTCGTGCTTCGTTTGGATTTAACGGCTAACATACGGTGTGAGCAAACAGCCAAGCCACATATTCAGCACATTCAACACAGTTTTGCCCACAATTAACCTACTTCTCATTTACTGCCACACGGGGGCGCTATTGTACTACGTGAAGTACATCAGGGGCTCTGTACCAGTGTAGTATTCGCCAGCCTGTGAAGGAAAACCAGGTAGAATTTACATCTCAGTTTACAGGTTTCCACAGGTTTGGCTGAAAGAGAGAGCCGTGTGACAGTGATTGAATAACTGCTCCTTCTCCCGTTTCCTCTAGATGATTACCCAGTGGGCACCTGGTTGGGAGACGAGAACAACCCAGAGATGCGAGTTCGTTGCCCAGTTTCCCCGGCTGACATGCTTCACATCACCACAAACTGCCGCACGGCGGAGAAAATGGCACTGACACTGTTAGATTACCTGTTCCATCGAGAGGTCCAGGCCATGTCCAACCTCTCTGGCCAGGGCAAACACGGCAAGAAGCAGCTGGACCCGCTCATGATCTACGGCATTCGCTGTAAGTCGTAACCATCTAGTATCGACAGCGAATCAATTTCACGCCACCTGCCTCGCTTTGTGATTTTGGACAAAAGTCAAGGGAGACCTGGTGGTTAACATTATTAACATAGATTACAAGAAGGAGTGTCTTTTTACGTACCATCATCAAACGACCCACTAGTAACCTCCAAGGTGGTATCTAGTAACCACTGTTTGTCTAATGACAGTCTAATGTCTAATGGCATAGTATCATTTATGCTAATACGTCTCACTCAGCCGGGGTTTGAATCCTTACCCCCCTTACAGCGATAAATGAACTCTCTGAGACCTTCCCACGTTTCATCTTCGTTCCATTACAAAGCAGCGCCGAATTGGACACAGAAATAGACTGCAGTCTCTATTCCCAATGCAGGTACAACAACATGCATTCATCATTGCACACTAACATTAATGTGCAACACATTTTATAACATACCAGACTGTAAATGACAAGCACATGTCTGTCTGGTAGAGAGATCCTAATGGAGTCACCCTCAATTCAGGCAACTCTTTAATTCCTGGAGAAGCAGAGTCGCAGAGCTGTGATGGCAGACAGACGGGAGATTTATAAAGGTCATGTAGCTACATACTGTATTTATATGGTTCACATTGCTGTGTTAGCTTTAGTCTTTCCTTCAGAGTGTAGCTTCGCCCCCCTGCAGGAGGCTTCACTAATCATCCCCCATGGCACACATGAGGTATGCAGAGGCTGGAGCAGGGCCAGGTGACTTTTGGGTGACTCATCCTGCCTGCATTGAAAAAAGGAACAGGAATGGAGGCACAAGTGCCCTGCCTGCCTGTGCAGGACCCGTCAGGTGTGAAAGGGCTTCCATACACTGCCATCTCACCATCCACGGATACCCCTCAGCTCCTCGCCTGTCTCATTTTCTTACCTCAGGCTGTAGCGTCGTTGTTAATTTGTGTAGAAATGAGCTGTCAAGCGGCGCACCTCCTTTTAAACACACTTCATAACCCCATAGGTAGACAGCCACTAAATACAGCTGCATCCAGTCTGCCCTGTAGCCAATCACGCAGCTTCATCACATGAGCCGATATCAATTCTGTTGCCGCAGTCTGTTGTGTTCTTTTGCTGTGAGAGCTGACATTCAATTCCCTCAAATGTTTACATCCCTCAGGTGTTTTTGTTATTTGGTTATACGACTGTATGCTGACATTGTAGAGAGTTTAGGTTTAAGTGTACCAACCAGCCTACGACGCACACATCTTTATGCTAAGATGAAAAAAACTGATTTTATTGTAAAACAAGATTTGTTTTTTCAGATTGATAGCTGACCCTCATTAACGCACAACAATAGTATCTTGCATGCAGCAGTGTTGTGGTTGGTGTGCCCAATAAGCCGCCCAGCTGCAACAATAACAATGATGCATAAACAGTTGTCTATCGTCTATCAATAGAACGATGGAAAAGTTGATTAGGAGGAGTTCCTGTGCTTTGAATTAATAACGTGGCGTTATTGTAACGGGTGTGAGGTGCTTGTCCTGAAATCACACCTCCCTGCTCTAAAGTTGTTTTGAGTTTAGCTCCACTCCACTAAAAATGAAAGGAAACTTTTTAATTTCCTGTTCCACTGAAACAGAATAAAAGGCAATTTGCTGGAGGGAGCATCTGCGAGACGGAAGGACATCTCGACACACAGCCTCGTGTTGAGATGCGATGCACTAATTGCACAACCGATCAACAATTTTGTATTATTCACACAGCATGTGGTGACATTTTACCTCTCTGTGTCCCAACAGGCCACTTGTTCCACAAATTTGGCATCACCGAGTCAGACTGGTACCGCATCAAGCAAAGCATCGACTCAAAGTGTCGCACTGCCTGGAGACGCAAGCAGCGCGGCCAGAGTCTGGCTGTGAAGAGCTTCTCCAAACGCACACCTCGCAGCACGTCCGGTAAAGTACAGATGATGCTCCGTGTGTGTGTGTGTTGTTGTTGTTTATATGTAGACACAAGGACTCAAGGAAAAGGCATAATAGCAGCTTCATATTCACACCACATGTCCCCCTAAACAGGGTGGACTGTTACTTATTTGTCCACTTTGCAGCGTTAATACGCATGGTAAGGACAATTTATTTTCTTTAAGCTACTGACTATGCTTTTAGATTCAGACGTTGTATGAATACTGCTTGTTCCGTGACAGCCAATAAGAAAGAGAGGCACAGTAACGGTGTCAGAGAAACAGAGCGTTGAGTAGTTCTCTAATCAAAGGCCACCTTCCTTTTTTGGTGGTAGTTTCCAGAACATTTACAGTTGGTTGTTTACTGTGTATCAGTCTTCATCCAAACTTGTCTGGAAAAAACTTAACAGAGAACAGATCGGCATAGGCAAGGAAGAATGGACAATCACAACATACAAAATAAGCTCATGTGACACAGAATCAGGGATATTACCACATTCAAAAATCCTCTTGAAGTCAACCTTTTAAAGCGTGAGGATCGCTTTAGTTAAGTCTTTCGAACCTTCTGGCTGCCGCCTTCCTTGTGAAATGCTGTGGGAGTGAGCACATTGACATTTATCTCCATGTTCTGAGAAAGCTAATACCTACCTGGCTCCACTCTCTGTAAGTCTTTATCTGCTGATAGCGTTGCTAAGTTTGTCTGTGTGTGTTTTCTATTCAAACAAAGTGCACAGTGTTGAGAACCAACTACAGACCTCGTCCAACAGATACGTCATTTATTAAAGTTATTTTTATAACTTTTCATGCTGGAAAATGTTTGTAAATAGTCAACAAAAAGCCTCACACAGTAACCTCATACAATACTTACTTCACCAGCTATATTGAAGCTATTTTAAGACCTCGACTCAAAGGCAGATGCAGCGTGTTTTGCTGCAGATGGTTGTAATCTGCACACAATGCCTGCTGTCCTTCCCTCCCTGTGAGCCATCACCTCTCACCTTGCACCAGGGAAAAGCAAAGACTGCAGGGGAAACCCAAATATGCTGTGAGTGCTCAGGATTGTCAGGCCCTTCCTTTTGGGGCCACACACACACACACCCCATAGTGTACAACACAAACACTAGGTCAGATGGTGTGTGTACAAACATGCAAAGACTCACACCAAACAATCATTCCTTCCTTAATCTGATTACTTGTTAATGGGCCAGAACTCGTGTTTTTAAACCCATTATTTATCAGTGAAACAGCAAAGAGAGCTCAGACCCAAACTGTTGTTTTCACAAACCACCTGGGTCTTTGCTTCCTCGTCTGGCAGCCCTGAGGATTATTTACACGATACAGTACACAGCAGTAATAAACAAATATAGCCTCACTTTTCAAAGCAGCATTTTTGATGTTATATGTATCGTTTAAAGCTACATTCCTTTTGTTCGTGATCAAGAAAGATCCTTCCTCAGCAAGGTCTGTTTCCCAGAAATGACCTAAAATCCTTTCCGTCCTCACTTCTCCCAAATGGTCTTTTTGCTGCTGCACATTTGAACATCTTACAGAGAAGGTGTGGCTTTTGTTTAGTTTCTCGCATTTGGGTGTTTTAGAGCTGCGACAGGTCCATGCAGGGGGTTTCAAACGGCTGGTGTGATAGCGGGTGTTTAGACTAAGGCCTGCAGTTTGTGTTTGGATGGCTAGCTGGAGAGCCCTTGTTGTGTATTTAGGCGTTTGATAAAGTATAAACACGGCATCATCCAGCAGATGGCCTGGGAATTTGCCAGGGTTTTTTATTTTTACAAGATGTTGCTACGGTCCCTTGCTCGATGTGTGGGTTTTTGTTGGTTTGTGTGTCTGTGCCTTAGAGACCGCATCCCCATTTCTTATGAGTGCTGGAATCATTTGCGATGTTATTGACCATGCTGTTTGTCCTCCTAACCAGAGGGAGGCCTGGCAGAAGAAACGGGCCACATTGAGGCTGCCACCCAGCAGACCTTGCACTACACACTGGCCAATCAACAAGTCCAGTTCCACCGTATCGGGGAGGATGGACAAGTTCAGGTGGTGAGTGACAACGTATTCTCTAACAGCGAGAGTGTGATGAGTTCTGCTGCTGTCATGTGAGGGTCCTACAGAGCAGGTTCAGATCATCCCACCCACCAGAGAGACACACGGAGCATTCTGCAGCTTATGTGGGCTGACAGGAAGGAAGGGACTTGACCGTTTCTATCTTGTGTCCGATGAACCACTTCGTTAAACTATATGACCTGATTAAGGTCTTAAATATATCGGTTTTGAAGTTACGCCGTCTGTGCGATTGACCAAATTGCTAAAGTGCCATGTATTAGTTTATGGTTTACCATTGAGTTTACAGTTATTTATCGAGTGAGAGCATCTCGGACTAGTCTTGTTTAATGTTGTGGAGTCAAACAGCCGGTGACAGATACACACGAGCTGTGAGACAATGTGTGTCGTGAAGGGTTCTTTTGTGAGGAAATGAAGTGCATGTGTGTGAGTTGCACAGTCAGTGTTACTAACTAAAAGATATGATACTAATTATTACACATGATCTGATGATACTACATGAACATCCTGCTGTGAGGCTACTCATTAGCACACCAGCTGTAATGACAGAGATACAAACGCTAGCTCATAATTCACAGTGTTGAGAGTTCTGCTGTTCAACTAGATTTGTTTGACTTGGACTAAACTAAAGACTTTTGAATACATTTCTGCACAAAACAACTGTGTATTTGTATCTTCATCCCTTATATTGGAACATTAACATCCAGTATGTAGAGAGGGAATGATTACAACAAGCAAAATACATTTCAGTCTGTATATGGGGGCCTGACTATTGATTTAGGACAGACTTAAGTCATTTAACCACAATTTGTAAGTGTATGATTCATAGAATTCTTTGCAGTTGAAAGCATGCCGTGGCAAAGTTCTTGATCATATTTGTGTAATTGTTCCAGCTTCAGCTCTCTCATCCTTCATCCTTGCCTCTCAGATTCCTCAGGGTCAGCTGCACATCGCCCAGGTGCCACAAGGAGAGGAGGTGCAGATCACACAGGACAGTGAGGCAAGTGTCTGCGTGTGAGAGAAACAATCAGCCGCTCAAAGTCTGGTTTGGTTTGTAATTTGGTTGACTTCAGGCTAGATGAGGACTTGGGTGATTTGAAACAAACCATTATGTCTTTGTGAGCATGCAGATTAAGCAAAATGCACTCTGGATTGCCTTTTGTAATTTCTCCAGGACTTTACAGACGTTATTTAGCGAGCAATTAATCCAAATTTGCATGATTCGAATCAAGCTTTTTGTTGAGAACAGTAATCAACAATTACAAACACATGGATGCTTAAATATATATAATATAGCATGGATACACTTCAACTGTGCAGAAATAGAGTAAGGTTTTTCATATATTATTTAGGTCAGTAATGAAAGCTGCTCCCCAACGCGTTACTCTACAAAGTTACAGCTTTCTTTTGATGAGGCTCTCTGTCACGTTGAAAGCTTGCCAAGTGTTTGTTCACAAAATTAGGGTTGTTCCTCCGTCAGCTCTGTGGACGAATAATTATTCCAATTGTTGGCTAAACCCGTCTGCCAACGATCGAATAAATTAGTGATGGCAAAACTCCCATTCTGGAGAATTAAAGCTAGTTTACTTCTACAAGAAAGAAGCTTCCTATAGAGCAAACTTCTATTTTTCCTTTGTCGTATAGGTTTAGTAAGAGTCATTAAACATTTGTTTCTTTTGAGCCCCGTATGTTTCTGTCTGCCTATGCAAATAGTCATCCCAATGGAGCATGGTGCACCCAAGTAATACCTGACAACATTTAAGTCATTAGTGAATTCTAACAAAAGCAGATGTCCTGTAATGTTTATATATCCGCTTGCTTTTGCGCGGGGTTATGACTTTTGTTTCCACATAATTCCCAGATGTCTCACCCCCCCCCCACCAGACATGCGCTCTGCATGCACACACACAGCCTGCAAGTCAAAATCAAAACTCAAATTCCAAACCACACCGACTGCTGGAGAGGAATTTCCACATCAGCATCATTGTTAGTGATATTTCGAGGATGTGGAAGAGAGATTTATTACAAGGCCCCGGTCTGTGTACACACACACACACACATCTAATCACATACTGTACGATACGTGCCCCACACGCATGACATCTTGACATTTATGCAAAAAGCAATTGACACCTTGCCCGAGTGTTTTTCTCATTTCCTGTTCAGTGGTGCTAAAGGACACTCGGAGGGAGAAGTACACGATTGAGTGAGACGAAGTGAACTGGAGGCAGAAAAGCTCTAAAGCCTTTCCGGCTCTTTGTGGCCGAGCCCAGTTATTTTTTTCGCCTCTCTCCTTCCTATTCCATCATATTGTTTGTTTTCTGGAGTTCAAAGCTTAGCAACGCAATCCCCCTTCTCCCAACTGCCACTCTTATAATATGTTTTCATTAGGAGCGGGCCCCCTTCATCAAAGTCATTGGTTTTAGCGGGCTTGAAAAGGAAATGAGCTATTTGAGAGATTACACTGCTCTTTGGCCATATGGCAGCTCTGACCGCATTTGATATATACATGAAATACGATTAACAACAGAAAACATCTAAAAGTTTGGGTTTGGCTAAATATGGCTTATAAGATGTCGTCTCTTATGTGGTCTTGTAAACGTCATTGTGGGTGTTCAAAGACTTCCGTTGCATCTTGATTAGGCTCGTGCCTTTGTGGATGGATTTCTATTCTATTGTTTCTATTCTATTGTTTCTATTCTATTGTTTACTGAATCTTTTATGTCGTTGGAATTGACACAATCGTTGACGTATACACAAAGACATTGCCTCCACCGCTCACTCTTATGTCACCATGTATAAAAACTCTTCTGCCAAACCCTGAATGCTCAGAAACCTGTAAAGACACTTCTGATTCTTCTCAGATATCGACGCCGTCACACTGCACACTTAGAGTTCAGTTCACCGCCTTTTAATGGCGGAACAATGCAGGTTTTAGTAATCTGCTGTCCATGCAGGTTGGTGTGAATAGAAGGGCAAAGAAATGGGAAAGATGTATCATTTTTATGACTCCATGTAAATGATTATGTGTATTTAATATGGCATCAGGTCTTTGACGTGACGTGTCACTCCTCTATTTCAGGGAAATCTCCAGATCCACCAGGTACATGTTGGTCAGGATGGACAGGTAAGAACACGTTCACAATGAACTGATTTAGGAGATACAATACACTAATGAATCCATGCTGTAGATGATAAACCACATGTCTGCATCACTTGTTACTTTTGTGCTTAAAATACAACAAATCCTTTAAAAACAAGGGCAGGATAGCAGCAATGGTGGATGTGCGTGTGGTTTCGTGTTGAAAGAACATCTGTCAGCCACTGATTAATGTTTTAATATCAGGATATGAATGATCTCACTAAACTCTAGTGATACTCTATCTCTACCTCTCTTCATACCGTACAACAATAAACCATGTGTCTTACTGTTTTGCTGGATCTGTTGGCACGGTGATTCCTCATATTCTCCTCATCATTTTAGCCGTGCTGTGCGTATTGGCCGAGTACAGATCTGATACCTGTGTTTAATTAACAGGCTGTATGCTTCACCAGGTGGAAGTCAATCAGGCTTTGCTTTAGTTTTAACTTAAAAACGTCATACGACAAATACATACATAGAATATCAAAATAATAAATTGTAATCCTTTTTTAATGCAGCAACAAACTGGTCAAAACTTGCATCTGACCGATCCCTAGTATATAGGGAGCAGTGGGCTGCCCCTGAGAAGCCCGGGGAGCAGTTAGGGGTTCAGTGTCTTGCTCAGGGACACTTCGACACAGGACACGTAGCAGCCAAGGATCGAACCGCCGACCATGCGGTTAAAAACTGAGTCGACTAGATCGGCCCCATTGCCACCGATACCTCAACCAGCTATTTGCGTCGTCATCGGCCCGATATTGGCATCAGGATCGGTGCATCCCGAACTCATATCCTCTCTTGCCCCGTCACTATGTTCAATGTTACTCACCTTTGAGCTGTGTATCTTTGAGCTCTACCGTCATCATGAAACATTTACAAAGCAAATTGTTATGCGTGTTGAATCTAGCACTGTTTAGATCCGTGTTTACGAGCTAGCAGTCTCCCTGCCTTTGCTGGTGCTTTGCCACATCTCTTGGCGTATTACCGCCACCTGTAGATCAGTGGAATAGAGGGAAACCGTTGTGTGTGTGTGTGCATGTTTTTCCCTCAAGATAAACAAAACAGGGACCCACTCATAGAAACATATCCCCATACTGCTACTAGCGGTCTATAGTACACTGATGATGTCCCTCATTTTGACATTGGGAGTCGCAGAGTAATTCTGCTCATGGCGGTATCGTCAGTAAAAGCTTTCCCCAAGTGCACTGAAGAGCACCTAAAAAAAATACAAGTTGTCATCAAGTCTGAATCTTCATTCAAAAACTCAAGCTTTAAAATGCTTATGCTGTAATCTTTTAGCACTTCAGTAAATGTGTATAATTGATTTTGAATATCCATAGTAATACATTTTTACCATTCAAAAGCATCCCAAACTACGATCCAGTTTGACGTTATAATGGTGCACTAATTAGAAACATCTCTCACAGATGTTTTTGAGTCCTCCAAGTGTCTGTGTCTTTGACTTCTCCCCTCCTCCTTCTCTGTCTTGGATGTTTTGGACCGAGAGCCCTTCCTGTTTCTCTTTTCTTTCCGCTGATATCCAAGCGAGTCTCGATCAAAGCAGAGCCGGCCTGTGTAGGACCATTTCAGGACACATATGGACGCCTGCAGACCAAGACATTATTTCACATTCATCAATTCATCATGTTTGTCAAGAAGAACGACTTTAGGGAAGGAAGTTATTTCTCACGCTGCCCATCTGGTGGTTAAACTCTTTTGTGTTATTTTGTTAGGACAGGTGTTTTTATGTAGCAGCCAGTAGAGGGTTTCTTTTCCTTCTAAAATGTGAATGGAGGCTACACGTATTCATTGTTGGGGTCATTTAAGTTTAGTTAAGAAAATGACCTTCAATATTTATTATATTACTTCTGCAGTATGCTCTTAAACAATTGTGGTTCTTGCACACATGAATTGGCCTTGGCATTGGCCAATCAAATACTTGCACGCTTACATTCCAACTGCTGTAGTTCGTAACATGAACAGCACCATTCGGTTTACCCAAAATAGTTCATAAAATGATCGCCTTGGATCTTTTCCAGAGTTGTAAAAATCCTCCATAGTAATAAAAACTGCTATACGGTGTTTTGGCATTTGATGCGCTTCGAAACTCATGGAAGTCTTAATCAAACCAGATGTGTTTAATCGCCTCACCGGCACCGTGTTTGAAGATCACATCACTTCTTGCTTTCAACGTTCGTACTAAAAAGGGTCAAAAATCTGTCAAAATACGTCTCCAGCCTTAAATTCAGACTTTCTGAGTTATATTCGCCACGTTGTTTGCTCAGTCACATGCACTTTACTCATAATTCAGAAATTTCTGGCATGAATTGAAGGCAGAGTAAGAAGAAGTCAATTCTGTCATAGATATTATTCCAGTGAAGCTACTAAAGAGGCTTAATTGTGTAATGCTAGTCTTGTCAAGGTACCGAACTGATGACTTTGATACATCAGGAAAAGTAATGGAATCATAGATTACAGAACATGGAGCTCAAAATTGATTGAAAAAATGACATGGTAAGCAGTAATCTGATGTCCCATATACAGGCGTTTATGTGATTTCTTTGATAGTTTGCTTTCTATTTGCAACCAGTTATGACTTATTAAACAGGGTTTAATGAGCCCCATACACACTGACTGCTGCATGCGTTTTAAAGAGCACCTATTGTTTTTAATGGGTGCACGTGCAGCTAAAGCACGTAGAGGCTGTTTTGTTCTGCAGCCACAGTGCCAATTTGGAGAGCGCTAAATGGAATAAAAAGCTACGGATTTTTCCCCAGAGGAACGTTTTTTTCTTAAAGAAATAAATCATTTTGTACAATATAATAATGGAAGTAACGAGGTGACGGTCTGCCCCCCCGTTTCCCCGATGACCGTAGTAAGAAAAACTATGTCGAAATAGTCAATCTTCTCGCTGATGGTCTTTATTACTTATGTGGGTCTCATAGAGGCGTCTGTTTAGAAGGCGGAGGCTGGTACTGCGGCACGGGGGAAACGGCGAGAGGCTTCCAAAACAAAAACAACCAAAATCATAATACATTTAGATTAAGATCTGTGAGAAGTTGGTGAAGGAAGGAAGACACCCAGGAAGACACCCTTGATAGCACTGTGTCGTGTCCAAGCGGTGTTGGTGAAGAGAATGTCACTCAAACCGGGTTACGTGTCTGCCGGATTACAGGAGATTCTTGCTGTTTCACATCGACGGCTTTTATTAAGGGTACCTTTCTAGTATGGGTATACCATGCAACAATAAAGTAATTACTTTGTTAAAATATAGAAAGTAATGTGATTACAATAACTTTACTTTATAAGGAATTACTGGACATCCATCCCTGCTCTTGAAGAGATAATCATCACCCCTTCTGTGTAATACCTCAACATTTGAGGTGGAGAAGGAGTTACAAGCCGCTCACCGTCTGGAACCATGTGCTTTCCACGACTTGGCTATATTTTGTAGTCTGAATATGATTTCAATCAACCAATTCGCTCATTGGCTCAAAGCGCCGGAGGCTATATGTGTCCCCGCACGTTGGCGATGTGTGAATGCATCTGCTTTATATGAGTTTTTGTTGTTGTTGTTATTGTTTTATTGGCCCTTTCGCTGTGTGTGGTTCACTTGATTGAGGTAGTCACCACACACACACACACACACACACACACACCCCCACTTCTTCTCTGTCACACACACATGCCTGCTCGTGTCCTGGAACGACCCGCTCGATGAGCCCGATAGCAGCATTCCTCAGAGTTGGGTTTAGATTTTTCATACCAGTTCAGAGTACATAAGAGTACACGACATCTTTGCAGATTCTCATCAGCATCACCACCTCTAGCTGTTCTCTATGGTATAGGGCAGGCTATTTGAAAATGTGGAATTTGTATCGGCATTAGTTTCTTGCAGATAGACACCAAAGGATGCAAGAACAAAAAAGCAGCAGAAAGGCCTCTATTCCCTCAGCGGTGTCTGGGAGCCTCGTCCAATAAAAAGCTCTTTTATTTTCTCTTTTCTTTTTTAGCTCATACTTTGATTGGGTCTGTAAAATGATTTGAGTGCGTTGCCAAAACAAACACAGTGACTTATTCTTTAAACTTCATGTTGCAGGTCGAGCTTTTCACACGCATGCAGTGATACACTACAGTGGCAGCGGCTCCTCATATTCTCATGGAGCCGAGGGCGGCCGCCTCTTAGGTCAGCTCTTAAATCTGATGAACCCCAGAATCCACTTGAGGGAAACGGGGCCCGAACAAGTATGATATCAGTGATAGCACTTATTCAAGGAGATACATCACTCATAAATGCCATATTAGGTCTTTATCGCATTTTGTTTGGAACCTCAGACAAAGACATAACAAAGCAGACTTAAACCAATGTGTGTTTCCTTAAATGTCTAAATATTGATGTGTATGATGTCACTGATTTTGTAATGGCATTATTATTATCTCTCATTTTCTGGACATTGAGAAGATGAGTCTAAATCCAGATGCTTCATTACGGAAGCGGTTTAGTAATTCCCTCCACAGATTTCTTAACCTCTCCACTATGGATGGGTACGGGTAGTGAATCGTTTAATTACTAAGAAAAAAATAAAAGTTAGTAAATGAACTGGTTCTAATCTGACCCCTCTGTGTGCCCGCTGTCCACCCACCCCAGTATTCACTTTGTTTGTTCGTCTAACTGCTCATGCACATATCAAATCTGTGTACTTCAGCTGCAGATGTTTCTGTATCCGCTTCTACGTCAGTCTGTGCCAACATAGCCCTAAACTTAGTGCAGCTGTGCCAGCTGAAAATCTGAACAAAACTGGATCCAAAGCTTTCCGCAAGCCTATAAAAACACTCTCATGCAGACAGAAGAGAAGGCCGACCCAAGAAACTAGAAAATAACTAGCTTAGCTTAACTTAACTGAACTCCCTGTCTGTCCTAGCCTCTCATCTACTGCGCTTCTCTCTGTGTTGGGATCCTACCCTGCAGTGATGCAGACCAAATGGAGGATTGGAAGATGAAAGGAGTGACTGATGAGGAGGGGAGATAGAAAAGAAATGGAGGGAGGAAAGCCCAAAAGGGACACGATCTGGAAGAGATGTTTTGTCCCAATAATGTTTGAAAACTGAGACTCGTTAAGCTGTGAATCGGAAAACCACACATGGCAACAGGTGCCACATAAAATAATTGAAGGTGGCGGTAACCTTTTACTGGCTTAAATGGCAAATACAATGTGCCAACAATGTCCCCCCGTCTTTGCTGTCACTCTTCTTTGTAAACACAAATAACGTAAAAATACAACATACAGAGGATCAGCAAGTCCACTGTTGAGTGAGCTCACAGTTTTCACAGGACTGTCCGATAACCGTAAACCAATTGTCGTGTCAGTACGACAACTCCAGCCAATCTCAAGAGATTTCGACAAAGCTTTGCCGAAGTTACTGATCGTGTCATCCGCCTGCGTCATTTATCAGTGATGGACCTGAATGCCGCCCATCTGGGGCCTTTAAAAGTGACGGTCAAGAGTCTGAAGACAGCCCCCCCCCCCCCCCCCCCCCCCATCTGTTGGACACTCCTAATGGTCATTGTGGGAACCGGGTCACAGAACAGGGAGTCCAACTCGGCACTAGTCCCTCCGTCAGCACTGATGGGACCTGTAAACTCAGACCCACTCCAGAACCAGGATAAATTCCGGCAATGTATTGTGTAAGAGAGACGGTGCACCGAGGGAGAAGGACGTGTCAATGAGTAGATGAAGGAGAGGATGAGAGGAAGAGGGCCAAAACAAAGAAAAGGGAGAACATTAGGTGAGGTAATGAAGAGGGAATAGATCATTTAGTGACATCTACTCCTCATAGTCTGTTGTTAGTTAGTTCGCCTTTGTAAAAGTCTTGATTTGTCATGTGTACACAAAAAGCAGATGCTTGAACAATGCGTAAGGTTAACCTCAGAAGAATCAGGGTGTGATTTGTGCTGGAATCACACTGCTGGCCCGTAGCCCGGGTTACTCCGTTGTCCTTCTTTCTCTCTGCTCGAGAACGTTGTTTCTAATATGTGAGGGGTTGTTGGGATTCCTGTCATTCGAGAGGAGGGTAAAATGAGATGAAAAGATACAAACAAGATGTTTCATGACCAGTGTTTAGAGTAAGGGGGATGTACGTAAGCAGTCAAGGATTTAGAGGTCTAGTGGTGGATCTGGTTTCAAAGGAGTAGTAGTCTGCTTTGTGTCCCTGTGGCATCGTGGCCTGGAGGTAGAGGGCCACGGATCGGCGAAACCGTCCTTCTGAATGTGTGTGTAACCGTGCAGAGGAGGGTACCCCCAGTGGTGTTTTCTTTTTTTTGTTCTGCGCGGGCAGAGCCCAGGGGCGCTGGGGTGTGTGAGTAAAAGGGAACAGATGTTCTAGATGGATTTCATCGTGACTCACCGTCAGCGCGGACGGGGTGCAGCCCGGCCTCACTCGGTCCTCGGCCCACAGTGCTCATTATGCATCAGTTTCAACTTCAGCAGGAAGCCTTAAAGCAACACTTTGTGCATTATTATGGGCTCTGGGTTAATTATAGCCTGGTTACGGTGATGCATCTGTCATGTAAACAATTTAATCCGAATATTTGATACGCAATACGAATAAACATAATTTCATTAACAGTCTTTCCAGTGACTCCTGGCGTGTAACATTTATGATTTCCATCTTATTCATTTTTGTGTGCAACATGCACCACAAAAATGTGAGTGAAATGAATGCAGAGTAGTGTGTTTGGTGATAAAACAGCAGCGTGGACTAGCATGGGGGGGGGACAATAAAACTTGTTTTTCATGGAAATGATAAAGAAACGGCCCACATACACTGCAACCAAAGGTGTTTTATACAATCCAGACTACGCATTCTTCTGAACATTACCGTGACTATTAAATAATTCTGCCAGAGAGTCCTCTGAATACGTTGTTTTGTTTTCTCAGTTTTTTTTTTTTTTTTTAACCAGTGCTGGCACGCGTACAGGCAGCTGGAGAAGTGGCTTTATCTGATGTGATGTCTCAGTCAGTTAGAGACTCCAGTGTGCTATGTGCTGATGTAAGATGACAGATGTTCTTCCGAGGCATATCGGAGACTTCATGTAGAGCTGTCGGATCCATGGCTGCTGTGTGTCAAAGGTGCTGCTGTCAGGACCCACGGAGATGGTTTGGGGGTCTGGGGTCAGCTGGACATGTTTAGTCTTGAAACCGAATTTCCAAAGCCTCTCTTCATTTGTTTTGGATATTTCAAAGAACCGTCAATAGAATCGCATGTTTCACTTCAGCTGTGTCAGAAAAGAAAATGGCATTTCATTGAAGAAATGTGTTGGCCTTCGTCATTGTGCATTTGTAGTTTCTGTCTCGATTACTTGTTCAGATGGGTATTTTGTGCAGTGTGATATTTTGTTAGTCGAGTTTTACAACCTGTGTGTATATCACTTCTTCTGGCTCCGCCAAATTTAACAGGATAATTGGAAACACGATAAAGTCATCATCTTAAATCATGAAATTTACAGATATTGTAAAAATGCCGTCGTCAATTAGGCAAGTCAAGCTCTCATTGGTGCCTGAGAACAGAGAAAACCTTCAATGGAAATTCCCTTTTTTTAAGAGGATTGACTCTAACGGCTGTTATTTTTGTCATCAGTCCCCCTTTGATTTGCTGGTTCTGGATCAGAATTGAAGTCAAGCTGGTTTTGTCATAAAAGCTCTCTGAGTCCTGTCTGAACGCGACTCCCAGTGTTCTGGTGGGAGTTGCAGAGCAAAGGATGCGAGGGAGGGTTTGATGGGATGCAGGTGTTGAGGGTGTGGGTGGAGATGGGAAGCAGTGGGCCAGGTTACAGGGTCAGGGGTCTGGCAAGACATCAAGATTTATAACGCGGATGTATTTCATGGAGTTGTGTGTGGACAGGAGAGGGAGACGTCAGTAATGTACAGTAATATCAATTGTCAGAAATCGGACCTATAACTGCAAATAAGTGACAGAATTCACAAATCACAAGTGCAAAAAAAAAAAAGCATGATACTCTTTGGCTTTTGTTTCCGCTTCTGACATTTTTTGATTTGTATCGCAAGCCCACTTTTGTCTGTTCAACCATTTTATGAAATCAGAATAGTTCTTAGGCTCAGAGGTAAAATAAAAAGAGTTCATGCTCGCAGTGAGACGTTTTAAGGCCAGAGTGTTCATTTTCCCAGTCTACACCAAACAATCACTCAGCACACCGCTGTGTCTGTGGGCATCTTTACAGCCGATTCACAGCCAGCCCCGAGCATCCCCCCACACACACACACACACACACACACACACCACCTACCCACCCAGAGCTAATGTTTCTACTTGCACATCTGTCCACGGTTGGCAGTTGCAGATGTTGTTGTTGGCTGTGAGGCTGAGAGGAAGTTCCAGCCACTCCAAAGTCCAAATGTTTCTTTTTTCATTTCCCTGTTTTTTTTTTGTTTTTTGTTTTTTGTTTTCAGATCTGAACGAAGAGGAGCTATTCCTCCGTGGGCGGATAGGAACCACATTTGTGTGGCGCTCTTTTTATTTTTTGTCTATTGTGTATGGATTTTTGATTCTTCTAAAAGGAGGATCTTGTGTTATTGGGGATTCCAGTGTATGTTGATTGCAGCCAGGGTGAAACTAAATCTTTAAAACCGTACTCACAAACACACATGCACACTAAGCAGTTCCCTCATAATATCGTCCGATTCACAGCTGAGTTTTAACTGAGACCTCCTGTGAGACTGTAAATTGATGCCAGTCTGCACTTTGTAAGTGCTTTGTGGAAACATATTTCCGTATTGATGAATTACTCTCAGACTGTTACCAATTGCAGCATCTCCGAACAACCCATCATTTCTTAAAGCCCTCTTTATTCAAGTTTAACTACTTTTACGTGAACCCAGAAGAAAATACAAGTCAAAAATCCTCAGACAAGTGATGGGCAACAGAGGCTTGTTTCTGCAGTTGGTTATTGTCCTAGTCTTGGAATCATGAATGTTTTTGAGTTACGCGTCTGTTGTTCATGTTTGTCTTTGCTCTCACATTGCTGTGTTTCCTTAGTGTCCTGGATCCATCACTGAAAGCATTACAGCATCAGCAAAAGATTTATTTATTTTCCTTCCCTATTTTCCTCAAGGCCATGGCAGATAGCGAAGCCTGCAGAGAATTCAGCGCTCTTCTCTCCGGTACTGTGCTGCAGTGTCGTAGCCCTTCACCAGCCGGCCAGCTGATTATTTAAGGGTCCCAGTCCCTAAAACTTTAAGATCAACCGTAACTAATCCACTTAAGATCTGCTGATGGCCCCTGTTTCTGACAAATTGAGCCCAATATCTAATATATTAGTCTCATTTTTTAGTGAGTCATACCGGCTTTTAGCTGAAAACTGAGATTATAAAGTTTCCCCAGTGTCTTCTCCAAGAAAGCCCCCTCAAACATTTCCAACCTTATCGTATAATTTATTAGTTTCTACTAACGATCTTCAAGGAGACTAACTTATTACCTCATAAAACCTTTCCTTGAGGTCATTTTGAGATGATTGTTTTTGCGTCATTGCCAGAAAACTTATTGTGTTGTGTTGATTATGTGGTAGTTATCAGCACTACTCTCACAATATTATTGACAACAAATCAATAGTTTGTATCTAGAGGAGAGAAAAGCCTGAAATGTGTCCCTGAGTAAACTTTACTGGCATCTTCTGGGAAGTGGATGTACATTTCTTGAGGGTAGAATTAGCGTTAGATTGTTTTTCGACTGAGTCATACTTAAATACCAAGCATGAAAGTAATACACCCAACCAGTGGAGAGGAGTTGCTCCGACAGAGCCGGTCGTGGGACAGGATGTGGACCCGAGAAGTTCCTGTGTAATTGGCGCAGAGATCTCACAAAGCGTTCCAACTCTGTAAATGCTTTCCTGAGTCTCCGCGTGCTGCTCCTCACAGCTGAGAATGCAAACGGCTCGCAAGTGGAGGTTGAGAATCTAATTGAGTTAGACAAGTGTTTATGATCTCAAGTATCAAACATAGAATCTCTCGAACCGCGGTAAGTGTACACTTACAGGACGGACACATGATCGTGCTTGAGTTTCTTCACATATACGTTCAAATGCACACTTGGCAAAAGCTGCGTTTAACTCCTAATCAGAGAACTGTGTGATGAAGTGACGGAGATAAGGATGGATCTCTGTGGATGTCTGCCCTGAACAAACACTTGACAGCTGGCTATACATGTGGGTTCTCACTGTCCTCAATGAGGTGACTGATAGAGCATTGTTTTCATGGATTTAGAATCCTTACTGGAAGTATATACAATAGTTTGACAGAGTCAAGTTAGCTGTTTCCGCTTGCTCCCTGTCTCTATGCTAAGTTAAGCTAACTGGCTCCAGCTTCATACTTAGCGCATGGACATAAGATTGTTACCGATCTTCTCTTCTAATGCTCTGTAACAAAGCAAATAAGCCTCTTTCCCAAATATATTGAGCCGTTCTTCTCGAAACTGAACGCTCCAGGCTCAACGCGCTAATCGATCAGGAATGTTTTATGGGTCCTAAAAAACAGAGTGATTCATTTGACCCAGCTCAAACAGTCCTCTGCCTCAACCCATGTCTGTGCTTGAGGAGTCCTGGTTCTGTAAACGGTTAAGTCAGACAGACTTCTAACACTAATGGCTTCCATCAGGCTGACCGTGCCTGGCGCATTCTGGTGATGAGGCGGCAGACTTTGTGGTGAAACTGGCAAAGTCTCGTAGATGACAAGGCATGCCGGCGGGTTGATGGGGGGGAGGGGGTTTAACTGAACCTTTGGGGCCCGTCAGTAACTCCGAGCTTCAAAGCAAAGGTTGGGCTGGGGGTAGGGATGCAGTGTGGGACTCTGGGATTGGAAGGGTTAGGGGGCAACAAACATCGTCTGTAATTGAGGTTTGTGAGGTTTGGGTTTTTCTGCAGGCTTGCATATTCTCCCCTTGAATTGTAATGCCTGTTGAGCATGTCCCAGCCAGTCCCAGTACCAACTGCAGCTGGAAGAGGACCGAGCTGGAGACCTCACATAACATTACAAAGAAAGCACACGAAGACAACATGCATATGAAACCTGCTAGACAGAGGCCTGTGTTCACGATGCCGTGCTGTAAAACTCTTGACACCAGCGGCTAGCATATGCTGCTAATACAGCTGCTGGTGCGGAGAAGGAGCCACTGGCTGCACACGAATCTTGCCTGACGTAAGAGGGTCAGCGGGTGTCCTGCACACACGTGGTTTGTTGACAAATTAAAGTGAAAGAAAATGTCGGCAGTGAGGGAGTGTTACAATGTGTTGTATTCTATACGAAAAACACCAGAGGTGAAAGGTAGCCCTATTTACGTTTCTAATAACTTTAACATTTAATCATGTTTTATTTATCAAAAAAGAAGGAAGGTCGACACTGGTACATGTTAAGACAGAGCTGGGTCACTACAGGCTGTAAACCAACAGCATCTTATTGTACCAACATTGGTTATGTCTTGAGTTATTCTATTTGTATATTTGAAAAAGCCGTCTGATTAAAGACTTTTAAACTTTTTTTAAAAAGGGTTTTATATATAGTTCTGATTTGAGAGAAGGGGATATTAAAGATCGTTTCTTAATTTGTAATGAGATGCTGAAGGACTTTAAAACTTAAAAAAAAGAGTTACTTTTATAATGAAGATTTCTTTGTTTCTCAACAACAACAACATCTGCGTCTGCCATCAGCCAAAATGTTATTTTAAACATCGGTATCGGCCCAGAATTTCTGTTCCAGAATTTCTGTTTCCCTCCGTTCATCTGTTCCTGTGTCTGTGTTGACAGCAGGATTGTATGTTAATTTGTATGTCTGTTGTCACATGGGAGTTGTGCTGTCCAAGTCACAAGCAGTACTTGCTAATCCCAGAGCACGTGTATGTGTGTGTGTGTACACTTGTACGAGGTCACACACACGGGGCCTTTTGTGTGTTTGTGGTTGCAGTCTATCTATAGGAATACCCTACAACACTCCAGCTGCGCTTCTCTGTAATTAGTGCGTCAGAACCACCGAGCTCTACCGTCGCCTGGCTGACTTGTAACACGGTGGGAGATTAGAGTCCCCTCTGCGATGTCTCACTCTCCATTCTCTGACAATTTCTTTTATTTTCTTATCTAAATATGACTTAAATTAAATGAACCCAAATAAAAATGAATCCTAACCAGCATAAAACAACTTAATTGAATTGAATGGACCATAAAGTTCTTCTCTCAATGTATAAACAGAGGTCGGAATGAGAAGCGGTGAGAACAGCAACTGAAATGTTTATTTACGTCACTCCGATACCACCGCATGACTCTTTCCTTGCCACTAAGTTTCTTGGTGTGTTTGTGAGACACTGTACTTGTAAACACCCGATGGCTGTAATCAATAAACAAACACATCAGATAGGACAGAAATGAGGCTTTCTGCTCTTTTGTTTTTATTTATTAGACTGAAAACGTCAGTTATGGTTGTTTCTTCTTATCTGTCCTAGGTGCTACGTGGGGCTCAGCTCATAGCGGTGGCATCAGCTGATGGCGGGGCCACGGCCGTAGAGGGCTCCCCGCTCCCTCCTGACATCCAAGTGCAGTACGTCCAACTAGCCCCAGTCGCAGATCACACAGCTGCCGTACAGGTAAAAAAACACACATACACACACACAGAAACTCTCCCAGGCTCTGGCACACGTGTACACAGATTGTTTGTAACTGGGAAGCATTCCAGGTGCTGGAGTATGCTTCTATTGTCTGAGCTGAAACAGACCATGGTACTAATCTAAATCAGTCCCTCTACATGGGTTTGTTTTTGAACAATCCATAATACATTACTGTTCCTCTGAAATGCATACTGTAGATCAGGAATCAGTCTCTCAGTGATGCCATTAATCTGTGCTGTGTGCTCGCTGCGCGGCCAGAAGAACGGATGTCCCAGGATGTCAGGGTTGTTTTCAGACTCTGGTTTGTAGAAGTAACAGAGAGAGAAACTGAAATGCAGAGTCTGTGTTCTTGTTCCTAATCAGGAACATTTCCTTTTATTCATATAATAAATCTATACAAAGATGCCCTCCATGTTTACAATCAGCCAGAAAAGGTGCCAGGAAGTTAGGAGTATCTTTTTTAAATGCAAAAATATGAATTTGAAAGTTTACTTTTCTTTAAATATACGAGTCTTCTGGATCATTTCATGACACTACGGGGTTAACACATTAGTGATACATATGTCAGCTTTGTACCTTACTGCTGACTCTATTGTAAGTCTGGAAAGTCAAATGGAAGTAACTACTCTGTACTTATGAGTCACATCAGCTGTCTGTAATGAAGACGCCAGACAGAGTCACAAATGGACATTTACAGCTAATTCCAAACATTACCTTCCAAACCAACAATAAAACACAAGCCAAAAAGGGATTTGATCCGACATACAGAAACTATCCAACAAAGCTCAGCCGCTAACATCAACCTTCCAGTAGTGAATTTGTGGTGAAACTTGGTTATAATCTAAAGTCACATAGACAGTCTTGTGCTTTTTTGATTTTTTCTTTTGACCTGCAACGTACTTTTCACCAGAGTTGTTAATAGTTTGTTCCTGAAGAATATCATGCCCATGCAGAGTAGGAAACTCTTCGACGGCAAGTCAATCTGTTTACTGCCGTCCAGTTAGAACAGTGGCTCATTGTGTCAAAGCCCCAAAACTCCTTTTGCAAACAAAAAAACTGTCACAGTTTCATAAATCATGACAGAGAACACAGTAGTTTAGTTTCTTCTCTACACTGAATAATTAAGCTCCATTCACCTAAAATATAAAACCATATATTTGTCCTCTTTTAGGGATCCATACCCGTCTTCTTCCCTTTTATAATTCTTCTCTGACAGGCAGCCAAAGGTTTCTGGGCTGACACCTGCCTCCTTTCATGCTCTAATATGTTTGATCAGCTTCATAATGAGGCACAATATATCCTGTAATATTTCATTCATAATTACTGTAAAGTTATAATGGAAATATGCGTGCAATTTATCTAAACTACTTGCAGGTATTACGGGTCTGCTTTCCCCCTGTTGTCATAATTGTGCTCAAATAAAATACACTCGGCTTTCAGTCATTATGATGAGTGTTTGTAAAAACAGTCATTTAACATATGAAAGGGGAGTGTTAAAAGGAGAAGAGTAGCAATTGTTAGATTCATGGTTGAGCTTTTTGACGCCACATGAGGAATCAGGATGGTTCACACGGCATCGTGGTCCGTTTCACTGCGAGGAATATCAAAGAACCACACTTTTCCATTGTTGTCTCTGCTTTTTTGTTTTCCCCCAAAATACTTTGAATATCACATTTCCTCCTGACTGCTTCTGTCCCTCAAGTCCCATGTTAAAGTGGGTCCCCTGTCGTCCTGATGGGAGTCTTTGTTGTGTCGTTATACAAACAGAAAGAACTTGAAATGATTTTTGTCTGTGTGAAATACCAGCCTCACATGGATCTCCCTGCAGACAGTGATGCTGTTGTTTGTAGCTCTCTCAGGCAGACACTGTCTTGTTGTTCTTTTGTTGTCTGTAGTTGTCTAGGTAACTGGTAAAGCATCCTATATTGCGTGTGGATCATACACAAACTGATAGACTCTAGCCAGCATGCAAAAGGATTGCCGCCCCATACGCTGCACTGCGAGGTCTGTTCTCCATGTTTCAGCAATCAGACTGTTTGTTTACTCCACTGATTCATCCTCCTAATGTTTGATTGTACTCGGATCTTGACAGAAATCAACAAAGTCGGCAGACGTCTGATCACTCATCAGCGTTGTGTTCAATGAGAGTTTGGGTTCAGTAAGGGCGCCGGGACGTGCTCAAGGACAGCATGAAACAACTTGTTAACAATGTGGTGTTTAAACTCGTCAAAAGCTGATTTTCGTTCGACTTCAGTGCCAAAATGATGTACGTATTAAGTGAATGGATGCATCCAGTATGTTCAACATGCCAGGACTTTACCTGGTTTAATCCCACCAGTAATCGATCGATCAACAAAATATGTTTGCAAACGATTGGAACAGAGGGTGAGAATGAAGACACAGCGTTGAGCAGCCTCCAGGGAGCGTCGGTCTGGTACAGGCTGGGTTATTATCACAGTTGTGTTCCTAAGTGTAGACGTTGCTGGCTCTCAGTTCAAAGTTCAGAGGAAGGTTAGCGCTGCTCTTTCTTTTTTTCCTCTCCCTCTCTTTCTGAAAAGTGTTGAATCATGTGAATTGCTCTCATCTGTTTCCAGACATATGGTAGCATTTACACAAGTTCTTGAAAAATGACTTTGGCTTTTGTATTTATTTATCTCTGCATTTTTCCTCTCTTTATTTAATAGTTTCCATTACCCAAACTAGACGAAGTAGGGGGGGGGGGGGGAGGCAACACACTGTGATTCTAAGGGGCATCTCTGCGCGTTGGTGCTAATCTTTAGATGCAACATTGTTTATCTCCGGCTCGGGTCCAAAGCTAGGGCTGCAGAGCCCCAATAGCCCGGTTTAACCCCGACGCAATGCATCTGTTATCTGGGACTATTTCCAAATGGGGAACCAGGCTTGGCGGTTCAACATGTCCGATGTTTCAAGTTCTCAATGAAAAACATTGGTCCGTATGAGTTTCACTTGGCCTCTTCACCGCCAGTGGTAACGGCGTGTCCGCCTCATGTGTTGTTGCTGCTGCTGCGGTGCAGCTGTGCTCCAGTCAATGCTGTTGTCTAGTGACAGCATGCTGGGGAGGGAGGATTAAATGCTGCAGGTGTGTTTGAGGGAACCTCTGGCGTGCGTCTGAGGAAGGAGTGAGTCATTCTTCATGGTCATCATCCAGGACTGAGTCATGAACCTCTCATCTTTTCAGGTTGTTTTTTTCTTACCAACACAATACCTCGCTCTGTCTGACACCGACCGTAGAGACAGCCAGATAGCATTAAAATACAAATAGCTCAACACTTGTCAAGTCTCTCTTCACCTGTCGCTCCACCAACCGTCTTCCTCTTTCTTCTCTCTGATACATCTCTCCCCTAATCTCTCTCTTTGTCATTCCTCCGCTCCTTCTATCTATTGTCCGTGCACTGCGGTTTTCTCCCCCAATGACACACGGGTAGGGGCTATAGTGTGGTTCGTCTGCATCTGTTTGTTCCCAAGAAACACACAGATCTCAAAAAGTCTTCCCAATTATCACCCCCCCCCCCCCCCCCCCCCCCCCCCCCCCCCCTCCTCTCTTTCATGTGTCGCAGGCTGCTGAGCTGGCGCCGGCCCTGCAGGCGGACCTGGAGGTGAAAGAGGCCATCCAGGGGGCCATCCAGGGAGAGAACGGCGAAGTGGTCCAGATCGTTACCTCCGTGGCCACCTGAGAGCCCCTTCTGGTCCAACACAGCCCAGAACTCTGCCGCACAGCACGGGCCGACGAGTCTCAGAGGTCGACGAATGCACACAGTCTGACAAGCAACTCAGTCGAAAAGCATTTTTAACAAACACTGAAGGTTACTGATGAAACACAGGGAAGAAGCTTTTTCTTCTTTTTTTTCCTGCAATCTCTCCTCAGTTCATTGCCAACCAGATGTCTCAATGTGGAAATGTTCTTAGAAACTTGAAAAGATCATGATATTCCCAAAAATCAGCTGTGGTCTTTCTGGTGTTGTCATCATGAGAAGGCCCTGGCCCACGGCAGGACACACAGCGGGATTATTGTCTATCCGGGGAGGATGCTGCTCATGCAGACCATCACCCTGCCACCTCGTCAACACACATGTTTTGTTTACAGCAACTTGGAAAACAGTGGAGTTATTTGGAGTTAATCCCAAATCGCCCATGAGGTGTTTTTTTGAATCCCTGAATCCCACCTCACACAGCCAGTCCCGTGCTCCTGTTCTCCTCATGTCATGTCACGGTGGACTGTAGGTGGACTGTAGGTGGACTGTAGGTGTAGCTGAGCACAGCCTCTCTCGGTTGTCATTCATTTGGTTCCACTCGCCGTGATTCGCTCCGTACTGTGTCTCCCGGCTGTGAGCCTTCCTCTACTTCGCTCTTCTTGTTTTCATACTGCTTTAGCCACACAGCTTTGTTTGTCTGTTTGATTTATCTAATTCTAACATGCTGACATTTTTGGGGGGAGCTTTAATTTTGGAGGTAGAAGACCATGTAATAGAAGAGCTGGTGCCAGTGGGTAGGCAGGACAAGATGCTCGTAGAAGAACCAAGGACACCGTGAAGTTGTTTATTCACCCCAGTTTTGTCTCTGTGAAAGATACATTCATGTGAATAAAACATGTTTGTGGTTGCCATAAAAGTGTGTTTTTATTTTGGTTTCTCTCTGTGTTTTCGCGTCATTTCCAACCCGGGTCATCAAAGATGTCCGAGACATGACTCTGCTTTCATCCACGACAAATAGATAATTGAAGAGAGTGTGAAATGATAGTTTGGTTTTGAGGTCTTGTTTCATGTTGAGCTGATTTGCTGTATTTACTATCTCTGAAGTAAATATGTATCATGTCCACAGGATTAGCCTACTGTGTTGTCGGCAGTCATGTAAGCTAAGCTGTTACATGCGGCCTCAACAAATGAATATGTTGGCCTCATTATAGAAGTGTCTGGACTGTAATTACATTTCTTTAAACTCCACTCTGTGCCCACTGCATGGTTCTGGTTTTTGTTTGTGTTGTGATGCTCCGCTGATGATGAACATCTCTGCAGTCAACAATAAAAGAGATAAGCGAGACACTCTTGCGGCTCTTGTGTTGGTTTAGGGAAGTTTCCCATGCTCGGTGTGATGTAACACCGTATTTTGGAGTTGGAGGAACCAGGCGACAAAATGAACTTGATGGAACAACAGCCCGGTCTTGGCTGCTTCCTCTTGTTTCCCTCCAGTCTGTTGTTGCTGTCTCTGACCCCCTTTATTCATTCCCCTCTCTTACGTGCTCCTCTTCTCCCACTCAACTTGTGTTTTTCCTCCTTCTCCCTTTGGCCAGCTGTGTTAAAGTCCATTATACACTTAGTGGCGCAGAGTGCTGGGTCCGTCCTTTTAAAAATAATCTTGATGTAGCCGAGTTAAAACGTTGGCATGGACAACTGTCTCCCCCCCCCCCCCCCGTCCCCCGCAGTGACCCCGCCATTAAATCATGGACTTGGAAGGGGAACCGACTCGGCTCTTCACTTTTACAACCCTGGGCTCCATCCAGGAGCCGGAGTGGTTACCACGGCGACGGCCCCTCTCTCTGGCTGCCTCCGAGATAACCTGGTGAAAACAGAAATGAATGATAGATGGAGAGATGAGGTTGTTTTGGAAGCTGGCTGCGTGTTTGAAGAGAAGGAGTGGAGTGATGGACGGTGTGTCTTTCCCTTTCCTTCTCTCAGCGGCTCTGTGTTCTCCTGCAGTGAGACGGGCGGCTCAGCTGGCAGCGGCTTCGACGTGCGAGTGCTGCTGCTGCTGCTGCTGCTGCCCGCCCGGCTTCTGCTGCGGCTGCAAACTTATTTTTACAACGCTGGCCGAGTTATCTCGGGATGAGTGAAGATATCTGTTGGCGCAGAAATGTACAAACACGCGTCTCTTTAGATCATAAATCAGCTAAGCTTGGGGGGGAAAAAACAAAGCTCCGCACAGCCAGACTTTATTTGTCACGTACCGGCGGACAGATTACACCGGAACAGTGATGTCACAGTCTACAGTGTACACGTTTAAAATGTCACAAGAGAGGCACGCAAACTTTGACTTCAGAAACGTCTCTGTTGTCTGATTATTTCCTGTTGCATGTGAGCGCAGAGTATTGAGCTTCATAGACATACAATGATGGGGATTCTAGATGTGTGTTTGGCTGAGAAGACCTTTCTTGGCCATCCGTTGAGGGAATTTCTTCCAAATTTGGCACAAAAGTTCACTTGGACTCAAGGATGGACTGATTAGATTTTGGTGGTCAAAGGTCATCATATCATAGGATTGCCTATAGACGGAATCTTATTACATTTGGTACAAACGTCCTTTGTCCCTTCGTGAAGACGGCTTCAGTGTTGTGGTACCAGTCCAGTTTTGTATTGATTTGGTCTCCAAGATACTTGCATGAGTCCGCCCTCTTCATTTCCTCTTCCTGGATGACAACCAGGACAGGGGTCCTCCTGTTCCTCTGGCAGTCCACCACAAGCTCATCGCCTTTGCTGTAGAGTTTCAGGTGATTGTTGTTGCATCATGTGACAAAAGCTCATCAGTCCTCTGTACTCTTCTGTAAACAATAGTCTAAAGTGAAAAGAGCATGTTACCCACTGTCAAGTATTCACTGCAATCATGATTGTCAATATAGTGATAACTTCTATTTCATCTAATAATGAAAAAAACACATTTGATTAACTTCCTTCACAGTCTTTACAACATATATGTTATGAGTCTGGACAAACATGGATGTAACAAGGCGGTAATTCTAGTTTTATTTAGTTTTGACTTGTCTTGTCTTTGTATTTGACTTGTTATATTAGTTTATATTGCTGTAAATATCTAAATATCAGCAGTACAAATGATATAGCGGATACTAAAGAAGGGAGAACCAGGATGTCCTCTAAGAATGAAAAGAAGAAAATCCACTGATTTGAAAACTACATGCATCTTCCAATAATTCAGTATACATGGGAATGCATTGTACAGTAAATCAGGATTTATTATTCCAAGAATGCTTTTGGGACTAAGATTTATATTTCTTCCAAAAATATAAATCAGCAACCAAGAATGTTGTTATTTTTAGCTCCCCCCATAACTAAGACTCCCTTTGAGTATTTGACTAAAACTGTCTTTTACACTACTAAACTATCTGTAGAGTGTGTTTTCTTTTTTTTGACAGAGCAGCTTACTGTAACAGTACTGTGTTAAGTGCTTAGTTATCAACCACACAAGTAAATAGTTCAGAAAACCAAACATGTTTGTTCTTTGATTATTGTTACCAGAAGAGTACAAGGGTGTAAATACTGTACATTGTGTACTATATCCGTATCCTAGATCTGTTGCAAGGACTACATGTTTGTGTGAATACATCGTAGGCTATCCTCTCCTCATTAGCGCCCTCGAAATTTGCATTAACCGTGAAGGCGAGAATTATATCAGTTCCCATGGATTTAGTGTCTACTAACGGAGGCTTCAAAGATATGAATGATGAATAAATAGGAACCAGCAGGGAATTCCTCGAGGCATGAGAAGTATTAAAAAGTGAGGACAGGGTTCGCAGCCTACAGCTGAGGCTGGATGGGAGGTACTCGTTCAGTTTAGGGACCAGATGTGAGAGAGGAGGGGTACACACTCATCCACACAACGGCTACAAAATGCTTCCTGGTCAACGGGTTTGATAAAGAAACAAACCGTTTAAGTTGACAGCGCGGATATTTTGATTGAATGCTTCTAACGTTGCGTCGAGGGTAAGTTGACTTTTTATTGGCCGTCTGTAAGTTAATTGAAATGCGCGTTACGTCGGTGAACTGCAGGTGAACCTAATACGTCATGACGTGAAGAGGGGGTAACTGCTTTCGACGGGCTCGCGAGGTGCTTCCTGGTCCCCGCTGCTCTCTTAACGATGTTTGCTTGGATTTGAACATTTAAACCAACCCAGCTGGGTCCTAATGTTGTGGCAGACCTTTCACAGTCCTCCGGCTTACAATGTTCCCTCAGCTGACAGCTTACCAAACGTCTTAATGCGAACAATGAAGCATGTGCATGATGCCAAGGAGGACCCTTAACCACGTGATAATATATAAATAGACGCGTTTGAAGATTACGCTTCATATCTTACGAGTTAAATGCGGAGAAGTCCCCGTATTAGTTCCTGTTTTCCATGCGTCATTGACTGTTGCCCTCCTTTGGGAAACCTATACAAAGCTTAAGAGGTATGCAGAGCCTAACTTTAACTTCCAAACAAGACATGATATGATTTATTTGAAGGAGACATTATCTCTGTCTGGTGTGTGTGTGTGTGTGTGTGTGTTGTGTAAATGTGTGTGGGTTGCAAGAGATCATGTCTTAGATAGGAGGCCATGCCATTTTTCTAGCCACAGTGCCATAAACATCAATCTTACTTGCAGATATTAAGAGTCTGAACCAGAGGCATCTTTACAATCTACACTGGGGTCTGTTAAAAGTGACTGTAACATATCTTGAATTGAATCCCATTATAACTATTGAGAGCACTACGGTTTACTGTAAGCTGCAGGGAACTTAATAAGATCACCTCTGCCTCTTTTCATATAACAAGATTCCTGGGAGGACGTTCATGCAGCACCATCCTTTTGCAGGTTGATGATGAATAGTAAGCTACATTTGCAGGAGGTGCACTGAGCTGGTTGTCAATACCTGGAATACAGTACTATACACTGTGTGTCTTTGGCCTCAGTTATGTCCTTATCGCGGAATGCTTTTTGGCAAATGGCAACTCACTGAAAAATCCAGATTGATAACGTCTGTGTACATATGCATCAGGGGATGGATGACTTAACTTAGTTTGAAAGACGTGTATTGTTCTCACAGTAGAGGTCAGTGGCGGAAATGACTGCATCTTGCAGTGCGTTTTTGTTCACACTTTGTGAGCTTTAACTTGCCAGAAGGGCCCTTTGTTTTCTGAGACATTAGGGGGACTAAGAGAGGTCGTCCAGTTTGGACCGAGGCCGACCCTTATTCCATGGGAGAACGACTGCTTGTTTGTTAACGCCAGAAAGCTCTCACGTGATGAAAAGAAACTCCAATTTGCTTTTTATTGAGCCGGAGTGTAAGTGCTCTGAGACGGGCTGTGTTTGATTTACGTCCTCTTATCTTTGTTATGGTTATAAATATAATTATGCCAGATGTGGCATGCGGTAGGCTACAAGGCTTTGTCTGGAGCCATAAATGGTCGATAACTCGGAGCATGTTTTCCTCCAGTCCGACCGTACCAGGAGGTCAGCCCAGGAAAACACGGACTCTGAGGTTTCTGGATCGGTTAAACACCAGTGTCTGACACTGCGTCCCACCATCACCGGTCATGTTCATACATTATCAGGATTCGAGAGCAACTGAGTGCACGGGCTGACTGGCTCACATATATTTAAGTTTGTTTAAGAGTATGCAGGGCAGCGAGCTGGGTTTTATTGTGTTTATGAGGCTTCGTAAAATGAGCTCCTTGCCTCTAATTAGTATATTAGCATACAGCAGAAAGTCTGCTTGTCTGATTCTGGGGTAAGTGCCCATGTACTTTGAGCAGAGTCTCAGGCCAAGCCATTTGCTGGCTCACCTGATCCCAGCCTGCTACCAAAGTCACTCGAGGACAAAGAGACAGAAAAGCCCTGTTCAGTTTTTTTTTTTTTTTAAAGATGTCTCTGGCTAGACAGACTGAATGACAGCAAAATAGAGAGATGATACGTTTTTCACATTCATAGAAAGCCAAGACACGCAGAGATCGGCACGATTGGACTGAGTCAGCATGTATGACTCCAACAAAAGACCTTTTTCTGACATTGCAGTGGGTTAGGGAGTGCACCAGAGAATGTTTGGATGGAAAGATGGGTTAAGACAGATTTTAATGGGGTGAAAGAATTACACAAGGAGATGGGGAAGAAGAGGAGGACAGCTCGAGATTACAACTTGATTTCCAGTTTCCAGCAACCATCACAAAACATGTGTGTATACCACTGATGACAGGTGTTTGTTTAACGGTTGACGGATGTTTAACACATGAATACTTGCATAAAAGCAAATTGAACATTAAAATTCTCTCGTCAAGTTAGCTACAGTCATCGTCGGCTAACTAACATTCAAAATGCTGGAAAGTAATTTCATTGGTGGGAATTTCATTTCCTTTGGTTTGTCATAGACATGATCAATTGATATTGTCATTTTCTGCTTCTTAACTCATATCTTTGGGCCAGCTCAGTATGTATTTTGTACAAATGAATTGTTTCTTATCTTTTGTGATAGCGTAGAGTGGAAAGTGAGAGGAGAGTGGGAGCAACAGATAAAAATGAGATATTTGAGTATGCTCACAAGAAGGAAGTCTGGTTATATTTCTTTCATATTGCATTCGTCTGATAAAGTGTCTTTCTATTTCAGTTATGTTTGACAAAGTGGGGTCATACTATGTATTACAAGGAGTAGACGTCACTCTTAACAGTGTGAGTACCAGCTCAGAGTGATCCAGTTTCTTTAAGAGTGTTGTATTATTATGGGTTGTTTGTAGCTTTAACGTTGCTAGGCCAACAAGTTTCTGTCTGTCAGTCTCCAGTAAACTCAGTTGGATCTAATGGAATTTTTTTGCCGGTCCATGTAATGTGCTGCCACAGAGGAATTCAATTGCTCAAGACTGGTAGCATCTTTACCGCAGAAATCGTCTCTTTAGAAAACAGTGTGCCCAAAAAACAACCCGGAAATGCCATAACACTTTTGCTCTTCCGTTTCCCTCATCTCAAAGTCGATGGGTTTTTGGTTAGCTTCCTGAAATAAGGTCAGGTCTGTGGTTAACACAAGCTTAAGAGATGTTTACTGACATAAAATATGTCAGTAAATACCCCTTTTGTAAATTTCGAAGGCTTCACGTGTCTTATAACAGGCGGTTGCTGACAGGTGGCGAAACGAGTCTATGTTTTTGGGGACATTAAACGTCATCACACCATCACGGTCTTCTCAGGCTCGTTGTGGTGGTGATGTGGAAGTCATGCCACCGTCCTGTAGTTAGTTTATAGCCTAACGTTAGCTTTTTACTTCTGACGCTTCAAAGATCATGAAAGTGGTGTTCATTTGTTAAGATCATCTTGCTGAACAAATCTTGCAGCCATCATGAATGTTTGTTTGCCACAGAGAGTTTATTTCCTGCAACAATCCCAAAATCAATGGAAACATCCCACTGGCCTTTTGTCCAGGAAACCATATCAATGCTAATTTCCGGGTTGAAAAATACGTCATCCCTGCAGCACTCTATAGGCCTTTCTCACGGCATGACTCGTCATAGTGGTATAAGAACAGGTGTTCCTACTAACAATGGCTCTGTTCCATTCAAGTGTTCCAGTGAAAGTGAGAGCAAGCATGCAGAACACCAACAACCTGAAATCAAAGCAGCCAAAAGGAATTCTGACCGTCATTGATTTTATTATTTACACCTGTGCTTTTCCTTCTATGGCAAGTCAGCCTTGACAGGACACACGTTTAGTTGTATTCCTGTAAGTCGTGCTAGTTAGTTATCCAGCATGCTCAACACCAGGACCCTGGAATTAGTTCACTTAAATGGAATGCAGCTGTTTTTAAAGTCACCAATTACAACTGTGCTTTTCCTGCTGCGTCGTGCCAAAATGTGTGCGGTTAAAACGGTCTAAAAGCATGTCATGCAGTGTACCTCATTGGTGGAGACGGGGACGGTAATGTTTCAGTTACCGTGGCCCTGTAACCATGACAACCGCAGAAACCACACTGTTTTGGGAGCTATTTTTTTTTTTTACAGCTGTCTAGTTCCCTGAAGAATCCACCTTCACAAACATCGATTCAAGAAAAATGTCTTTACATTTGAGATCATTGGTTCTGGCGGAATAAACAATGTTAATGATAGTAGCTATTATGATATTAGATGTTAGCCAAACGTGTTATATTGTGTCATACGTACTGTAGGATGTTTTCTGTTAGCAGCCTGTATTGTATGATTCAGGTCGTTAGTAGGATTGGATGTAACCTGCAGCTTTTAGAGTTTAAAATACAAAACACCCACATGGCAGTAATGAGCTGCTGTCTGAAACACCGTAAGAAGACATGAGCACTGCCATGCTGGAATGATTTCACGGGCGCTGTCGTAATTGTTTGACTTTGTGTGGTGGCTTTTCAGCTCCTATTGTGTCTCTGGATAAATGGAGATTAGGGATTGATTTAGGTTCTGAAAGCACCTCCTAAAGCACTATTGGAGGAATAATCTCTTTCAGGTTATCTGAAATGCTGTCTTTTTCAAAATCTTTGATAAATGGCACCAACTGCTGTGTTTTTTGGCAAAGTGATTTTTCATCAAACATCAGCAATAACTTTTTCCTTGGATTTTCCGTTAAAAGTTTTGGTAGACCCAGCTGTGGTGAGTGCCATTACTCATGCTAATTACTATGTTGTTCTTCTATCCATTAAAAAGAACACACTGTTCCACACCCAAGCAATTTCTCCTGGAAGATACCAAATGGAGCCTTCTTGACTTGATTGGATGTGTCAACATCAGATGTAACATATTTCATGAACCAGATAATGGTTATGGTTTATTCATATGAAATTGTTTAGGATCATTACATTTTAAACTTCCAGTCGGTCAGGTTTCTTTGACTTATGCCCAACACATACCGTCCATTTCGCAGCACCTTCATGCCTTCTGCAGCCCGTCAAATCATGTCATTCTCTTTGTTTTCCTTAATGGCCTCCAGAAAGTGTGTGACAAAACCCCCGAGAAGAGAAAACTAGAAGCAGATCCTCATTAAAGCTCTCGCACTGAAATAAATCACATGCACAGCTTCAGCTGGAAAACACAGGAAACGGAGGGAGGAGGATGTGGTGTGAACTTCTCAGCTCTTGCTGTTTTCTGGTTGAGCCGTTGGTCTTCAGGTCCAATCAGGGTCCGGTACTGTAAGAGGGACGGGGGCTCAGGTGTGTGCCGTGGTTATGATGCAAGTGAAGACAGGGATGTGGAAGAGGAGAGTGAAGAACAGGCAGGGGGGGCTTCTTTGGCTTCCAGCTTGGACAATTATCTTTGTAATCAGCGCTGAACAAGAACCTTTTTCATTTGAAGGATCCGCCCTGCCTGCACCACTCAGCTTGACCACACTCAGTCCAGGAACATGAGGTGAATGTTGTTGTACCCAGCTGGGTCTTGGCTCAGCAATAGTTGAGTGCAATTAGAGAGTAAGAGACAAGATCAGGAAACACCCAAAGGCCATGTTGTCACTGCCGAGTAACATGATGAAGTGAGTGTGGCTGGCAGTGGCCCTTAAAAGGCCCCGAGGAGAAATCTGATGTAAACTTGAAGGATTAACAAAACTCCAGAGCCTGCCTGCACTGAGTGAACTCGCAGACATTAACACAACATCAGAGCCAGTTTGTTGTCTGGGCAGTGTAGCATCAGTGTGTTTTATAAGGGTCCAGTGCATAATAGCCACAGTCTGTTGTTGTAAACCTGCATCTGTGAAGAGAAGACACCTGGGTTGTATAAAGAGAATATATTATTGATTATTAAAAGTCTGTGGTAATGCATTAAAGCTTTGCAGTCTGGCTTAAGTGATACCATAGGTTTTTGGTGTGTGTGTGTGTGTGTGGGGGGGGGGGGGGAACTTCAGACTTTTCACCATCTGGTTCAGCTCTTCTTGATCACATGATCAGTGGGTAGAGGAGTTTGGTTACAGTACAAACACACAGAAATATTCTTAAATGTCACATTTAAGATTTCCTGTTTTTGTGTACGTGTTATTTTCTTAGATCTTTTTCAAGAAATATTGGTTGAGGCACTTTCTCCTCTCTTGACTCAACAAATCTCTAAAATAGCAATTTCCTCCAACCTATTGTTGTTTTCACTTATTTGTGGGATGCACAGAATTAAATCACATCTCACAACACCGTGGATAGGTGAGATTTATTTAGAATCATTTTGATTTATCAGGTCACTCTGAAGAGGCTTTATCATATTTGATTCATTAAAGATCTTCTCAATTGATCCTCATACATCAAACCAATATGTTTAACTGTGGTACCACATGCAGCATGGACCATCTCTCATCACTCATCCTGTCGTCGTCTTCTCTACTCCCCAACAGTGCTCGACACACATGCACAACAACATCAGTGATTAACAAACTGCTATTAAAGTAATAATGGATATATCCCGTAGTGGAATCAGAGTGTGTTTAATTGTTTGCTCAGGTTGTAATTACTGAACACATTTATAAAAATTGGGTCAAAAAGCTGCTATTGATGTCGCGTGAGGATCAATCGCTGTCGAAGAGATGATGGCAAATGTGTGTGGGAGATGAATGAGGAGTGAAGATCACTGAGCTGGCTGTCTCTTTGTCTTTTGACTCGGAAACATTCCTAGTTTACGATGCAGAGTGTGCTACCTGAAGATACATTGACAGAAACATGACATTGGACTCCTAAGAATGTGTCTATGTGCACTGTACTGTGTGTGTAATGTGTGTGTGTGTGTGTGAGTGATGGAGGTATAAATTGTCTATATTTTTCCGTCTTTGCCGTTTTACATAGTTTGTTTTCATATTGAAAGTATAGCATTTTTGTGAGAAAGCGAATACGATGGCGGCTTCTGTGCCTGAAGTTTGTCCGATTCAAAGCGCAAAACTCTTAGTATTGTTTGACGCAATGGGTCCTTGTTTTCAGACAGAAATAAACAAAACCAGGCCTTGCATTCATAGCCACACGCCATCGATTTTGTCGGCTGAAATGACCATTATCACCTGCAGTCAGCCGACTGTTTCTAACACAAGGACCTTGTAAACAAGTGTTACATATGCACATGATTTCGTGCTAAAAGCTGAATGTCCCAGGCAAAAACATAGCTTCCTCCTAGTCCATGCGCCATGTACACAACATGTGAATAAGGAGCAGCACAGCTCTCACATTGCTGTAAAGACCTGGTCTTGAGGATGAGGACTAATTGATGTATTTGGCTAACGTAAACCAAACCAAAGAGCCATCTGTGCCATCCTCGTTGCTTTTAGTCTTCACCAATGCATACTAAAATGTGAAAATGTACATGAGGCTAGCAGAAGGAAAGTGGAAGTTGAACGTTTCACTACTGAAATTAGAGCACTAGCAAAGTATTCAATGGTACAAATTGCTTTTAAAGTGCATGGGCTTGGGTTCCTGGCCAGAGGAATGATTTTTTATACTGATGGAATTGATTATCTGAAGTATGACTACATTTGTGTGTTTTGATGTGCATCCAATTATTGCTAACATTGTGGGCTGATAGATTTCTGATTTTGCATATTATGCTTTATTATTCTACATAGAGACATGGGTTGGACGTACATGCAAAATACAGACAATTTGGCTTATTATTATTATCATTATTACTAGTCTTACTACTTAAGTAACTGCCATTGGTATCTGATTGGTCATAGTAGTTGCAGTTGTAACAGACACCTTTGGGCTTTAAAGCTTGACAGACGTACATCCTGGCCTGCATTTGATCTGATCTCAATCCAGTTTCAGATCTGCTTGTGGAATAGAAATTCAATATGAATCCTTTATCAATCTCATATCATTCTATTTAGGTTTAAAGGTATAGTTTAATATTTTGAGAAATACACTTATTTGCTTTCATACCAAGAGATGAGAAGAATGATTCCACTCACTCCCTTATATATATCTCATAAAGACTGGAAACTGGGGGAAGCAGCTAGCCTGGCGCCATCCAAAGATAACAAAATCAACCTACCTAAGCACATTAATCAACTAATTATCGTGTTTTGTTTAATGCATTCATAAAAATAACATTTAGTTGTGGTTTTACGGGCTTTTAGGGCTTGTGGGCAATTTCTTAGCTGGGTGCAGTATCATCCTGGAGATTTTGGTTACCTCGTAACCTCACAGGGATGGCCAGACTGCAGGAAGTCAATGCCCCTGGCTAAGAACCAGTCCGGCACATATAGCCTCCCCTGAAACCACCATTTGTCCTTTTTACACAGAGGTTGGTGGATCTAGTTATCCTCGGACTGTTTCCCCCTCTTTCTAGTCTGTATGCTAAGCTAAGTTAACCACCCTGTGACTGCAGTGTCCTATTCATACTACAAATATAAGAGTGGTCTTGATCCTCTCATTCAACTCTTGGCACAAAAACAAAATGGCAAATTTCACAAAATGTAAATTTTCCTTTAACCTTGTAACAACCTGTTTTATATAACATTTAGTTTGAAGGCCAAAGCAAAATAAAACATTCCTGATTTTTTTTTCCAGATTACATATTTGCTCCAGTATTTATGTGAACTGTCTGATTGTTTGGTGCAATGCTCTTTTGCTCATAAAAAAGGATGAGAAGATAAAGAATTGTCAGATACAGAGCTTAAAACTTTACAAACCTGGAAACAAAACAGAAAATGGAACAAGTTATCAAAATCCAAACCTGTGTACCTCAGTAAAATGATCTGTAATTTGAGTATTTGACTCCGCTGAACACTACTCCCACCAAAGAGTCATTCTGAAGAGTATAGGCCAGACAGGAGAGTGGGGCTGCTGGTTCTTTTCACATATTGTGATTTAACTGAGAGCGGCTCAGGTAGTGGTTCAGCTAGAACATGGAAACCTTTGGATATTTAGACATTTTATTCTATTAAACCCCTTTCAAATGCTTTATAGGTTAGCAGGATGGCATCATTGTAGTGTTGAGAGTTTCTGTGAACAGTAGTTTTGGCTAATGTTTATAATGGAGGCACTCACATCTTTGTGTTATGATAAGATATCTGATCCAGGTCATTACTGACCAGGGCCTCCATTCTGAGACATACACCCAAGAAGTCACTGCTTGTATTTTGATTAGACATTAGATCTCGGCCATTACTGATCCATCTTTCTATTAGTTCTATGTATCATTTCATCTCTCTCTGCTGAGATTGCTTGCACATGTCAGGCCCCAGGCTCCACGGGCCCACACAGGGCTGCAGTATGTGTGTGTGTGTGTGTGTGTGTGTGTGTGTGTGTGTGTGGGGGTGGGGGTGGGGGGGTTCAGGAGCCCCTATAATGGGCTTAGACAGGAGACACAGAGTCCCCCTGGATGCATCAGCAGAGGGAACACAGAAGCCTGCTGATGAAGAGGTGCGTTGGGTGTGTGGTGGGATAAGATGAGGGATGTGAGGGGAGGAAAGACGGGCATGCACGGAAGATTGAGGAAAGAAGGGGATATGGGCGGACACATCCTTGGGCTTGCTTGGTACTGATGAAAGAAATTTGGATCATGGGGATGAACAGAACAGATGCTTCCAGCTAGATCGCCACATGCATATGTAAACATCTGCTATACATACACACTAGAGGTATTGTATGTATGTGTGTTTCCAGTTAACAGTGTATATATTTGTGTTTAGCTTCTGGGAAAGGTGGATTACTCAGTGATTAGAGTGTGTTTAACGGCATGACGTTGCTCAAGTGAATTCAGCCTTCACCTGATAGTTCTTACAGACAGGATATGTTTCGTACATCCATAATAAGCACAAGGGAGCTTTGGTTGTCCGTTCGACCCCAGGTGGGGTGTACATCTGCCCAAATGATCTGTGTCGGGAAAAGCACGGGAGAAATGGGGAAAACAGCTGTGGGCGTTTTTTGAAAGCACAGAAACTGTCGCACCACCATTTTCCACTGACAATGGCTGGCAGTATTATCATATGACAGACAAACTGTTTGTCAATTTGCTCTGCTTGTCTCCCAGGCTAGCTGACTTGGTTGTGGTGGGAAGCCAGAGGCGTCAGTGGTGAAGGACTAAGCTTTAGAGGAGAAGGAGACCAACCGGCCCACAAGAGAGACACATTTGAATCACCATATTTTGACTTTTTGCATCCTTTCTTTGGATAGGGGATTGTTATTTTTTTTCCCCAAACTGTTTTGAGGTAGATCCCTGCGCCAGTAGGACATTTTGTTTTTGTTTATCATTCAAACACAATTCTACACGGGATGATGGAAAGTGTCAGAGATGTGTAAAAACACATTACATACCCAAGCCACAATCGGTGCTTTTTTTGTTGTTGTAATCATTTGTTTCTCTCATAATTCAGAACATTTGTTGGCACATCTCTTTTGTTTTTACCGTTTCGTCGGGTTACATAGTTAACCATGGGAATATCACATATACTTTTGACTGCAGTCCTGAAGAAATTCCTCAGAAAACGTTCCGCTCAGTGAGCAGCTCCATTCTCAGATAACAATGCTCAACAATTACCCAGACTGCCGAGACAGGCGTGTGAACACCCGTTGCCCAAACTGACTGAAAGAGGCTAAAGATATTTGGTTTCTTGGGTGTGAAAAGAAAAAAAAAGCCGGGTTTGAGGGCTATATCTTTCTGCTTCCACAGTTCATGGTAACCTGAGAATAATTTTCACAATGATTTGATAAGAGCAAAGTGCAACACAGGCTTTGGCACCGGTTCTTTGGCTCGAGTGTTACTATTTTGCATTGGCATGGTGCTAGAGCGCTGCAGCGCATGCTAATGTGCAGCTAATGTTTGTGCTGAACCCAATCTATTCTGTTTGTTTCAGAGATACAGCCCTATGTTTGGACAGAGGACGTTACATTGTGCAGTACATGGATCCTGAAAAAAGAGGCCCGTGGGCCTTTTGAAAATAACAACTTTCCAAAACTACACACTGAGCAGCCAATGCAAGCTTAATTCAAACCATGTGCATGAAACAGGATAATGCTTTTTCAGAACACAGTCTATAAAGAATAGTGTCTGTAATGTGGCATGTGCCGTTGTCTTGTCATAATGAATTTAGATTCAATCAGAGTGGCCCAAGGGTCTGAATCGAAAAGCTCTCATTTTGCGTCGGGGGACCTATTTGCCTCTATGAATATTTAGACGCCAAAACCACAATTCTTGTAAACAAACGGCATCTGTTTGCTTTAACGTACAAACCTGTCGTAGACAATCTTGATTATATATGGCTGTGTGAGTACAAAACACATTACACTATAGAAGTTATTTACCTTTCGACCCTGTGACACTTTCCATCCACCGCACGCACTTTGGTTTCAGTGAAACTCTTTATCAGCCATAGTCCTCAACAACAAATCTGTAAGGTCAGTAATCTGCTGAAAAACAGCTTGATGTTTGTGACCTCATTTCCCCCTGTTAGTGATCTATTTTATGCATTTCACTGTCTCTCAGGCTAATCCGTTCTGGCTAACGGCACAGAGATGCATGTTTTACCCTCACCCTTGTATACCAGCATTCATACACCCCCTGTCCTCTTTTTAACCTAGATGCACGCTGTGGCTTTTCCTGTGTACATATTGCATAGCTTGTCTCAACTACTGTACTGTAATTGCCCACAATGTCTTCCATATGTGGTAGTTGTTACCATCGTAGCTTTCTCCTCAGGATTGTCTGAGAGCTTGAGAAACTGATGTTCAAGAGTCCCCTCGTGAACACGAGCATCCTGTTTACTGCGTAATGTCCTCCTCGCTTTAGCCAGTTATTACAACTTTGTCCGTAGAGGGGATCCCTCTCTTCGAAAGCTCATAACACATAACAAAAGTGCAAGCCGTTAATACTATTTAGGAAAGACTGATGTTGTCAGTTCTGTGGCATGGTGCTATATAAACATACGAGCACTGCCCTTGACTTTTTGACGTTAAGTTTGTTTTATAACCAAAAAGATTTATGTTGAAACAGGGTTGGATCCAGTTTAATAAAAAGACTCCCCTGGAGAAAAAAAGAACTGCACTACTTACAATTCCACCAGCCACATCACAGTGCCAAGCAGCTAGGATTCAGGTTTACCATATCAAATCAATTGCAAAGTGTTGATTTTAGTTTTTAAGTTTTGATTTAATTCACTCAAACTCAAACAGAGATAAATCACAGATTGTCACTATCCAGCTGCAGTAGAAGTCATTGTCAGCATTTCCACGAATGCATCACTCTTTTCTGTATGCAGGGGAGATACTTTTTATGGTCCACAAACCAAAGCTGATTCAAAGGTCCTTGCAAGCTCTCACACGCACGCAGCTGTGTTCCTTACTAGTTTCCAAATCTCATAATCCTGCTGTCTTCTATTTAGTAAAGCTGACTTCTACCAAATATTTTGCTGTTTTAGTGAGCTTCAAAATACTGGCATCTGTTATCATATTGTTTTTTGATTACCCCACTTGATATAATATTGTCCTTAAGTAAAGCCATGAATAAATAAAAACCACGATTGGAGCCCTTCTTAAGAACACAGGTCCCTCCCCAGGTTGATAGCGTGGGCACAGATTCAGAGTAAACAGTGAGAGACACTGTGTTTTCATTGGCACCCTCACACTCTGTGGAGCTCTTGATTTTGATTGACTCAGCCTGATTGCCATCGCTTCATGCATCATTACAGAACATTCTGATATTTTGCTTTTACATTATTGTTGAACATGGAAATCATATTTATACTTAGCATGTCTACACATAGGCCTTCTTTTGTGACTTAGCAGTGATCCCAGTGTTCAGCATACAGTTTCCTACTGCTGCAATGAATGGGCCGGGCTGTTCTGTTGTCATTCTCCTGATTGATTTGTATCGTGTTTGCATTGCTGCATTGTTTATCTTGCCAGAGATATTCAGGGTTTTCATTCCACTATTGAAGTGTGTCCAAGAGGCACTTGTACTGAAGCAGTCCTTCCATTTCATGGTTCGCTTTCTCATGGAGGAGGAAGGGACATTGGGTTTAAGGGAGTAGCTTTGTTGGGATCTTCTAAATGATTATTTATTAGTAAATAATGTTTCCTTCAGTTGTACGTGTTTGTCTTTTATCCAGATGTATGTGGGTACCCTTGCTTCTTCTCTACCCAGCTCCTCTACTGTCTTTATTTTAAAGTGAGCCCGTGGTGTGTAACTCCTTCCTCCGGAGTGTGTAACAAACACTGTTTTTTCTAATATTGTCTCTTATAGAAGAGTGTGACCAAGCAGCAGAGAGCAACTGCAGCAAGAGATACGACTCTGACAGAAACTCAAACAGTAAGTGCAGAACCTTTTAAGCATGTATTGATGACCAATTATTATTTTGTATTGTATGTATTACCTACCTTATGTAACCTTATTAAGTGATGTATGTACACCTATGTTGCATGCATACATCACCAATATACGCAGAGAAGGAAGTCTCATATGATGATTGTGTGATAGTAAGGGCTGAGGTTTGATACTTGGTCTTGCCGGAAACAACACAAAAACTATGTTCAATAGTCTGCCACTGATAGTCAACAATATAATGCAAAATGGTAATACTTATTCCCTGATGCCTACTCTGTTTTGACCTACAGTTTAGCTGTATGAAGGTCCATAGAATGTGTTACATGCCACATTGTGTGAGTACATTTTGGCATCAGAAGTTGGGTTGACTTCCACGTATAGCTTTAGAATAGTAGCCAGCACGTGAGATTCTGTCACAGGTACTGTAATGCATTTAATGTCCACAACCTGTTTTATGTCCACAGCCTATTTAATGTCCACAGCCTCTTTACAGTGGCCTTGGAAGGCAGCTGGATTCTTGCGATGTCTTGAGATCTTGCGGGATAGCATGCAAAAACAACAAAGAAGAGGTTAGCGTAGATGCTGCAACATCAAGTAATATCACAACTGGAGAGTATTTCCTCATCAAAGCACTTTGTTTTAAAGTGCCTGCCCTTTTCATGTAAAATTGTCTGATAGTACCTTCAGCTTGGCGGTATTTGTGAACAGGTATACACTCTATGATCACTTTGGCTTATTCAGAGATGATCATATGAAAAGAGCTAAGGAGAGAGGAAACATCTTGAGAGAGGTCAGAGTGAGCAGAGTTAACTGGAGCTGACGTCAGTCTTCTTGGAAAGATGAATATTCGGCCTGTGATAAGTAACATAATGTATGATCTCACAGTAACGAGAGACTTCTTTCTCTCTAAACCTATCTATCATGACCATTACACAGGAATACTGTCAAAGCACAGTGGCTGTGAATCTTGCTCTTCTTACGCTTGAATGCTCTTGATTTTGGTTAAGGAAAGCAAGCTTTTTTTCCATTCTTACTCTGCTCTAAGTCACTCAGTCACTCAGACTGTCTAAGGGATTGTTGTGAAGCCCTTGTTGGATTTTATCAGCAGGCAGCTTCACACACTGTATGCCCCCCCCCCCCCCCCCCCCCCCCAGCCCTCTTGAGTGCTATATTCAGTAGAAACTGGTGAGCTGAGGAGCCTTTGGAGGAGAGCAGGCCAGTATATTCACCACTGGTGGTCTGTGATCAGGTCCAGCCACTGGGGGGCAGTGGTATAGTAGTGGTGATGTGGTGAAATCGTTTAGATAAATAGGCGGATGATGATCATCTTATAGGTAATATTATATGTTTTTAGCTGGTATACATGTTTTTAAAAACACTGTTGACATCTATTTGAAAAACAATCATCCATATTCTGTCCTGAGTAACTGATCCCTTGTTGAACTTCACCCTTAAATCCGATTTTACGATTAGCCCTCAAAGAGCTGTTTGTATGCTAATCAATCCCAATCTTTAAATTGCTACCAGGTATGTGCCCCTCTTCTGCTGCGAAAAACAGATAGCCTGCAGATTGCAGTTGAATACATAATTGATGAAATTAACGTGGAGGAAATCCGCAGAATATGAACAGATCCGTTTCGGGATCTACTTCCTCCGAGCCTCAAGGTCCGGCTCACACAGTTTACAGAGCACAATATTAACAACAGTGCCCAGCTGAATAAAATGCAAGAAAATATTTTCCTCTGACGTGAGTTTTTCCTTGAACTTAATTTTTTAGAAGTCTGTTAGTCATTGCAGAAATGTTTTAAAATAAGGAAAAGCACTCAAAGTACCTTCAATGGTGTGTTCGATCAGGCTAAATTGATGGCAGATGAACAGAGTGAAATGAAGTTTTGAGACACAAAGAACCCAAGGATACTTTTCCATTATTTAGTGATTTTGTTTATACTTTCAGACCATATTTGCATTGCAAATATATGTTTTCCTTTGGCATATCATTTAAAAACACAAGTTTGTCCTTCTGAAAATCAGAAAGAAAGGAGGCCAGACTAGACTCCTTTTCACCAGATATTTTAATAACCCAGTGGCGGGCCGTGCATTTTAGAACCTGGGCCTTCACTGCTGTCCTGCAGCTGAAACACAGCTACGGTTATTATTTGTTTCGTGTAAAATTTAAGCCAACACCTGTAATTACTCTAACTGCAGATAATACGCCGAGACTGTGTCTCCTCTCTTCTCTGACTGCAGCTGGGTCTGCTGCGTGAGGCTTCTGTGAGAGTCCGCCTGTGTGTGCTTTGGGGCGGCGGAGGGGCTCACGGCAGCACCCGCTGGCCGTTCACGACAGTGCAGAACGGTACGTGCTTTAACGTCAGAGTCAAAACACCAGGAAAGTCTCCAACAACGCCAGTGAAGACAGTCGAGCCTCCCCAGTTGTATTTCCTGAATACGTTTGAATGCGTTTGAGGGCTGAAAATGTCCGCTCGACAGAGACAGCAGATATTGGGATTGTCACCGCCCAACATGTCACGCTAGCCCGCTGACCAATCACGTATGGCTAGGCCAGCTAGTAGGCTCTGGCACGTCAAAGAATACGCCCAACATGTCAAACTAAAGATCTGATTGGTTGAAGACTATGACAATCAACAATATCGTCCCCATTCACTTAAACTGCAAAGGGATTCACTTGTGAGTCTGCAGGCCTCGGGCCTCTCTTCTTACCTAGAGACACAGAGGTGAAATCTGATTGGATAAAAGCTCTACTTAAAACAAGCTGCACTGGAAGCAGAGCAACTGAGGAACACAGTAGCTGTGCAATGAGAAAATAAGAGAATGGGAAAAATATTTTTATAAATTATAATACATAACTATGTATGTATTTAAGAAAAGTTATAAAATTATAAAATAGCTATAACTTTGTGATTCTGTTTAGGCCAGCAGAGAAGGCTTTGCAGGCCCTGACGGCCCGCCACTGTAATAACCACACCACAAAACACCAAAGTAGGGTTTACAATGTGTAAAATAACTGTTATTTGATTTGTTTCTTTTAACACTCATAAGTACAAACCTACACACATATTGAGAAGATATACCAGTGCAAATTGCTCCAATGTTCACCTTTTGAATAACTGATAGCAAGTGTATGGCAAAGGGCAACAAAGCTGCCACTGAAGCACCACAAGCATTACAACCTTTGTCCAATCGGGTATATATATGAGCTTTGCTTCTGTGTGTTGAGGTTTTGTCAAAGTGATAATCGTTTTAATGAAAGCCGAGCTGTGAATGCTGCGGTGTGGTCTTAAAAAAGAGGCAATGTATTTGACAGGCGAGTTTCACCTCTCTTTCTCAATGGATCATTACCCCAATGTGTGCAGTGATTTATGAGCTGCGCTACAAATGCTGAGAGCAGTTCCTGTCTGGGGGCTGACATCCACCCACTGATTGCCACTATTTGTCTGTGTGTGCATGCATGTGTGTTTGTGTGTGTGTGTGTGTGTGTGTGTGTGCGCATGTGGGCACGGGACTGCTGGTTTGTTAAAGCCAATATGAGCATGTCTCTTTCAGTCTGTCTGACGGTAGCTGAGTGTTTTTCCGTCTGCATGTGAGACCTGTGTCCTCACAGGTCTAGCGTTTCTCTCCTGGTAACTGGATACAGTAATGTTTCTCTCTGCTGGGTGCTGATAGATTGTATTTTAGACAGAGCAATGCGAACTCGAAAACCAAACACCTTTGAGTGCATCACTGAAATGTCACCACACCAAGTTACCAATTGCACTGATATTAGCTGAAATCCTGAATAGAAAAGTAACCAAAGACCTGCTAAGAGCAGCACCTTGGTGTTTTCTCAGATTTGTAGTGCTGATGGGCTCAGCTTTGTGTCTTTTGTGTGGAGATTTGCTCCGTCCTGCTTATCTAGGGCGAGGTTGAACATGTTGTTTGGACAGGCCTGTGTTGTACTCTGGCCATGATGAATCTCTGTCATCCAACATCATCCACTGACACAATACTGTGAAAACTATATAAGCCTGTGACTAATGTGGATTGGGGTGCATGTGTTTATAGGCAATGAGTCATCACTGGATAAGTTGCCCGTGTATATATCTTTAATGTAAATAGATTGCATTGGTTACATAGAAAAGGGCGTTGCCGATATTCATTTTGTGGATGAAAGAAGCGACGTGTGTGCTGCCATGGGAAATTGCAGATGTTCAGAGAGAGCTTCTATCAGTGTTTTGGATTGTTACATTTCCATGTGCGTGCTCTCGTCCCTTGTCTCTCTCTCTCTCTCTCTTCATATTTGTGTGTGTCTGAATGTGGACCACCCAAAGCCTTTGAGGTCATAACAATAACAGGTCCACTTCCTTCCAGTGATATGGCAGTGGTTCCAGTCGAAGTGCCGTAGACAGGCTGGACGCTATCGGTTCACATCACAGCAGCAGCAGCCACACTGTTTAGTGGACTTGTCACAGCTGTGCAGAAGGTTATTCCTCCCCCCCAGTTCCTTTATCTACAATTGTAGAACCCCACATATACAGTCACATCCGTGTATTTAGTATGAGCAGTCTGGTGTTCCTGAAAAGCACCCACATAGCTCACCGTGTTAATTCATCTTCCAACAGATGTTCAAGCTTGATGTTGTAATTAGTCTTTTCTTTTTTATTTTTTTTATAAAGCCCATCTTGCAAAATGTGGTTGAAAAAAAAGTCTTCTTTTACTGTTGAAGACTGTTTGTATACACTTTTTTTCTTTCTGCCTCATAACTTCTGTGTAAACAAATTCCTCTGGCTAGACAGCATTTTCATTTTTGTGATTCTTTATTTTGCAATTCTTTCTCATCCTGGTGAGCAAAAATACGCTGTGGTAATTAATATGATAATATGTGTGGTGGCATAATTTTTTCCAGGCATCACTGTGTGCCATGTTAAATTGAGGTCTGAGTGAGGTTTCAGCTGGAAACACTGAGGAGAGGCCGAGTACAGTATGCCTCTGTCAGTGCTTGGCGAGTTAAAAGAGGGAAATAATATTTGTTTTTTGGGGAGAAGAGTACTCGCAGCAAGAACTATTCTTATTTGCCCAGTTAACCCTGTGAAAATTGAGTTCTGTTCACCTTAGTGCAATGTTTGCTGGTGGGGAGCAGGATTGATAGTGTTCAGTTCACCTTCAGCTCCAAGACAATTCTTCCCTGTCTCACTTTATCCGTGAAGCTGGTTTGCCCAACATGGTGTGGGAACCATATAGACTATACTTTAGCTTCATCTTGATGATTTATTGCACAACACAGTTTAGCCTCAGGAATCAGGTGCGCTAATGTGGTTGATCTAAAGGGAATTATTTCGCCAAGCTTCTTATGCTTTGAAAGCTTGTTGTCGGATTACTCTTTCAAATTGGCTTCTCAACACCTCAACTCTAGCGGGCTGATTTACGGTGTAAAATGACAGTGGAGCTCTCATCTGTGGTTAAACTGGATGCAATAGTCTACTCAGATGCCAATGGCTGCCAGTCCCCCAGTCTGTCTAGACGGGGTAAACACCAGGCTTTACAGACCTGCCGACTGACAATCACTGATGAGTGTGTTTGTGGTATATAAGAGGTCGGGTCAGTTAAAATGATTGACAGCTAGTGGCATTCTTTGTGTGTTTTTGGTGGTGGGGGATGGCTTCATCCCTTGATGTCTGACGTAAAGCTCCATAAGGAGAATGAGAGGGCTCCACCTGCTCAAGCTGTTATGATATGATCAACACAAATACTGCTCATGAATGTGGTTGGGGATACAGTGATATAAAAGGTATTTATCTCTGCTGTACTTGTGGGTTACAAGAAGAACCTTTTCCACAGCCAACAATAACATCCATAGCACTGCTGATGAAACATGCTGGTTTGAAGGCAGATAACAAAGGCCCTGGGACCTTCCCAGGAAAGAGAGTGTTGGTTTTGATTTGCTCCAGGATCCCCAGATCCCACTTTTCCCTTGCCGAGCTTGGTGTGGTTGCTGCAGACTGGGTATGGTGAGGGTAATTATTCTTGTTGTTATTTATGTGTTTTGCTTTCAAAGTTACTGTGAGCTCTTGCGGGGGCCCGGTTCCCCTGAGACGCCTGTTTTCCGTGCCAGGTGTGTGATGGGGTTCGCAGCACTGTCACGGGTATCCATACTGTCATTATAACACAGATGCAGCTACATAGACATACACACATAGACTCCAGGGCTCATACAAATGTTGGTTCATCCATCCATACGGGTTTCTCTTATGATTTACAAATGTCTACTTTGCATTGCATTGTGGCTACACCCACATTTTTATTTGTCTCGGTTACTCGTAATTGTCATTTAAATTATTTTTTATCTCAATGCCTGGCCACACCTGCCTGGATATTTAGTTTTATTTGAGCCCTTTTTTGGTTTATTCTTTCTATTTTTTGTCTCTTAAGAAACTTCCAAGCCAGTTATGCATTTGACTATTATCCTCCATACAGAGAAATTACAAATGAATATGAGTTAAAAAAAAGTGATTTCATATAGACATCAGCTTTCTAAGAATGGCCAATATATATTATTTTCCCTGTCTGCATGATAAATGGCACCACTTTCATATCCGTCGTAAGAGAGAGGATTTTAATGACCAATGATTGGAATCCGTCTGCCTCTGATTAAAGCAAGACGCTGAAACACAAGATGTTTTTTAGAATATATTGAAGGCAATATGGTGTTAGAATGAAGTGTAATTTATAATACTCTATCTACCGCACACTTAAAGTGTTCCCTACATTAATTGTTAAAGGATGGGAGCAGCTTGTGTGTGTGTGTGTGTGTGTGTGTGTGTGTGTGTGTGTGTGTGTGTGTGTGTGTGTGTGTGTGTGTGTGCGTGTGCGTGTGCGTGTGCGTGCGCGCGTGTGCAACACTTTCTTTTTACTTTAACTTATCATTTTTCGCTTTTACCTATTTGGGTCTGCATGTGCATTTTTAGCTGTTTGGAAATGTGAGTTGCAATAGTTTATTAACTTGTTTGACTGAAGAAAAAAAGATTGTTCATCTGTTTTAAAAGAATGAATTCCCAAATCCAATACATCCTGGCAGAGGAGAAAATGTGCCAAGAGAATGCTTTGGTTTAACAGCTCAACCGTGCCAAGAAAGTCCCTGTGTTAGCAACAGCTCTTAGATCAGTATCACAGTTTGACCAGATTGCCAAAGGCATCCAAACACTTTAGCTCCAACATGCAGCCTCGTGATGTTCTAAACTGCATATGTCTATCTAGTCTTGTTTCTATGGGAATTTATCTTTGTCTGTCTGGAAAGACCTATCAGACCTCAGGATTGGTTTCGGAGAAATCTCGTTTCTCTTTTTACCCGGTGGAGTTTTGCATGCCAACCTCACTCTCAGTTAGACTGATGGGAAGAAAGAGTGAGATGGTGTGTGAAGAAAACAGTGTGTGTGTGTGTGTGTGTGTGCGTGTGTGAAAGAGAGAGGGGTGGCACCTTCTGCTATGCTTGGAATAGCAGCATTAAGATAGAGGATTGAGGTGACAGCGATATAAATTGAATGTATTTTTGCAGCGCAGGGTTAGCAGGTTCATTGCACATTGCTGCTCTGCTTACAGGAGGGCCCGTAGGGCTTGGACTTGGAAGCCTTTACAGATTAACAATGTTGCTTGGCATGAACAGTCAAACCACAGGTTTATCTCGGGTTGATGAAAATGAGCCCCACCTGTTGTATGCACAAAAACAGTGAGAGCAGAAGTAGGGATTGGAGGATTAACATACTTTGTCATTCACATTTATGTTAAACCAACTGCACATCTGGATCTTTGCCAATTTGTTTTTGTTATTTATTCAACATCAAATAGGATTTAGTTGTCTAGTTTAGTATGTTTAGTATGTCATTGTCTATATTATGTTGTCCTGCATCAGTTTTAAACATTTAAAAAAATTTTTTTGTTTATGGGTAAACTGGGTAATGCTGAGCAATTTGCCTTTTGTCCACAAGGGGGTAGACATACAGAGCACATATGGTGCTTTTTTCACTGTCAAAGCCTTGGATCAGTTTCAGCAAGTGACCAGGGACACAGTGAATCCTCTCTGAATGGGATTCAACTGTGTCTTCATGCTGTGTTTTGGTTTCACTCCTGCATAAACACAAAAAGGAAAGATGCACTGTCACACCCCTCACTACCCCAAACTGCACTTAAGCACAACACATTGCGAGAGGGAGGAGTTGAAACTCAAGAGGACCCGGTCATTACCTGTAAGGACCTGGTTATTAGTCCATCAGCATCACGTTTCCTTGGTAATTTCCTCAGTTGTTCCACTTCTAACCCCCGAAGTAACAGACTTCTGAATATAACAAAAGATGAGTGTGACAAATATCTTTCAGGATAAATTGGAAAATAAATGGCAGAGTGAGCAGGAGATCAATTAGTAACAGCTTGCAGCTTCCCACTGCCAAATGCACTAATGCAGCATGACAGCGGGAAGGGAAGTTTGTATTAAGTTGGAATTTCACAATGTTACACATCTTGAGAAGACCAGCAGTTTTGACTCTAAAAACCTTTTTTTTTTTTTTTTTATATCTTCATTCATTTTGTTCATGCAAGCATTATGTCTTTATCAGTCATCATGACCTTCATCAGCATTGGAGTGGTGGTAAAAATGTCCACATTTTTGTTCCTCTAACAACATTGAACAGTGTTCAGTTTCGTCCAATTACGCCATTATTTTCACAAGCCGTCATAGGGAAGTAAAGTAAATACTGATAATAGTGAAGTAAACATCTTTAGTAGATGAATGAGCCTTAACAGCGGGGGATGGTTTGTGTAATTTCACAGTAACACTTATATCTGAATGTTGCCAGCATCATAAGGTTTCATCATAAACCGTTTGTGTTTAATGTCCTTCTTAATGGGAGTCATGGCAACACACACACGGATGCACACGAACACAACAGAAAAGATTTAATGGACCCTCCATATACACAAATTATTTCATATCACCGGACTGATAATGGATGTAAAAAAAAACGTTGGATTCTCTTGACCACATTATCTCACTGTTTTGACTTTCGTATGCTGTTAAGTTTTCCAAGAAACTATCACAAATGTGGTTAACACATGCCGTGATAGATCATATTCATGTCATATAAAGAGCTTTGTATGATCAGCTGTAAGGTCAATGTCAAATAGCCTCTGTGTGTGTGCGCAGGGGACACCTGGGCTTTCTAAAGTTCTCTGGACGCGTCTGCAGATTTATGGAGCCCTACATTTCCTCCTCACTCAGCCGGATAATCACACTTCTCCAACATATTCAGACACACTGCACAGCTTCTGTCTCTTGTTTTCTCCCAATGGTTATCTCTCCACCAAGATCCCACCACACCACCGCAGTCATATCTCTGCGTTGTGTATGACCCCAAAACATTTCAGTCCTATTGTTTCTACAACCACAGTTCCTCCATTGTCCCCCCCTACTGTCAGTCCATTGTCACACTTTCCACCCTTGACTCTCAAGGGAAATGTATTGGCTTGTATTGGCAGGATTGAAGCTTGTGTTTGCAGGATTGTACTGTGAGTTTACTGGACTATAAATTCAAACTAGGGGCATTTCTTGCAGTACATTAAGGTGGAATTGTAAATCTCTTACAAACAAATCTCTACTGAAAATGCTCCTGTTCTCCAATAAGATGCTTCACCAATACAGCCGATACTTACCCTATCTGCCATCTAGAGTTGCTCTAAAAATCTCCATCTGTTGTTTCTGAGGTGACCTGCTTTGACCTTTTTTCTCATGACATCATTATATGAAGCGACATATGATTAACTCAAGACATGTGCTCATTTAAAAAACACACCAGGCCACAGCGTTTGCTGATTTCATATCCATGGAGAAAATGCCATTATAGTTAATGAAAGAGGCATAGCAGTATATCATACTTGTTTGAGTTTGCATTTTCACGGTTAAGACATGCTGGTATGTATGTAATAAGCTTGATCCGTCTTCATTTGTGTTTGAACTTGCTAACCTCCATTTTCAGATTCAAGCTCCACTGATTCACACATCAGAAAGCCTGGATGGGTGCCATTCCTATTTCACTCAGCTTTTCCCCAATTTAAGCTGCTTTTATAACATGATCTCAGTTAGGTAGAAAAATAATCCCTTTTCATGTTAACATCTGGACTTTGACAGACCTCTTACTACCTGTCAGAAATGTGGAGTGTATATTGTATTTACAGAGATGGGCGGGGGGTGAACTCATCATGACTATTTGCCTGTTTGCCTGTCAGTGCTGGATCAACACAAGTGTGTTTGCATACATGTGCATGTATTCTTTGTCTCTCTGATAGCTGGGATTAGGCAGTCAGTGCATCGTTGACCCTGCTGTTTGTTGAAGCACTTGCATTTGCAGCTGTTGTGAAGGTCACCAGCGAACACTGGGTGTTGCTTGAACTTGACCTGGGTGTGTTAAACCACTCAAAGCTGTTGTTGTTGAAGAGCAAAAGGAAAGAGAAGATTTTAAAAGAAGAAGAAATGCAGGGACAGAGTGCATGGGAGAGACTATATCATTCAGGAAGAGGGACAGTGGCCTTCTTGCTGAGGTCAAAATGAAAGAGAATAACCTTTTGTGATTATTGGCTGTCTAAAGACAAAATGTTGGATATATCTGAGAGTGGACTGCAGAGAGTAGATCGCCTACTATGTTTGTTTTGGAGTGTTAAAGGAACAATACATTCTCTATCCTCCTGCAGATGGAATTTGGAGTCAGGTTGGTGGCTCAGTAAGATCCAATATTTCCATTGTTGTCTGGGGAAACGATGGTGATGTAGTTGTCCTTGAAGACAGAAGGGTGACTGAGTGCACCTGGATACTCTGCTCATTCCACAGCTACAGTAGTCCAATGGCTCGCAGCTTTTTCAACAAATATTCCTGGAGCAACATGACAGCGGGTTATGTAAGGGGTAGATGTAGAGGTAGCCACAAGGGATCTATACCTGCCAGTGCAGACATATCCATGCCATAATAACGCAGGTGTGTGGGTTGGTTGAGTGAGTGCAGTATTTTTTTCATCTGTCAGATTTTGGAATAACAATCACTGATGTAAAGATTTGGCGCAGATTCTGGCCAGATGATTTTTTTTCTTTTTTACATACATTGCAAAGGGAATTTGAAAGAAAAAAGAAATTAGACACGTTTTAACAGAGACATTAATATGTGAGAAGGACTACTGCGGGCGGAAGGACTGTGTTTGCTCATGCAACTGTTGAGCATTAGGAGCGGATATCCATTTACCCGTCATTCGTATAAATACTTGGGCAGCCACTCTGTTGCAGGCCAGCCCAGTGAGTTTGGGGTAAATGTCTAAGCCCATGGGTGTCAAGTAATGGACTCATGGAAAGTGTCGGCACCACTTGCCTACTTTCTCCAACTGGCTGAAGCACTGATGCATATAAATGTCCATGCATGCAATTAAATTGTGGAATGCCTTTTTAATTATATTTATTGGTTTTGTACCTTCCTTAAGTCCTGGGCACGACTCATGCTAAGACTGTCTGTCACTTTGACGTCATGACTGGTGGGGGAGTCGGCTGGTGAAGACCGGCTGTTCTGGGGGGGGAACAGAGGACAGGAGTGATGAGGGAGACCAGCTACATTGGAGCCGGATGCCTTATGAGGACACAGATGTGGGTTTTGCAGGGCAGTGGACTGCACTCTGACATCATCTGTTCAGGAAAATTAAGTGACAACAACAACAAAGTGGCTTTTGTTATGATGGGACCCGACAGATTAATAAACCATCTGTAACATTGTCTCCATCGAGCCCACAAACTATCAACTCATGCCAGTTCTTACTGTTGGCTGGTCTTAGAACAATGACAGCTCTTTAATAGTGTTCTTTTGACATCGGTGCAAGTCTGGATGTACTGGAAGTGCTGCCACATGTAAGGACCCCTTTGGGGATAAAGAGGTCAAACAAAGTCATAGTTGTCATTGAAAAACTTCTTAATGTTCTCTCTGAACCCCATAGTGTCATAAATTATTAACATGCTCATTAAATACGGGGTCAGGACAGTTGTGTGGCACATGCACTTACTATGCACATGTATATATTCAGCACAAACACAAATAACGGCAGTGTCTGTCACGGTGTCACCACATGAATGCAATAAGCCCCATTTGTCTGCCTCCAATTCTATTGTATGATGCAGATCCAAACGGATGCTGCATTCATACTGAGCTCTGTGCTGCAAGGCTCAAAGCTCACAGGCCAACGTTTAGCCCAGAGGTTTGACTGTCGCTTTCATAAATCAAACATTTCTGTGCATTAGTGGTGTCACAACTATTTCCAACCGTAAATTAAAGTGGAGGAGGGAACCAAACTGCACAGCAGTCGTAGATCCTGCTGACAAGCTTAATGTACGTGGAGGCTGCTCTGCACACTGACCTGGCAGTGTAATCTGGATTACTGTCAGCATGGCTTTAGTTGTGTGGCGAAATCATGCTGAGCAGCGAGGTGAGCAGAGAGGTGTCCGAGGAAGCAAGGGAGTGCAATCAGTGATAATTAACAGAGCACACACACACATGTGCATATTTGTAAATCTTTACCTTGCACATTTCTCCCTACTAACCCAACGATCTCAGGTTTCAAGGCCGAGGTGATAAATTGATTTCAAAATAATATGCGCGTGTCCGTGGTGAACTTTCTGCTCTGTATGTGTGTGTACTTGCACAGTCACTGCTGCTCTGTCTACACACTTGATGTAAGCATGCGTTGATGAAAGTGTGTTCTATATAGTTGGTAACATTGACATCAGTAACAGCCTGTGGCAAAGTAATACATTGGGTGGAAAATTAGGACTTGTAGTATCAAAGGCAGAGTGTGTTTTCATTTTATTTGGAATCGTGTCAATTCCATCATTTTGTGACAGGTGTCAAGCTTGTATCTGTTGAAGAACTCTGGTAGTCATTCCAGGTCTTAGCTTGTAATCACAGGTTGTCTTTTGACAGAGTTTGGCTTATGTTCTTACTTTACTACAAAGGTCAGTCAAGTTAGGATGTATACAGTATGTACAGGTACATGTACCTTTCTGTGCAGGACTATGACCTGTGTCATAAATCAGTTAGAATAACTTCCCTTGTATGTTAATGCATGCATACTGAAGGCAGTTTCTATAAAGGACATGTATATTTTCTGAGGTGGATTTTTTTATTATGCATATGTCTGAAGGTTGTGATGGCTTACAACTATACTATATATATATATATATATGTTGCATGCTGTGCTTTGCTCATACAGTATGAGTGATTGTGACATACAGTATGTGTATAAGAGAGAGAGAGATGAGGGGCTTTTGGTGATCTATCTAATCGGATCTAACATTATAGCCTCAGCACTCATCAGAGGACATCTCTCAGACCAGCTGAAGTGTCAGCCTTTGAAGATCTTGACGTGCAATGCAATAACATAAATCTTTCTCCATGTTATCACAGTTTTGTTTGGAGAATTGGGGCTCTGCACATGGAAGCTATTACACTGAAAGTTTAGGAGTGCTTTTCCATAGAGAGAAACTGGGCTTTGCATTATGCCCAGAGGCTTTTTCCCCCCTGAAGCCCCCTGTCTTCTCCATGGAGGAGAGGAAGGTTTGCTATTGAGGCTAACCATAAAGAGTGTGAAACCTGGCCCAGTAGAAGTTTTGTGTAGTCTTAAAAGAAAACGCCACCTTAGGGTCTGTGAAAAAAGGTTGAAGTGTAGGATTATTTTATGCATTCAATGCATCAGTCAAACCTCAGTTATTTGCATTATTAATGGAACTGAGTTCAGCCACCAGTCCTCCACCAATATAACTTCCCCCCACAGACGAACAAAGTCCAGTTCTTTTTGTCACTTCCTGTGGTGAATATGTTTCACTCCATCCCTAGCTGGACACAGCAATTGATATCCAGCTTTGTCATGATGGACCATCAACTATCTCTTACCTCCCAATTAAGAACCATCTTCCTCACCCATCCAGAGACAATCCTCCAAACTCATCCCGGCTGCTGGAATCAGTGGTCCAGACTCGGCAAGCCAGTAAATGAGAGGGGAGTCATAGGAAGCCCATCTGGACTCCATCAGGACTAGGTAAACAGAGCCAGATCCCACATGGAGTAGTGGAGCCAGGCCTTGGCTCCCACCCACCATCACAAAAGACTCAGGCAATGGCTCAAGATAAAAATGATACACACATTGTCATTAACTCAAACCGTATGCAAAAATGCAAATCTGCGCACAGTTCGATGCGCCTACTCTCAGCCTTGTGTCATTTTGGATTGGTCCTCCAGTAGAGTAGAGAAGAAGAGAGGAGATATAAATCTTCTCCACTACCAGGTTGTGTTTTTTTTTGGTGATCCATTTAAACTGTTTTAATCATGTCTGCTGTTTTACTGCAAGTCCAAAAAGATGAATCAAGTATTCGTCAAGAGAATCGGACCTACAGCGGGGGACGAAGTGAAAAGGAAATCTGTTGTTGCACTTGAAATTTATTTTTGATAAATGTAGCAATTTTGTGCAGTCGAGTCCAGACTAGACAATCTGAAAATGACCTGAAAAATGTATTTTATAGACTGCATGAGATCACAGATTATTTTGTCCCCTGCAGAACTCTGTGAACCTGACCGCTTAACACCCTGCGTGTGTGTTTGAAGATTGTCTGCATAGTTGATTTAATGCTGCTACCTTGGAATTTTTCTATTGGGTGTCTCCACTTGAATCGCTGTGTAGAGTATTAAACTGGGAGGTTATATGAAAAGGACGCTGAAGGAGAATGAAGTAAAACAGCAAGTTTCCACACGTGTTCGGATTTTACCCCTTCTTTCTCTTCAAGACTGCAGGCACAAAAACAACAGCCTTGTTCCTTCAGCACTTCATCTCCCAGCAGCCAGTCAGCACTGTGTATTTCTTCCTGCTAGCATCTTTCAGAGTCGTCCAGCTTTACTTCATGTTTCAGCATTAACCTTAACTGTTGTGGACCTAACCCGGCCTTGTTGTCACACACTGCAAGGCTGGATTGTTCCACTGGCACACAGTAAACTCTACACTTCATTACTTTAATGTTTTACTGACTTGAGATGTTTTTCTGTCTTTCAAATAGAGAGATTAACTGTCATGGCCTTGCGTTCGCTACGCATTTGATCTTTTGTTCTATGTGGTGATCAGCCTCGGATGGCCATAAAGAAACTAACTGCTCTGCGTCTTGTTCCTGGGGAGATTTATTGCAATAATCAGGTTGTAAGTGGTCATGGCCAGGGCAGCTACATATTAAAATACGCAATGTTAATAATGATAATAGGCCTCCTTTTATAAACACTGACATTCGGCCTCGTCTCTTATTAAAACCAATAGGAACCCTAGTGGTCCGTGTTGCAGACATTATCAGCTCTCCACAGTTGGAGATGGAGGATGGTTTGGATCGTCGAGAAAAAGTTCTCATCTGGAGAACGCTGTTTTTTGATGAGCTCTTTCACTGGGAGCCGGGCTCCAGACATTGGAAACAGTTTGGGGTTAACGACTGAAGTATAGCTGGCCTCTGCTTGTTCCCCAGCTACATAGGGTTTCTGAGCGTGAAGTCAGACTGCTTTAATTTCCACAGTAATATGTCACTGGAAAACATAACCACTGCATAACTCAATTTGAAATGGACTGTACTGTATTCAAATGCTTGGTCCATTCCCCACTACCTTGTTTCAACTGGACATATGTGTTCATGTGTTTGTAACCATGTATGAGTGGGGTTGTCCCAACCCTATCGCCCAGAAAATAATGTTCATATTTGGCAATTCTGAAAAATCCGGGATTACGGCCACTTTTTTCAGAATTCTATTTTATCTGCACATGGCAACTAAAGCACAATTAAACTCAGGGACATACACTATTTTTAGGTATGTATGGATATAGTAACTAAAACACTTTTACAGTTGGTTATGCTGGGGCGACTGTGGCTAAGTGGAGAGCAGGGCTGTCCTTCGGCAGGTCGATCCCCGACTCCGGCTCCGCTAGTTGCATGTCGATGTGTCCTTGACCGTAATGTAATGCTTGATAAAATGGTTAATGTTCATTGCATGTTTGTAACAAGACGCCAACTCTTGTCCCCTGCATGAATGTACGACGTGCTACATGACCATCATCAACGCACCCTTGCTTTCTGCCTCACTACATCTAGGGCACACTGCTTCCTGCATCAGTGTGTGCATGTCATTTGTAGGGATGCTGTGCTGATAGTCCTTACTTGCCCTGTCTTTATAAGTCTTTACATTAAAACAGGAATTTGGATAGACTGCTGACAATCTAAATGATGACAGGGATGCTATCTGGCTGTGGAAGTGTGCATGCATCCATGTGTGTATTTAATTTCTCTGAGCAGTGGGGATTCCATTACCTTTTAGCAGGAAGGGCATTATGATGCTTATGAACACCATGTGTCTGTCTTCCTTGTGTACATGGGAAACTTTTATTAGATCTTGCTTATTGGAAATAAAGACTGCACCACATGGTGGTCTATCATTGTTTGAAATTGACCAAAACCGAGTCCGCCTGCTTTACTGTTCATGGGTATGTGAACGTTCACTCTTGCTGTGTGGGGCTTTCAATACTATTTCCGACACAAACTATACGCTGAATGCTTTTGGTGTGGTAAAGGTTGATTATTGATTTTTTGTTACAAATGCATTGTCTGGGAATGGGTGTGGCCCAACTTTGAGGGAGCTTCAAATAGGATCTGCTTGATATTGGACACAAAGTAGTACGTTTCACATGAGGTTAGCATCTTCACTTAACCTTAAAGTTGGTCATTTTATGCCACTTTGGTCCAACTAAATGGTTGTGTGTATGAGGTGTCAGGGGGGAAAAAAGCATCTACCCATTTAACCAACACAGACTAACATTGACATTTATAAAGAACAATTGATCAATGGGTCAGTGATTATCTTGACAGAGTGATGAATAGTGAAGCCTTTATTACAGAGACAGAACTAGGAGAGATTTCAATTTCAACAGAGCAGGAGCATGGCTTTGTTGACATTTATATTCAACCCATTTTAAATAATGACTTTCTTCTTTCTAGCAGCAGGTATATCTCTTCTGTATATGTGAAAAGTGATAAGTGTTGGGAAAACCCACCCCATAATTTGAGCACATCTTAAGTGCTACATAAGCCTCTGTCCCGCACCACATTCCTGTGCCACCCAGACTCCAAATTACTGTAAACTAAACCAAAGCCACACTATGGCAACGGAAGGGTGTCAATTTGGACAGGAAAGAATTTATTTGAACGTGACTAGAGTTTCTCTGGCTCAGATCCCTGGTGGGGATGTGGAGAGGGTCTGTCTCTGGTTACTCTGTCCCTTGACGTGTATGCCACATGCACCCCAAACAATAGCCGATTCATTCATCTCTCTGCCGGTCTACGGCAACAGCACGGGAAGGCCGCAAGGAATGAAAAGAACCTCAACCCTCCATTAGATGAGAATATTGTCAAATAAACATAGAAACGCACAGTGCATGCACACATAAGACATCTTACAATTGGGGCCCATACTGACCCTAATAACCAGATCGGATAACGGTTCGATGACACCATATCAAAAATGGTGGTTGAATCTCTATCGATGAACTGCAATGTCCTCAGTCACATCCAGCCAGGGACCTTGGTTTATTGTCATCTCTCTACTGTCTACTATAAATAGGGGCATACAAACACCTAAATTAAGTTTTGCAGTGAGGTATACAGGTTTTAAATTTGGTAAAAAGAGAACACTGCCATTGAATCGATAACTAGTACCTGCAGCATCCTGAGTGGAGCTATTGGAATCGATAGCGACAAAGTTGGATTGATGCATACTTACATTATATATGCATATCTACTGCAGTCTCCCTCTGAGTACCCGGTATGACCTTTGCTGACTGATTCTTATCAGTCTCCAATTTCTGTGTCTGCTCTCAGACATATCTGGGAGACCCTGAGATGGAGCTGTGACCCAAAATATCATGTCCTTCACTCAAGGAAGCCAGCTAGGTTTGTTATTTCTTCTCCACAACCTACTAGCATGACACACAGTGAAGTTTGTATTTATTTAGGTAGCATAGAGAAGTAATTGATTCACAGCATCTTGCGGGGACACATACTGTAGGCTCTGTAGAAGCCGGGGCAGCTGGCTCAGGTCACACTCCAGAATAATAAAACCACAGTGGGTCGATGTGTGTAAACCCTACTGGACAGTCCCCCCCCCCCCCCCCCCCCCCATTTTTCTCTATTCTTCCCTCCCACAATTTTTCCTCCCCAGCCCAGGTCAGAGAGCGTAGGTGATGATGGGCCCCAGAGTTCCCCAGTAGGCCTCCCTTACTGGTCCCACTCTGAATGGGTGTCTGTTCCCTGACATCTCCATCTCTCATCACCACCCCATCAATCCCCTGCCTCTGTAACCATCCCTGCAGAGACAGGGCTCCACTTTGTCCCAAAACCCACCCCGCTTCCTCACTAGTCCCCCTGCCTCATAGCCCCCTGCTGTGCATGGGCCGTGACAGCTACCTGACAGCAGAGGCCCCTAAATGACAAGACATTTTAGCCAAAGCCTCCCTCTGTCCCCCAGTGCATCAAAAAAAAAAACATTGCTATAAGCATCAGCATCCCCAAACATATCCAAATACCAAGAGTCAGTTCAAGAGTGAGAGACCATCCCCCGCTCTGTATGTCCATAATGAAGCCCCTCCACCTTGCTTTCATCCACATTAAGGTCCCCTGACCCAGTAAACGCCTGCAGGATCAAGGCCTCCTCTGGGAATGGAGGTGGATGTTATCATAGCATTCCAGCCCATGTGAAAGTATGCCAATTAGCATTGCTGGAGAATGTTGTATTGCTAGCCTCTTTCACTAAGCCCCCACCCCAATGGCAGGCGCAGCCCAAGTGGCAGGCTCGTAGCTGTCACTGGAATTGCCATTGATGCTGAAAATTGAGATTTTCTGTTGCAGCTGCTGCTAAATTTACTGCACAATATGGAAGAAATATTAATTCTACGGTAGTGGGCATCTAACCAATTCTGTTAGTGTCAAATATGACCGAGGTGAGCCAACAATTCCAGTCATATACTTCTGCAATAGCTTTTCCCAGTGCTCCTTGGCTCTGTGTTGTTTGTGCTCAAAATGCAGTGATGTCAGTTGACTGGTGATATGCTTTGATAGTAAATGGATCTGGCTAGCCACGCTGAATACGTGTGTGTGCGCACAGTGTGTATTCATTTTTTACATACTCCAGTGCTCACTTGTACATTCCTGGCAGGTTTACTGGGTGTTTGCACTGTAGAGTAAAGATTAATTCTGATGTCTGTTTGTGTATTTCTCCTGCTGTCTCTTCTGGGAAAAACGGGGCGTTTAGACGAAAACTGATTTTTCAGACAACAGATGACAGTGGCGGTCAGACATCCTGTTCAAATTATGGAATCGTAGTCCATGCATAGTAATTCTTTTTTAATCGGGTGATTTACGGTCCTGATGATAATCCATGGAATACAGTGTGACCATCCTTGATTCACAAAAATCATACATTTAATTAAACTGGACAGTGTGGTCAGATAATGAAGTCCTTTAACCTGGCACGAGTAAATCTTTGACATACTTCACATAACGCAGGCTGTAGAAGTGGATGGCAAGTCCTGATGATGATGTCTCCATTGGTGCTTATCAAAGCAGATTTGAAGCTCTAGGACTAGGTAACATGTCATAACGTGACATATCACAGGGTTAAAACACATACTGACATACCCTGTTGTCATTCTCAGGTTGTGTGAGGGGTCAAACCTTGCTAGATGCCCTACTGCAGCCATGTACGTGGCAATAGGGTGAAGACATTTCAGTACGATTACTGAAACTTCAAACACAGGACTTCAACCAGGAGACCGATGTTCTTGTCCCAAAGTTGTTGTGTGAGGTACTTTTAAATTAGTATATATACTTATTTTAAGCCCAACCACTATGTTTTTTCTAAACCTAACTAAGTTATGTTGCCTAAACCTAAGCAAGTGTTATTGTTTGAATTCACAAAGTTAACCACATGCTAACTGCGACCGTACAAAGTGATGTCAAGAGCCTGACCAAGTGTCGGTATGTGACGAGTTGGGATGAGAATGTGTTCGTAGTGAGGGAGGAAACCCACACAGATATGGGAAAATACGCAAAATCGCAGATGTTTCTTGATTAGAACCCAGGACCTTCTTGCTGCGTTGTGACTTTGCCACACCCATTGTGTGATCAGCTGTATTGCTGCTTTGGCATCTTATACATTGACTGTAGTAAAACAGATGGACTGACGACAAAGAGCCCTACGATACTTGATCTTTAGAAGATAAACCCTATGATTAATCACATTTGAAAGATTCATGCTGCATAGAACATTGATAAACAAAGATGAAATTGATGAAAGAACATGTAAGAATATGCCTCATAAACAGATGGATGAGTGTCAATCCTGTTAATTTTGACTTCAGAGCCAGCATTTCTCTTTTGATGAGACTGCAGAGATTTAAATGAAGAGCCACAGAAAGTAGAGTTCACAATGTGCGCTAGACCTCTACTCAACCACATGTCCTAACCACAAACAATGCGCTGTAACTCAAAAGCATTGTTTGAGACACGAGGCACACTCTTAACGCTGGCTCTGGATGCAACCTGACCAATATACCAAATGTTTTCAGTTCCCTCAGAAATATAGTGCATGCCTCTGTCCAGTTCCAGCACACACACTCTTCCTCCAGCAAATAACCACTTGAGTACGTTTGCAGTGGACTTTGACTCTACCCAGAACGTCTCTCCCCCTCTACTTTCCATTGAATACTCCTCATGTAGACGGAATAAAAACACGCATTCCCATCTCATAGGGCTTTAATATGTTATTGTAGACGAACCTTGTCATAAATTAGATTCCTTGGCAGAACAAGTTGTAACTAAAAAAGGAGCCTCGACTTTTAGTGTTGGTTTTTAGGTTTCAGTGCCTGACAAACAGCTCTGACTTAGTGGGGGTAAGTCATTATGTCCAGTAGCCAGGAAGGGGAGCGGAAGGGGTTAGAGAGGGATGTCGGGGGAGCCGGTGTTTGCCGCATTGGAATAGCCGTCTCACTCGCCAAAGAGTGCCGTGGTCCATCAAGTATGTGATACCACACTGCTCTGCTCTCTATAAATCAACGGGCTAGCTGGTTTGGACCACAAGTCCACAGCCTAATGATTTATTTCTAAGTGGCACTACTACTAAGTATTTAATACTGAGATCATTGACTTCTATGTCTACATATCTTTCATTCAAATTTACATTTGTGTAAATTTACATGTGGAAGCTTCGATCTCTGGCAGGTAAACAGTAGTGTTGTCTGTGTCTGGATTTCCATTCATACTGCCCACGATCCCTAAGAGACTTGTGGTTTACTGCAGCGTAGGTTCCTGGCCTCTCTAGTTCTGCTAGCGTGAGGATATATGATAGGATAGGTTGTGGTGTGGCTGTTTTGGGTGTTTGTGTTTTGCTTCATAGTGCTGCAATGCTTTTTGTTCCTGCAGAAGTGTGATTTGGCCTCAGGCTGTCATGGCTACTGGTTTAAAGTAGAACATTGGTTTGGATTACAGCATGTTCTTGATTTTGGATTTAGATGCTTCCTGCAGATTCACAGTACACATAAATATTTCATTTGACTGGATACCTCTGTTTTAAAGACTGGAATGTGCCATTCATCAAACTAGGTTGTTTTGACTTGCACATCTTGCCAATTTGAGATCTGATCAGACATGATAGCCATGTCGCTGGAGGATACAAAGAATGTTGATGTTATGATCTGGATAGCAGTTGATTGAAGGAAGCTCAAATAAATGAGGCTAAGAGCTGTGTATGGAAAAAATATGCTAAAATCAAATCAATGGTGTCCTTGTGTGCCTTGTTTTTCCCTGTTTGGCTTACAGTCATTGGTCATGGTCATCAACTACAAGAAGATAGTATTTTCACATCAACGTTTAGTCAGGACTGTTGCCTGAAGAAGGATTGTTTAGTGTCTATTCAAACAGTCTTTAACAATGTCAAATAGTGTGAAAACATCACCTCTACTGGGATAAATCGGCATGATCCGATAACCCTGCAGCAAAGCACCGACCAAATAATCTTTGTGAAAACTTCTTTTACCTCAAGGGTGAATAATAAGGTTCCTTATCGTAATTAACATGGATTGTTTGGCAGGAGAATTAGGGTCTTTCTGTCAAAAGCATAGCCTGAAGTTGCAGTTATAATTGGTTTCTTTCTTTCTTATCGATTGGCAACACTGACTCTACATATTTACACGTTCGTTCTAAATGTGTTTACAATTATGCTTCACAGTTTTAAAGAAAACATGGATGTTAGCTCTGCAATGAAGCAGTGTTAAAGACTTGTGGGTCACTACTAGGTCTTGGAACGTGTCGTCTTGCTGCAGGTGGAACTGCAGCACACCAGGGTCTTATTCTCAGATGGATAATAATTCAGACAAAAAGCTGGATTCTAACCTAATTAGAAACAGGAATAACAATATGTCATGCTGGTTAAGTCATGGTTTCAGCAAGTTCAGCAATGATTGGGAACATCCAGGCAGTTATAGCTTGGTCCAACCTTGGGATCATATAAGAGGATTTGATTTTCATGGCTCCCGTTCAGGTCGACACTCCTCGCATGCCCTTCAGACAGTGATGTATAAGACTTGAGTGAGTGGCTTCAAATTGTAGACAATATTTCAGGCTGTGCACACACTGTAATCCCTAATGGCTCGAGAGTGTACCCTGATGACACTACCAGTGTTGATACCTTTGTAACATTATCTCCTAAACCTGTTGGCAGGATGGCACTTTGCTGTCTCTGAGCCCTGTGTGAGCGTAAAGACGGCATGGTTTGTGTATTTGTGTGTGCAAAATGGAGATAGAGGGATAGCAACAGAAGAAAATGGTATCTGTATGTGCCAGAAAAAAATGTGGAATTAATCATGGAACTTGCTCAGTGAGCCACGGTCTGCTTTTCATTGCCCTCTAAATCCTCTCTCTCTCTAATCATCTTTCTGTCTTTATATAACCTGTGACTAAAACCAACCATCACAAGGGGGTCTGGGTTTACAGGACACATGACGGCCAAACTTCAGCTCTACGACTCAAAGCCAAAACCATTCACTTATTTCCGTGAAAGCCATTAAATCCATCCATCGCCTCATTCTCAGTGTGGCCAGAAGTTGTAAAACACAGATAATGTTTGTTGTTATTTGTGAGTAGCAAAATCTTTTTAAAGACAGGGCAGACTCAATTTTAATTAAGTGTGGCCATTGTTTGACATTTGGAAAAACCTACACTACAATGAAAATTTGGCTGACATCCATAAAATCATTCCTTTTTGTATCTGATTTAGATTAAAAAGGGTTTATAGCAATAACACTTCATTTGGATAGTTTAATGATAATGCTCACTGCCAGATGGTGAAAAATGGATGTCCAACAAAGCTGCAGAGGACAACTTCAAGTGATACATTCTATTCAACGGATTTGTAGATGAATGCCAACATCTAAATGAGAAACCCAATTTTACTTTAAAAACTAGGAGACAAGTAACTTTGAATGGGCGAATCAATCCCAGTGTAAATACAGCAAGTTTAAGTAGATTTTACCGAAGTCATCACAACATGTACATTGCGTAAACTGTATATCTAATCACAGTTATTTCAGGCGTAACACAAGATATGCATATTTTTCAATACTAATATTTTTGTTACTGGTTTACCATATATATCACTTCTTGAGAGTTTTAAAACCGATCCCGTCATTGTCATTGGTCCTGTCGTTGTGTTTATAATTGCCCTGACTTCATCAGACATCAATGACAGGATGTCAGTCACTGGAGCGTGTTGATTTTCAAACTTCCCACATTGTTATGCCTACATAGACAGCCAAGAGAATTCTAAGGTTAAACTTTGGGCCTCTCAGTTAAATCACATGTGAAAAATTGGGAAAGATGCAAACAGAGTTTAGAGGGTAGTTCTGTATCACGTGGGATACTATTCCCATACAACTAATGGAATGGGCTACTATTTATTTTCCTCTAAGAGATAATTAAAACTTTCCCACCGAGTCAGTAGGATGAGATATGCTCTGTTGACTGTGGAAGCCAGTTTGCAAAAAGCAAGTAAAACTTCGAGCTTGTTGACACATATGGTTTCTTTCTCTGTAGCCATAGATTGTAAATCACTTACACTTACACGCCCTTGTCTGGCGTACACATTACCATTTATTTTTGTTTGTGTGCATGTAACTGCTGCACCTCTTCTTGCGATACTTATTAGCATGCCACTGACTCATTCGTCATGGCCACCTTTGGTTTATGTAAGTGTGAATGGCAGAGATAGTGTCAGGGTGTGGGTTGAGAAGCCAAGCAGAGAGAAGTTTGTGTGCACGTGTGTGTATGTGTGTGTGTGTGTGTGTGTGTGTGTGTGTGTGTTTGTCCATCTTGGCAGGAGATCTGCAACACTGGAGAGGGAGAGTAGCAGCAGCAGGAACAACAGCACGGCCAATCACTCTGCCAATCTCTTTCTTTCACTCCTGGAAACAGCTCTTTTCCACCCTTTATTAGATCTGATTTATACTTTTTGCAAACTATTGAACAACACAGGTTCATGACATTATGCACGCTTTGGCACAGGGAGGATGTAGAGTGAGTAATCAAAGGGGCTCAAAGTGCTGCAAACACAATGAATGCAGCAAAAAACTAAAGCCTGTACCGACCTCATACTTTTTTTACCATGCCAGAAAACTGTCTCGATCCAGTGAGAGACTGTTTTTCATTCAATTACGTGTTCCATGTGTGCGTTCCAAGGCTTCATGCACAGCAGCTTCTGAGCAGGCCCAGTCTTTCATACACATCCTCATCTCCAACACTCAACTCATTGCCTATCAAAACAGCACCTCACAGGATCTGTCTGGCACCGCATACAGATCCTGTGCGGCATGCATGCTTTATATGCATCTAGTGTATGCGTGAGCTCATTGTATTTGAGGGATATTTCCCAAAGTTCAGGCACGTGCCATGCTGCTTACCCTCTCTACAGTTCAGTGCAGTGATTTAGGCACTTACCATAGATCTTGTTGAAATGGAATGATAACAGGTGTTTGGGGTACATGTCTTAATTATCAAAGCTCTGTGCTACGAATTTCCCATCAAAAAGACAGATGTATTGTGGTTCAAAATAGATGATTGAGAATGAATAATGGCCCACTTAACGTGGCCCTGAGTCACTTTGAATGTGTTTTGGGAACCTGTTACGTAGAAGGTGTATTGCAGCTCATGATCTGTCTCATTTAACAATTATTGTATTGTGAAATAGAAGTCCGAATGGGGCAGACCAGCCTACAGGTTGCATGATGCAGCTGTTGGCAGCACAGTAGTTTTTTTTCTTTAGGCTGCAGGCGGGCACACTCAAAATGTGCCGTCATGATGCAATCTGGCTAGCCGGTTGTTTACGTGCCATAGCTTGCCATACCCGCAGCAAATATCAACATGTTGGCAGAGGTATCTTGCGTTGACTGCAGCAGATGCTTGCTGGTTGACGGATTGGCTACAGTGGATTGCAGGAGTGGAAATAAGCTGCAATGTGCCAGCAAAGAAGAAGAGGACTGCAAGCTAGTCAATGCAAAAAATATCAGCTTTGCAAATGTTTTATGAGACAGGAAATGCACCTGACACGTTCTTTTGCCTATGTGCTGGTGCTAGCCGTGGTCGGAGGCATCATGTTTTTCGGTTGCCTGTCCAGTCCATTCCCAAGGTGCAAACATCCACTTTGACTCACGGATGAAATGAGTAGAATTTGGTGGTCAAAAGTCACTGTGACCTCACAAAACACGTTTTTAGCCATAACTTAATAATTCATGTGCTAATTATGACAATTTATTGCAAAGATAAAATGCTAAAAGGATAATGTGATTACATTTTGGACAGACATGCATGTAAACTGCAACTGGGCTGTTTGGCTGACCCATACAACCGCAAGGTGGTAATTGTGGTTTGTGCCTCAAGGTTACACAGTGCATTTCGGTGAGTTCCTTAAATGCAAACATTTTGTGACAATAAAACTCCACCTTGCACCGTTAAGGATGGGTGAAGAATGGACTTTAGATCAAAAACCCAAAGAGATGCTTTCAGGACGTGAGAACAGGCAGGCCTGTATTTCAGCCTAACCATTGTTATGCCTGGTCCAGGCAGATGTCCATACACACGTTTAGTGTACAGTCTATTCACATGTCAGAGGCTGTGTCTAAAATCACTCACTACTCAATATATAATGAGCTTGCCGGTTTGTAGTTTTCTCCGAATGTATAGTGAGAGTTATAATGCCCTTTTTAGTGGATTTAAAGTATCCCACAATGCATCGTGTAAAGTAGTTTACAACGATGGTCACTAAACCAGGCACTATATACCATCATGCATTGCCCTGAAGGAAAAATGGCAGACGGACGTGAGGAGAGAGAGCAGCGCGATCGAGACAAATTCTCAAATTGTGGTGTGAAAATAATATTTCCCACATTGACAACGGCAGCACGGGTGCGTAGCGCAGTCCTTTTGGCAATAAAAGCCCTAGACCACGGTCGCATGAGTGCGAGCACACAACAAGGCTGTGAAGGCTGATAAGTCAGTGTGATGACATTTTGCAGTCTCATATTATATTGTAGAACAAAGCTTTAAACTCTTTGACGCTTTTGTAAACCACAAACCTCGTCTCAGGCCTCTAACCAAAACAAAATTGACTTTGAGTCGATGGAACCGGAAGTGCAAAAATGCTAACTCCTTTCCAGGTCGTTGGACTCATTCCTTAACCACCCGGTAGTCCTCTATTTAGACCTCCTGGGATAGGGAGTAGTGATTGAGTAAATGATTTACAAGACAGTATCTGTATCTGTTTTAACAGTCAGCATTTTTGCGTGCAAGCCTCTTTTAAAAAAAACATAAAAATCCACTGAAGTTTACTTTTTAGAATTGTATGGAACAGTGTACCCCGAGCACCTACCAAGTTTAACCTGAATATGCTTCCAATTAAAATCAAAGCTTGTCCTTCTCTGCTTGGATTAGTTGATGCCACTTGTCTGTCTAATGTGCTTCAACTTCTACTGACTGCATAGCAAATTGGCCCACGGGAGCAAGAAAAATGTACCATTCTGTTTTATGATGGCTGTTCTTGCTCAGTCCTGTCCTAAATAATCACAGTTTCCACATTAAGATGCCACTTTTACATTTTTTCATCGCCGCTGCAAAATCTTGTCAAATGTTTGACTGCTAAATATTTTCCCCTCTGCATGTCGAGAAGCAGCTCGAGAAATAGGAGACCATTTGGGCAGAAAGATCAGCTTAGGAGGCTTCAGGTTTTATCATTGTAATTAAAGATCTGGTCTCACTGATCTTTGCAGTCTGCTATGAAGACCATTGTACATAATCTGCTAAGTGCAATAAAATCTCGTTTTTGCTTTTACATCACTGATGGATGAGGCAAATCTTATTTCAAAGCCGTTTGAATTGGAACTGTAGATTTGTGTAAATGTCCGGAGAATGACCCAGTTTATTGGCAGCGTCTGGCTACAGCTGCATAACACATTTTCCTTTTGTGTCCTCCAGCCCCGGTTTTGACCCTCGCCTCCACTGATTTGCCAAAGACCAAAGGCCACACAGGTATGGATTGAATCTTCCCCTCCGAAATGTTGCTTATGTTTTGCCATCAAATATTGAATCTCACTTAAAAGCATGCAGATTTAGACCTACACGCACACACACACACACACACACACAAAACACACACACACACACACACACACACTCTCCCCATTTGTATGTCCGTCTTTCTGTCTGTCTGTCTGTCTGGTTGCTGTTAAAGTGCAGTTATCATTTGAATCCACAATTCTCCCCATCTCCCACAGTGTGTGAATCCGATGATGTGATTTTAATTGCTTGGTTTTTGCTTTAATTACATGCAAGAGTGCTTCACTATGTGGGCCACGCCACTGTTTTTCCCTGCAGGGTCTGGCAGCCTGTTTATGTATGGATATGAGTTTTATTGGTCTGGACGGCGCACAAACGATAAGTGAGCAGCCAGTGATCTGCTTTCAATGCAGCTCAATCAGGCCTGTAAACAGAGCTGGGCAGGGACAGCAGGCTAATGAAACAGAGACTTAGTCCACTATTTTGACGCTTTGATCCACATTACAGGCCTTGCTGGACCACAGTATGCTCCTTCACAGGCCTGCTCCCCCCCCCCCCCCCCCCCCCCCCGTTTCACCCTCACAGCTAATTGGTTCTGGTCTCTCCACTTTATTTCTGTTGACTGCAGGACAGTGACCAGAAGATTAGTGAGCAGCATGCTTGGTCTCATCCTGTGCCAGGCGTACAAGTGTGTGTTTTGATATCCTGATGCCGATTTGTGAAGGATGCTTGTCTAAGCGTGTGTGTAATGTGAAAAGGCCTTGTTTAGATAAGTGAGTCAGTCCTGGAGGGATGTCAATGACCAGCACTCGGTATCACAGCGTGGCCAGTAGATTTTCCTGGAAACTGGCCGGCATGCAGGCAGGCGGAGCGTGGCCCTGCCGAGGTGGGCTGGGGATCGATAATGTAACGCTGGATATGCTGCTATGCTGCCCTCTGTCCCGTAACTCAGACCGTGACTCAGAACAGCTATTAGTGAGATGGATAGATCAGGGACTGGGATTGTTGAGTTTTATTTTTATCTCCATATGCTCAGCGTAATGTCGCCGCCACAGTGCAGGTTGATGGTGGGAAGCAGAGCACAGTGAGAGAGAGAGCAACACAGACTCTCAGACAGATAGATAGATATTTAAACACCTACTGATATGGAGCTTTCAGTAAATCTGTTGTGAGTGTTTTTTGGCTTTTGGACTGGGCCTGAGGAGGAGAATGTGAAGAGGGCGGGTCGGGGTGAGAGCAAGAGAGATGAGAGTCAGGTGTGGAGGCAAGTCTGGGTCTGAGTGGAAACTTGAATGGAAACTGGGCTGGAGGCCACTAGGCAGATCCACCTGAACCCTGCCAGAGCAATCTGGCAGGGTTCAGGAGGTTAGAGGGGGAACCGTGTGCCCACTAAGTATATTCAACAGGGGTTTGTAGGGATTTGACCTGCTTTTTGAGCTGTAATGCAGGGATATTTTGGTAAGTGAAGTCCTCTTGTTTTCTGGAGAGGCTGCCAGAGTCTGTCTGCCTTTTAATGGGATCACAGCAGACACCCCAGGAACCCCCGCCAGCTGAAGTGATTCCACTCTATACTTCCAGCTGTGTAAACACACACACACACACATACACACACACACACACACACACACACACACACACACACACACACACACACACACACACACACACACACACACACACACACACGCACGCACACATATAGACACATGCACTATCACTTCTGATAAAAAAAGTGCTCGCTGGCTCACGTCAAAGGAAATGCTCACTTCCCCTTTTGCTCTCAAATAAAAAAACATTTTTTCTGCTGTTAAGAAAGTTCTTGGCCTTGTTAAAAACAATGAGACGCTTGAAAGATGTAAACAAATTTAACAAGAGCTGGTGTTGTCTTTTCTCAGGCTGGGAGCATTCAAAAGAGAATGACATTGTCCTTCCTCTCTCACTTTCTGTCTTGCTTTTGTATTTCTTTCTCTCATAAATCCTTTATTTAGCTTTTCTGTCAGCAATAATTCTGTTTGCAACCTTTATTTTCCTCCCCTGTAATTTTAGTCTGTCCTGCAACCTTATCAGACCTCGATGTGGTGACATGCCGCCTATATCTATCTACATCATCCGCATTTTCTGAATTGAAGGTGAAAATGTTTATACTTATAAACCGCATCGTTACGAACCTTTTTGGAATTTTGGTTGTTGGTCATTTTAGGAAGCAGCTTTACTCGGCCGCTATGGTCTATAGGGTAAGTTTGTGCAAAGAGGGAGGGGAGGAAACTTAGTGGCCGGGCAGTAGCTGTGCTGTTAAAGGCATTTGGACTTTAAAGCTCCAATGTTTATGTAACCAAGAGAAAGTCGAGACTCCCTTATGGCCTTTTGAAAAGCAGATGCCGGAGATTTTTGCCTCTGCATTTTATGGCTTATTTGCTACCAAGGAGATTCTGAGATTTTTGATGGGACTAAATCTTTCCTCACTTTGCAAATGACAGGCAGAAGTTATCTCCAGTATAAAGAGGGGTTTCGCTGGTAGTGTAATCATACTTGTCTGTTCTTTGGATGTGAACTTTTCACCTCAACACCTTTTCACCTTTTATGAAGTGTTTCTGACTTTTTTTTCAAAAAGGCACATATTATATTTAAGAGAATACTGTTCACAATAATAAAACATCCAACCGGGCGATAACAATAACTAACAGAAAGTAAACTGCGGGACAAAAGAGACAGATAGCTTGCCCCGTGCTCTCCCACTTTAACCTGCAGCAGGAAGATGTGTCTTCAGAAGAAGAGATGGTTGACTAAGCCCCGCTCTCTTCCTATTCAAGTCGACATTCGCTGTTTTTCCCCGCTGCCATTTTCATGAAAATATTTTTCAAGAAATATTTTTCCAAAAATAATTAAATTATGATTTCCAAACGCTGTTTTCTTGTTTTCCATTTGGAGACTAAACTTTATATTTTCAAACGTTAGAATCGGAATACATTTATTATTATAAGTCATCCAATATTGAAAAGCGTCCCAAAAATCCCAGGTTATTCTGCAAAAGGAGAAAGTACAGAAAGAGCAAATACAATTTAAGTTAAACCATCTATGTAGGAGGTCATTACACAGGTACGTCGCGTTCATCACTTTAAAATGAACTTCTTTAGTTGTAGGTGGAATTGGAAAAAAAGAGGTAACTCGTTCTTATCTTAACATGTTTCCTCTTCACGTATGATGGGGAACAAATTCAAGTGAATATAGTTATTTTTAATAATATATTATGGTATTTTTAGATCTGAAAAGCTACGTCCATCTGTAACTAATAAAGGCTTTTGTGGATGACTACATGATAGGTACAGCTCAACCTTCCCAGTAATCAAATCGCAACGATAGCTCTACCCATTAAGCTACCAGGACCTGTCTGTAAAAATAAACAACACTTATTTCAGGTGTTTAACCGATGGTCTCATTTAAAACAACTTATTAGTAGAGTTCACTTCTTTGTCAGGACATATGGTTTTAATTTCTTGCAGGTGCCGGGAGAGAAACTGTGACTTTGTAATCACTGTGACAGCATGCAATCGGGAATAAAAAAGTAATATATGTACGCTTTGTGATTGTATATTAAAGGCAGACTTGCTAGAAAGATAAAATAATGTAATTCACAGAACAGTTAAAAACTGAATTATAGTTGCAGTCTAATTTTCCAGCACTGGTGATGATTGCACTGTATCACTTCTCAGCTGTTTTCACTTTGACATCAGAGCTGCTCACACTGCAAAAAACACAGCTTTCTTTACAAGACATTTAGTTTCCTATTCCGCCTTGAAGGTTTATTTTTCATTAAACAAGGAAAATATTCTGCTATTTGGCTGAGATGATTCCACATGCCAAGTCAAATCTCTGCACTAGAGTAGAGTCAGGGACAGCTGACGCACGCACACGCATGCACGCACACGCATGCACGCCTGCACGCGCGCGCACACACACACACACACACACACACACACACACACACACACACACACACACACACACACACACACTATGTCCCTGTTGGTCTCTGAACTACCATGCTGATCATCTGAAGCAGCAGAAGGCAATCATCCTAAACTCAGAGGAGCTGTGCTGTTGACAGAACTTTCACAGCGAGATAGTCTTATAAGACCTGTCTCACAGATCTTGCTCTGTGTGGAAGCATATGTTTTAGTCTCTTGGGTGTAGCCATGGGTTATATTACAGCTGGAAGATGAGATGTTTTTAGTAACTAACCTACCATGCCTTGCAGCTACAGGAGGAAAGTCCAACTTGAGGCTTCAGTCTTACTCCATAACAGACTTACTAGTTGTTGTTTTTTTCAGCATGGCTATTCTTGCATCATTGTTCAAATCGACATTCTTGCATTTTTAGGAATCCTAAGAAAAGTTGCTTTGCATTATGGCATAGTTAGAAAATAAGTAGTAGGTTTTCTGAATACAATCACTTTTATTGACGTCACCTCTCCAATACAGTTTGTGCAACAGTGGTACATTTAAATATGTCTGCAGAGCACAGAAAATCAGGAATGAAGTTTTTCCACCGCATGTTGTTTGAAGGAAATATGCAAAAAAAATAAGTGTGTTCATTATTTCGAAGCATTCTTACCTTTCAGGAATTGAGCAGCTACATTAAAATGATTTCTCCAGACTTTTCCCCCCCTTGCAGTGGGATTTTTCTCCATTCTCCAAGCCTTCAGACATGTACTACTGTTGCTCCACATATATGAATCAGTGTTGAGATTCATGTGAATATAAATGGGATATGTAATGCATAGAGGGCTTACATCTGTTTTAGATGTGGCAATAGATGGAGAGAACTAATGTGCCACACATCTATAGTGTAGTGATTTTATGTTGGGTGGGTATAAAACCTCAAAACTTTATTGGTACTAACCCAAAACTACTAAAAACTACCATCTATCAGATTTTTTTGTTTTAAATTGTTCCTTGTATTGATGAACATTTGGCTCATTATAAACTGGTTTATTCAGGCGAAGTTCTGGCACGCCTGCTTGTGTTTAACATTTGAGAGCCTCTTTTGTTGCATTGACAATCTTTAAGATTTTAGTCCTGGTTGATTTGGCGCCATCCTATTTACTGGTGGTAACAGCAAATGTGGTTTCTAAAGTTCCCAGAACACTGGGGACAGCAACACAAAGTACCATTTTATCGGACAATAATTGGCCTTTTTTCGTAATTCAATGAGAAACCATGATCTGATTTTATGCTGCAGACGGCATAAAATATTACTCCCTGCTAAATTTCAAACTGATCCACTGTTAAAAAAGACCGTTTTCCTGTCTTGAATACCCATTGTCAATGAACAACAGTGTCAGTGTAAGCCAATGAACTTTATTTTTATAGCACTTTACACACAACGCAGTTGATCCGAAGCACTTCACAACAAACAAAAACCAAAAAGAAGGAAACAAAACACATTAGAAGAGAGATCGGAGTGATGATAGAAAATAATGACAATAATAGTAGTTAAAGGCACATGGTCACAGAGAGCGCACAGTGACAACACAGATGAGAGACTTCAGAAGAAATATCTGGGTTGATTTAGTTAGAAGCAGTTAAAAGCTAATGAGTACAAGTGTGTTTTAAGAAGACTCTTGAGGATCTTAATAGTGGGGCACAATTGGATTGTGGGTGGAAGATAATTCCAGTGTTGGGGCATGGATAAACACACTGCATTTACTGTGACTACTTCATAATAAATGTTAACTCGTGTTCCGCCGGTTAAATGCTTTTACTGTGAAGCTGCAGCAGAGGGAAATCTTCGGTTTGCTTTAGCAGTAACTAAGTTCTTAATACTGCAAATATATCAATGTTGCAGTCAGTGGCTATAGACTCAATCACCATTGTGTTACCCCATTTGGCGATAAACAGTGACTTAAAAAATGTATGTAAATGAGAATATTTGACATTGCTACCTTAAATGAAAAACAGATTAATAAGAAAACATATAGATGATTAATAAATAAAATCAGCTTCTCAAATGGGAGGAAGTGCTGTTTTTTTACATCATTGTTACTGGAATATTTTCAGGTTTGCACTGTTGATCGGACACCATTAAATTACAAAAAAGTTAGTTAATAGTGAAATAAGTGTTTGCAACCCTTGAAATCAGGTTTGAAAAATGTCAAATGATACTCGATTCTGCTTTTACGTAGTACACGCACAAGATGTGGGTGTTCTGGTGTTAGATATACAGCATAGTGTATGAACTTTTATGTGTAGATGTGTGCCTACAACTCTCAAAAAGGTGTGTGTGATTTAGCTGTTCTGTAGATGTGAGCCAGCAGTCTTTTTGCTCTGCCTGGTGACAGTCAGCACCTCCTCAGTGACCCAGTGGATCACTGGCCCACTGGATTAGCAGTGAGCTGAGAGGCAGGTGAGTGATATACTGTGTGTGTTAAAATAAAGAGCGTTAAATAGAACATAAGCCAACAGCAGTAAAAGTCACAATATATCGGGCAAGACGTGTCTTTCCTACAGCATATCCATCCTTGGTGTGTTCTTGTGTGTGTGCGTGCACACTATCAATTCCCAAAACTGGAGACTTGCCTTACAGAGCGACCCCATGAGCTGATTTATGTTTAGATTTCATTCCATTCATTCCGTAATGCTGGATGTGTTTCAACAGTAACTGTTAACCAGTAAATCACCCAATGAAATGTGTGTCATATGTGGCTGACATTATAGGCTATACATGACTGTATTGGATGTACATTACTGGCAACTCAAAGTCCTGCATGCGTGAAAAGGCTTGTGAAGGAGTTCTCAAGGGTAGAGCCGTGCATGAACTGTGTGTGTGTGTGTGTGTGTGTGTGTGTGCGCGTGCGAGCAGGAGAAAAACAACGGTGGCCTAATTTGCGGAGATAGTGGAATCATTAAGCCGTGTCTCGGTAATGGAGACTAATGTGGGATTAGGCAGACGTAATGACATGCACTCGTCTGGAATGCTTCAGTAGCTGCAATCAGTCTGGAAAATGGAGTGATATGGAATTTCTTTGACAAGCTTTCATTCATAATCATAAATGGATGCTAATGTGGAAAAATTCGGAAGAGTAGCTTACTTAGGGAAAATGAGGATATGGTGTAGGAAGATTTTCTAACTTATCAAATATGATTGTGTCCAGAAGGACACAATCATATTTGACCCTATGGCATATTGCGTCACAGTTTGTTTTTGTGAAAAAAGACAATATTTATAATAGTTGGGGCCTCGTCAACTTGACAAAAAAATACCAAATGTTATCTCCATCAGACACCATTCAAAGACTGAGATATTGATGTGATGCAGGACTAAAACACTTGGGTGGATATGCATTTTCCATAGTGACGCCATAGTCGCATGTGTACAAGATTGGCCCTGGCTCTGCCTTAAACAGCAGTCACTGATGATTTCCTTGGCTGAGTGAGTGAGGGTCAAAGCATCAGGGGAGGAGGAGGAAAATGAATGACCAATTTGTGTTTTTCTAGGAATTAGGGTTTTGGGAAAGGACTCGTATACTCCCCATTTACCCCCCTGGACTGCCCCCTTCTGACTCTCTCAGTGGTCAGGCTTGTGCGTGCCCCCATGCTGGGATTGACTGGATACAATTATAAATGGAGCTCCCTTCTACAGCCTTTAATGACTTCTTACAGTTGCATTTCCATGTTCGCTTCCTCTTCTCTCCTTCATTTTGCTTCCCTCCTTCCTGGTTTTCTTCCTACCCATTGCTTCATCGTCCTCTTCTCCACCCTCCACCTTTTGTGGGAAAGTACTCAAAGAGTACTGGGCCATCTATCAAACAGGCCATTAAAAAAGAGCTGCACCTCTAACAGTAAAGCAGTAAATCAAAGTTCTTGTTTCTGTGGGTTGTTGTTAATTGAGATGTGGAAAAAAAAGGTGTTGTATGAACAACAATTCAACGCTGTCAAGGAACTATTCATACATAGATTATTAACACAGCTAATAAACACTTCATTTTATTACTCTTTTCCTTCTGTGTTTTCAATTGAGTTTGAACAAACTTTAACTTGTCTGATTGGTATTTGGATGTAGATCACACTGCCAGGTTCACCATACGGTAAATGACTTGGTAAGCAAATCACCGTGGGCCATTAAGCGCCAGTGAAATGCCCAATGTACTGTAGTAAACTACCATTGTTAAACATAGTTAAACACACCTTACAGTACATAAAACTCCACAACACCTTAAAGCATTTAATGGCAGTGTGCTGAGCTGCAGTCGAGCTTAAGCCATTCATAAATCCACTTTTATGAATCCTTGGATTTGTGCGTGGTTGCCAGTTTTACCACCCTATCCATTTCCTGCATTGGATCTCACTTTGGACATTGCTATGACTAGAACTGCTATGTCAACTAATATTACGCCTGAAGAGATTTATTTTTTAAGCTATTTCCTACATAGCTCTGGTTGTTTCTTCTCTGCTGCCATATCTACTGACATCCTATAAGAATGGAAAACAAACACTGCTGGGGTGCAGGGTTGGGAGTCTGTCTGTTGGGCTTTAAAAGTGTTGCCCTTTGCTCCAAATATTACTGCTGATATTTAGAAGTCGGACTGCTTTAGTGAACACAACACTGTGGTCCCACACTGTCCTCTCATTTTATTTTCTTATGTTCAGTGACAGCAGATTGTCTACATTTACAGAGAGTACACTTTAACTCTTTAACAGCATGGAGGTTCATTCCTGACCTTTGGAACACTTCTCTGTGATGAAATACTCTAAACTAAAGGTTCACCTATTAGCTCTTTGACCATAAGGTGTTGAGACCATGAGCAAGTTTGATTCACTGAAGGGCTCCATGGGATCCGGTAGAGAATTCCAGAAACGTTTTTAAGTTTATGCTCTGCTTTTGCACAGTTTAAATATATTGTGTTTTTAGAAAGTTTTAGGTCCATAACATCATTACTCTAAAGTTCTTTACACACCAGGGGCATTTTTTTCCTTCTTCGTGCAATTCATCAGCATGCCAGTATATGTTTTTTTAACTGCTGTTTTTGTCATGAATACTTTCACACAGATTTAGTTTGGGGGGGGGGGGGGAGGTCGATTCTTTTCTGAGCACCACAAATAAAGGCATCAACCAGTCACATTGTGCGTACATAATACACAACATAGAGGCTTCTTGGTCCGATCTGAGAAAGCCACACCATAATAACTATATTCTGAACATTGATTGTTGCTTATTTAGTTATGGATATTTAGTGTTGTAGAGAAAATAATACGATTTTTAAACCAAGTTTTTCAGAATGTTCAAAGCTAAATCTGCATCTCTGAAGATGAGTACACTAATAAGCAAAAATTAGCAATGACATAAGCATAACAAGCATGACAGAAACAACATGAAAGCGTGAGCAGCGTGTTGTCCTCAGCCATCGTCTGTCAACGCTGTTTCCACAGAGGCTAAAATAACTACAGACAGCACATGTACATAATGTCTTGCTCTGTAGCTAAAGCTACGCTTGGGAAAACCCAAGTAAGAGAAATTGTTCAAATGGTCATTGAGATTCTACTTTTTTTTTCCTCGTGCCTAAATTGAATTTTGGTGACCATTTATTCAGTGGTGAGAAACCTCAACACAAGAGATGAAAACAAATCTTCACCTCCTGTACCTCAGCCTCTCACTTAGAAATGTATTATCTAGTGCAATTTTTACAGATGTAAAATCACATGATTTCTACTGCAGGTGCACATTTCATATGTTCATCTACCTGCTAACATGGGAACTTGTGTCTTCTCCTGAGTGACCAACACACTGAACCAGACAGTCTCTGCTGCATAACGATGGATAAAAAGCACTTCACAGGCTCAATTTATGAAGTGCAGTTTTTTCAAATTCTATTTTATTCCATCAGGAGAGAATCAAGGCATTATTGTAAATGATAACACTGTGTTAGTCAGAAGATCAAGTATTATGAGACTGATGTCTTTCTTGTTTCAATGATGTCATCGCTCAATGGTCACAGGGGATCTGTCCTCCTCCAGTGCTCATGATGGAGAATGGGTCGAACACATTTATAGACACAATACGTAATGGGTAATGGTAAATGGACTGTACTTGTACAGCGCTTTTCTTTCTGACGACTCAAAGCGCTTTCACACCACTAGTCATCATTTACCCATTCACACCCTGATGGCAGGGGCTAAGTGACATCTGCCTATCAGATTCTATCACATTCATACACCGTAGGCACAGCTACAGGAGCAATTTTTGGGTTAAGTGTCTTGCTTGTTAAGTGTCAAGGACACATCGACATGCGACTAGCGGAGCTGGGGATCGAACCGCCGATCCTCTGATTGAAGGACGACCCTGCTCTCCACTTAGCCACAGTCTGTTTCATCTTGTACACATGCTTGCACATTTATTCTCATGCAAACATATATGTGCAGGTATCTTGAAGGCTATGGATACTGATGTGATCAGGAGCAGCGTAGCGAGGGTTGTTATGTCTTGTTTTGACTGTTGGATGAAACGTTCTTCTCTCGGCATGTCCTGCTGGCTTTTATATTTCTAAGTTTTCTCTCCAATGCTCAGTTTTCATGTGAATGTATCTGTTTCTCATTGTATTGCATGCTGATTGAGTCAAAAAAAAAGACTTGTGGGTTTCTGTTTATTGCAGATTTCGTCCAGATCTTATCGCCGCATTTCATTGTTTTCAGAGCTTCCACCACAACAGCAGAGCTGCCCGGTGTCTTTCTCCAAATCTTCCCTTCCTGTAGGCACAGAGGGACTGGTGTTAATAATTAGACTGCTGGATCCTGTCCTGTATAGACCCATATGGTTTCACTGGGATGGATCAGGATCGTTATTCGTGCTCTGTTGCCTATGAAAAATGAATGTGATACTTCCATTGTATTACAACTGGCCGTGGTGAGTGAAATGTCTTGAACACTTGCTCTGGATGACAGCACCAGGTTATTTCCTGAGTTATCAGGTGACGTCCTTTATTTTGGGCCCTTAAGGACACTGAATGAAGATGATATATATGTGTGAACAGTTCACTGTTTTATGTCTTTTATCTTATCCCTCTCACCAAAATTGAAGGTCCTTCTACCATGTGTGTCATGTACTTCCTGTATGTTACTGCATTGTCAGAATTTTCCAACAATCTCACCAAGACGAATGGACCTACACTGCATTAGTTTTACATACTTACATTGACAAATGAATGGCTTGGCTCTCATACCAGCCTCTCTGAGAGCCAACAGCTTGTATTAAATCCAGTCGTAAAATCTGATAAAGCTGGGGTATCTCCCAGCTCTGACAGCGAGGCATTTCATTGGCTGTGATGGACTAATATGTTATTGTAATTGGCACATAGTTTAAGAAGACTTTGCCAACAGCCATTACCCGTTTCCCCTTTCCTCTGCTCAACTGTGTACTGAGGGAATGTTACTTCATTACTTTTACCTACAATTTAAATGGACCATGGCAAATATGGTGATATGGCAAAAACAAACTTAATTTTCCAGATATTTAACAGATAACTGTTCTTACAGTTAAGTCCTATTCTATCCCGCTGAAAGTTGGTGGCAGTAATGGGAAAATAAGTGAGACAATGCACAAAAGCAGTGAAGAAGACTGCAGACTATTGCAAGATTTATTAATAAAATTGGGAGGGGGGGGGGGGGGAGTTCCAGAGGTTTAATTCCTGGTGTTGGAGACTGTAGGCACATGCACTTTGCATACTTTATTAGTTGATGAGGCTTCATGTGATGAATTTAGTTTCTGATATTTCTTTGGCATGAGTTTTTGGCTGGACAATATATCACCAACCTCTTTCATATGTGAGACTTTAATGAGCGTAGCTCCATTTGGGACTGCCTCATTGACTCTATGGCCAAACGAGACAAAGTATCGCCACACCACCCGCTGGCGTCTTACGCTGAGGTAATCCACAACAACCCTCTCTCCTCTCTTTCTATCAGACTTTGATACTCAAGTTGCATTGGTGTGTTTATCATATCATTGGTTAGAATTAGCTTCATTTCTGTGAAGTGGTTGGTAGAATATTGTCAAGCTACATTTGTACATGACAGTACATCTTGTTTTCCAAGGACATGTCTCTATCACAATGAGTGTTTATATTGTTATTATTGACTGCCCTACCTTCATTTTGAAAAAAGCTGTTTTTTTGCATGCTTATAAGACTTTCCTTTTAAAACGTGCCTCCTACAGAAACACACATTGCAACCCAAGCTGACTACTGTATAGAGGTTGCACAGGTCTTTAAACTCTCTTTCCCCCTGACGTCATGCTTTTGCGTTGTGACAAGTAGCAGTCCCTCTTCCCAGCAGAGCTGTAGCGCACGCTAATTGAAGTGAGGTCACCACAGTAAAACAACACAGAAAGTTTCCTACGGTCGTAAAGGCTGGCCGCTGAGTGTTTGGAGCACTAGAGGAATACGTCCTGGATAATTGGCAGGATAATTTCCGTAGCGGCAGCTGAGGTCAGCCATGGGCCTCCTTTCCCCACCGTCCACAGTCCACACATACAGTCTGAGCCCCTCATCTGCCCTCCCTCCCTTCACTATAACCTCTAATTGTAGTTTTTCCCTTGCCTCCACAATTTGCGCCAACTTTTGGCCAAACTCACCACACGTGCAGCCATTCTAGTTTGTAATAGTGATCTCCTGTGGAGATTTGTCCCCTTCTTGGAGATAATATATATCTATGGGTTACACTCGTTGTTTCCGTTCATGCTCGGAGCTCGCGCGCCATCTGCGGAGGCTCGTGCTACGGCGCCAAGCGCGAGCAAAACAAAGCTTCAGTCCCGAACCATTGGGTGTTGGGCTGGTAGCGCACAGTTGGTTGCTGCAGACTGCTGCTGGAAATTAAAAACAATGTGTGATAAGTTTGTATTTATGAGTCACCCCTTTTACTTTACACCTAGTCATTTGATACCGTGTTTATAATAGTGACGCTGATAGCCAGCCCTTGTTAACTCATCATTACAAGGTTAGCTCCTTGCATGCAGGGATGCTGGGTTTTAAGTGCCAAACAAGCCGCACAGCTGCAACAATAACCGATGCACAAACAGGTTGAATCCATCATTTGCCGCTAGCTGCACAAAACAGGCAAATGTACCCAGTTCACCTGTCTGGGAGATTTAGCAGCAACTATGTCGTGTGTGCTGTCGTGGACACATGCAGCCACTTTCCCTGTAAGTGTCCATTGCATCAATTAGTTTAGATGCAAGGTTGTCATCTGTGTGTCTGCCTGGCATTACTGTTCATTATTTACATCCCTATTTTATATGAATATATTAAACAGTGCAGCTTTCAAAAGAAGCAAATGGCTTTAACAAGAATCACATGGACATTACACATCGTCCTTAGATGTATCAGATAACCCTTTGCATTTATTTTCTCAGTTTGTATATGGGACTCATCTCTGATGTGTCCTTTATTGCTCAGCTGTTTCCTCATTTTTCTTTATGTCCTCTTTATGGCCACTTCTCTCTGATGTATTTCTGTCCTGTTCATCTTCTTACGCTTTTAAATCAACGGATCTCTCTTTACACCTGTGTGTGGTGCACTGCAGGATGAATCTCTGTTATCATGATCTCTTTTTTTTGTTATTTATCTCCTCTCCAGCTGTGCTAGACTGACAGTGTCAGCTTCAGTTTTCTCCTTCGAGGTCCAGCCAGCTCAGCGTGTTGGAGACGTGCTCCGTGGGTGGGAGGCAGTTGCATGCGAGGCACACTCTGGGCCGCGTGCTGTGGGCTTTTCTCCCCTTTAAACCTCTGTCGATTTTGTCTTCGCTCACTTCATTTTTCTTTTTTTCCTCCATTTTTGTCTCAGTTCCTGCATTGGGGGAAAAACTTACGGTGCGGTTTATTTGTTCTGGTTTGGTGTCGGCTCTCACATGTCCTTGGCAGGCCTTCCTACCTCCATGACAGTAGCCTGGATTGCGAGGGATTATCATGTGCGTGTGTGTGTGTCCGTCAAGCTGTTCACACTGATGCCCTTGCAGCACTACTTGCTTTTAGAACAGAAAATGTATATTGATTCCTTGTGTGTGTGTGCAATACAGCCCATCACTGTTAATGTTGGAGCAGCGAGGTGCTTGACTGCCAGTGCATTTCCCTAACCGAGAGCTTTGGTCTTCAGCATCCAGAGAATCATCTTTCCCCTCTCCTCCCCTCTCCCTCACCTCATTTATGTGTCTGTCTTGTTTATGTTCCTCCTCAGAGAAAAAACACTCTGACCTTGCAGGAAGGAACGTGAGGCCTACAATTCAACTGGTGATTTGAGGGAAATGAATGAGGGGATTTAAAACGAGGGGAGGGCTTAGGAGACGGAGGGGGTTCAGTGAAAGGCAGAGTGGGAGCTGAGCTCTTTCCATCTGAATGTTTCTGCTAATCCTACATTGCACCCACTGGAAGACAGTGTCCTCCTCCTAACATGTGTTCACCATTAATCCAGCCGTGGTGAGAGAAGGCCTGTTTTCACCAAGAGAGAAAGATGAGACAGGAGAGGAGTTGCCCTGCAGCCCTCATATTATTCACACAATATTTATGTGTGTCTCTGTGTGTGCATGTATTTTTAAATATGATACTACAAATTAGTTATGAAAGGGAACAAATCATCTGTATTTTTCATACTCCCTGTGCCTTGTGAGCAACAAATCATTTTAATATGGAATAAATAATGTTAACTTGAAATATTACTGGTAAAGTTCAGGCGTTCATCAGCAAAGAGAAAAACAGAAGTATTGTGATTACAGATTTACGAAAGTTCTCTAAGGACAAAACCAAGATAGAATACCGTTTTCAGCCATCGAGAGAAACAAACTTGAGTGTATTATTGGTAAATAGAGGTGGTCGAGTAATTCCCTTTCCTTTCCAACCGCAATTTGAGATTAGATATTCCAGTTCATGTCCACAAATATGCTCTGTTGTTAATTAAAGGGCCAGTGATTTGTTGCTTGGGTCAGCAAAAGCTTTGACACATTGGATCTATTTAGCTGATGATGACCTTTCAAACCCACTTTTCTCCATTTTCCTCCCCTAATCGTCTCTCCTTCTCACCAGAAAAGACATAAATGTGATGTGGTGCTCTTCGTTCTACCTTTCGCTGATAGTTTTATTCTCTCACGTGATCTATTTTTCTCTCCATACTGCCTTACCAAACTGCTTAACATTGCCATATTGAGCCACATGACTTCTGCAGGAGAACGTGCAGGGGACCCAGGGCGCGTTGACATCCAGCTCCTCCATGTGATGTACGAGATGGATATAGAGGTGGGGGGGGGGGGGGGGGAGAGGGATGCAAGCCCCGTTCCAATGTTTGGGAGGCACATAAAACATATTACAGAAGGGCTGTAAAAAGAGCCAACATTAGTTCCAAATTTAAAACATGTCCCAGGTCTCAGCTGTCGTTTGCAAGGGGATTTCATGCCCCCCCCCCTTCTTTTTCTTCTCAAGAGCTTTGGCAAAGAAAAAGAATAGAACAACAGAGGAGAGGGAAACTGGCAGCATGTATGTTCCCAACATGCACAACTTGTTAGTCTGAGACATCGTGTGCAATGTTTTGTTTTAATAGTGAGGCTTTAAAAGATTGGGCATCAAAATGAATCAAAGTAGGGCAATATAACATGATACCACGGAAAGGCAAGAGGCCAATGTGATTACATTATTGCATACATTTGGTATCTTTTAAAGTGTCAAATGATAGAAAAACACATTTTCTGCTTAGTCCTACTGATTTCTAGCCATGGTGGGCCTCAAAGCATTGAGAAAGGAGATTTGAAACTCAGCAGCAACTCGTTCGGTGGATAATCCACAGAACTGGCTGTCAACAGTTTTCACTGGAACTATTTTTTACCAAGGAAATTGTTCAAATGAAGTGTTGACAGCGAGGTCTGTGGATTATCCAAAGTAACCTGGTCATTGCTACTGGAAAGAAAAACTGCTGTTATTGTTTTTCAAAAGTAATTGTTTTAATATTTGAGCTGCACAAACAATTTATATAAATTGTATTGAGCAATTGTGGTAGAGGCCGTTTCTACATGGCCGTAACTTGGGTGAACTGGCCTTTTTTTAAAAACTGAAGGAAAGCCTGTCTGACTGTAGGCATGATGTGGATATGATGGCATTCTTCGCTTCCCATGTATTTGATATGTGATGGTTTACTGTATGTAGAGATATACGTAGAATGTGTGTTCATGTAAATGAAATGTGTGTTAATAGAAGAATCTTGCAGCAGCACCATCATTAACATTAATGATGCATAATGATGTCGAGGACATATTAAATCTATATTTTCCCAGGCTAAACATTCAACACCTAAAGTGTGGTTCATTTTAATTGCCTTCCTGATCATCAAACCCCACATTCAGCCTTACTCTAGCCCCTTGAAAGACCCATATAGACATTGAATATCCAGCAGTGCAGGGAGTTTCAAGTAGAAATCCAAATATACAGAGGTATTCTCAAACAACGTGGCCTGCCAACTACAACACTGCTATTTATTTACGTATTTATCTGGATTTCCTGTATACTTGTCGAGATGTCGGGCGCTCTACGCCGTACTATCTGAGGCCCGTTTGACATGGGTTGGTGAGCCCCGGCCAGGCTACACTATGTTGCATTAAGGCTGAGTTATTTATCCTGGGGGCTCATAATGATGCTGCTGTCCCGGTCCCTGAGACGGCTCTGTTCTCTCAGTCGCGTCCAGCCCATCGTAGGATGCCGGGGCTGGCAGGTTCCCATTGGTGCTCCCACCAGGAATTTTGCACTGTGGATACATAGGTCAGGGGTGGGGCTGGAGTTTACTTTGTGTGTTTTTGTGTATCTTGAGTTAAATCTGCATAATTCAGGTAGTGTAATGTATTTGTGTTGAGTGATTCTTTTGGAATTTTTGTTTTTAGCTGCTCACTCAGGAAAGCTGTTTGGATAATTAAGTTCTATACGTATTTCATCAAACCCAAAGAGACCTCAGACAGTTGTAAATGGAAAATCCTTAAACATTTCACCTGTGTTTCCACACATTAAAGACAATATCCATTTAAAGGCAAAGCAATGTTGAAAGAATATTTTATTACATCAACAGAATTAGCTATTTCGGTGAATAATATACAATACATCTTACATTTTGATTATGTTTGGTTAAATGTGTTTGTTGGATTTATGTTTCAATATTATATCTCAACAAATTACACAATTATTTATTTTAAATATAATTAGTCATGCTAGCAGCACATCTCTATTAATAGCAATGTTGGTCGGTAGGGTGCTATGCAATTACAGATATCCCAGAAGATGAATCCCACCAACTTTGGTGATCCTTGGACTTTCCATTAGGCATCTGATGGTGGCCATCATGTAAAATGTATATTTATCCAATACTTAGATTCATGACTAAATACCTGCAAAGCTTATGACATTTCCGTCAGCCTCAGTTATAATTTGTCTTTAGTGCAGATAAGCTAATTTTAGCATTCTAAAACACTAAACTAAGATATTGATCATTTTAAACATTATACCAAAATGTTGACTTTGAAAATGACTTTTAATCATTGCGATGTGTAAAATTCTTCATATTATACACATCCATCTTCAGCCATTAACTTGTGAAATAACTGTGGAACTGTTTTTATTTGGCTACCAGGAATTAGCTAAATTTAGCAACAAAATGTTTGTAATCATCTATTTCCTCATCATAATCATAATATTCTGCACATGTGAAATGTACTTTACCTCCATTTGCATTAAGCAATGATACTCTCTATGTTCGTTTTGGCTTGGATTTGGTTGGGACTTCACCCTGTGGTTGAAACAGAGAGAGAGGCCTGCATGTCATTTTGAAAGCCTAGATTGTGAAATCGCGCCTACCCCCCATTTCACCTGAGTGTGAGATTTGGTTTTAACCACAACACTGTTGCCTCATTGGACGAGAGCCACGGGAAACACAGAGAGTCTCTGTGACACGGCCATGACGTCACAGAGGCCATATAGACTAGCGTTGCTAAAAGGGGGTGAAACAACGTTGGTGCCTACTAGGTGATAGTTCTAACTTCACTGGCCAAACAACAGTTTTTGGAAAGGAGAAACTGATGACTTGCCTCATGCTCCGCCACTTTAACCTGCAGAGGGAAATTCCCGGATTCTTCAAGGCGACTTTCACTGTTTTCTCCGCTGCCAGACGAAAGTCAGCTTGCCGCTTAAGTCTATGTCTATGAAGTCTATGAGAAAATGACTCTACTTCTGACTTGATTTATTACCTCAGTAAACATTGCAAACATGAGTTTATGGTCTCAATCTCTAGTTTCAAGTCTTCTTCAATACAGCATAATAAATTATAGTCCCATTTAAAGTCAAACAGACCATAAAGCAGAGTATGATTAAGGGCGGGCTTACTGTGATTGACAGGTTGCTGCTGCAACCAGAGCCGTATCCGGCGTCACTAAGTCACTGCTCCGCATTCCAAATATGGTAACTTCCATTCATCGGTTGCAAAAAAACAACATGGCGACGGCTGTATTCCATGATGGCGATGGCGACCTCGCCAAACTCGAGGCTTCATAACGGCATTCCACAAACCAATGGGTGACGTCACGATGACTACGTGCACTTCTTATATACAGTCGATGGTCTCAACCAAGTTCACATTGATTAATGTTGGCAGAAATGGGTCTCATTTTGACAGATATTCTAAGTGGACTGTTTGACAGGTTGCCAGATTATAAAAGCATATTGTTTAATTTTCATATTATTGAATGAAATGATTTTCCCATTATCCCCTAAAAAATGTAATATGATAAAAAGCTGTTTCACTCACCTACAAACCAACTCCGCTTTTATTGTTTTTTTTAACTGGAAAGTACGTAACATTCATTTATTACAAGAACACTTTGGAGAATCAGTTGCAGCTGATTTCAACTCCTGTGCCAGCTGTGTTTTACTGCAACAAATATGCTGCTGGAAGGATTTTAACATCATCTGAGTAAACCTCTGCCAGGCCAAAATAGACAGCAGGATGGAAACAGGAAGGAGCAGTGTGCTACCAAAAACTCTTTCGTCTTTAATTTGAGAATCTAAGAATATTTCCCTTCAGGTGTATAAGCAAGCTGAATACCAAAATCTAAAGAAACATATTGACACAAACGTGGTTCTGCTGTGGCCTACATGACTCTGGGAATGGGAAGTATGAGGAATGTGAATGTAAAAGTTATTTTCCTCTATGAAAGTTTGTTGCCCAGTTTTGCCCACATGCTCTCTCAATATGTGCATATGGTTGAGCATAAACGGCACATGCCAAAATTCATCTCATACCATCCTGCAGTGTTGCTCCCGCGCTCCCTGCCCGCTGTCCAGCTTTGCCTCTGCATCAGTCGACTTTTAAAAGGGACAGGCTCCATCCAGGTTAGTCCACTCTGCAAAATAGAATGGCAAAGGGATGATTCACTTTTGTAGGCTAACTCCGGAAGTTAGCATCACACTAGTTAACACGACATAAAGCCAATGGGATTTCTCCATTGGAGGTTATGTAACTTACAAGTTTTGTTAATAGAGATAATCGTCTCATACACTGTTATTATTTTTGAAACATGAATGCAATCGGCAGAAGTAAAAAGCTAATGTCAGGATATAAACAAACTACTACACGGTCGCATGAGCGCAAGTATACACAGCAAGGCTGTGAAGGCGGACTTGTTGGCGGTTTTGTAGTCTCATTTAGCCACTTGTGAGAAACCACCTTTTTTAAGACGCGTAAATTCTTCAAAATCAACGAGAAGGGTATTTACTTTCATTTTTATCTTAGAACAAAATGTTGACCCATTGATTTTGAAACGAGGGAACCGGAAGTGCAAAAGCGCTAAGCACTAGCACAGCATAGCATAAAGACTATAAACAGGGGGAAACAGCTAGCCTTATTCAATCCTAAGGCTGTGTCTATTTCCCTCAAGATGTGGGTCAAAATCTGGAGCGAAAACTCTCCTCTGCACAAGAATACTTTCGCAATGTTTTAGTCTGGGAGGAAGGCTTAACCAAAATGCTACGTGTAGCTGGAAACAGATCTTCTGTCCCCCACGATGATATCTTATCCTGCAATTAGACAAATCAAAACAATGACTCCTCCAAGTGAACAAGTCCAATTCATCTGAATGTATCTGTTCAGTTTTTTTTTTGTCTGCTGTAGCTGCAGGCGCTTGACAAACTAATAGATTGTTAAAAGGTAGATTTTTTGTCTTCTCTGTGTGTTGTTGTTTTATAGTTTATTGGTGAATCAGTTTGAAACATTCTAAGGGAGAAATTGACTTAATCACAGCTCCGCTAGAGGGCTTATTTGTAATATTTATTTTAAATATCCACTTTGCCTCTCATAGGCTTTCAAAAGTTTTTCCTCACTGCTTTTTTGGTCACGGATGAGATTCCACCGTGGGTCAATAATTATAATAGCTGTTAATCATAATTGCAATTGTAATAGTGAGCATATGGTGACATTTTACGGCCATTTGCACGAGGACAATTGGGTTAACAAAACAACTTGCACTTTCCACCCGGGAATTTGAAAAATAGGATTTTTGTATAAATCGCCATATATTTGTCATGGTAGTCAAAGAAAAAAATAATGCATATGTTATGCAGTAAATGATTGATGCTGTATGTGCTCTTTGTACTGTTAGATAAATATAATCATTCTGGTCCAACGTATAGTATGCCCCCGCAGCAAACAGAAGTACAACTTTCTCCCAACTCATAATTAATGATTGGTCACAGTTTGGTTTACTTATTTTCTCTAGGTGGTAGCTTCTTGTAGTGATTTGTGTTTTTACACAGCCTCTGCGGGAGCACTAGTAAGCTGTAAAAACACTACCACCACATCACAGCAATGCATCTTATGAATAGCACAAATTCTGAATTGATTTTGGAACGCTGCCCTTTAACTTTTTCAGACTTGTTTAGTTTTCCTTCGACTTAATTCCTCCATGAGTCAAGTTGCCTAAATGATAACTGAACTTTAATGTGTGCGATTTAAAAAACAACAACTAGAATATTGTTCAGCGGACTTTCACTGCAGTATCTGCGTGATCCTTTATCATTTTGTGAAAAAACGATTGTGCCTTGAGCACGCTTTTTTTGTTTGTCTGACGATTGCCAAACTCATAAACTTTCATGAACTGAAATGAGAAATTACCTGTTTGTATGGTGCTGTAGTATATATGCCCTCTGTATGACTATGTTTTTACAGTAACATTTTGTTGAATGCATTTTGTTGTTTAAACAGGTTATGTAAGCGGGGACCCCCATATTTTGGTGTAAATCACTTTGTAAATGGCAGCAGGACACAAGCAATGTTGCAATAACTTGTGTCAGCAGAGAGAAAGAAATAAAGAGCAGGCGTGAAGGGATGCCAATCCAGTGATCCTGTTTATGTAGACATAACTAATACATATATACTATATCAACTTTCCTCTTGTTCCCAGTACATTTTCTCTCCACATTTCTTTGTATGCTAAGGCCAAATCCAGCCCTTTCTTTTAGAGTGCAATACAGTTCACGTGTGTGCACACAGCTGAACAGTAGCTTGTTTGTGTTGCTGAATAATCCTTAATCAACAATACAAACCAAAGCATAGACTCTAATTATCCCAGAGAGCATGCCAGCTTGGCACACAGTGAACCCTGCCTGTCTTTTTTTAAACAGGAACCTACTGAAACAGCACAGAAGTGGCCCTGACGGCAGCACATGCACGTGCAGCACATGCACACACATGCACACATATATGAGACAAACAGCATGCATGAAGAGGATGCCCATGGGCACAAAAGTGCACAACAGTGCAAGCCAGAACATGCTCAAACTGTCAAGGCAGGTAAAAGTAATAAAGATAAACAAACAACAGTACACAGGAACTAACTTAAACACATGCACTGCATGCATCATTTGAATATAATAGTGGGGTATTGTGGCAAAGATGAATAATGAACAGACGGATGATTAAATAAAGACTCTGAGAGAGTGCTGGATACTGCAGAGTGCCATCTTTCTTTCATTAGGGAGTATCGGAACTGCAACATGGGCCCTAAGGGCATTTAATTACACTGAGAGTGGGGTCTGTGTGGGTCCTACAGTAGGCACCACACATGGCATTGAGTAACACACGGCTGCAGATTCTCATTATTGGGGCTTTCCTCTTCAGACCTTTCATCACTCCCCATCATGCAATCCAAAAAGGGAATCCTGAGCTTGGCTTGCCCACGAACCAACGAAAACATATGTAGTTCTTTGTTTTTCTTATTGATTTGTTTTAGTTTTTTACCCATGCGTCTCTTTGTTTTTTATTGCCTTATTTCCCAGTGTATTTGTTTCTATTAAAAACAAACACACATACATGCATGCACACAGGCACAGAGTTGAATTACTTGAGTGACACGCTTCACAGCTCTGACTCCCTGCCATTCAGTGGGAGGATCTGTCCATTGCAGTGACAGACTCGACTTTAAAAAAAATATTATTTCATATCAGGCCAGAGAGGTTAGAGGGAGACAGACGCTGTCAGGAAGTGATGGATGAGCCTCTTTTAAAAAGGCCATCAGGGAAATAAATAATAGACAGCCAAGCGAGCCTTGAAAGCAGCAAGCTAAGCCGGGACGATCTTTACCTTCCCTCTTATCTCCTGAACTGTCAGGCTGAAAAACGTCAGAAATTAGAAAGTATGGTAATGTAAAGGTAGTTACTTGTTTGATCTGCTGTGTCCTGATTTAGCTGTGGTGGTCGAGGTGGTCAGAGAGGGCAGCAACCAGCAGGATAGAAGGTTAGACTCAGGACAGATGGAGCTAGGGCCAAAAGGAGAATTGATAGGCAACCTCAGATATTTAAACAGCATGACCCCCGCCACAGGAAGATTAGGTAATCATTTTTACAGTCTTACAATTAATTCATGGCTTCTTTTCAAGTATTGTGAAAGTATTTCTGTCCAGCATCATGCAAAGGAGGAAGCAAAGTTTTTGGAAAGGTCGCGCAATGTCATTGTTTGCGACCCACGATGTAATCATGGTGACGTCTTTTTGTTTGTGCACTCGCCGCACTGAAATCTAGGGTTCTTAATTTGGATGTCCATAAACAACACATTTACATGGTTATGCACACAGACAGAATATTTGCCTTGCTCTTTTCTTATTTTACGCAAACCAAATATGAGCTCATGCTATTTTTGGAGGATTAAAACCATATATGCACAGACGCACAACAATACTGCACATCCCACACTATTAAATACTTGTATTCCAGTGGCTGACTTTCCAGTAGAAGCAGACATGGTAAAAGTCCAAAAGAATAGGAGACCGTGGAGACTAAGAGGCAGCATTTACTTGCTTTCTCTGGCTTATTTGATTAAGGCATTTTGACTCAGTGCTTCGTCTGATGCCAGACCTGGGACTTGTAATGGAGAATGAGTCAGAGCTGGAGTGAGAGAACATATAGAAGAAAGAGATGGAGAGAGACGGAGAGAGAGATTGGTTGCTTCTTAGTCAACACTTTTTATTGAATCGTAGCTCATAGTTTTAGGTCTAGGCTGCAATTTGCTCAAGTTCATTTTCATGAATAAAAATGGGCGAGTGTGTGCGTATGTGTCTGGTTGGTATTTCTCAACATGATGACAGAAAAGCCATAGTTTGACTGTTCTGCTCTGCTTTTTATTTATTCATTACCCGTGATCTTAGTTCTGGCCCACAATTTGATTAAGTTAACGTCGAATAAATATCCCTCTGATTGCGTAGAAAGCAGAAGGGCAGTGAGGATTAACAAAGAAGATCCGTCCTTGTTTGTCGGGCTGAAGAGATGATTCAAGCACTAAAGGAAAGTACAGAATTCAGCGAAACGCATGCTATTAAAGAGTGACATCAGTGTGGTGAAACCATAACTCACTGGTTTTGAAAACATCTAGCTGGATCTGTGGGTGCTTTTCTAGTGGTTATTAAAGAGAGACAAATAGCAGAGCCGTGCTGTCCACACACTCAAAAGGAGAAAAGCACCAATGCAGAGGATCTCTAGCGCTCACTGTTTATTTCCATCTATTTTAATGGCTCTGCAGTGGAAACTGTGCTGCAGAAATACTCTATTCAAGCTACGTATGTATACTGAACTGCTAAACCTCCTTGTCTGTAATAATCATTAGTAGATTAGCTGTGTGTGTGTGTGTGTGTGTGTGTGTGTGGATATGATTTACCATGTGCTTCCTTATCAGCGATGTGTCTTCGACTGAGTTATTGGGTCGGACTTTGTCTATTTGTGGGCAAATGTGTGTTTTTGAACAGCAGTGTGATTCTTTGATCTAAACACTGATAGATTTGATTTAGTGCGCTCATAACCCAGACCTTTCTGACTTGGCTGAATGTTTTCAACACTCTAACATGAAACCTCAGGCTTTGGGCAGGACACCAGGCAGCAATAACAACCTTGCAACTAAAACATAAATTAGCGTAAGAATGATTCAATGTATCACCATAGTTATTTATAGCATGAATGGCACAAGAGGCAGCAGTATTTATATCTGCTCTGATACGAGTAGAACGTTTTTAGGGCTCTGCTCTAAAGGAGGGGGAGCAGAAGGAAAACAAGGTTTGGGATGGATACTGTGGTGTCTTGTGCCATGCCAGTGGTCTCTGTCGCTTTGCCCAGAACAGCCATGTTAGTTTGTTCATCTCTCCAAACAATCAAATTGGCACCGCCGACTTGGGGAGAGGTGGGAAGGAGAGGAGGAAAAACATAGGGGCGCCTTGTATTGGGGGTAGGGGATTTTTTCCCTTCAGCTCCATTTTCCTCCAGCACCACAGCTGATTGCTACCACATTGATGATGGTTAGTTAGTGGGAGAGTACCGTATGCTCTAGAGCCTGCTGGTCAGACTGGCTCTCCTCCCTGTGGCATGAAGCCCCTGGCACCCTGCACTGTCCTTCCAGCACCACCATAGCGTCACTGACTCATCCATCTCTCACCCCTCTTCGGGTTTTAATCTATCACTCATCCCCCTTGGGTCTTGGAACAGTAACTATTATTGATCTGCAATAGTCTTTTCAAGTATCGACAAAGCCAGTGGTTTACACTCAATAAATGCAACTAATATTCTTTTGGATGAATTCATGGAGCCTCTTTTGTACATGTATGCATGATCCAAATCAATTGTTTTTTTCCTTATCCAACTCCAGATCCCTCTGCTTTATCCCAGCATATCTCTCCCCACTTCCCCATCTCATCCTATGATATGAGCTGCTGGCTATTAAAACTTAAGCAATATGTTTGACTCATTTTTCAGCCTCTCAGCTCTCTGTGTTTGGTAAGAGCAACAACATTATACTCCTGTCTCCTGCAATTGAATCCAGAAATTGGAAGCTGTAAAATGTATTGTGAGTCCAGCTTTATGATGGAACTGATTTCTAAAGTGTGCAGCAAACCAAACCAGAATTAACATCACCTTATTTGCCCCCGTGTGTGTCTCCTTCTCTGTGGCGTAACCCTGTACAATTGTTTGGCCTTTTCTTCTCTCATGGAAACCACTGTTCTTATAAACACTGTAACAATATTAGAACATTTCCATGACAGTTTAATCAGCCATATGGATGACATCGCAGCTAGTGAGCTAGTTTTACAACAAGGCATCGGCATTTGCTTTCATATCCTTACAGCAACTTATTCACCTCTCCACACATGGCCCCTGTATCTTTATGAGCGGAATTTGAATCGACTCTTTCTCTCCCCAACCTCCTTGGGTTTTTTTCACATATCAACTGTAATAACTCATTGTTTTACTATAGAAAGTCAAATGAGAACTGTTCCTAATGACAGCCTTTCAGGAACTTGAAAAATCTGGCACTTGTAGGTGTGGTGCTTGTGTACAGATACAGTGTATCCCATTGTGCTACGTGACATTAATGAGAATGTTTACTGCAACAACAATCAAGGAACATTGTTAGCACCCAATTAGCGCTGTGAAAGCACTTAGACCTGTACTTCCAAACATTTTTTGTAAAAAAAAAAAAAGGGCTTTCATTACCATTCTTTCAAATAAACTTTAGTTCTGGGATGTAGAATTATTTGTAACATGCATCTCAATGCTGCAACGTAAGCTAAACCCAAATAAAAGAACAAATATATGTTTGCAACAATACATCTTTTTGGTAGAGTAATGTTTTTGTAAAAGAGGCCATATCTGCCAAAAATGAGGAAAGTCCGTTAAAAACAGCTTTTCCTCTCGGAAATGAAAACACAGGCGAATGTTTCTGGGCCACGGTTGAAGAACAAGATCATGGTTTTTTGGCTTGAGAGCCCCAAGCTCCCAGCGACCGCCTCTCTCCCAGTCTACAATTCCACCTCATTTTAGACATAGTTCACTTATATTAAAAACAACGGTGGCGATGAGTAGTGTAAAACGAATAGTGGTGAGATCAGTGGCTGTAATATATACACATATGTTTGCCAGAACTTGATGTAATACAGACTGCTTGTTTGAAGAGCAGAATTTGACCTTTAATCGGAAAGATCTGCCATAAATCTAGCCAGTGCTGGAGTGATATTTCTTTGATAAAACAGCAAAAGCATGGGGCTTGTTCTACAATATATCTTTCTGAGGTTAGGAATGTAAAGCTTCTCTTAATGTTTCTGGGATGATATCCAGCTCATGCTCATGCTGAGAAACTCTAGTGCTACAGAGGGCACATCGTCATTCTAAAGGGTGATTGGAGATGCAGGCGCATTTGTTCTCTTTAACCAGAGAACGGGAGTAATACACTGGATCGATCTTTGCTCTTGGGCACATATGCTGAGCTATTATTAACAATGAGGAATTCTAGTTACCAGTTCTACTGGGACTTTGAGAGAAACAAATTGTGATGAAAGCGGGTCCGGGGCGGGCCGCAGATTGGACTCTTTATTAAATGGACAAGTCCAGTGGATGTCTCAAAATGGATTGCTGTAAGGAGGTATTTCCTGCAGGCGGACAGACTGCTTAGAGTGAGTGATGTGGAGGGCTTTAAAGGGCCTGACAGGCTCCTCCACTCCTCTGTATTTTAAGACTGCTAAAGCCTTCAGTTGTCTCGCTGTTTTCCATGTACTCAATAGGCTCAATTGGCTCCAAATTTAAACCACACTATACTTCAATTTAAAGCCCTCATTAAGAAGCCGAGGTTTGTTTTTCCCACATTAATATTTCTAAATCCCCTCTGGTAGTGCAGCTTTTCTGGTTTTTCTCACTCCACTCCTCCAAGAAAATGCTGCAACTATTACCTTTCTTATGAATGAAAGTGTGGGTATCTTTTTCAGATAAATTGATTGATCTTTAATGCAATCGCAATTCCCCAGTACACAAGGTCATGCCTTCAGATTTCTTTTTTGTCCAACCAACAATCCAAAAAACTCAAGGACATTCAATTTATGATCATATAAAACAGTAAAGTTATTTAAATAATGTATTTAATAAATGACTCAAACAATTAATTAGTTGATCACTTTTCTATTGATATACTAATCAATGAATCGTTCCAGCGCTGCATGAAAGTTTTGACTTGATCCTCTTACTCACGCCCTCTTTTCCCTGTGTGTGTTGTCTGTCTGCCCTCCAACAACAACTTCTTCTTCATGCTCTGGTAGAAAGCGATTAGACAACGTCAGGCAACACTGATTATTTTGGGCTCTGAGGCTTTCTCAAAAAACATGACACTGAATAGCTCTCTCAAGCTCATGGCACAATGAAGAGGCTTTATCTGCTTTTGTTTAAACCCATTTGGCTTTACTGATTGACGAATTTTGCTTCACAGAGATGTCTCTGCTGCATTCGTGTATAAGAGAAAAATTGTGGGTGAGAGTGGAGTAAAGAATGGCTAAATGCACATAGCTCCAGCTGTGAGTAAGTGTGTGTTGTGCTTTTGAGTGTATACATATGGTTCAGTAGATGTGAGTGTCTGTGACTGTATCCGCATCTTGGCCCCGGGGCAGCCTGAGAGAGGACATGATTGATGACTTGTGTACTGCAGTGAAGGTCTTTTTAAATTGAAGCAAAATGGAGTTCAGAGCGTATGACTTCATCAGACCTGATCAGCTCAATGTGAGGTTAATGAAATGTGGCAAACTCTTCTCTTTCGGCTCAGACCATGCGATTTATTCCACAATAAGGTCTTTGCTCGACCGTGTCAGTGTACCCGGCTGCCATCATTGTGAGTGAACAGACACTGGATGATCTGCTGTGAAGGAGCTCATTGTGGTGCCCATTGGAGAGTGTGGCCATGCTTTATCTACATGCAGTACTTTACAGGGACATCGGTCTAGTGTCAGGACTGTCTACACTGAAGGAATACTATTGTGAGATACAGTACTAAAAAAAGGTATTTAACAAAGTTTTTAAAAAGTACCAAGATGATAGGGTTTTGATATATGTATTTAAATAGCAGTGTTCTCTGCAGGTAACATACATGTGGTTAACATAAAGAAGCAGAACCTTCACTGTTTTTCTTTTGTTCAAATTTCACAGACGAGACTGTAGGAGATGACAGAAAAGCTACAACATGAATAACTTGAAAATGAGGGGGAATAAAGTTCCATTTTAGTTCATATTCATTATTGAATTTGACTTATAAGAAGGGAAAAGAAAAGTCAAGTCTTTAGTATTGACATTTTTATGGAACCGGAATCAGGACATCCCTACATCAGGACCATGTGGTTACTGGATTAGAACATCTTGATCTTTAGGCCACGCTGCGGTTTTTCCATCCCATCAGCTAGCTAGTCCCGGTCACATCCGTGTACCTGGCCTACCAGCTGTAAATCAGTCCCTCAAGTGTTACATAAAAGAAGAACAGAAGGATTTTAGGACTTGAGAGCCAAGAACTGAGCTTGACATCAACACCTGTGGTTTCCTTTCATAGCTACTATAATTTACATATGATTTGGCCTTGACAGACACTGTGGTTAACTCAAAGATATCATTTGCTAACTTCTGGGGAATGCAGAGGCCTCTGAATAATAACTTTCTGATCATATATGGATTATACATCCCATACATCTTCCCTCCAACCACGCACACTGCTGACAACACCTGATTAGTTTACATTTAAGACATGCTTCGTGGTATGATTGTTTTTGTCTGTTTCCTCATCTTCTAAAATGAAGGGCATTGGTGAGAAGAGACTTTTAGCCTTGTCAGGAACGGAGTAATGAACTAAAGAATGTGTATATGCAACAACACCCTCCCACCTGCTCTAAACCTGCTGGGACAGGGGCTCGAGGAACGCAAAGGAAACCGATGGAACCTCAGGGGTCCTCGTTGCGTATTCAGGTCTTCCTGAAGCGCCTCGGGTTCTGCAGTGCGTTCTGTTTGATCGGCAACTCACTGTCACTGCTGGCCCCAACTCAAACAGCTTTTTGGAGAGGAAGTGCGACTGTGGGAATATTTAGGATTATTTATGTGTGTTTTTATGAGAATGCATTTACATTTTTATGGCCAGGAGTGTACTTGATATGCATGCTCATGCTGGAAAAGTGAGCAAAGCCAACACGATATTCCTAGACAGAGTCCGAGAAAAGAAGTCGGAAGGCCGAGTTTTCTCACCTTACTGTTGAATGTCCAAAGACGAATCATTCATCTGTGGTTTTGAATGGTCTCTGCGTATTGCAAAGCGCTCTCGTGTGTGTAATTTCAGAGCCTCGGCCTGAGAGGCGCAGCTTTGTTTGGCCTCACTGCTCCTCACAACTCCATGTGCTGTACACACTGCGAATATCTGTATCATATTACATCTGCATATTGCACATTTTGCTTGACAACTGCAGCATGAGGGTGTTTGTGCTTGCTCAGAGTGTTTTAGGGATACTGTTGGTTCACAGAGCGAACGCTCTCGTCAAGAAATGACTCAAATGATAGATCTGGGGGAGTACAAGCTGATCTAAAACAGAGCAAAGAGGAATCTAAGATAAGTCCCTCTGAGAGACTGAGAGAAAGTCACAGCCAGACCGACAGGCGTATCCTCTGTCACTGTCTCCAGCAGGCGAGTCTGCTTCATTTTGACTTAACTGTATGCACCTTTTAGCCTAAACAGGTTCTGTGAATGAAACCGGCCACAATGAGGAGACTGTATGTGTCCAGGGGTGTGAAAACATTCCTGTTATCACTATGGAAAACTCTCCCAGCTGTCATCAGATGGGGGGAAATATTATGAGTCTGTCTGCCGGCAAGTGTGTGTTACTCTGGGACAATCTTGCTATGTTTATTTTCTGAAACAGTAGACGTTTAGCTTCCACATCACACAGACCAGGATCCCTTAGCCACAGCAGCGACCTCACTACTGTTTCCTCATGTGGATGAGTCTGGGGATAGTGAGGGGTGTGTGTGTATGTGTGTGACGGAGACAGAAAAAAGTGAAGGTTTTGTTTTCACTGGGGTGTGTATGAACCAGAGGGGAATGACTTCTGGGATTAGCGGGGGATCAGAAGAGGATGAATATAATTACAACAACATGGAAAACCTAATGTTAAAACCACAAAATTGACAAGATTGCTGTTGTTTGTTTAGTCTAAACCAGCTGAGGATTCAGTCACTGTATATGCTTCATGTTCTGTCCTTGCAGGCAACACATTGCTCTCATAAAGAAGACGATATTTCTACAGCGTATACTTCTCCTCACGTAGATTCAATTACTTTCCATTGTTTACTTCAAAGGTTTCACTCACAGTCACTTTTCAGAGATTTGTTGTATTCAAAATAATACAATCAAACAATATCATAGCTGTTTACTTCTCTGATCAATATTTAAAATGTAGACATAACGACCTGGAGACATAGTGAATTGATTTTTTTTTTTGCTCATCTATTGTCGTGGAATTCTTCTTCGTTAGGCTCAATTTGATGGATCAGAGGGACAGCAGTTGGAGTCTGTCCAGCCTCAGTATTTAGGAGATTAATGGTAGACTGAAGGAAAGTGGCTGTGGATTTGCTCTCTTATTGCTAAATTATGATTTTTCGGAAAAGGGGAAAGATAGTGGAAAATCTAATGTCAGAAACACAGCCTCTCTTGGTTACTGTCCCTGCTTTGTTGATATTGGGGTTTGTGGTGAAGGATGGCGTCAGCACCAGGCAGTCGGACTGCTCTCTGGCCCTGATGTATGGGTGATCTATCTGGTCTCATCAAAACAAGACAACACTGTTGACTTCCACGTGCACACATGGAAAGCATTGGGTCGCACTCAGAAGCAACACACACACACATACACACACACATACACACACACAGAAGGACATACACGTTAAAGCAGTGAGAAAAAGGTAAACAGAGCTTCCAGATGACTATCCGCCCAGGCTCTCAGGTTACAGGAACACATTTTCCAAAGCAGCATTTTCATCTTAGTTTTTCCCTCTTTATGGCTTCTTCGTTCCTGTCACGTGTTTCCATTAGGCTGCAGAGTTACCGCAGGTCAGTCGACTCTTACAACGAGCTTTTCACGCTTTTACGCAGCACTTGGGCCTCGATAGGAGACTGACCTTACAGATGATCATCTTCAGAATGTCTACTGACCTAAACACACTTCCTTAACCCATCCAGACCCCATGTCCACTGCAATGACACATGCACGGTCAAAAGAAAGAGCATCATTTCTACATTGGAAAAGGATATTAATTGAAAAAAACCCCAAACAAAGACTCGATCCTGAACCTTTATGAGTGTGCTGAAAGGCCTGCTGGTGGGATGGTGGTCAACGGAAGCTAATGGGCAGATGACAGCAGGCCCTTCTGTGGGAAGCGAGGAGTAATAATGAGCGCTACAGATGAGAATGCCTTTGAAGGGAGAGGGCATGACCCGGCTATGTAAGCTGGGTCAATGGGTGACAGAAGCCATGCTTGGTCTCCATTTGTATTATCTTTGTATGTTTCAGCTTTTGCTTCCTGTGCTAAGCATTTGAATCACCGAGGTTTCTCTCTCTGTCTCATACACTAGCTTGCTGTCTCATGCTATTTTATGTTATTTATGCAGCTCATTGTCCACATGTGCATCCACCATAACCCTGAGAAAAGAAATCACCCAAACCACCTCTAAGTTACCTCGAGCCATAGCTCTGTTACAGTCAAGTTCACCTGAACTGTCCTTTGGAGTAGAAAAAAATGACTTACTGCTTTTTCCTTTACCTACATGTGATGTGCTGCCTAACGTGACGCCCCAGGGACAGAAAATTAGGTCCCTGCCCTGACAAATCTGCCAGATGGGTGTGTTACTTTATTCTATTCAAGTCCAAACTCCCACCATCATTTCTCTTTCCCCCTCTGTTAAACCTTTCATTTTTTTCCCCCATTTGATTTTCTTTTAATATGATTCCTGCAAAAAAAAACACCTGATTCCGAAGAAATTCTTCATTAAAGCAGACAGAAGTTTGGCAATGCATCTTGAATTGTCCTTGTAATTGTTCAACTATCCAAAGTAATTTTGCCTCCTCCAAATGAAAGGGTCCATTCCTGTGATCGCAGCCAGTGTCTTCACGGTATTCATGTGTCCTGAAAAGCACTCTGCGGCTGCATGTTCACATATACTCAAACTGTATATGCACACTATACAAACATTTGGAGTGATTAGGGTAGAATCACCACAGGTCTTTTAAAAGTTGGCTACCGAGCCAGGAACAGGAAAAGTGCCTAGAGCGCCTCCGAGGACCAAGCTTTATTAACTGCCATTCTAATGCCTTTTTTATTTGCCTTCAAGAAAACTATGCGTCTGACGTACATGCTGAGACTAAATACTGTACACAATGTTTGTTCTTATCATTTTAATCAAGAAAACATCTTGGAATCCATTAGTATTCAATCTGATGATTAAAACTGGTGACATTTAATTCAGTAAGCAATCAGTAATACAAAGATACAACGGAAAATGTGATACCAGAATACAACGCAACCTCTCTATATTGTGTCTTTTTATAGAGGGGTTCACTTGCATAATTTAAAGCTTATTTACATTGTATCCTTCTTTTCCTCCTAATTTTCCAGAACCAGAAGAGTTTCCTGAGCTGTGCTCTTAAAAGGACATTGTTCATGTGAAACATGGTCTTCAATGTCGTTGTTTTTTCATCAGAAACAAAATAACCTTTGAGTGTTTGAAAGTGCTTTAAACATTTCGGTTCCGTTCCTAAAAAAAAGCCATGTGTTTTTCAGTGAAACTTGATAAAAAACAAAAACATTAGCATTAAGTAAATGCTATCTCCGTGACAGCACACCGCAATTAATAGCTGAGGCCAATTATTTACCAAACGTTGCATATTTCTGCAGAGAATGTGTGTGTCTTTCCCCCTGTCCTTGGCAGTCATTACGTCCATATGTTGTAGATTAGACTCCTGGGGGAGGAGATGGGAGGACTTTAAGAGGTTGACACCAGCGGAACTTTTACCTGACTTTAACAGCCTCTTTTACATGCCTGCCTTAAGAAATTGTTTGTTTAATCTATTGTAATTGCCTTTAACTTTTCCTGCCAAGTGTGAGAGGAGGCTCTGTAAACCTATAGCTCGGTCTGTCTCTCACTGGGACTGCTGCTTCAGAGCTTTCTGGATCTTTTGCCCATGGCTGACCTATTTAAAGGCCCCCGTTTCTTTTAGAGGGGAAACAATGTAAAGTTCTGCAAACTTTCGATAAAGACAAAAACAACATGTTCTCGCAAAGAAGTTGAAGTTGAAGTTTGAAACCCGTCTAAAACCCCGATGGTTTGTCTTGTTTTCAGTGCCTTCGATGTCCTTCGACACTTAATATAATGTTATACACACATTGATTTGTTTAATTTTGCATTAGTGTTTTTTCTTTGTTGGAATAAGACAATACATACGAACACCATATCCCAAGTGTGCCACTACTCTTTCATTACAAAAAACACTTATTTTCAAATTAATGAACTTAGAAGATTTCACAATAATATTTAAGACCTTTTGTTATGAAAGAAACCGTTTTAAAATTGACAGGATTAATTTTTCCATTTTCTGATGACGATACTCTACGAGAAGAACATTAAACAATGTACACTTTCCCTGTTCACAGACCCACACACATGCAATCGTATACACACTTCCTGCTGGGTAAATATTCATGGTCATTACGGTAAATTTTAATGTTATTTATCCTTTCTCTTTTCATTAATTTCTCTTACATTTCTGGCAATTAGCACCTTTTAATGTCAATGTTTTTTTTCTAACCTCAGAGAAAAAAATCCAGGACTCAGAACTCAGGACTGTGAGAGCCGAACGGAAAATAACAGTGTGCCACAAAAAACACTGAATATTCAATGGAAATACAGACTTTCTTGTTTTCCTTTTCATGTGTCTCTTTTCTTTTCTTTCTCCTTTACTCCATTGCTTTTATGCTATTCATTTTTGACCATGTTTCTGGCAGTGACATGCTTTCTGACTGGAACAGATGTTGTGCTTGGATTGTCGTGGCATTGTTCTGGTGTGAGTGAAACAGTATGTGTTAGTACATTCAGCGGTTGTAATGAAAGTGAGTCTTCCCTTCCCTTTTGGTTTCTCCTCCTTGTGATTAGCACCAACAGGGTAGAGGTGGTATCCAGCCCACCCTGTCTGTCTGTCTCTCTCTACGCAAGGACCCAGCTCCATGCTGTGGACCGTGCCATGTGTGGGTGTGGATATGGCTGCCTGAGTAAACACCTCCTGGCCAAGTCACAGTAAACTGTATGGTCAGGAGATGATGGTCAGTTGACTCTTTGATCATCGACTTATCTGGGATGCAGATGTTCACTTTTTAAGAAATGAATCTCATCTGTTCCCTTTCATGAATCAATGAGTTGATTGATTCCTTGCTGATAAATGGCATTTTGTCACACAATTTTCACTAATTGCAGTAGATCACGTGTTTCTATAGTATGCTGTTATATGTATCTGTGGGATTTAAAGGAGCCGAGAGTTAAAGGAGAAGAGCGATACCACTCTTGTGTGTGTACGCTAAAATGAAGCGGCTTGAGGAGGAGGCTTGTCATCCTCTTCTGACTTCTGCCATCAACAAGGCATTTTCGAGCAGAGAACTACCGCTCATCGGATATTTTCTCTTTTTCTGCCTATTCTCTGTAAACTCTAGAGATTTTTATGCGTGAAAATCCCAGTAGCTCAGCAGTTTCTGAATTATCAATCTTCTCTTCTGGAACGAGATAAGTAGAAGAGACAGACTTTATATCAAGCCAAAGAGGAGGAAACTTCAACTTAAACACGACATAAACAGCAACCACGATAGTAAAATAATTGTATATAATCCATCATTCTGTATTTCTCTTTGTACTTCATTATTGTATGCAGACTGTCTATCCCTGATTAGAGCAACGTTTGTTTACCGTACTGTATCCACTGTACTTTGACTGGAGTCGGATAGACCACAGACTGCACAGTGTACTAAATGTGCTGTATGAAGATCTGATTTTCGCACATTTTACTGTAAACTATGACTCAAAATCAAAAGCTCTGATGCCCTTTCTGACCAGATATGAGCGCAGCAAACAGGCCTGTCTGCTTTGATGGTATTGCAAAAATGTCAAAACTGGCAAGGTGAAGTTACTGGCAGGGTGGTTGGTGTGTTGGGTGATAGAGAGAGGTTAAAGTGCACAGAGTTTAGTCTGAGCATACTGTAAGATCTTATTGTGAGATTTCTTAGCAGCAGATATGACTGATAGCCATCTGCAGCCACGCTCACTTCGCTCAGCCAGCTAACGCTGATCTACTGCCAAAGCACACAGAATAATACATTCCTTAATGTGTAAGAGAGAGGGAGAGAGGGAGAGAGAGAGAGAGAGAGAGAGAGGGAGAGAGAGAGAGAGAGAGAGAGAGAGGGAGAGAGAGGGAGAGAGAGAGAGCGAGAGAGGTTATGGTTCTTTTTATAAATGTGATTCTGCTGTGTGTTCTGAAATTAACTTAATCTCTGTATTCAGGGTAAAAGTTGAGACATCTACTACTTGTGTGTGTGTGTGTATGTGTGTGTGTGTGTGTAAGGATATAGACCAATAAAGTACCTCATTATCCTACAAGCCTTTATGGAGAGGAGGGGAGGAAGCTGTGAAAGAGAAGAGGAAGCGGCATGATAGCATTTTAATCACAGATAATAGCGGAGCTACTAATGAGACTGCATGTCTGTGAAAATGATCCCCTGATATCAGCGGAGGTGACGGACCACAGTAGCAACACACAAAGGGTTACATTAATTATATTTAGCATTAAAAGAAAAGAGTAATGCTACAAGTTAATAAGGAAAATCCTACCTGTGTGTCGCCAGCTGATAATATGCACGAACCCATTCACATACACAATTACAAACACACACTTGCTTCTTAAAGTAATTGGCCTGTGAAACCACTGGGCGGTGGTCTGCAGCTCGCTGTGAGTCTGCTCTCTGCTGGACAGATCTGCTATGATGCCCTCTGTGCTGTCTCCCTCTTTTCTCAGCTCTTCTTTTATTTTCTAAATATAGCCAAAGACATTCATAAATGTCAGCGTGGCCCTTATCTCAGCAAAGAGAATGGAACAAGTCGAATAAAGACACAGTCAAGGTCTTTGTTAGTTTCAAAGCCCTTTTTGTCCGATTCGGTAATGAACTGTTCTCTTTTAAGATGTAAATATCAAACAGCCGAATGAACTTTCCACCTCAGCAAACTTTATTCCAAGCATAAACTATATATTCACCCTTCATCCAACATCTGCAAGTTGTGTTTTCAATTCCCAAAAAATGCCGTGCAGTTAATTTCATGTGGTATTTAGTGGCACAGAAACCACTCAGACTCCATCGTACTCTTAATCCCCCCCTGCGCTCGCTGTCTCTTCTGCATATCGTTGAAGTGGAGTAAGTAACATAATACTGGAATATGACGCTGTGGAGGTTTTTGATTCGCTTTTTCAACAAAATGTAACATATTGCATCTTGCAGCTTTTGGAGCTAAAATGTATTTGTGAATTTGTCGGCTACTCAGTAGTTCAAGGAAAAGCAGGAAAACTGCAGGAAAGGATCACAATCTATACACTTGAATTGGCAAACCCACTTATAACACTTGAATAAGTAGCGAGTTTATAATCTCTGTGAGTAAGTGCTCAACTTACTATTGGTTATTTTATTGCGCCTGGACTAGAACTAATAGCTCCATCTCCAATCTTAACCCCCTACTGGCATGTGTGTGTTGATTATGTAGAGAGTGTAACAACGAGCAGAATGGTGGGAACGTAGACTATCTGGTATGGATAAAACCCCCACTTTCGTCTGTCCTTCTGTCAGTCTGGGTCATAACAACGTTCCCAGACACACACAGTTTTTGATGCAATGTAATATTGGGTATTAGATTCACATGAAACAATACAAGTTTTTTTTTTCTAATGGACATGGTTGGCAGTGGGACTGAGCACAGCTGGCAGAGCTTTAAAAGTGAGCATTTAACAATACAGCCTTGGACACTTTCTCCACTCTCCCCAAAAAGGCTTTCATTAGTCTGTTATGGAAAAATGTAGCAAATCGGGTTTGACAAATTCTCTAGGTCAGAATGTCATGCTTTTGTTAAACCCACTGGAAACTATCACGGCCTCTTAACCATACTATCATTTTTTAAAGTATGTCTGAGCGTCTTGGAAGCTTGAAAGGGAAACACAACGATTATGGACCTCATTACCACCATTCTTCAGGTTTTCTCTTCAAAAGTGTTTAACTGAATGGTTCCTACTTAATGAGTGAGCGTTCAACATACAGCACATTTACATTACAGCTTTTTTTCAGGAAGTGAGAAGGCTGCGATGACAAACTCTCTCTCAAACACACACACACACACAACAGGGGAGTGGATTTATAAGGGTAGTTGGCCTTACTAATGGCCACACTACATGTGATGCACAATCCTGCTGTTGGTTTATAAAGCACTGAATGGTTTAGGGCCAAAACACATCTCTGATCTGCTGCTACTTTATGAACCATCCCGACCCCTTAGGTCGTCTGGGACCGGTCTACTTTCTGTTCCCAGAGTCAGAACTAAACACGGAGAAGCAGCGTTCAGTTTTTCTGCTCCACATATCTGGACCAAAGTCACCGAAAGCTGCAGGTCTGCTGAGACCCTCGGCTCCTTTATATCAAGATTGAAGACTTTTCTGTTTGCTGCTGCCTTTAATTGAACCAGATTCAAGGATATTAATACATTTCCTGCATTTTACTACTGTATTTTATTTCTTACACTGCTTTTTAATGTTTCAATGAATGTTCTTAATTGTTTTTAAATCTCTTTTACCTTTGCCTTATGTTTTGATGCTTTTAATAGTTGTATGTGAAGCACTTTGAATTGCCTTGTTGTTGAAATGTGCTATACAAATAAACTTGCCTTGCCTTGCACATAATGTTGAGGATGTGGGCTTCTCAGGCAGAAAGAAGGACCACCATTGATACAATACCTCCCAGGATGACACCACTTTGACTTCCTGTGAGGATGATATCATGACTAACACACTGAAGATGTATGCATGAAAGAAGAAATAGGAATTTAATTTAATATTGGTAACAGCTGTGAAGTGGGAGGAGCTGCTGGTTGAGGAGGCATTTTCTCCAACTTTAAGTTCTCATTTTATAATTTTCTTTTAATGATACCCTCAATATTTCTCAACATAGAAACACAAGAGTTTTTCCTGAATAATTACTGGATAATATAGGTTTGTGTTTTCGAAATGTGTACTAATTATTGCAATTGTGTTGGAGAGACACAGTTTTTTTGCATATGTTTAGCACTTTGCTGCAACTGCTGTTGTAATGGAGCAAAAGAAAACCAGAGCAGCTATTTAATGTCGCAACCAATTAACGATTCATTGTTTTATTTGGGTACTCAATAGTTGCAAAATTCATCCAAAGATTATATAAAAGTTTGTACTATTTATTATCTGTTGCTTCAGTTAAAATCTCAATGTACACACCATTGACTGCTTATCAGAGAACCAGATCTTTTCAAACACAGTTCCTCAGCTTTTGTGTTGCAACTAATGACTATATTCATTATCAATTAATCTGTGTATTATTGTCTCGATTAATTGATTATATTTCGGTCTGTAAAATTATTTTGTCAAACAAACAGTCTAGAACTCAAAGATATTCAGTTTACTAACAAAGAAAACGGAGAAAGAACTGCAAATCTTAATTTAAAAAGATGGAACCAGTGAATTTCTCATTTGTGCTTGAAAACATCATTTAAATGCTTAAGCAGTTATTAAAAGTTTTGGTCGATTAATCGACTAATCATTTCAGCTTTACTTGAAAGTGCTCTAACTGTCACCTAACAGTTGCAATGAACAACAATTAGCAAGTGTTTTACTTCTGGAACGTTGAACACCTTAAATACAGTAACTGTTACATCTCCCACTTTAACCCTGTTTTAACAATAAACCCACTGTTAACAAAACTAGAGTAGGTGAACAGTGAACGAGACATACGGAGCATGAATGAGAGCGAGCAATTCAAGCGAAAGAAAGAGAAAGAAAACAAGAGAGCGAGAGATCCAACATCAGTTTGATCTCCCTCGTGTGTAAAGCAATAAAGGCAGCAGGAAAAACAAACACGCGTACACACATACACACACAGTTCATTCTGCACCACAGAAATACAACTAGATACACGTAGACTCCTTTTTATCAGAGTCAATAATCCCTCTAAATGTTAATGTCACATTCACATCGTTCATCATTGGTGTCTGTGATTCTGTGTATATTCGTCATATAACACAGGTCGTGGTCCAGCATATGGACATGTGGAGAGAAAGGGCTCAAGGATGGGTGAGAAACAGTCGAAAGATAAAGGGTTCACAAGGCAGTAGCAAACAAGTACTTTGTTAGTTTTGGCAGATGGACGGGTCAGTTACAGAGAATCCCTCATGCGCCAATTCCCAGCAGTACGTTAACTCCTCCAGGAGCTTTGTTTAATCGTTATGATCATTATTTAAAGAACTGTATCTTTAATAAATAATTGTAAGTACTCTGGCTGAGTTAACTGTGACAAAGCATAGCAAACTCTTTTCCTATTTTCTCACATAAACACTCACTATTAATCCCTCTCTTTACTCAGTCTTTCATACATACACATTTCTTAAAATGTTGCAAAAACAAATAAAACAGCTTGAGGTGACTTGTATCCCCACAGATGCCTCGTACATAAAGAAGGATTTGGACAGAGCGGTGGGGCATGCTTTTGTTTCGGGTTGAAAAAACAGGGACCAACGTTTTGGGGAGTAGTAAGGAGAGGAGAGAGCAGCCATTAAATACTTTTTATCAATGTGTGTGCGGGAGAGAGCCTGTGTGTGTGTGTGTGTGCGTAAGTGCATGTGGACTTAATATCCAGCAGACCCTGGGGTGGACAGAAACAAGGGAGGGAGAGAGGAATTCGGGGCTGAAGAGATAGATAGAGCGGAGGGGCACCACTTTGTAGACAGGTGGACAGGTAGCAACAGAGGACTCATTGTCCACAGCTTAATCAGGCAGGCAGGTGTGCCGCTCACCCCAGCAGCACAGCGCACTCCTTGACTCTTTGCCTCCTCCCGGCTATCTCTCTCCTCATGCAGTCTTATTACTGGGGCTCAATATGCCTGCACTCATGGCAAAGTAATATTAAGTTTGCCTTAATATTGATGGATTAGAAAATAATACGTGATGTTGTTGGAAAGCTTGCTACAGCGTGAGGTATCACTTGAACATAAGCTATGCCATGGACTCATACAGTCATGGAAATTAATGGAACAGTGTTGAGTGCATAATTACTTTACTATGCACACAATGACTGTGAGGTGGAATTTTCTGTTGGTGAAATAATGTAGTCATGAAAGTGAATGAGTGAGGAGCATTTACTGTGAAAGACATAACGTTAGGGAGAAATAATAATAGAAAATCCAGATGTAATTAACGCAAAGAGCAGGGCAGAGTGAACCAGTGAGATATGGTTGTAGATATATTGCAGTTTAGGGAGCGATTCTGCCAAGCCAGGGGCTAGGTTGATAAATCTGTCAGTCGTGCGGCCAGGCTACACAGATCCAGGTTACTGTAGGACTTGACTTTGCTGCTCCCCAGCTGGCTTGGACCTCATCCAGAGCATCATACTATATCCTGGACTGGTTCCAAGTCCCTGGTCTGTCCTTACCCAGCCTCAGCCCACACCTTTGCCGCCGCCACCAGCCGGACGTCCTCTTGGCACTGTGCCTAGCAGCTATTGTCCCATTCTGTGGACTGCTCAGCTTCTATGCCTTCAGCAGGAGGGCTGTAAGTAATTGTAAGAATTACTTTTCTGTCTCTGCTCGCTGGTTTTTACAAATCTTTAAAAACTCTAAGCCAGCTCATGCCCAAATATAATATTTTGAGAAGAACAACCAAGGGAAGACCCTGTGGGTGTTACAGATTGAAATAGAGAATGTAATACTGTAAAGAGCTAATATGATTCAACTAGTCTTCCCTCTTTTGTTGATTATCTGAGGTGTACTCGAAACTCAGAACTGTTCCAGACTGTGACCCGTTTCGTGACCTTGGCACCACTTTTAGAGCCATAGCAGGATCTTGGGGACTCTGGTTCTAAATTTTGCGATATGTCGGTTAAAGTCTGGTCACACTCTTATTTAACTTGTGGTGAGGTTCTGGACCTATTACTGTCCATGTGGCCACGAGGCCACTCAGTGGTCAAGCTCATTGTGTTCTGGTGGTTTGAAGACCTTGGTCATCACATAGGGGATATGACGGCAGTGCTGTTGTTTGTCTGGCCCCGGATTCATGCATGCTTTCAATTTGCAGGCTGTGTTTCGGAACAGTTAATGCTCTGTGGTGATTTGCATTTAATTTTTGTTCTGTCCTCAAACTTATCCAACAGTGATGCAATGGAGATGCAATGCTCCTATCACTGCCCATAAGCTCAGTGCTGTGTGTAAGCAGATGTTACAGGCGTATGGCTCATTTGATGTGAAGAGAAGCCTCTTGTTTAGACTATTATGAGAGAGAAGACAGCTCAGTGACAGGGCATGGAACTGACAGGAGGCAGGCAACTCTCAACATGTTCACCTTACTTTATATCCATGCTTTTTTTCCACCACCAAGTTTAGTCAGCTGTTACAAAAGTAATTGCTTTTTAAGATTTGTGTTAGTCTGTATCAGTCACAAATACTGTCTGACAACCCCAGCGTGTCCATTTTAAATGCTGAGAGGACGTACTTTGCAGAAATTGTAGAACTGGTTAAGAGAGGGAGGCCAGTGAAGACCAAGTGTGCTTTCAAAACGCTAAAAAGAGTTGGTCCTAAAAATATCTTGACGTTGTATGCAATTAAAGAAAATCAAAGTGTATGTAGCAACTGATGTATCATTACTCTGCTCCACAACAGATACCATTGAATTCAATATGTTTGGAAAGTTATGGAAAAATATTTACGTTTTGACAGTATATAACTGTTCTTTGTCACGCAGCTGATGTTGTGCATGAAATGCCTCAATAGTTTTTTTTAGTTTCTTACAGAGCGGAACAACAACACAATGGTTTTCTTTTTTCCGCTGTAATAAATGCTGCCAGGGTCACAGAAATGATTGTGTTGCTAATGGCTGATACAGCTGAGTTTCATGAATACAAACAATGGATTGCACCTTCTCTTGGTTGTGCAGCAGACAAAGAGTAACTTCAATCCTTCTTGTTAGACAAAAGAAGATGACTGTAGGTATCAGGTTGCTGTATGTATCTCTGTTCAGTGTATTTCTAGCTCTGTTTGGATCCACTGCTATGAGAAGTGTTCTCAGGTTTTCTGTGTACACAAGCTGTAGAGTGATGTCTGGAAAAGCCATTGTTTAACAGCAGCCCCATCATTAAGAATGAAGTTCTTGGCATGTTTTGTGCTGCTCTGCTCTCGCTTGTTGAGAATTTGAGAGTAGAAACAAGCCTGACGGTATGACAGTATCATGAAACAACGGTTCACTGAGCCGTAACAAGTCATTTCGGACTAAATATGACTAAATAATGAAAGGGAAGCTGCAGTGGAAGTGTTGATATGTGTCTTACAGGAGAGATGAAATTACCAAGAAAATACAGCTATGCTGAATGATGGGCAAAAAGGGAGTGATCTATTAGCAGGATGAAGTAATGACATATTTAGTTCTGCAGGTTGAGTAGCAGTACTCCTTGGGCAAGATCATTGATACATCGAGTATCAATGATCTGCTTTGTAAAGCTCTTATGGCCTCTATGTTTTAGCCAACATTTCTCACCATTAAGTATCCAGAAGTAGCAGAGCAACCGGCGCTTTAGCTTGCTACAGTAGATGCTTGGCTTCCTTGCTGTGTCTCCCATGTGACATCATCAAGGTGTTGTTTTTTTTACATTTGGAAAGCATCCCCCAGAGCCACAGAAAACATTGTTCAACTGTTTTTACAGGCTGTGTGCTCCTCGTGACGGACAACCTTAACGTGATGTGTCAAATTGGTGGATTTCCCCTTTAAGAAAAGCCCCGTACATTATACACAATCAGCTTTTTTTATTCCTTTGTGCACACAATGAACATATAGTGTGTACACGTGTTCACAGTGTGTGTGCGTGTTTACAGTGTGTGTGCGTGCATGTAACTAACGAGTTCCACTGATTTATGCGCAACATTTAACAACTCCTCCTTGTCTTATTCTGCTGTTAACCTGTATTTAACATGAACTACTATTTCAAAAGCAATTAACTTTCCCCACAACAAAGTGTATGACTGAGGGGAAGACTGATGGGGTTGATGGGAGGCAGTAATTGAACGGGTGAGTGAAAATGGGTAAGGAAACGATAGAGTCGGTGAGTGAGGGAAACAAAGAAGCGGGTCAGGGAGTCAGCGAATGTCAGCACATCCAAATCAGATGCCGGGCCCTCACCCTTGACCTTGGCACAGTTGGATTTGCAGTTCCAAAAACAGTAAGTATGTTGGTGAGGAGAAGACAGATAGTTTGCCCTAAGACCACTTCTGTCACTATGATTTGCAATTATGTTTTTTTTTTTTTTTTAAAATGCTGCCCTCCTCATATATAAGTTTGTGCTTATTTTAAAGCAAATGAGTAAAGTTGACTTTGGATGTATTTAAATGAGCTACAGTCTACAGGCACTCGTCTCTCCCAGTGTTGCGAGTAAATGTGCGTGAACTTTGTTGTTGTTCGTCATCTGTCTTCCCTGTTTGAAGTATTTACTGATGTAGGCTGTTATTTGTAGTGCGTTTTTAGATTAAGACCTGTCAGAAAGTAATATGTGTCTGTTGATATTTCTAGACATTCATTGTTAGTTCTAATTATTGAGCTTTGGAGGGTTTTTTTTATGAAAAGCTCGGTGACTACTTCTTTGTAAATGGTTGGCCACTTTGTGGTTGTCATGCTGCATTGGGCATCATCCTTAAATGAAAACAACTTTTTCACAATGTCACCCAAATTACATTGTCATGATGTATACTCATTTATGCTTTAAAACCCTTCAACTTCTTGCTTATTGCAAGCATTGTTCAAACCCACAGAACTTGATTGTAACACTTATAAGACATATGAGACAATACAAAATATAATATATGCTGCACTGCTGTACAGTATGAGGTTTCACTTGTAATTTTAATTATAACGTTATAATTGAACAGTTTGACTTACAGAAAATAAGATTTTATTTTCCTGTCTAATGATCCTAACTCTTGTGTGATATTATTGATAAAAACAGCATTCGAAAACATTAAAACCTAAGATTTATTTTGTTATGTTGTATTGCTTATTACAAGACATGTGAATCATTTTCAAAGTAATAATACATCTTATCTTAGGCATAGATATAGAATTTTGGAAGCACGATGGTGTTGAATGACTTAATGACTAGCTTTAGGCTCAGTTTGGTTCAGACGTGGACAGGTTAAATCTTCCATTCATATTTCATCAAAATGTGCAGTAGGTCAACATTTTCGGAAATACGCTTTTCTGAAAAGATTGATTCCACTATTGTGTGTTAAATATGAAACGGGAACCCGCAGACACTTAGCTAGCTTAGCGTACCACAAACAATGGAAATAAGGAAACTGGTCCTGCTGACCCGTTCTGAAGCTCCCTGACGGTGCCCTGGTCGTGCATCGGTGCCAGTGGACGGAGCCCCTGACTTTTTTCATATTTTCGTCATTTTTACAGTGTTAAACGGACATGTTTATGGATATTATTTTGTGGTTTCATGTTATTTGCCCCTTTTATTTATTTACTTTCTTATTGTCTTTCCTTACGTTTCACATACGTAGCTCACACACAAACACCTACACAAACACACAAACACACACACACACCGACATCACTCCGTTCTCCCATACACTGACATGATGTTAGCTGACCTGTATTCAGTGTTCTTGTTATTCTGTTTATGTATTGTCTCTTGTCTTGCATTAATATATATATATATATATATATGCAAAGAATGTGAAACTGCAAAAATGATATATCTAAAACATATATCTGTAAAACCAAAACACATGTTTTATACACAGATACAACATGTTAATTATTGAACTTTAGAGGTGGAGGTAGATGGATTTTGTCATCTTTAAACAGAGCCAGACTAGCTGTTTATTGTCTTTATGCTAAACTAAGCTAACCGGCTGCTTCCTCCAACTTCATATTGAACGTACAGAATTGAGAGAGGTTTTGATCTTCTCATCTAACTTTTAAGACAAAACGAATGAGCCTTTTTCCCAAAATGTAACTGTAAATGTAACAAAACTATTCCCTTCAGACCACCTTAAGCTATATCTGCTGACTCACAATCCCATCAATACCTCTGTGCATACAGCTGAAAGAGCTATTGAAACGCGGCTTCTGCCATCTGTTGCGTGTCTGCCTAACAAAGTTATTGCGCAACGTAAATTAAAACACAATTTCACTTAAGCATTTGTTTTTTGTGTCACATTACATCTATGACCAACTTGCAAATTGATTTTTAATGCCGAAGCCAAATTCTAACTAGAAATGTTGATGAGCTAAGTGAGCTAAGTAGCTGAGTAAATAAAGAAATAATTAGAGGCCAAGAGTCTCTAATCAAAATATGACGCTATTTACACTGATCGAACTCTGAGTCTGAAAAGGGGCCCTTTAAGAATCTTTGAAATCAACTCTTTTACTCAATAAACTCTTAGATTAAAGCAATCAGGCAAACATTGGACCATTCGAATCTGGTTAATTTTGGCTTTGCAAGGTTTTGTTTTTGCCAAAGTGCCTTAAGATGTGGCCAATCCACATGATCAATCAACATTTAGTTTCATGCTTGACACATTCTAATCATCAATGCTTTGGAAGCTGAAGGTCCACTACCACTGCTGATCTTCGACACACACAGAGTCCATAGGACCAACATTTCCAACTTATGGCTCATGTTTTACATCCTTTTGAAGGCCTTGGAGAGGCATATTCATGGTTCTGTGCAGAGGTCAGGTTTCAGCCTTTATTGCCTAGGTAAAGAAAACACACTGAAGAATGTTTCAGGCCTGAATGATTGTCAGCTTTAACAGTGGCGTATAGACAAAACAGGAAGGCCCCTGGTGATTTTTTATTACCAGGAATCACTAACAGCGCCAGAGACTCTCCTCTTATAAAACACACTGTATAACCTTGCACGATTCTTTGCTCTGATTGGTTGGCGTGTTGTCATTAATAATCGAATGTTCTGTGGTTGAACTCATAATGTGAATGGGGCCCTATGCTACTGTTCATATCACATGGTGAGAGAGATCCCGAGGAGTCTGAGGTTTTGTGTGATCCTCCTCTGTGTACTGGTAACTATTTTGACAGTCTTTGCATTTCAGTGGGGCTATTACTTCATGGTATGTATGCTGCTGTTTGTGTTGGCAAAGGTTTTCCAGTTGATCCCTTTGTGCAGGATGCTGCCTGTTTGGGATTGTTTGACATTAGAACCCATTCAGTTGCCTGGCAGGCAGGTTAAGCTAAAACAAAGCCAACTTGGGCAGCTGTCCCACACCACAGCTGGGAGGGACAGTGCTCTGTGTGGACACGGTCCACAGCACAGCTTGGCACTGATTATGAGGTAATAGGAACATTACCGAGATGTTCACAATGATGGGATTTTAAGCAGCAGGATGAACTGGAGTTGCCAGTATGTCTCTGCTATCCCTTCATTTTCTAGTGGTCATGACAATTTAGACGTAATAGAGGGTAGTGAAAGGATAATAGTTACATCTGTGCAGTCACAATTTAAATTATTCTCTGCTCCAAATTCAGGCGGCAGCATGAAATGGCTGTTCAGTGCTGAAATGATTCCTTTTGTAAGTGTTGACTGTAAGTATCTTGCATGCATTTCTTGAACTAATGCGCACACATTTTTGACGTTGCCAAATCTTCCAGCTGTGTGCAGCAGGACAGTTGCCAAAGAAGACACAAAAGCACATTGGCACAACGATCTCTTGAAATTTGTGGCGTCTTACTGAAGGCTGGGTGAGTCTCTGATAAGTATTGTCACATCTGTTGAGCACTTGTCTGGAACATAGATATGACCTTTTCAGGAAGTATGGAATTCATTATGCTTAAATCAATCACATGATATTTTTTGCTTTAATTATTGTCAGTTATTTGCAGTGGGTCATATTAGTCATAATCAATGAACTATAGATCTTTGACCGCTCAGCGACTGGTGAGCAACATAGAGATCATTTCTGAAGACAGATGGGGTTAAATGACATTAGCTGTATTTAATCTAATTTGCAGTCATTTGTTGATGTTCAACACAGGGTATGTGGAAAGAAAATATTTAAAGTGATAACAGGTAGCCTGCTGTCTCTGCTCATTATACATCTCAATTTCACTGGGTGTAGAGCCAAGAATCATACATCAGCCCGACTGAAGAATAAATACACCCTGACCTGAATGCACTACCAGGGTCCGCACACCACTGGATAAACGTCATATCATTTTAAGATGGTATATTCCAGGCATGGAAAGGTTATTAAAAATGATCAAATGTATACGTTTGGTAGAAAAGCCATACATTTTTATTCCATTCTGTTTTTGAATGCTGTTGAATTTTGGCTTATTTTGAAATAGACCAGACCTGTTGGTTGCACAATTTTTTCACAATTCCTTTTTCACAGAGGTAAAATAACAAACACACACACACACACACACACACACACACACACACACACACACACACACACACACACACACACACACACACACACACACACACACACAGAAAGAGAGAGAGAGAGATCAAGGTCTTCTAACTAATGCAATCCTACCAGAGTGCCAGGAGTAGGTGGTGAAATCCCATGTTTGGAGGCAGGAGGTCATGCTTGTTATTTTTGAGAGGATCAGGCCCTGTGTTACTGAGGCCTTACTGATGTATTTTATATAGTGCAGACAGGTCCCCCTGGTTTTACAAGAGCCCTAAGCACCGACACTGTAGTTGTCAGCTCAACCCCTCCAGAGCTGGGCCTCTGAGACAGGTTTGTGAAGGCCCCACAGGTCACTGAAATTTAGAGTGAAGGACGGATACATTTGTTGTATAGATGATTTTAATTATGTATGTCTCTGCACTGAGTTTGATGGTGTAATAGATAGTGACTGGATTACATGTCGTCAATCAACCAGTCCACTTCCTGTTTATGTCCAGAGCCATGTTGCCGGAAACTTTAAATCACAATAGCCAAGTACAAAGCATCTCTGTATTGGAGAAGGTGGTTTTCTTCAATCTCTGACTCTAGGAAGTACTGTGTGTCAGGAAGTAGGAAAAGTTGAGCACTATTCTTTAAAAGCCTAATTATCTCCCAAAATGTAAAAAATACTATGTCAAAGGAATTTGTATTTGTGCGGTGCAATTACTCGATACAGTTTGGGAAACCATTGGACTATATAATTAAAATCTTGCAATGAGAAAATCAAATGAATAATTTGGTCCTGCAAGTGTCCCAGTAAGCTGTGACAGTGGGTCAGCATGCACAATACCAGTACCCTGAAACAGCTAAATGTAATCATTCATTTAATTATTTCCCCTGTGCCACATCAAAATGTCTTCTGTGAGTAAAGCCCATTGCAAGCTGTGCCATAAGAAATGAATCATTTCTTTATACACCTGCTTCCAGCAGTGTTTTAGTGTCTATATAATGGACTGTTTTTATGGCAGTATTTTACTTACATCTTCCACAAAAAATATAATTCCCTCATATTATTTTTCCACAGTAGAAATAACAGTGGAAGATGACACTACAGTAAGTCATTTACTTTGGACTGTTATAAATGTCTCAAAATGTGCTGCCTGTCGACCTGAACTCCGGTCTATGTTCCCGTAAATGTCAGTGCTGCAATAAAATTTTAACTTAGTATATTAAAATGACTCAAAAGATTAACATTGAATTTAGTGAATGAAATGAATGAACTACTTTAAATCAAAGGGACATGTTCAGCTGGAAGCAAAGAAGAAAAAAACAATGTTAAACACTCCCTCTTTTTGACTTATGACAACATCACTAATGATAACAATTATGATCCCACAATAGAGGAATCCACTCAGTGGCCCTATGAAGATGACTGGCTTGTCCTGCTGCAATCTATCACATGCTGGCATTGTGTTCAGACAGACTGATTGCATTTAACAGCCCCTGAATCATCTCAGATTGACGCACAGTGGCAAGGCACTACTAACAGCCCTCTGCTCTCATTCTCTTTAGATACACTGCAGCGTGGTGATGAGCCGATTAAATGAGATTTGAGTGTTTTCCAGTTGCAGTTTCCAGCTCACGTCCTCTTCTTAATGTATTATAGTACATACCTGTCACCGCTTCATAACAAAGTTGGCAGATCCCACCAAGGAAGATAAGCTGAGATGGCTTCTCCCACACCACCTGAGTGTGTTTGATAGTGTAACCAGAGGCAGCGATGCTATCAGGTGCTGCGGTGGAAAAGACTCCATGCTTTGGCAAAAGTTGAGAGGATTTGTGTGCCGACAAGCAGTGTGTCCTGTCTCTCTCTTGTGCACACAAACCTGCTCATCAGCTATTTTAATTCCTTTAGTTTCTTAAATGAACACAGACGCCTGCATATGCACTACCATGCAGGCACATACACACACACACACACACACACACACACACACACACACACACACACACACACACACACACATACATACACAATAATTGCCTGAGTCCTAGTTGATTACAGTGTGCTGAATGTGGCAGAGGTGGTAGTTGTCGGTCTTTGTCCTGCTTTGAGGTAACTGCATTGCTGGAGTTGTGGGTGGGCCTGCAAGATTGTCATGCTTGGCAGATGGTAATTTGGGGTTGAGTCTGTGGTTAGTATTGGGGTAAGGATATAAGTTATGGCTGGTGTTGGTTTGACTAGGAGGAAGTCAGAAGAAGGGAACGGTAGCTCAAGCCCTGTCTCTACTGCAGATGAGAAAGCTCTGTGGTTTCCTCCTCTTGTCACTCTTTCCTTTCTTCATTCTTCCTGTTTTAGTGTGTGTTCCCGGGTTCGTTGGAGGAAAAAGGGAAAATGAGAAGGACATAGAACAAATAGGGAATACTAAGAGACAGACAGAGAGTGAGACAGAGGGGTAGAGAGGAGGGAACAGAACAGGGCAGGAACCAGGGAGAGGTAGTGTTTGAAGTTAAACAAAACGGGTCCGTATCCTGAGGAAGTGACTGTTGCCAAAGACAGGGATAAAGATGGGACTGTTCCTCATGGTCTGTGAGTGCACATGATTACATGTGTACTCTATGGATGTGTGTGTGTGTGTGTGTGTGTGTGTGTGTGTGTGTGTGTGTGTGTGTGTGTGTGTGTTTCTGTTCGATAATGACACCGTCCAACAACACAAACCCCATACTTCAGCGTGCAGCCATGGCTCATTTTCACTTCTCATTTTTCCCTTCACCATCACATCACATTTGTGCTCTCTGCCTAGCCCTCCGCTTAGCCCTAAGGGTAATGAATTAAGCTCTCTAAAGGTCTGCATTCACTGCTCGTCTGGTCAAAGCCCAGAGGGGGGGGGGGGGGGGGGGGGGGGGAGCTGATTGGGTGCTAACAAGGAGCACTTTATGGATTTCAGATAACATCGCTGTGCCTGAGAAATAGTGCTTCAGGTTCTCCAGGGTCATATTAGTTTAAATAATTTGAGATGGGGCATGTGTGTGAGGTCTTTCCTATTTCTAGGTCATGAGGACAAATTTTAAATTGAGGGTGTTTTTGGAAAGTGGAGATTTTGGCTGGTCTTCACTTCCTCAAAGGGTTGTTTGAGGGTTAAGACTTGGTTTTAGTTCAGTTAAAAGAGAGGTGGTCCACATTCCTATTAAGGGGAGGGCAAAGGTTTGGGTACGGTATCTACTATAGTTGTGAGGTTAAGGTTAAGATTGATGGCTAGGGAAAGGATTATGTAAAAAAAAAGGGTCCTCACAAGTATAGCATTATGTGTGTGTTGGTGTTCCTGTATGGTAGTATGATGTCAGGGAGCTTAAAGCTTTCCTCACCCAAACAAGATGGATGAGCTCACATGTAAATGCATGCTTGTAGTTTGAGGTGTATTTTCATGCATGTGTGCATGTATACAAATACTTATGGTGGGACACTGAGGGTGTACAGAGTGGTATTAGCTTTGCCGTAATGACACACAGTGGTGGAATACCACAGCCACCCAGAAGAAAGTCACCCAGTGAAGCTGCTCGGGGCACAAGACACTCAGAGATTACACCTTAGTGTGAGTGTGGCTGTGGGGTGTGTAGGCACTCCCACCTCAGTCTAGAGTAGTCTAGACTCTCTAACAGCCCTGTTGGGGAACGGCTAATCAACACTGATGAAGCGGTGGAAATAAAAGAGAGCAGGGAGCAAAAAAGGTCACACAGGAGATTTAAGAATGAGAGACAGCATCAAAACTCCTGAAAGACAGAGCTCTGGAGAGGCCATGAAGCATGAAACCACTGGCAACATTACGGATGCGCTAAAGTTTATCTGTCTTGGAATGATTATCGACTTCCCTGTAGATATTCAAATAGGAATCAGTGCGGTCTGGGTATGATGCGAGTGGTGAAACTTTCACAAAAAAGATTTTATGATTGGGGGCTTCGGCCCTCTCAGCAGATGAACATGATGAATTATGCTCGGCTGACTGCCAATCAGTATTGACTGTCCTCCCTCTTGTTCCGAAAAGTCTTTTGTTTTCTCTGAGCTGTCAGACAAACTTCATGCAGGTTTTGGAAGGCTTTCAAACCGAGGACCACATGCCTGTCAGACTGGATGAGAGAAAAAAATGATTTCAAAACCACATCTGATAAGTGAATGCACATCTGTTAAATAGCATGAATAACTCATGTGCTTGTGTTTTTGTGTGTATGGATACTATATGGATACTTTATGCCTCTCTATGGGTCCTTGTGTGCAATTATATAAGAGCTATTTTGGGCTAAACCTTTTGCTCAACATGTTTTTCCCTCACTATTAAGGCTTTACTGCCTGCTGTGACTCAGAGACTTTGAGAGGATGGTAGATAATGTCCTGTGTGTTCAGTAATTACGAAGTCCAGCCAAACTGTTGCTCATTCATATAAAAGTTACTTTTCGACCCACTTCTTAGTTGGCATGTTTAAACTTTTCAGGCACATATTTAGGAGCACAGACATTTACTTTGGCACTGGATGACTATAATGTGTATAGTGTGTGCGTGTTTTTTGTTCAGGAAATAACGTTATATTCTAATGCACCGTCAGAGATGAATCTGTTTTGTTATTTGTGTGATAGGCACAAGATCTCCACCTGATTACCTGGCTCATATGGAGAACTCAGCTGTTCAGGTGCATGGGTGTCTACTTATGTCTCGGAGATTCGTAATTACAGAGATTGATGGACAATGATGAACATCAGTATTTTAGTTCTGGTGTGCGCCTGGCTGGAGCAGAACTGCGGTCTGGTTTTTACTTTGTGTTTATGATTTTGGCTGTGTGGGTTGCGTGTTTGTGTCTGGATAACAGCATTGCCCACAGGCTTGAGCGTGATAGAGGGGTTCACCAATGCACAGCCAGAGGTCCTTAGGTTTGTGGACTAGAATGTTTTGATGGTTTGTATTATCTGGACCGAGAGCCCAAAATCTCACGAGCCCTTGGTGGGCTAAGAGATGTGTGTGCTGTGAGGCCTGTTTGCTCATGTATGCGGCAAGGGGAGATGTCATGGACACTTAAAAGATGTTGGGAGCTCCAGAGGAACATAAAAACTCAGAACACATTAGCGAACCCCCTCCTGGAACTGTTTAGACTTACGTCTGTTTTCGCTTTTTGCAATAAGCAGAAACACACAGAAAAGGACGTGCAGTGACGTACATATGTGTAAGGCAAGGGCATCAGACTGTCTGAATTAAAAGTAGAATGAGTGTGTCAAGTTTTCCAGAAAAGAATATTGTAACAAGTTGAGAATGTCATCAATGGTCCATGGAATTGATTCTATAGGTCCACACGGGGTGCTAATGCAGCAGAAAGGTCATGGCAAGACCATGCAGATGAAAAACCTGTTGGCCATTGAAAGCAATTCTCCAGACGGTGGTGAGTCAATGGCTGTTGATTTGACGGTTAACAGTTACCATTCCATATGAGTCAAACATATCTGGCTTTGCTTGGGTGAGATGTTTGTTGGTAATACAATAGAGTTGTTGCGAAAGTCTGTAAAATGGGATTATACCTTTTGATATGTGCCTTTGTACGCATGCAGTTTTGTGTGATTCGTCATTGTTCGAGGAAATGAGGGCATTTGTTGTTGATGGTGTATTTGTGAACTGAATTACCCTTCATATTAGTTTGTTTTCATCCTGTTGGCTTGTTTAATTAACTCTCCTGCCATTTCAGATCCTACCATTCACACCTGATCACCTCTCATTCCCCTCACCTGCTCCTCCACACCCATCTCACCTGCAGCCCATTCCCTCATTAGTCCCTCACCATTTAGGTCCCCTCACTTGCACTTGTTCCCTGCCAGATTGTCTCGTGTGTTATTGCCAAGTTCTCCAGCGTATCTTTATATTATTCCTGATCTGCCTGTGCCGACCCTGATCTGCCTGTTTTCCACCTTGGATTTTTGCCTGCCCCTTATTGGATTTGTTCGCCTGTTTGACTGACCCCCCGGTTTTGACCCCGCCTGAACTTAAGTCAAAGAACTAAACTTGTATTTTGTCTCAGAGTTGTGCTTTTGGGTTCAAGTATCTGTAATCCTTACAATTTGACTGAGAAGAGCACAGATTATACAGGATCTGCTTTCTGCTCTGGATGAGAGAACACAGGGAGGGTGGGACTGAAAAACTGGCAGCGTGAATGAGAAGTGGGGACATCTGGTGTGGTTGTATATTTACCCAGTGCGGAAGTGACAAAACTGTTTTCTTTCATCTGTTGGCTGAACGGGTTTATTTGTCCAATCAATGCTTTAATCCCATTCCTCTGTCTTTGTACCACTGTTTTCCTTCTTCCATTCCAGTTTGTTTTTGTAATGACTGCTGGAACCTGAACAAAGACGCTGCGCATACATAAGGAAACCACATATAGTGTCAGACAGTCTTTTGGGAGAGTGTAACACAGGACTGATCCCTTTTTATATGAATCACTTCACATAAAAAATGAGCGATGGAACTGAAACATCTTCTAGATTAATTATGTGAAACAGATATAACTACTGTATCAGCCACAGGTTGACCGTGACACATGAAGTGCTTCAGAGAAGACTTTTTTTTTTTTTTTTTTATGCCAACTAGTATCTCACTGGTTCCCTCATCAAAAAACAAATGGGATTTCTTCATTGGATTATTGCAGAAAATAAGCTGTGTGGCAAATGTTTGATACTTACGAGTTTTGTTCAGGAAGATAATCTTCACAAATGAACACCACTATTATTATTTTGGAATTGTGAATGTAATCCCCGGTAGTAAAACATTAGGCTATAAACGACGGTTGCATGAACGTGATTATACACAACGAGGCTTTAAAGGCTGACTAGTCAGTGTGATGATGATTTTTAGGTCTCATTTAGCCACTTGTTTGCCACCACCTTTTTGACGACGCATAAAAGCTTCAAAATTCACGTGAGGGGTATCTACTGACATATATCATAGAACAGAACGTTAAAATATCTTAACCTTGTGTTAACCACAGACCTTTTTTCATGTATCTAACCAAAAACCCTTTCAAAAAACCCTCCGACTTCGGAACAAGGGAACTGAAAGTGAAACGACGCTAACTCATTTCCTGGTTTCAGAACTCATTCCTGCCTTTATCCTTAATGACCCCGATTCACTAAATTCACATTCAATGTAAGTGAGTAAAGCTTTTTCTCATTTAATCATTACTTGAGCGTATATCACATTTTCAATTGCCTAACTTTAAAGAAATAGTTCAACATTTTGGGAATTACACTTACCAGCTTTCTTTACAAGAGACTCATGTCTGTACAGAAAGTATGGAGCTAGTGCTTGCAGGTGATTAGCTTAGCTTACCATAAATACTTGAACATCCCTCTTAAACTGCTCACAACTCGTAGACCAAACCTGCGATGATGGGTCACAGGTATGCATTGGTGAGCTCTAAAATGCCATGAGTCAGAAAGGTTGATAAGCACTGACCTAAACCTTAAGGCCCTCATGTACTCTAAAATGGACATGGATGTGGACAGCAGGGCAGACATCTGACACATGTGGTTCTCTTTAAACAACAGTGTCCACGCATGTGCACAAATGCAGTAATACATTTTGGACTGACCATATACATCTGTGCAGATCTGGGCGGACATGAGGAGATGACATAATATAGTATAATTTAAACCATATAATTTGAGTTTCACCCTTCCTCACCTAGAAATTATTACTTTAGTTGCCTTACCTACTGCAATCTAAGCTCGTTGCACACATCTCAGATTTGTTCTTTGATTCCAATATCTGTTACAGACTTTTTTCACAGCAGACATTTTGGCATGTCATGACAGGGAAAACACAGGTGTTATTAAGGCTGGGCAATAATTCAATATGATGATTCCTCATATCACAATGAAATAATTTACAGAGATATTGTAATAAACAATTACATCTTCCAAATGAAAATAACAAGCACATACTAAAGTTTCTTAGAAAATCGTATCACTTTGCACTTATTAAGTTCTTCATTAAATGATAAAATACTAAATTGTCAAGTATTTAATTCACATACATACAAGAGTACAAGAAGAAAACATGCTATATTGTGATGTATTTTATTATCAAGATATAAAATAACGTATATCTTGATTGAAGATTTTGGCCAAATTGCTCAGCCTAAGGTGTAATTGCTTACATTAAGAACAAATTCATTCCATTTAGGTGAGCTATTTCCAGAGTCCTGGTATTGTGCATGCTAGCTCACTGACATGGCTTACTGGGGCTCTTGATGGCACTGAGCCATGGTTAACACATTTTATTTTACACCTGTGCTGTTCCTGCTATGAGTCCAAGTAAAAAGGTCTATTGAGCCCACTGATTCCCCGACACGGACACACCTAAAATGAGGACAGCCATTATTGATGCTATTTGTTACACCCCTGCTTTTCCTGCTATGGCTTGTCAGAATGTGTGCTGTGCAAAAAGGCATTAAGTCACATAACCCTGTTGCAGTGGAAACACATGATGGCATAACATCTCTCCACAACATGAAATATGAGTTTCAGAGTTCGTGCTCTTTTCATGACAGTTACTGTGTTGCCTTGCAGAATCATAAATTGTGTACAACAAGTGACTTATGAATAGAGTCGTTATCTAAATCTTCTTTGCATGATATCTTCTGAGTGGAAACCCTGTGCAGCTGTTATACATCCTGTTAATCTATTTCTTTCTTCTTTTTTTTTTTTTGCGTCGCTGTGCAAAACCGTGAACTCTGAGAGTCCCCCAGCTCACAGATCACATTGACTGTTTAGATTAAGTATAGCACTATTTGGCCTTCACAATGCAGCCACACTCCAGCAGGGTTTTCCCCCTGCTAAATTCATTGAGAAATGTTTACCTTTACACTCTAACATGCATGGGTGGTCCCAGAGCACGAGGTTAATGGACATACGTTGCAGGTGCTCTGCTGTGTGTGTACAGATGCAAACTCAAAAACATAGAAGTGCCGAGGTGTGAAACAGAAAACCAAGCTTAAATACTAAAAAAGAAGCTGGCTATTACCTTCCACTGTGAAGATGGTTATAATTTATATGAAACCTTTGGTATGTGACACAATATGTGGCGCAGATGTTGAAGAGCTTTCGAACATGAACCAAAAGCATTTCTTATGTCTTTCTGTGTGAGTGTTTTGCTTGTATTCCTGTGCATGTATTTAGGTTTACTTCACAGAGGATCACAGTTTTTTTTATGATTTACTCTTTTGTTGTATTGTGATTTACTCTTGATGCAGGATTATCATCTTTATACATGATCAGTCTAGACATGGTGTCAGCTTGTAAATAAACAAACCACAAATGTCTCATTGCTCGTTGCTGGTTTGTTTGTATAAGTTGTGTACACTGGTGATTTTTATGATAATCTGCACTTCTGCTGTCTTCCTGCTAGTAGTTTTGCTCCTATCAAAATAAAAAACTGTACACGTGACCTGTCGGAGGTTCAGGATCTTTCTTAAGGACAATTAACTGGGGCACAAAATGTAGCTTTCATCAACTTGAACCTGGGAACTTTGCATGTGCTTTTAAAACATTTGCGATAACAATTTCTGGATTATTTTACAGCCAATATGATCATTAAGGGGTTAAGTTGCACTTCTGTGTCTACTTTAAGCTCACTTGGTGCATTTAATGGATATAAAGGGTTGGATTCATGCTTTTGTTTAGGATATAAATATCTTGTGGCTACTTTGTGATGAATCCTTGGCAGTTGGTTTATTTGGTTTATGTCTAAGATTTCTTTTTTTTCAAAGTGTCTGGACATTTGCATGTCTGGCTTTGATGGTTTTTAAGTCTGTGTGGCTCCTCGTTGACCATTGGGTCTTAGTAAGCGTCTTGAAGTGGCGGATGATCAATTCTTTGATGACTCATGTTAAGCTGTGAGTCATGGGAAGGAACATGTTGCGATGCCCAATCTTAGTCAGCAACCATTGAAAAACTCTGCAGGGTTCCACCTACACCCCCAGAAATAGGAATAACATTACAAATGCTGATTTACATAGACACATGTCTGGTAAAAATAAGCAGTCTTAGAAGTTCCCAGAGACACAACACACATTACTCACAGTCTAACTTCTTTTGTTCCTTTGTTCTTTGGGTGTTTTGTCTTTTATTCTCCTTAACTCTGTTCAGGTTGAGGCCACATGTGCATTGCAGAGCTTTGAAACTGCGTAGGATTAATCTTGTCTGTCTAGTTGGATTCAGGTGGAATCAGGACATGGCACTGCTTGGGCCTCTGACTTTCTAACCAACAGTTGTTTTTCATCCAAAATGTCCATGCAAATACAAATATGTTCAGTAAAAAACATGAATGGAGTTTAAACATTTTGATCAAATGTCCACACAATGACAATTTTAAGCAATGCTGGAGTATGTCAGGTGATGATTGGTAGTGGAAATACAGTTTTGATGTTGATGATGAGTTTGCAATATTTCTCACATCATCCCACTATGCTTTTAAAGATGCCAGATGGCAAACAGCACTGTATGCACTGTTCATGAGGTACTGTTGTGCATTCATTTGGACAGGACAATATTACTAAATGTCTGGCTTTATTGTTGTCTTCAGACAGCATGAAAGTTGACTAATACCATCTGCCATACAAGCAGAATCACAAATTGTCCATGACTAATCAATTCTGAGAGGCCTTCTATTTTAATTGTAAGTGTGTTTTTGGTTATCTGATGTTTTGCCAGTTTATTCTTTTCAACCGATGTGATGAAAACACACCTCATTTGTGGTATATTTCTTACAACACCTAAACATGTTTGCATGAACTTGGTTTTACTGTACAACTTACTGTATATGTCAGTTTGTGTCTCTTCTGCATACTTCATAGGCTGCAAATAGATGCAAAGGTGCACCATTAACATTCACTTCCTATAGCAATTTCCCTGTCCTTTAACCAAGTCGCCAGGTTTAGGCGAACACTGTGAGAGTCATAGTTTAATCCAAGCTTCTCTGTTTAATTCTTTCCAGGAGGTGAAAGAAGGCCTTTAGTGGTAAACCTCTCGTAGTTTGAGAAAGAATAAAAAGTAAACATTGTGAATAAATAAATAAAACTGTAAAAAAAGCACTATAGAGGAAGTTTTAATATACGCTCTTTGTTACTTTTTTTTTTATTTCCAACTGAAAGTGGAAAACTGCTCCAATATCAAAGGCAATCACAGAGGAAAACAAAAATATAGAGTTCACAAAATAGCCTCAGAAATACCCTGATTTCTTTTCCAAGACCACAGATTGACATTTTATGAACTGTATTTACCCTGATCTACTCTCTTTTTTTGTTTATAGGTGGCATCTCTTTCACACAAAGGCTGACTGACAAATGATGCAATCAACGGTAAGAACCACACACACATGGTCTAATCCTTTTTAACTTGTGACTTACAAAGAAACAGTATTATAAAGAAACAATATCTTTTGGGTTTTGCATGTATTTTCAAGAGATTTCACAGTGTTTAATATAAAAATGTCTTCCATGGGTGATAATTTGTCTGCATCTTTTTGTCCACACAATAACGCCCATCCCTGACCACAGCCAATAGGGGATAATGCATGGTTGACGCTTAGCCCCTCCCTGTGAGATGTAAATCTTGTTTTTCTCTGCTGACCACCATGCTCCCAGGAAAAGACAACAGCCTTCCAAATGACACGGTTGTAGACTTCCGATTACAGCCCTGTCACTTACTCTACCGACGTGTAAACACATGATGGAAAGACGGACAGAGTGAGAGAGACAGTTAGAGAGGGAGAGGGAGAGAGAGCTGCTGGGGTGCGTGGGTTGCTTTTTGTTTGCCTCCAAGTCAGACCTTTGGTTAGAAGGGCTAACATAAAAGAGTTAGACATGATGCCTTTAGTTAAGCTGTCTCACTGCACAAGCCAATTGGCTTGCAAGGGGCTGAGTAAACATAAAACATGAGTCATTTCATTTTCGAGAGGTCATTACATTGTGTTTATATTTTACTTCTGTTTTCTTAAATATCTTGTCTTGTTGAAAGCAGCGGCAGCATCTATGGCTGTAATCTGGAAACATCCCTGTGTCACATTGCATCTTACTTTCTGAGTCACATACTGCAGTGGCTCCTTCAAAAGATGTTTAAAATTATAACTTTTTTTAATTATGGCATTCTAAATTATTATCACAATAGTTTTAGCCATCCATAGCGTCTTACTGTGGCCTGTGAGAAGACAGTCCTAGCGTTGGCTTTTCTCTTGGCCTCCTGACCAAAAGTGTGATAATTTTAGACTCAAGTCTCTCACATGGTCTGGAGCAAGGACGGCATTTGGAAATAAACTTGGAATTTAGCTTAATTGCAGTTTACGGATTTAGGAGGGGCAGCGTTCTCTTCTTTATTTTCTTGCATAAATAGAGAGTGACTGGAGGCCAGAGACATGAGGTTTCAAAGCCACAAAAGAGGTTAAAGAACGTCAGAGGCAGTGAGGACACTTTTGAGCCTGGCTCCTTCGCTCTCCCTCAGGCTTAGCCATTCTCTGCCCCTAATGCAGGATCCTTCTCTCTACTCACCAAATTCATCACATTTATTATTCCCCCAGGCTTTTAGGTCTCCGCAGTAAAACTAGACTGTTAGTTTTTAACTGGTTTATGCACAGCCAAGTTACAATGTTGTTTTTTTTCAGCTGTTAATTTTTGCTGTAGTATATTCGAGAGGTTTCTGCTGTGAATTATCCCCATTATGCTTCAGCAAGATCTCTTAAATGCAAATGATTTGGTCCTCAAACTTTGACAGCTTCTTTGCACACACTTTTTGGGTCCAGATATTACCCATGACCTCATTGTGTGTAATTGCTCCATATCTTCATAATCCTTTCCATTTTTCGTAAACTGACTCCCTTACCTGATAAATGTATTTCTTTCTGTTTGTTCACTTCTGAGAGAATGAAGAAATTGTGATAAACATTTCAGGATTTGTTGAATGATGTAACAGCGCGGTGTGATTTATAGCTTATGAAAATGATATCATGGAATCATCAGAACGAGGGAGAAGATGTAATGGATGTGTTTCGGGTGAGGTTCCAGGGGACAGGACATAAACTGTGAGCCACGACAACATATCAAGAATCGCCTCGCTTCCGCACTTGCTGCTTGGTCTCTGGGTGTGAATGATTGAGTATCTGAGCCTCCCTCATGATCAACGTTGCCGGGATGCTAGAGATTACGTTGAGATAAATCTAACATTAAAACAAATAGTTGGACCCTTGTGTTATTGTAAACCTTTACAGATACAAACACACACTAGAATACATATGTACACTCGCATGTATGCAACGGCACACACGCACGTTGGAAGGAAAGCCCTGTGCAGCCAAAAAATAAAAGCCATATTCAGGAGACAAATGATTATTGGCACGCTCTGCTGGAAAGTATGCCATCCAAACTGCAGCATGTCCACATTAGCTAGAGGCCATCACTGCCCCAGACCTCACTTCAAAGAGGAGGCAGATCAAACTCAAGAAAACAAGACCTCGACATGGGGCGTGCATCACTGTAGAATAGGGGCTGGTAGACGGGTATCTGGGTGATGAAGAGGCTTGCTGGAAAGAATAAGTAAGATTCAAGAAATGAGACCATGGGCCTTGGGATAGGATGAGCATGTAAGATTTTGAGTAGTCCCAAAGGATAAGCGTAAGACGGTGTGTGACTTGGGGCTGAGTGATTGTGGGAGGTAATGGTGAGTAACTGGGGTCTATGGAAAAATGTGTTTTGTAGAAAAACAGGACAAAGGGAGGAAGGATGGAAAGAATGAATCGTCACAGAAATGATTAATTTCCCTGGTGGCAATTTTAGGTCAATTGATAATCTATGGGTGTAAAAGTTCATGGATTAGTAGATTTCTTTACAAGCATGAATCATTGAGTGGTGTGAATAAAATACAAGTACACGTGTGAATGAGTCATTATAGCTGTTACCTCCGGTAGTCTCCAACTGCTCAAACTCTCGGGCTGTGCAGCTAAAGATATTCTTAGTTGAGTTACATTTTTTTTGGTCAATTTATCAATTAATTGATTTAATCGACAAATCTGTAAAACTGTCTTTCACCACAAAGAATTGTACCAATGCACCACTTTAAAATAAGCATTAGAGCGACTAATCAACTAAAAAGATCTTAGTTGACTTTGAGGAAAACGACTGAGAGGGGGCCCCCCTTAAAGCAAAAGAATAATCATTATTATTATTATTGTTATTATTATCATGCGGCTTTTATGGACTGAAAGGTTAATATATTGAAAAAGAACCAATACAGACATGATGTGTTCTGAGTTTGTCGCTCCACAGAAAAGTATATGAAATTAGATTTCAAAATCAGATGTTTTCATTCATTATTTTCTACACTGTGTTCAGAAACAAATCTCAGATTTTACATTACACGGACAATAGAGATTTCAACGTGTCACATGCCTCAAGTCAGTGTTTTCCTTTTCAGTATTAAGACCCAGATCTTTCTCTAAATGAAATCAAGTGTTCCAAACCATAACCCATAACCGTGTTTCACCTCCCCAACCTTAAGCAGGTGCCTTGCCTTGCCTAAACATAAAAATAACCAGACCAGAAGTCTATACTTATGCTAGCAGCTAACAGTAGCATCCCAACATGCTCACAGTGCTAATGCTAACATGCTGATGTTTTGCAGGTATGTTTACCATGTTCACCATCTTAGTTTAGCATGTTACCATGCTAACGTTTTGCTGATTAACACTGAACACAAAGTACAGCTAAGGCTGATGGGAATGAAAAGGGATCACAAAAGTAAATTCTTCCTTCTGTCTGTAGGGAGCACAGATGTCCATACCAAATTTCAGGGCACAGACATCCAAAAACCTAAAGCTCAATCATTAATTGACAGCACCAGATGATGGATATGTACGTAAGTTGTTTGAGACATGTTTGGATCTTTAAGATCAGCCGTAGTGAAAACGACACTCTGCTTCTCTCTACCTAAACCTGTTATTACGCTTTTGTAACTTATGTATTGTAATCCATACCTGTCCTGTTTTTGACATCTGTAACTGCAGTGTATAAGCGTCTGTCATTCCAACATTTCATCTGTAGTATTTCATGTTTAGCATCCAGAGGAGGCTCTTTTCAGTGAAGTCCGTTTAACCTGTCAGCGTGATGGTTGGGGAACACTTTGCAAAGGAATGGTGTGAGCCACTTTTGAAACTGTGTTTGTTCTTCCTGTTCACTAGCCGTCCTCTCCTTGAGAGCATGCTGCGTGACTGACAGGCCAGAGTGATCCTGGGGTCACGAGGCGTGTAGACCTGAACGGTAGAATCCAGTGTCATGACCGGACTTGCAGGCTGACATTTCAGTCTAATGTTTGCTGGTGACTGACATGTAGTTTATTAATATAAGAGGGGTGGGATCTGTGACCCAGATCACATAAAACTTTGTGACGAATCAATCAGTTACACTTTTCTGAACTGTGGCACACAGATCAATCTATGTCATCATAAAACATACTGTGGATTTTTTTTGAATCCCCATAACCTTCAAAATATCCAAGGACTAATCTAATTTTGTGGAAATTCACTCAACTCAACTGAAACAGTATTGGCATATGCCCTCAGCACTGTAAATGTTGTGTTCAGAGTGAATTTGTTGTCTCAACTTTTTCCATTCCTTTGAAATTCAACACAATATAAGAATCAATATTTCATATTATATTTCCATCGCTCTGTAAACACCTGTTAACTAAATATCACAACATAAGTTCCCTTCGCTAAACGGTTTTCACCATGCTTCCCTAAGATCTGACAATCTGCTGACGCACGTGGGTTTCAACAGAGCACAGGCATCTTATCCATCCTGCCAGGATACTCCTCAAGCCCTGTTCAGGTAAACAACACGCAAGCGCTCTTTTTTTTTTGTTCCCCTGAGATCCTCCAGAAACACATTAGCATGATCAAGGCTGTCCAGATGAGTAACTTTTTCCACAAGCTCACTATAAACTAGAATTTAAATCATCTCAACCAAGCCAGTGGTTTTCTATACATCCTAGAAATAGAGCTTTATGAGGTTATTACTGAGCCATGTGTGAACTAAAGTCCAGCATTGTGGTTGTGTTCTTTGTAGCGTCACAGGCTGCATATGTTTACAGGGAAGCCCAGCCCATGTTTTAAACACTGCTGGAGGCTAATTAAGGATTGTGCATCCCAGAGATGACCCCTCCGGCTCTAACCTCACCCTCACCCAAACCCAACAATGTTCAAAATCACATTCTTCCACTGCATTACTCAGAGCAGACAGTTAACTCATGCATAGTTCTAAACCAAGAGTTAACCCTTAGCTATAAACTTAAACAGGTAAATTATACGTCTCCAAAATTACAGTCTTTATGGAGCTTTGATTTTATGAACTGCAAGATGACCACAGTGAGTAATACAACAATGAGAGCTGCGTTCTAGTGAGCTGAACGTAGCAACGTAGAGGAGGAATATAATGACTACCTAGACATGTATATTATTGAAGTGGGCCATTTTCTTTAGATATTTGAATGAATGACGTGTAGTATATGCTGTATAAAGCCCTCAAGTTTAGTCACTTGAGTTACACAAGTCAATAAAAGCCACTGCAAGACAGTAGCTTCAAAGCTTACTGCACCACCTTGACCTTGAAAAATACTAACCTGTCTCTCGGCGGTCTAACCCGTCTCACTTTCCCTATTAGTGGGTGAACAATCAAGCGCTTGGTGAATTCAGCTTTACCATGATAGGAAGAGCTGACATTGTTTAATCACTGGAAATGTCATCGCAGCACATTTACGGCACATAATCTCCTGGATGAGTTTGTCCTTGTTGGTAATCATTAATTTAGTGACATGACAGTAATGTAATGGGTCTGTGCAATGAATCTCTATTGTTATACTGTATGAATGCAAAACTCCGAAGCAAATGAGCTAGAAAACATGCAAGTAGAAGCACTTGATGTCGACATTATTTTGCTGTGCATTGGTCACATTTTCTCAGTAAGGCAGCTCTTTTATAAAGCTGTCGAGAAGGTTTAGACAAACATCGTATGAGTGTCAGTTTCATATTCCTGGCCAACAGAGAACTTTCAGGGTTTTATAAGAACTGAAGTAGATTATCTTGGTTCTCTGGCTTCCCACTTTACACTTGTGTACATTACAGACAGAGATGCCACAAGCCTTATAAATGATGTATTGTAGGCCATGTTATTGATATAAATCTTTAGTTTTACAGCACAGCAGCGGTAGAAGAGCAGAACTTTATATCTTTATGCTTCAAAATGACATTTAGCATTTTACCTTGAACAATGTATATGACACCTTTTCTTCTCTTCGTTATTTATTTTGTTTATTGCTGTAGATCATAATTTCTCTTTCTTAATTCAGGAAACAATCTTGCAGCCCAAACCAAATTTCCTTGTCTAAGTGCAGCATTTGTTTAAAAAATGTATTAAAATGTCTTTGTACCGCGGCAATTACTGGCTTTGAAAAACATACTTTGAAGCTCATAGATACTGTGCTACTTTGCCCTCATACCCTACACATTACCAACTGCAAATGTGTTTATTTTGTTTCTTTAGTTGCTGATTGGGATTACATAATCCTTCTCTAAAAGCTTTTAATCACAATGTAAATGATTGTGTTGAAATTTTAATTTGTGATATTTCATTTTAAAATGTTGCTTCTACTCCCTATTACCACTTAAACTATCAGTTACCTTGACCTGTAAACCTTTTCGCAGGCTCCCCTTTTCTTGCCGTCAATCATCTCCTTAAATAACATGATATCAACGATACCATCAACCCCAAGCTAGGGCTTGTTGAGAAATCCCTGTGAAACAGTTTTACCCCGAGTCAGTCTATATTGCTTCCAGTGTGAAGTGAGATCATCACCAATTTCTGCACATATTCAGGGACATACTGTACATGTAGACCCACAGCCACAGCCACAGATACAGTACATGCACACACTTACAACCACATTTATCCACGCCAGCTCATTGTGCTGTTCACACCTCCAACACTTTATAACTGAAAGGATTATGTGTTAAGGCTAAGGTCAACTGTCTGTCAAACAAAGCATTCGCATGTCATGTCTCTCTCCCCCTCTTCACAATTTCCCCTCAAGCGCTGTGATGACGGTACATTATTCAACCCTTTTTAAAAAAATGTTTTAAAGAAAACAAAATGAGGAAGAAGAACAGCTTTGTTTATTTTGCCAAATGTGATGAAGCTGAACAAAGAGATGACAAAGTGAATGATCTGAACAAGACTAACTGACCCCTTAGTCACCTCACACCTTACTGTTACCAAACTGTAAAAGAGCAATCTTTTGCTCACCTGTAGGTCGTCAGGTGCATATAGGGGAAAACCTGTGGTCCACGAAATAGAACTACAAGACTCCACACACTGTCCTCTTCACTTGCATTCTATATTGGTACCATTGGTACCAAACTGTGGCGGAGCCACAGGAAGGGCATCCGGCGTAAAAAATATGCCAAATAAAATATGAGGATCGTAGAAATCAGATTTCCATATCGGCCCGGGTTACCAACTAGATTGAATAGATGATCCGCTGTGGAGACCCCTAACGGGAACAGCTGACAGAAGAAGAAGAAGGAGACATGCAGGTAAAATGGAAGAAAGGCCACGCTACTGAACATGTTGTGTTTGGTCTTATGCAATAATATCTTTTAAGGTGTTCCTTAAAAAAAGGAGAGGAGGCAATGAACATTTGTACAAATAGCCACTTCTCCTGATCTACTGCTAGTAGTAGTACTACTATTGCTGCTGAGTGACCACTGTGGCAGAGGAAACTGTACGGTGGCCCTGAAATCCCAACACCCTAAGAAAAATGCATGCAAATAGACACGACACAAGCAGCGCAAGCATGCTGCTGAAGTTTTCTTTTTGTTTGTTTCATGAAGCTCGTGTTAAAAGATCAAATGAGCTTTATCATTTCCCCTGCATTGATTTATTTAGATGTGTCAGTGTGATGTTGAACTCATTATCAAGCCTAATATACTGCATATGGAGAAATTGTCTCGATAGAGTGATGACAATATTTCTTTTACAGTTTCACATCAGCAATATTACGCAACTATATTTTATTTGTCATTTGACTTATTTACCCAAAAAGTTTTCATTGTTGACCAATTCAATTATTACCACTACACTCTCACTGCTACTTTGAAGTAATTGTATTTAACAATCGGACAACAATGATTTGTCCCATAAAAGACCACGTAAGTAACACAAATAACCAAAGTCTCAGTCATTTTTATATTCTACGTCGTATTTTCTACTCTATGTCCACAGTATTGTGCCTTGAACTCTGTGCCATTATATAACCCCAGATGGTTCTCTGGCGCCTCTGCTCATCTGTAACATGTTCATGAGTCCAGTCGGCATACACACCAGAGCATGCCGACATGCCTTTGATCTCTCTCCCCTCCTGGGCCTCCTGAAATGTTTGAGCCTCCTCAAGCTTGTCCAGCCTGGATGCATCGAGCTGGATCTCTTCCAGGTCTGATGGGGAATGGAACTCTACTTATCTAATGCACTGCATCTATGCAAACAACATGTCACCCCAGGGGTAAGCTGTGGCACTCCTGTTGGCATCTCAGGTAGAGCTGCAAGCATCCACGAGCACTTGTGCACAGGTCCCGAGTGTTGTCTCCCTCTGTAGGCCCCCATTCCTAAGGAATGCCATTACCTGCCAGCTCCTTTCACAGCCTTTCAAATTTTGACTCCCAGTATTTCACTCCAAAGGCAGAGGAGCCCTTGAATCTGTGCCATATGCTACACTGTGCATACTCAGATGTGTAGGCAAGGTGTTTGGGGGGGTTTGGCTCTTTGCCTAAGGCGGGTCTTAATGATAAGACTTGCATTTAGCTGTGTTGATAGATGTTCACTAAATACCTAGCGAGTGATGTCAAGAGGGGTCAATTCAGTGTGTTGTGTGTCTTTGTGTCAGTGTCTGTTTAGAGGCAGACACACACACACACATATTTTATATATATATAAAATATTGTGTTGGCTTTACTCTGTTATGCTCTTGTCGTGAGTCTCAGTGAGAGGAGGTTGGCTTGACTCTCTTGTTTTGGATAATTGTACGCTGCCGAGGTCTGTGGTCCCCTTCTCTGTCTCCCTGTGGCCTAGGCTGCGAGAGCCATATTTAGGTTGTACATCCTCATCCTATACGGTCTCATCCCCAGCCTGTGCGACACACCCTCACATCTCAGTAGGGGGCAGATAAAGTGACAAGTGGTCCGGAGGTCAGAATAGGTGCTTCTCAGCAGTGTTCAGAATCTTGTTTTGTAGACATAAAGTTGCAAGATTTGGTTACATAAATGTTTTTTTTTAGGGAATTTATGTAACCAAAAATATTACAAGCCATGCTGTAGCTGTACTAGTGTTTTTTTTATTTTTTATTTTTGTAGGTTTTGCTTTACTTTTCTGTGGTTGTACTTTAGATGGTGCAACTCATGTTCTGTGTTATGTACTTGTTTAGAATGTCCATTTAATGAACGGAGATTTTATCATATGGAATATAAGATTAAAGTAGTGACACAGTGTTCTGTTTGATCCAAAAACAACAATGAGGGGAAAAATCCACTGCAAAGGGCTGCATGTGTTGCTTCAGCTATCAGTGAGACAATGAAATGGATTAGGGTTAGGTAAAACCTGAAAAGTAAAACCATTCTCTTACACAAGAGATCTGAATTTTGTCCCCCTTTTGTGTTACTCGTCTTTCTTGTCATGGGCGTACTCATAACTAAAAGATGCCCTTTCATTTGGTGCTCAAATCTAGCTAAGCTACCAAGCTAACTAACCTTATATGACTCCTGCACTCAAACCCTTCTCTTCAGTTCACCTACACTTTCTATTGTTCACCATTCACTCCATCTGAGCATATGTGTATTACTGAAAAAGCTGTTGAAGAGGAGGCTTCACTTCAGCTCTGTTCTCTTGACAGTGCAGGCTTTTTTTCCGAGCATGAGTCATGAAGATGGATGTTGAAATGACAGTGAATGAACTGTCACTCAAGTGAAGTCATAGCTCCACTATAGGCACCACTCTTAAAATCAAAATCTATAAGTGGCACATTCAAGAGGGGCTCAGATGTGGTGTGTGTGCTGTAGTGTGATGATGCGTGACTCTCAATCCACTGCTTGCATCAACTCGAATGCCTGTCTCCTGCGGCAAATGATAGTAGGAGAAGGTGTTGCTGCAAGCAAAGGCTCATTGGAGAACTCTTGATTTCTCTGGCTCAATCTCTATTTTTTCTTTTCTCTCACCTGCCCTCAGCTTCTCTCGCACATATGCACTTTCACACTAACACTCCCTTATAGTTTTTTGCCATTTAGTTTAGTCACCCAGAGAAGAATTTATTGCCACTGGGCTTGGATTCCAGTCATTATCTGCCAAAATCACCCATGTAATGCACATGCACGTTTTAGAGCTTGGGGGCTTCAATTTTGTTTTTCTTCACCTGTAAACTGTTTATCAGGGAGGACTTTTAGTAAAGCATCATTCCATGACCCATTTTGATTATATCCTAATTCGACATTAGTGATCCGTGAGTATGAGGTCAGAATCATTATGTAAACTTCAGGCTTTTATTCGTAGAAGCACCTGCTTGGAGTTTGGGATATTTCAACAGTGAAGAATGACAGTATTAGACTGGGAGAGATGCTGACAGAAAAGTAGACGCCCAAGACCACACTAGACATAGAAGATCTGGATATCATGTGGGGTTTTGGGGACTAGGTGACACTAAGGAGTGTGTGACTCAAACTGTGAGGTCGGTCCTTCGTTAACAAAGCCCAAAAATTCTTGTTTTGTCATTACGATTTTTAAATCACTGACATATTTGAAAGCTCAAGCCCGGCTGATTCATTTTCCAGTGATTTCACTCCATCCCTTTTACAGGAATATATTTCTCCCCTCTGCCATTGTACCGCAAACCTTACTGGTGATGACTAAATTATTCTACTTGTTGTGAAAGTTTCCAAACCTCAACTTCGTGAAACAAAAACCCACCATTTTCCTCATTTTCCAATCCCCACGTCATCCTTTACATTCCTTGTCATGCCCCCTGTAGATGCTCGTAAGTCCTACTCTTAACTGGAATTGGGATACAGAGTTTCCCCTCACTTCAGGTCCTCTGGGATCACATCCAGCAGAATAAATAATGATGTCCGAGGTTAGGGGTCTGTAAACATGCCCGAGCGGCCATGGAGGCAAATGAACAGGTCAGGAGTCCAGAGAGGTTTCTGAAGACGCTTACTTTATTTTACAAGTCGACCATTGCACCAACGTTCCCACCAGTGTCTAGTGGCCTCCACTAATCTCTCGCACAAACAAAATGAGGGCCCTTTTGTACACCTGGTCCATCTAATTGGACCAGCCATACCACCTACAGGTAAGTTTATTGCTAGCTATCTATGTATAATAAATATTTACCTAATTTTACCCACACCAACCATACAAATATTAATTAACAACTATATATATAAATCCTATACCTAACGTAAATTATCAACCCATAACTTATCTAACTAAATACAGCAACACATATGTTCACTTCCCCCTACCTGCTTCCTGTAGTTGGTATTTCCCAGAACTATAAATGGGTGCTCGGGCCCCCGGGGAAGTAATTTGCCCGAACACCCTGGGAAGAGGAAACAGGCAGAGGTAAGTTGTTGTTATATATATATATACACACACACACACACACACACACACACACACACACACACACACACACACACACACACACACACACACACACACACACACACACACACACACACACACACACACACACACACACACTTGTATTGTCTTTGACTCCTTCCTCACCCACTATCCGTGGTCTAAGTAACGGCGGCGCGTCGTTACAGGGTCGTAATAAAGTCCACACTTAAAGCTGGGGTTGGTAATCTTCTTCAAAAAATTTGTTTTTGGAAATCAATAAATCAAATGCGCTGACAAAAAAAAGAAAACAATCTGGTATCTCTGGCACACAGGACTGTAATAACCCTTTCCAATCGTGTCATCCAGCCCATATGAAATGACTGGACGGGCTACCTGCCTGTGTGCGTTCTCCCTGTGCATTCATTGCTCGTCAGTATTCCACAAGCTGCCAACTTGACAGCTGTGAGTACAAACAAATAGCCATGTTTGTCGTTTACGTTCATTAAGATACATATATATATTCTTTTTTTTCTTTTTTTTCTTTTTTTTTCTGCTTCCAGCATGTCAAAGTTATCAATATTTAATTATCTACTAGATGGATTGGCACCAAAGTTATAGCAGTTATGACACTGACTAGCATTCATAGGTAAACACATTTGCATGCATATGCACATTTAAATGTGCATATGCATGCAGGCATGCAAGCAAACACAGCCAATCACACAAAACCATGAAGACTAAAAGACACAGACAAACTGTGAATGCTGACATTTGGGATACTGGCCTAAATATGTGAACAGTTGTTAGGTCTTATCACATTAGGATCCATGAAAGAGCTGACTCACTCTTTTAAAATTCTGCGGAAAGAGGGATAGAGAAATTGGAATGTTTTAACTTGACAAACAGGAATTGGGAAGACTCTGAGGGAGTGAGGGGTGGCCATCTAGCAGAGAGGAAGCTGTGCCAGATTCTCAAAGGCTACTCTATGACTCATGGGTCAAGGCCCCCTTGCCTGTAAACAGGATTCTTCTCATAATTTTAACACTGAATCACATGCTGCACTCAATCTGCTCTGCTTTTTCTTTGGTATGATCTGCATCGCTTTGATTCAAGTAGTACTAATCTTCCAGGGAGTGTGGGAAAGATGTGCAGAGAGTCAGAAATGAAGCAAAGGATGGTAAACCCGTGGAGTAAGGAGAGGGGGAGTGCATGTGAACCAAGTTTGGCATGTTGAGGATACGGATGACCATTGTTGTGACATCCCATGGGTGGTGATAAAGCTGGGTTCAAGCTGGTGATTGTCATGATGATGACTCTTAAATGTATCCTGGTTTTCCAGTACAAACTCTTGCAGGGCTGGGATGTGTTGTGAAAGCTGTTGTATGTCAAGGTCATGGTCAGTGTGAGCATTGCTCTGGTTTATCTCTTGATCAACTTACAAGATGACCGAAGAGCTGGACTGGATATACTCTTCTCCTCTTGACCCTTTAACTTTTTTTCTCTACAAGTATAAGTTAGGAGTACATACAGTAATGAAGATGAGGAGGATATTCTTGTGAATTTAGGACAGACTTATGTCTGACGGCATGCATTAAACAGAAATGTAGGCACATCTTTATACTCTCTTCTTTTTCTTCTGTGACCCATGACACATGACCCATGAAGAGACTCCCAATAGGTTAGCCTTTTAACGGACACATTAGTCACCCAATAAGCGAAGTATATTCCTCCCATTCTGGAAAGAAAGTGTCAAGGATATTCTATTAAAACCTTGAAGAGAAAAGTGTGTGTGTGTGTGTGTGTGTGCGCGCCATATCACACAACATCACATGCTGCGGTCAGGCATCCATGAGCTGACCTGTCCATTTCCCAGAATCTTCTATTATATACCTTCAGTAGACCATGGATTTATAGTCTCACTTTAACTGTTCCTGAAACCAGACTACAGTTGAAACAGCATGGACTCCAAAAGGATTCCTTCTTTAGCCTAACAGTGAGCTCCATACCACACACACTGATAGCAGGTGTGTCTCCCTCATCATACAGCTGCCCAACAGAGCATGAGAGTGAGGCAGAGCTGTAAGGATAGAGAGGCACAAAGAACGACGGAGACAGAGAGGGAGATGGAGAGGGAGACGGAGAGAGACAATTTGATAAACAGCAGACAGACTGAAGCAAGAGCGAGAGAAAGCAAGAATTAAAAGAGAGAGAGCGGTTGGTTTTGTGATTGGCATAACCTCAAAAAAAGCAAAAGTGGTTTTAGGAAAACTTTAAAAGCTGCCGGAGAAAAAGGAACACTAGAGAAAAGAGCCTAGTAAAGAGAAATCAGTGGAAACAGCGTAGTGGTGAGACAGTTCAAATTTTAGTGGAGCAAAGTGTTCTAATCTTTTCTCTCCTGAGGGCGTTTTTGGAAGCCTCTCTCATCAGTCTGGGCAGGACTCGGCTATCCCTCTATGCCTCCCTCCTTCCTCCGTTTTCCCTCTGTCATATTTCACTGCAGCAGAGCGTAACTAGAGCCACGCGATGTCTACAGGTTGAGAAGTGAGTGAGAGAAAGGGAGACTGAGATCAAGGAAAGGAGAGACTGACACACACCTCACACATTGGAGTTTGGATTCACCGGGCAGCCCACAAAGGTGAGGTGAAGGGAGAATATTTTACCAAGTATATGAGTGTTCCTTCTGCAAGAGCGTGCATTTTCTGTGTGCATGTGTCTTTGTTTGCTTATAAGTAAACATGTCTTTAGGTGGGAGTGTGACCATGATGATGGTTGAATTAGAGCATTGAGCAAGCTGCTGCATGCAGTGGATCTGTTTGAGCTAAGAGTTTTCTTTGAAATACACCTCAATGAAGGCTTTTATTCATATGTGTTATTTGGTGTTTAAACAATCTCCATGCCAGGGGTCAGACTTTGAAGCGTGTGTGACAGGTTTGCTTTTGAGAGGTCACAGTTTGGTGTGTATATGAAGTAGAGCAAAAGACACATTGTGAAAGTCACTGCACGCTGGAGCACATGTACAGTATGTATCTGCACATGTGTTTGTTTCTCTTTGACTTAGCTTTGATTTCGGTCCCTTGGAGATTTGCGCACAACAACGAATTGTTCAGCTGTGTCAGCAGTGGACACCTAGTGAAGGACAGAAAGACAGACAGACAGAGAGCCAAGAACTCATCTGGCCACAATATGGGCTGCCTGCACATTTTGCTGTCACATTTAAAACTGCTGAATTCCTTTTGTAAAAGATTTTTTTATTTGCAACCGACATCAGATGTTGACAGTGATGAGAAGCAGAAAACAGATGTAATAAATTGATGTAAGAGCATCTGCAGAATATGCAAGCATGCATGAATTACTTTCAATATACTTTTAAAATGTGACGAAGTAGCTGCAGTGGTGGTTTTGTCCTGCACTTACCTGCATGCTAGAATACTGTTTACACTTTGCTTGTACATGCTCTTATATTATGTTCACACCTCAGAAAGTTTTATTTTGTTCTCTTCTTCGTTACTCATTCACCCTCAGATTACTTTGTGGTTATCTTGCTTTGCTTCCAGCCCACTGATGACAGCTCAGAGCTAAGAGCTTCCAGGGTGTGGCTGAGGGACCTAAGGGTGGGGCTCAGGTATAGCAGATAGGGAGATCACCGTGGAATGTTTGAGATTCCTCCACAGGGCTGCTTCTGCAGTTAATACACCCAGCAAACCAACCTCCGTGCCCCCACCCAACCTCTGTTCCCCCGCCTCCCACCAGGCCCCCCACTTACCTTCCCCTCCCTCCCTACACCCACTGCTCAGCGACTGGAACCTGCTCAGTCATGCTAGTCTGCCTCCTTGTGCCAGCCTAACTACCACACATATTAAAAGGTGGAAAATCGTCCTCAGAGCTGCCAGGTGTGGCATTCCCCCTTTGAGTGTAATGCTGTATTTTGCCAGGTGTGCCATCAGCATGTCTGATTAAATGAGACAATAATATTACAGGATGTGAGTGGGACTTGTTTTCTGATCTTGAATCTCTGAGTTATCGATTAACAATTCAAATCTGACAGCTGTCATACTGATCATTTTGTTTGATTAATATGTTCCACTCCCAATGGAAATAGGAAGCGTAAGTGTGTGTGTGTGTGTGTAGGTGTGTGTGTGTGTGTGTGCGTGTGCGTGTGTGTGTGTGTGTGTGTGTGTGTGTGTGTGTGTGTGTGTGTGTGCGTGTGACTGGTTGAGGGGCACCAGCAAGGCTATAAACCATGTTGTTTTATCTCAAGGACAAGAATAAAAAGTTCTATTTGCACATGCATGCAACTACGTGTCTTTCAAACATCAGAGGACTTCACAACATAAATCCTGACGTATGGTTTTATTTATTTTCAGAGTGCAAAGCTAAAAGGCCTATCATAAGCTTTTATACCCTTTGCAATGAAAGCGCCATTCAGACTGACTAAATGAGAATGAGAGGGGCAGCACGATTACAACATCACGGAACAAAATTATAACAAATTGCTAGATTCGTTCATCAGTCAGCAATCGGAATCACATGCCCATTATCAAAGGACGAGCCAGGTATTCCCTTGCAACCTTTATAGGTGAACTGATTGATTTATGAGATCGGAGACGGTAGTGAGGTCAGCAATCCAGGTGTACAAAGTTGCGAGCCAAAGGTGCCAGATGCAGATTCCACCGAGAACAATAGAATGAACGCGGGATGTTTGACATAAAGTTAGTGTGCACTGGTTGCCAAGAGAAACAGAAAGCTAAAGGTGTCATTGATAGCCAAGGGAGCAAATCCTCAGGCCATTAGCAGGCTTGATGGAAAGTGAAGGGTGTGACAGAAGAGGGAGACAGCAAAGAAGTGAAAGAGAGTCCCTGTCCAGCTGTTTGACAGCAGTGTTGGCCTGGTGCATAGCGCTCTTCCAATGGCCCATGCTGCTGGAATGAAAACCATATCAGCGCTGCAGACTTCTTACCTCATATTACTTCTCCCCTTCTTGCTCCTCCTCCTCTATCCCATGCTCCCTTTTCCCAGCCTTATGGCCTCTATGGATCTGGTCCGGTAATGGCATGTTTTTCATTAGTTACAAACCCTGATGCTTGACACTTTTCTGAAACACTCTTTTTTTTCCTATTTTTGCTCCGTTTTTCTTTTACCTTCCTTACATTTTTTCTTCTCTCTGAATTTCACTTAATATCAAAGCTCATCTCGTCACTGTATGTTATGAAGTGAGTGTTCTTTTCATACTCTAGGCGTCACCATGAAAACATTTTTGTCAAACTGCCAATTCAAGTATGATGGGTTTTTAATTTAAAAAGCAAGTCAATTCCAGAAAAGATTTTACAGGTATAGCACATACCGACCTCTTGTGCATGTGCATATAGAGATGTGCATATAGAGATGTGCATATAGATATGTGCATATAGAGATGTAAGCACATTGCACAGAGCAAGATACACGTGCATTCTCATATGTAGGAAAAGCCAACACATGCGAGTCCTCACTTGTTGCCCTCCATTTATCAATGCATGCAACAATAGTACAATAGGATCCCTCAATATGCCTTCAGGGATTACATTTGTCAAACATTGACTAATACCTCAGCTAAAAATGTAGTGACACATTGAGGTGTTTCCAAATATACCTAGGTGTTGTCAAAGTGCAGGAATCAGGCCATGTCCATGGGTTCACTCAAATAAGACAAAGTGAAAAATCTTCCCTATCTCATGGAAATGATTATGCAGGTAGGCACTGGATCTTTACGACGTCAATGATTGATTACACAGTGGTAAGTTACTGTGATATATCAGCAGCCAAAAGCAGTGAAATGCCACATGAATTCATTTTTCACTGCTAATAGGTCAGACTTAACACCCTGTGTGGCTGTATAAAACATTGGCCTACAATAACAGAGTGTGTCTTTGAAGCAAACAAGCATAACAGCCAGAGTGTCTTTGAAGCAAACATCTGAAGGTTATTCAGCTTGTTGAGTGCACTGTAAAGCGCTGGGCACAAGGCACTGTAGATTGTGCGTGCACTCTTTTGCTAAAATGTTTGTTTCTGTTTTCTTCACTGACAGACATTAGAGCATCATGTGCTGGTCGACCAAATAGTACCAAATCTAGTTAAATGCAGGAAATCAAAAACAAATGGCATTAACCCACAAACATAGCTGGAGTGCCAAGTCTCTCACAGACCCCGACAAAGCATTTCCTCTCAGATAAGTGTTTCCTCTGCGTAGCTGAAGCAAAAGATCTGAACCAATTTTCTTTGCTCTGGCTGCCCAAAACCATTCAACAATTCAGCAATTTATAACAACAGTTACTACCCTCATATTTTATTCAGTGTTAATGCAACCTCAGCTTTCATCAGTTGCCATTTCATTGTGGATGGGCTTTACTTTAGTAATTTGTATGAGGAATGATTTTTCTACCTGGCTTAGGTTTATTTCTAATTCTTCTCATGAGCTCTTCCTCAGCTTGTCATAACCCTCCTCCAGTAATCTCTGTTAGGATTTGTTTAATGTCTCTTTGCTTTGGTTTAGAGTATAGATCACTGATAATACTGTAAAAGGGATACCCAGTTTCATTCTGTTCTTTTATGTTCCGGCTATTTCACATAGCGAGGAATGATTTAAAACTGTTACAACAGTTCACTCGTTCAGTTACGAGTGAAACATCTTCATCCTATGAAAAGGAAAATGCCTTTGTAATGTCAGGGTTCTGCCCACGTCTATGTGAGTTCAAAGCATAAACGATAATTCAATGTTCGTCCTCTAACATGCTCATATTCAATTCAGAGCCATTGATGGTTTATTTCTTTTTTTAGCAAATAGATCCAGCAATATAATTTGTGAGTGATATGCTGTATACTGTGAATATAAATAGAATATATGCTGTATGTTATAAACACATTTCAGAGTATGCAAAGCACCTCAGCTTTTAAGCCTGAAGCGCCAAACGATCAGCTGTAACCTTTACCCCATCTCTGCACTTTCACTGCGTCCTTAGAGAACCAGGGGCGGAGGCGTGGAGATAATAATGCCCTGTCAACTGCCATGACTTTTAGCTCATAACTTACTAAATTAACCCAAATTCCAGTTTTGTTTGATGGACAACATATACAATCTCCACCCAGTTCAGTGAAAAGAACAGTTAGATACAAGCTGGACTCCAGATTTAATTCACCACCTCACCTGATTTAGATGCAATCCCTTTGAGATCGTAAAGCCTCGAAGCAGGGAGGGTTAGCAACGATGCCAAGAGGGGATAAGGCCAGAGTTAAAACACACCAGAAGTAAAGCACAGCCGCACACTGTGCAGACACATACTGTACACATGCACAGGCACTCACAATAAGTCGGTGGGTAGAGCAAGTTGTCAATTCAATCAGACAGAAGATGGGTAAATGCTTATTTTTGTGAAAGTAGTAGAAGTAGAAGTTTTCCCAGCAGTGAAGTCACACAGGGAGTGTGCTTACTAAGCAGAGATACAGCATGAAGGATGAGAGGGAATACTCTAACTCTGACCTTCTGGCCATCGTCCTTGCCTTTTTTAAACCATCCTCTGAGTTAACTTCAATGGTACACGATAGAGAATAGAGAATGAATTAATAAGGGAAAGAGATTCCTAAAAATAGAGCATGCAGTGGTGTGCACCATTTAATGACTGTGACTCAGGTTTCCTTCCATGTGTGTATGAGTACATGTGTAAATGTGTTGGTGGGTGCATATGTGGACTTGTGTGCGTGTATGCATGTGTTTGTCACAATAGTAAAGTAAAGTCCTTAACTCGTTGTGGCCGCAGCTCTGTGGTCACATGGACTAGATGAACTCAAACGTCTCACACACACAGACACACACACACACACACAAACATACACACTCTGAACACCTCGAGGTGACTCCCCATGGCAGGGGGCCCAGTGTGTCACAAAACCACACAGCTGTACATTCCCAGACTCTGAGAGTGGGATTAGATTAGCAAACTGGAGCACTTGCATCTGTAGGCGATGGCTGTTTTTGTCTGGTTGCATCTGTTTGTTTATCTGCATGTGCACATAAACCGGGTCTGTAAGACTCATGTCAGCTCAAGGTGTGTGGGAAGGAACACTCAGCACTGGCTGCATTTTTATTAGATTATGTGAATGTTCTCAATGAGCTCCCATAGGTCAGCATTTTATTGCTGCGTAAATGGCTCTGTGTGCCACATGCCCGTTTTAGCTACAGTAGTATATAATTTTACACTGAATGGCGTCTTTGATTGGTAGTAAATTATGTATGGCTCCTACCGGCGGCTACCGTAGTGGCCGAAGAATATATTCTTTTAGACCGTTTTGATACTTAACTATAAGAACACTGTTAACAATTGACACTATAAATTGTTAGCTTGATTGCTGTTCTGTAAGAATGAACTTTTTTTTAAAAGTAGTTTTCAGCTGTAAACTCATACATGTACAGTGTTGGAGCAGTTTCATGTCTACACTACTGTATGATATACATGTGTGCCAGATTTATGGACTTTGGCATCTAATGCGAAAGCTAAATCAGAGTCAGCAGGTTCATTGTTATTCTTCAGGACCATGCTACCCGATGTGAGGGTTTAGATGAGCAGATGGAGTGTCATGACATGCTCAGTGTTTTGTGCGTCACTGCTTGGGATCAATTTATCCCATAAAGTGCACGTCAAACTTGGTCAGCAGTAGCTGCGTAGAGGCTGTAGATTAAGAAATAATACAGCAGTTGTTTACGGAGCTTCTGCATGTTAAGGAGGGCCATAGTGCAACACAAAAGCAGTATATTTAGCCATATTTTGGTGAAGCCAAACTGACTGTTTGGAACATTCTGAGCATATGGATGGAAAGTGTTATGCTGCAGGAGTGGTTTGAGAAGCTTCTTTGATTATTTCGATGCTTCATTTCTACCACAGTCACTTTTCAAGCCTGCAGTAGTGTACCCAAAAGATAGATTTTGGTTTGAGTATCACTTTAAGCACAACATAGAGAAAGAATGACAAGCTGCAACATTTTGTTCTTGAACATTTTTTACGAGGATGCTTGTGTGTGTGTGTGTGTGTGTGTGTGTGTGTGTGTGTGTGTGTGTGTGTGTGTGTGTGTGTGTGTGTGTGTGTGTGTGTGTGTGTGTGTGTGTGTGTGTGTGTGTGTGTGTGTGTGTGTGTGTACGTGTATGGAGATAGATGAAAGCAGTTTATGTATTGTCTTGTCATAGATAGTGTTAAGTGTCTATTAAAGTGGTATGGGATGGATAGTGTGGATGGTGGGGAGAGTGGGCGTATTGTGGAGGAGTCCGGTGCTGACAACCCAGTGAGCAAATGCAAGTCCACAATAACTGCTGAAACTACAACCGACCATGAGAAGTTTAAAGCATTGAAGTGTCGGAGAGCGAAGGGTGGCAGATGCTACAGAGGAAAGGAACAGCAAATAGGGACGGGGTGGGGGTATTGAGTAAGCAGTGATGTGCCGAGGGAGGGAAGAAGAGCAGGATGCCACCATCTGTTAGCCACATGCACACCCCACAGCAGTCACATAAATCTCAGCCGAGCTCAGCAATGCAAGGCTGCATTCCTCCAGGCTAAACGTGCACTGGCTAGCTACCTCAACAGAAATGTGCGGCTCATGTGACGTACAGATCCAAGCCATACATTCAGCATACTGTAGCCAAAGGGATTACGATGAAACACAATGAATAGACCAGGACACGAAACAAAGTGTGTTGGAAACAATTCATCCACTGGGGAATTGTGATATTGATGGGCTGCTGTCAATTAAATCACCAACTTGCCAGTTTATAGAGAATTAAGACAGACTTGGTAGAACAGTTACGTAATCTTTTTAAATGTGCTACTGTCACAGTAGATGCATGAATTATAGCTCCTAACTATTGGCTAGAAATCTGTAGGAAAAATACCGCAGCTAGGCGATGGTTGATTTAAAAGTTGTTTATAAAGGCAACGTTCTTCTGTTCTTCTGGTGTGGTCCCTTGGCCCTCCACTACACTAGGAACAGTGGATGTGCAAATACACAGGGCACACACACAGACACAAGTTACAGGTCACCAAGGGTAAAGTCAAGCTCAAGCAGGGGGATGTGTGGATGAGTCGGGTGTTCGTGTGCTGAACAGATAGGCTGGAGACTTGCAATGGCGATTCTTCCAACCAGCCTTGTTTTTTAGAGGAGTTGCTGTGCAGCTTCAATGTCAACGTCAAATCACGTGCCTTTACCCCTCTGCTGACTAACGTAATGTGCCATACACTATAGTAATCATTTCAACATCTGCGTAGCCCAAGGCAGCGTGCTTTGTGTGTGTTGTGTCGGTGCGTGAGATTGAAATTAATAAAACAAGTCATTAGCACCTGACTGCTGATATTTCAGCCACAGGCAAAACAGCGGTGAAATTGATCTTTTTAAGAAGTTTCCCAAAAGGTGATTATCTTAGCAGTAGTTTGTTCTACAGTAGTTAATTGCACTTCAACTGAGTAGTGCAAAAGTCGGCAGTAGTAGTGCAAGAAACAATTGACGTAGTCCGCTGTCTGCATTTTGTTTGTCTTCTCTTCTCTACTCTTCCTGTTAGCAGTCCAATAGTCTAGTTTACAGCAGAATAATAGTGATGCAGCTTGACTTTAGTGATCGTCAAATCTCTGATGTGACTTGTAGTTGCGAGTGTGTTCTTTGAACTTCAGCTGCCCTCTGAAGGTTCAAAAAAAGAATCCCCTCTTCCATAAAAATAACAAAATAGTGTTGCCAAATCAGTGGTGTTCCATTATTCGGCACTTTATCTGTATATGGAATGTCCTTCTTATGTCTCTGAGGACACCTCATATTACACATTACAGTGTTATGGAAATAAGGTTTTCAACTCTTGGATGTAATGTAAAGAAGCATTTTATTTTGTGAAATATCTTACATGTGTCGGACCTTCTGTGCAAACTTAAAAAAATGTCTACGGTGTGTAGAATGTGAAAGAAACTTTATTCATGAAAAAAAAAAATCATCTTTTGGATACAGACGCATACTTTTGGCTTTTTTGGTCTGATTTCATGGAACTTTAGATGGATTGAAATCATTAATGGTGAAGAAATATAATATTATAGCGACCAGAGATGAGTCATCACTAATTTCACGTTCCCTTTCAAACCCACTGTTCAATTGTACCGTTCGAGCACTGCGGGTGAACTGTGCAATTGAAAGCCCAGCCATTGAGAAAGCCCAGTCATGACATCACGGTCGTGCAGTGTGGCAGATGGTTGTATGTTCCAAAATCAACATCAGAAACATTGCAGCAGAAGCAGAAGTTCAACTGTCCCACTGGTCCCCCAGCAATGATCAGCAGAATTGGTTTCAGGCTGGCATCCAGCCAGAGGTCTTGCTTACAACCCAGGAACTCAGTGACACTCTACGGTTACTTTAGGATAAGGAAAGCATGAAATAATCATAGCCTTGGGGTGTGCCATTGCTGTACATCCGTCATCAGTCCTTCATCAGTCCTTCATCAGCATACTTCTGCTATGAGGCCACGAGAACCACAGCCAAAGTGGCTGCTTGCCTTGTCCTCTGTATATGAAGTAAATGAAGGAACGTCCTTTGGAATATTACTGAGGACTGTGGGGAACACTCACAGGGGCTATGGATCTGAGGTATTGTTCCAGAAACTATTGGGAGACAGCCGATGAATTTCCAATTTTCCAAAAACATTAACAAAATGGACAGCTGATGAAAGCCTGGCCCTGCAAGATTACTATTGGTCCAACTGGCTTTTCTCCAACAATAAAGCCAGCCAGCTGCCTAGTTTGCCAGTTATTCTGTGGTTTTAGCTTCTTCCTGCTAATTTAAGTCTGGTGTGCTGTTATCACAGCACATATCACAAATAGTGAAGCTAGATCCTTCTCTCCGACTGCCGTAGTGATTTATAGTGCTGTGTATCATAGGGATGGGCTGATTATGCAGCCAGTCACATGCTCAGTCAGCAGCTGCAGGACAGGGACAGCTGTGACTTCCTGAATCCCAACTACTGAAACTATTGCCAAGCCAGACTAATCACAGCTGGAGCGATCTCCTTCAGATATGATATTAAGCAGCTTACATTGAGTCCCAGAAACCCAGATACATTTTATGATCAAGGTTGCTATCTTGGAAATGATTGAACAAGAAAAGTGCTCAGGGTTGTATTGAGCATTGAATCTGTTCCAGGTATTTTAGGATTCAGAGCGTTTGCTTCGTAGCAAAGGGTGCTACTCGGGGATTTATTTAAATCATTCACATCACTTGGAGATAGAAAAATGATGAATGGATGAGCAGAGTATGTAAATCTATCCACTCTGTGCATAACATGAAAGGAGCGAAGGGAAGAGCAAAGCCAACACCTCCCTTGGCCATATCAAATAAAATGTTCAGAGAAATAACATCATTACTGTAGGTGTTTTGGGAGATGATCAAAACAAACTTAATGAAAAAAAAATAGTGTTGTACACCGCTACTGGCTATCCTGTGTGTCTGCCTCACAAAGCATAAAACTTGTCCATCTTCCCACTCTTTATGTCTTTTTTTTTGTTCCTTCTACTTCTTCCTTTCATCCTCAGCCAGACGTTTTTGGACTTGTAAGATGTAAAAAAAAAAAATGCAGGAAAGCAAAGAAGAAAGAAAGGACAGTTCTGAAGGAATATGGCTTGTATTAATCTGGAAATATTGCTTTACCTCATCTGAATTAAATTACTGGTCTGAACATGCTGTCCTCAGAGAGCAGGCAGAGCGCCACCGGCAGCCCAGATGGGCAAGGAGTGGTCGGCAGATCTGTCACCAAGACCACGGTGAGCACATGAACCCCTGGTCTGTCGAGCTCTGTTACTGTCCTTTTTATACAGTGGATCATAAGTGTTTCTTTGTTGTTTTTGGGCTCTGATTTTATATTCAGGAGCAGCGTCTCTGGAGGAGAATCCAGAAGTTTTGAGACTCTTTGTCCTGTTTCCTGCTATCTTTGTGGCTTAGTGTATGTGTATTGTTAATTAAGAGGCCAAAAAAATAAACTCTAAGCAAATATGTAAAGATAATAAGAGCTGATCTGTTAGTTTATGACAGCATTTGAACAATTCTGTGGATGACTTATAGACACGGTTGTAGTGCCTAGTTGTTGTGTAAGATCCAAGTGCACATTGCTGGAGGCCATGAAATCTGTAGTTAGACGAGTGGAGCATGCTTATGGTGTGACTGAAGCTTGCCAAGGCTTGTGGTTTCCACTGGTAAGGAGCAGAGGCAGGCACAAGTGACTGCAACTTCTCTCACTGCTACTTCCAGGAATTTCAGGGTGTGATTGCACGTGCTACGAGTAAACACTGGCCCATCTGCTCTTTCTCTCACCCATAACTGAGCAAAAGTCACACACAAAAAAATTCACCAGGTAAGATAGACAGGTGCCTCAAATAAAAAAGCGGCAGATATACAACTGTTATATAACATCAATGGCCAGTGGCACTAAGTCGAGCAATACTTGTTGCTATGGTTGCTCATAAATCCACCTGTCAAAGATAAGGGTGAAAACTGCTCGAACTACAGATGAAAGGCTTTGTTGCATCACTCTAACTGTCCTCTGATGTTTAACAGTGCTTGACTCCAGAGATACAGAGAGGCTTTCTGTTGCTGTGACATTCGGTCAGAGGGAAGCTGTCAGTGGAGGTGTATTTTTGTTCTTACATCAACTGCAGTTCTTTCCTTTAAAAAAATTACAAGACAAAAGGAAGTAGTGATTTATTTCCAACAATGATCTTTCTTGAAAAAAATCATAAATTTACTAGCAGATGGCAGTCCCCGAGAGAAACCAGCAGGATGATTACAGCAGTTATGAGTGACAGGGGGTGAACAGGGTCATGCTTCAGTCACAATAACAAACGCTAAACACATGCAGTACATACCACACTCTACATATGTACTTACATATTTAGACTTTGGGCAAGCAGATGACATAATACAACATCTGAACTGATAGTGAAGACAATCAATCAATAAATCGATCATGAAAGTCAGCAACATAAAAGACTGTACAAGTATTAGCAATGTTTAGTCACAAAGCTTATAATCTTAAGTGTTATTTTTTGCATTTGTGTTAAACTAATAAAAATGATCTAAAAATTTAAAAAGCAGAACAAAGGCTCAGCAAAGGAATACAAGAATAGATGTAACAGATTAAACAACCCCTCATCACAGTCTGAGTCTCATTACATTGAGTATCTGCTCATAGAAACTCTGATCTGATATTAATATTGTCCTATGTAATACAACTGCATAGTGCATACATGTTAACAAGCAATTTAGATATATTCGACAAGTGAACAGCTCTGCATTATGGCAAGATAATCTGCATCACAGCCTTTCTTTGATGGTTTCTCATACCTATAATATTTTGTGTAATCTCCATATTTTGCATTATATCTATTTAGTGATCAAAATATTGAAATTCAAGCCAGTTTTCGCCAACAGCAACCCAGATACTCGTTTAGTGACACAACTAAAATAGAGTTGTTGTTTTAATTGCCCCCGCGCCAGCGATGATCAGTTGTTAATTAAACAATTACTGGGAATTGCGATACTGGGAAATACAATCATATTTTCCAGTATCGTTGCACATCAGCTCTTTCGAAAGCCAACAATTTTATCCCATTTGCTCCCAGATTGGCAAACGTCTGTTTCGCCTGGTTCCCGGGGAATGCTACTGCATCAATTGACGCAATGTGTTGCACTAAACTGAGATGTATAAAAGCGTTTGTATCAACAACAAAAAGTTGGCATGCCCCACATTCACAGGAGAGGTGGATTCTGGTCAGTGTCTCAAATGTTTGTACAGTTACCTGGCTTGCATATAGCTGACCTCTGACCTCAGGAAACGCATCCCCGTGGGAGAGGGAAATGTGCCTGTGAGAGGCCCACTCGTGGGCGGTGGAGTGGTTTTATACACAGACTGGCATTATCTGCATCTCCTGCTCCACTCAAAGGACAGCGCCACTAAATATACCCTGTGAGGCCTTCCCAGGCTCTTCTGGGCTGGGGAGATGCGGCCACTGCTTGGGCCGAAGGCCAATGACATGGCCGACCTCCACGGAAAGTATTTTTAAGGTCAATTACAGGGTACAGTGCCTTTAGATGACCGACTGGTGCTGAGGAGGCCTCATATTAAAGGTTTATGTGGAGAAAGACCGGAGAAGTTTGCCTTAGCTCACCCCAGCTCCCATTGTTACCACACACCCACTAGGACAGTGCACTCTGAAGGATTCATGGGGTGATGCGTGCGGTGTGTGTGTGTTTGTGCGTGTACTAAAAGATAGATTCACATAGAGGACTCGTCAAACAGCAACAATTTATAAATGACATTCTTAAGAAACACATACAACACTGGTCTCAAATTAGATGAGTCACAATCATTTTTTCTGAGGCTGTGACCTTTTCTTTTGACTTTATATGCTCGATATGTCTCCCTGCAAGCTCAACATTGCATGAAGCTTACAGTACTTATAATTAAAGGAAGGGTTAACATTTTTCAAAGTCTGTTTGAAAACAGCACTCACAAGCATGTATGTTCATTGAACACATGAAAGAGTTTGAAAGAGTCATGGGTCACTGTAATTACTCAACATGTCCACACAGGCTATGTATGACAATATGATTCCAATGGAAAATATTGAGCTCTCCTTCTGTGCAAAAACTTAAGCTATAAGTCTGATTTACTTAAGTATATATTTTTCAAAAGTTAGTCATTTTTAGTACAAAATTCCAAGGAAGCAAATGAAGAAACATTGTACAGGACAAACTCAACATTTTGCAAGAAATAGATTTTAAATGTGGAAGATACCCACTTGATTTGATTTACGCAGACTTCTGAAGTCTCATATTAGCTTTGATTGGACTTTAAATTGCAATGTTGTGTATTTTGTTAAAATATAGGTTAAGTCAATCTTTTAAAACCATTGTATTGATTATGATGATGGAAACATTTAGGGTTTAAAACCATACAGACACATATATAATGAGCCCAGAATGACAAACACACTAAGGGCTTATCTTAATCCTCCACTCCCACATATTTGCTCACACACTCACACAAGCCCCGTTCTCTCTGCATAGGCCACACACAGACCCACACAGCTGACCAGCGCTCAATATAAATGAGCATCCAGCGAGATGATTTTGGTCCTTTTCATGGTTCATTCCAACACGAATCCAGCCGGCCATAAATACAGGCCTGTCAGAATGTGTTCTACCCCACAGAGAGGGGAGTGGTGGAAGGTACAGTAGACACCATTCACCTCTCTGTGTGTTTGGAGGGGCAGAAGGAAGGTTGGAGTTGGTGGCTTTGGTCTCCATGAAGAGTGAAGTATTGATGGGACAAAAGTGAGGGGAAGGATTTAAAAGGCCTATTTGTGCAGATGAGGGCTGGGAATCATGTTTGGTTTGCTGTGGCTCTGCAGTTCAATGTCAGCTCTATCCACCCTTCTCTATTCCAACCCAGAAACTCCAATAATGACAACGAAAAAAAAGCGCCGGAAGATGAAACCCAAAGAGGAAGCATCAATATGTGTCTTAGTATTTAACTTCATCACCTTATCACCGTGCTCCAGACATAAATGACAGCATAGTGATTATGTTGTGTTCACTGTGTGAACATGATTAGCAAATGAGTTGAGATTTTTAAGTGTCCGAGGATAAAAACTTAAACAGAAGAAACATTTGCAAAAACAATAGAAATGAAACACGCATAAAAGGAAGCTCCTATTCTTCAATGGCTTATGTTTCATCAGGTTCAACCAAGGTATTTACTGTTCTGTGTGAAAGATAATTGCAAGGTGACCTTAAGATTCTTGTGTGTGATGATCCACTTTTTATTTGATCCAATCGTTGCCACACTATCACAGGGCTGACACATATGACAGGCATCCATTCACCCATTAGCTGCATGTCTTTGGACTATGGGAGGAAGCTGGAGAACCTTGAGAAAACCCACGCTAACACAGGGAGAACATGCAAACACCACACAGAAGGGAAACAAACCATCACACCACCGTGGAGCCCGAGCCTCATATAGTACGTAGCAAAGTAAGGGTGTGGAGGTGGTAGATGGGCGTAACTTTTTTACGCATGAGACCTCCCATCACAGACCTGCAATTGTTAAGTGACATTATAAAATGCAGTCTTTTCGGTGATTGTATAGCATGGACGGCAAAGTGTAGAGTGTCTGACAAAGTGTACAGCGTAGTTTTGCGGGCTTTTTTGGGGTGAATTGAATAAAGAAATTGCAGTGGCTATTGATGTAACGTGGCTATTTAAAAATGGCAGGTTTGTGCACGATGTCCTATGTCTGTTTTAACTCCACTTTCTCGTTTCGGCTCAGCTCACACAGGACCGTGACTGACGTATTCCGAAAAAAGTACCATGTACTATCCATAACTTTTTCTAATGGAAATCCAAAAACGAGCGAGTTGAGTTGAATAGAGACCATGCAGTGGAAATGTGGCATTAATTACAGTGGACTGCCAACTAAGTGTTGAAAGTCACCAGAATTTCTGGCATCGTGTTAACTTAAGTACAAATGATCCCAATGAGTTCCAAGTATAATGGTACACAGATTTTACATTTTGAGAATTAGTATGGCATTAGTATGTGTATGCATCCTAAACATGACCATAACTCCTAAACATGACCATAACTCTAACCAAGATGTTTGTTGTCTAACCCTAACTATACATCAACCATCATTTATTTGTCATAACCTCAATCTTTATGTTCCCTCACCATTACCCACCATACCATATGGCAAAAAGATTACCTCAAAGCAATTTTGCTGATTTGGAATAAACGATTGACTCAGGACAGGAAAATAGTTTTCCCTCCAAGAACCAAGTCTGTCTTGTCCCCTTTCTTCAACTCTTACTCTTTCACCTCTAACCCCCCAAATCCCAATTTAACTCCTCCCAGGCCAAGCCCCACACTTTGTTTCCCTGGGAACATCATCACTCCTGGTACACATGGCTGGGCGAGTACACATCGCCAAGCTGCTAAGTCTACACTGGCTGGGGTGCCCCATGTTTGCCCTGGAGGAGAACATGCGTTCGTGGCCGCTGGGCTTTCTGGGTCAGAAATGGCACACCAGGGTGTGATGGGCTTTGCTCTTCTGGTAATGGCCATTGTAGGTGTGAAATTCCCAGATATGAGGCTGGCCACTCAGCCCGGCTTCTCCAGAGCCCAAAAGCCGCACAGACAGAGGGAGGGAATGGATGTGTTAGACCTTTTGGTAAGCCACCATCACCTGTGTCTGAGTTGAAACCCACAGTCTCATTTTAGTTACGGTCTTTCTTGACTTAGTGGACAAACAGACAATGCACTCATAGAAATAGTTTTTAAAATGCTGCACTGTATATTCCTGCTGAAAAGTCTTAATATTATTGTTTTTATTGGACATTTCAGGTGTGTAGCAGTCAGTGAGTCATGGAATATAGTACACATGTAGCCACCCTCAGTTTCCCTAATTAAGAGTTGCGGGAGTGTTGGTGTGGTTGGTGATGGGGAGGCATTTCATTTGGGCTCTATGGTGCCAGCAGCATGACTTGAGACAACCTTTATACTGAACATCCTCACTGCAACTGTGGCAAAATCAGGTTACAACTATCATTTTTCGTCTCGGAAGAAAAACTGTGCTATCATGATTATTAATAAAAATCACAGACCTGAGACACTTCGTTGTCAGGTCTTTTTAAAGAAGCAGTCCTTGTCACCACACAGTAATGACTGTGAGTCAGAGTGCACACACTGTTTTGGTACACAATGTGGCACACAGTCAGGGTTCAACACTTCAATCCACTGTCATCTTGGCATGGCTACATTTATGTCTTATGTCTTGAGTTGCTTCCTAAATGTTGTCTCCCTGTATTATTCAGAGGAAAAGACAAGCTTCTGTGTAGATATATGGAAAGTAAATGTCATAAAGCTTTTTGCCGTTGCTATATTTAGCTTAGGTGATTATATTTAGTAATAACTATAGAGTAGGTAAACAAACGTCAACCTCTATGTTGCCTCCAAAAGGTCACAGTTTAATTAGTTTTTCTACCCAGGTGTGACTCCCCGAGGGGAGGTCAGAATAAAGGTCGTTAAAACACGATATATGTTTAGCATTGGTGTTTTATATGAGTTTTTTTGACACGCAGAGACAGAGTCCTTTTAGACAGTTTGCAGAGTGAGTATATGTGTTTCAGGGTAAAGTATAAAGCTGTGTTTTATATAATGCCCTGCATGAACTAAAAATACTTGTTTAGACTAGTATAGCAAGTCATTGGTATCCCGATATGCACATGCCCTAGGGTTGGGCTTAAACACTCTCCATATTCATCCTGGAAATGTTAAGGAGTTGATCTTAGGCTCCCTCACTTTGAAACATCTCACAAAGGTTTTCTGTTTTAAGAACACAGAAAGTTTCCTCTTTTTCCATCTGCCTTGATTCTGCCTTTAATTCAGGTAGTTAAGCGTGAAACTTCAATTTCACAATCTATGATTGAATCCTGAACTCTAATATGATTCCAGCAGCCATTCAAAAGGAAAATGTTCTCGCTACATAAACTTAAAGTTCTATTGTATGTTGTTATTGTTCCATTTATTCGATTTAGTTAACTTGTGAGTTTAACCACAAACTACTCTTGGAGTAATTGGCGTTAAGACGTTTCTTTCTGTACTATAATATTGTACTTCCTTACCCAGCCTGGTTGTTTTGCAAAATGATGCCTGACAGTCAGACCTTTTCCTGTGGCTTTTGAAATCCAATAACAGAGGCGGCGTGTTTTGGTTCCAGCCTGCTATAAAAATTGTTTTTAACCCATTGGTGTTTAGAAATTAACCCATTTATCCATTTATATTTATATTGAATGTTGTCCTTTAAGGATTTTGGCAGCCAGGTAGACATTTGACGATTCCCGGTGTGATACAGTTCTCTTTTTCAAGCCTGAAGACTTTTCATTGAAATCTGTGGTTTGTAACAAGCAGATGTTTGCACCAAGCAACACATGGCATGCTCATTACACATGCAGTCTGTATTTGTTTGGGTCTTTGGAATGAATTCAGTTTACAGTAACACGATTCAACAAAAGAGATGTATGTGTGTTGCACCACATTTAAGGAATGATTGAAATAAATGTGGGAGGAATTGCTCTCCCACCGGAACTAGGTGCATGGTGAGAGACGTCTAAAAAGGTTAGTGTCAAACTTTGCCTCATCCGAGTCTATCAATGGACTGTATGTAAATCACAGCTCAACTCAACCCCTAGTGGCTGGATGGAATATTGTGTTCTTTCAGTAAATTCCACCTCAGTCCTAAATCCCAGTTTTAGATCTTGTGACACAATCACATTTTTGCTGCTAAGTGTGTCAGACAGCCTGTCATTATTGTTCTAATTTTCCTTACTATATGGACAATTAGTGCTATTTTTATCTGTTTACTATCGTTATGATAATGACAACACTTGAGTAGTAGACAGTAAACAAACAACAGCTTTCAGATGTTGGATTAGTTTTTTTATGTGTCTAAAGCCCCAGATTTAAAGACATAAAAGACTGCAGAGTGGCTGTCCGTGGCTCTGGTTTTGAAGGATTAGTGTTTCTTAGCAATGAAGAGGACTGAAACGAGTCTGTCTCCCCTTTCTCTGTCGTCCCTCGACCAACTCACTCTAACGGTTTCAAACCGCGACCCCAGGCCCGGGCTTTCTAAGCCTCGAATGAAGGCAGCCCATAACCCTAAGTACTGTTTTGTGGACCTGTGTAAATTTGACACTATTATGCCACAGAGAGTGTCTGTGTAGGTGTTAATGAAAGTGTGGGAGGTCGCCAGAGATCTGGATAATCCCTGCTAACCTCATCATGTGCTGCCAAAAAAGTTGCTCCCTTTTTCATTACATCACAGACTTTTTTATCCTTTCTGAGATCTTTTGAATCACTCCCAACTTTTTTCCTGCAATCCTCTACTCCAAGTTGTTATTTTAGAATACAGTATTTTATTCCTATTGAGCAATTTAAAAAGTACTACTGTATCTTAGACTTCTGTAACTTTATTTACTGTGAAAGCACTTCAAACAAGACACAATATGCAGTAGTGGTGGTCCTGGTGGAGGTAGTGTGTGCTGTGGTGATGTCTCTTTTTAATTTTCAGCAGGATCAAGGCCCGCCTGTCCTATGAATTGGAGCCTGTTTTACAGCATTTACCAGCAATTGAGCTCTCAGATTCTTCACTACTTTGAACTTTAATTTTTGCTATTTCATGTCAAGAATCTTCAACACAGTTTGACCTCCAATTAACCCATAACAGTCAGCTGTTTAGAATATACTGTTCTGTGTCTGTTTCCCTGTTAAATTGAGTAAATTACCCTTTGCCAAGTTGATATAAAATGTTAAACGTCACTGTTTTTACTCTTAAGGGTAAGGGCTAGTTACTCTTTTCTTTTAATTTGCGCCTCTCTGTCTATGCCATGGCTCGGTGTAAACTGGCAGACTTGGTTGAGCTAGGTTTGTGTGTGGTAGCACTGGGGGCAGGGTGCAGAGCTTTCCTGGGTTGAGCGTACCCAGCCCCTCATAATTACAGACAGTAAACAGCCAGTGCTTTTATGCCTATTTTCCCCGTCTGATGGGGAGAGAGTTCCATTTGGCATTAGAGGAAAAGGCAGCGAGGATGAGAAGGAACAGAGAGTCTGAAGATGGACAAAAACTGTCATCCTTATTGTTGGTGTTGATGATGTTGGTGAGACTTAGAGACACAAAAACACAGAGAGAGACATTGTCCCCACCCCCTAGAATTCAACACACATACTTCTTTTTGAGCGACAGTCATGTGATCTTTCTTAGAGTAAGTCCTAATTAGAACTTACAACAACCCCTGTTTAAATATGTCTTTGCTCTTTTTACTTTTCTCCCTAAAACAGTTAAATGGATCAACCATCTTGCTCTCTCTCTCTCTCTCTCTCTCTCTCTCTCTCTTTTTCTTACTCTCTGAGTGTGTCTGTGTTATTCTTTCCGTCTGCCTGTCTGTCTGCGTCCTTCCCACTGTCTCTCTTCCTCTCTCTTCCTCTCTCTCTCTCTCTCTCAAGAAAAATCTCTGCTGCCTCACACTCTTCCCTTGGTCCACATTTTATCCTCCTCCCTGTGCTGTCCTTCTTCATTTTACCTCTGTTACGTCACACACACTCTTTATCCTCCCTTACTGCATTTTCAGTGCTTCCTGGCAAAACCGTTAAACTTAAACAACTCTTAGTGTATTCAATGTAAAATTTAAAAACAAACAACAGTTTGTGGATTGGAACCATATGCTATATACCATTTCTCTGTCTCATCACCTCCTCTCTCTCTCTCTCTCTCTCTCTCTCTCTCTCTCTCTGTCCCTCTCTCTCTCTCTCTCTCTCTCTCTCTCTCTGTCCCTCTCTCTCTCTGTCCCTCTCTGTCTGTGCACTGCACAGCACTGGCAGGCGGTTTGATGGGAGGTTGTCTTTGGCAGTCTGCTCCCCCTCTCTTGGCAGGGACAGGCCCTGGAGCTACTGGCTGGGAGTGTGGAAGGGAGGCGGGGAGGTAGTGAAGGTGGAGGGAAGGGAGGGAGAGAGGGCTTGAGAGGAGGGAGACTTGGAGGGTTGGAGGCGTGGTCTGCAGCTGGTAATGAAGTCTTCTCTTTTCATCCTCAGAAGGCAGAGTGTGAGCGGACGGGCCCGGCGTCTGCGTGGCTCCACTGCTTTCTGTGCCTTTAAAGTGTGCCGAGTGCCCCTCCGCTCAGCGCTGTGCTGCCTGTGTGTCAGCGTCAGTCTCCAACAGCTGAGTGATACAAAGAGACCAAGTCAGAGAGAGACCGCTGCAGTCATGGGGATTTCCTTTGTATCGGCTCCACAGCATTACTCTTGAGGTAAGACTTCAGTCTGACTCATTCTTGTGTGCTGCTCCTGCCTGTCTCTCTCTCACTGCTCTCCATTCCTGTCTGTCTCTGTTGATTGTTGTGGTGGGGGGGGGTGTGATAGGGGCTGTCCGCTTTAGATCCCACCCACTTTGAATGTGCGTGTGTGTGCACATAGAGTATGTGCACTGTTAGGTAGGTGTGTGTTTGTGCATGCACGCATGACTAGACCGTATCTGTGTGTCTGTGTCTTTTCAGATTTTCTACACTGTTTATGTATGAACACACACTGAGTCAGCAGTCAGTGAAAGGTTTACGTTGATTTTGACAAATGGCTCCTACTAGTCAGGCAAGGGAGAGGGTCAGAATGGGGCTGAGACTTTCTGTAAAAAGAAAGATGGAAAATCTATAGTGGGATGGGAACTTTACTAAGAGTTGACTGGAAATGGATATTCTGATCATTTTGTTTCTCAGAATTGTTCTTGTTAGGTATATTTAATTTCACTCTATGACTTCTATTGTTGGTCTGGGCTAGGGCTTGTGTAATATACAGCTATACGATGCTACCTTCTAATTTTAAATGAGCTATTAAATGTTGTGCAGTGCGATCTGCATCCGTGTGTGCGTGCGTGTGTGTGTGTGTCTGTGTGTGGGTACGTGTGGACATATTTATTTGCACTGCTGATTGTTGTTTAAGGCAGATGGATACAGCAGGCTATTGGGGCTCATCTCTGTAAATACAAAAGGACAGGAGACAGTCTGTACTCATCTGCAGCCCAGTGACACCAGGCTTTGAAGTCCTTTCAGTGCATCTGTCCTCCCCGCTGGGCAATTCAGATCCGGCCTGCAACTCAGTCACTTTCATCCACATTTCCTTGGAAATCCATCCATCTGTATTATTTCACTCACCCCCTTCCTGCTCCCACTCACCCCATGAGTTCTTGCACCCTAATACCCCTTGGTGAGGCCTTAACCTCCTATCAACACTTCCCGTACTCTCATAGACAACATTCCTACGGTTTTATTCTCCATCCCCACTAGTCAGACATGGTTCTGGGGAACGGGTCTTTCCGATACCTCTCCCGGAAAAAAAAAAACCTAAGCGACTTTCCATTAGTTTCTGCTGGGCCATGAGAATCATGGTTTCCCAAATGAATAGTGTACAGGAGCTCGGCTTGATTGAAAAAACACAAGCATGGTTTGCCATGAGGGAGACGGTCCTTGTGTCACTGTTGAACTGTGCGAATGTACTTTCCAGAGCTGGCAAGAGGGAGAGACAGAGGGGAAAATGCAAAAAGAGCATGAGATAGAGGACAGACAGAAGACCGAGGCAAATACAATTATAACATGAAAGTGTGGAAAATCAAACGGACTGATTGAAAACATTGTGGGAACTAAACAAAGATTTTTTTCTAAAGGAGCCCAGAAGAAAAGGAAGGCAGTGCTGTGTGTGTGAATTTCCAGTCTGGCCTCATCTGGTCTGTCAGTCAGGAGAGTGTGTATAAAAGGGGATTTTAGTGGAATAGAATGGCAGAAGGAGGCCATCATTAGCCGGTCATTAAGTCTCAAAGGGCAACGATAGAACCCACAGTAAAACCTGCTGGATTGCAGTCCAGCTAACAGCAGCATCTCTCTCATGTCATCCTAACTTTTAACCCTACTGAGTGTCTGTACAGCAACCACCAGTGTGACTTTAGAAAGGTTTGTTAAATGTTGCTGCATTTCCCCTTTGAACAATACTTGAAATATCCAATCAATATCTTCCGTTATCTTTTATTGTTTCTGCTGCCTCCCCCTCCTCTGTCTCTCTGCTGTGTTTGTGTGGCAACCCCATATGGTGATGATTGAGACCCTGTCATTGGTTCAGATGGCACATTTGTCAGACACATGTTTGCCAGCAGCTGCTGTTGCTAGGGCTGCAGAGGAAAGCATCTCGTGTTGACTTCCTCACTGGGTGGCTCATTTGTTTGTCAGGGTACCGTGACCCCTGACCCCGCTACCACCTCCTGCCTCTCACACTGCTGCCTGTTAATGTGACTGTAGACTCCCTGACAGGCCTCTCGCCCCCACTCTTCCACCACACTCATGCATGCATGATTACTGGAAGAGAGAAACGTGGAAAGATCAACACTTCCAACGGTAGTCTTAGTTAAAGTAAAGTAAGCCAAGGAAACAGCCACAGGGATACTGTGATGAAAACGTATGCAGGCAGGATGACCTTACTATAACCAGTGAGTGAGATTGAAGTGTGAACAGAAAGTAACACTCCAAGGGGACATTGTTTCTTTTCTTTTTTTGTTTAATACACATCTGCATTTTCATATTACCTTACTGAAGACTGTTAATCGTAACCCCCAAACCATATACTGAAACTACCCACTTAGTATTAAATCTACTTCAGTGTCTAAGCGGCATGATGATGGCTATCAGGGTGTTTTTTTATAAGCTTAACAGGTTCTGTCCAGACCAGTCACTGAGGTTACATAAGACCAGGGAGGTTATTCATTCCTTAATTCCAATGTAGAGTGAAAGGATCACGACTTCTGGCCTCTCTGTCTCACTACAGACTTTCATTTGCCTTCGATAGTTAAAGCTGAACTGGGACCTCAACCTCAGAGAGATACTCCTGTCAGTGGTTTAATCTGCCCTTCATCACCAGTGTTATCGTGTTAAATAACTGGTTGAGATGTATTGTAAGGAGACGATGAGTATATGAAAATGCATGTTATTGCATAAATGTAATGGTATTTGGGGGTTCCGTGACAACCACTTGAAACAGCTTGTCTTTTACAAGTATCGTCCTTCTGCAAAACTCATTTCTTTGGTTGTCTAGACTTGGACGAATGTAGAAAAGTCAACTGTAAAACACAAAACTTAGGGGCAGTCACCGAAACGGGGCCATACAGAGACAGACAGAAATACCTGCACATATAGGGTTTGTCCCATAATCATAATTTGTGCATTGCACATGGATGTAGTCTCAGCAGTGATTTGTAGATATAATCCTAAAGGTGGAAGTTATCCTTGTTGTCAGAATGAATTATCAAAGACAAGATTTGTGAATCTAGTAAACTGTGAAAACACTGCCATACCATATTGTTTTCTTTAAAATGTGACTGACAGCTGGCATCAGCGAACTGTAGATATTCACCTGGGAAACACACTACTCTATCAAACTAAATCGCAAAAAGATATCCGATGTGGTCCCTGGGAACGTCTCTACTCTCTCTCTCTCTCTCTCTCTTTCCATCTTTTGGATTAGAAAAGGAACAGTTTGAAAGTGTTCCTACTTTAATGTGTGCAGATTTGCTCCTAGTCACGAAAACTTTGAAAACTTCAGAGTTGGTTGTGAAACCTTATTTTTTTCATACAAACACATTAGAAGCCAAACCTTAATTTCTTTGCCCATATAATTTTCAGCTAAATTTAAATATATAATTGAAGAGTTGCTTACATAATTAAAAATCAACACAAGCACAAGCCTGTGTTGATTCTTGATTTACAATCTTCACTGATCAACACAAACTTTCAACAGTGTCTAAAACTCTTTCTGTGTATGAGTCCTGTCAGTTTATGAGCGATGTCACATGTTTTGCATTTTGGTGGTGGGGCTACACTTATTTTTTTGCATCACGGATCATGCCTCAAAAGTTAACGAGTTACAGTCTAGTTTCTACAGTAAAATAAATTGTGGTTTGGTAGAGCTGATGATGGAAACATCCACAGCTTTCTTTATCATTATGCTTCTTATGAACAGATAACCCTCATGACCTACACTATGATTGTTGGCAAATGTCTCTACCGTTTGAATAGACAGATAACATGTTTTTTTATTTGGGCTACAGATATTAAGGGGACGGAAACATGATTGATTGAATTCTGACTCCCATAGCGGTTGAGATAGACAGTAGAATTAGCCTAGTGGTGAAAATGTGCATTCATTATAATACTCACATTTTATATCAGGAAGCTGAACTGTTGAACTGCTCGAGCTGGCTATGCAGGCCTGTGTCCATCTCTTTCTCAGCTCTTCTGTAACTCTATAAATTGTTCAGCCAGGTGGCTTCCTGAGCACCGGCTTATTTACAGCATAAATGGTCTCATCTGACACGTCTTTGAAGGACCATCAAAGGTGCATCGGAGTAACAAGATACCTCCATCCTCTATGGTGCCCTCTCCAGCTGGTGACACTTACTGACCTAGTTGGCCCACACCTAGAATTGGGCCTGTAGATAAGATTTGGAGGCTGAATTTTCTTAAGATGAGCAGATTGACTGCAGTCAGATGAAAAACACATGACTCGCAGGAGAGGAGAGTCCCTCTGGTTCCATCATTTTAGTTATTTTCCTACCCTATCTGTGTCCTCCTCTTTAAACGGGAACCATTAAGCATATTTTCCATCCTACCGTACGTCTGTTTGTCAGGTCACACCTTTAATCTAAAGAGCCCCCTGAGCTCCCACACAAATCCACTCACAGACTTGCAGAGTGGTGTGTATGTGTATTACTATGTGCATTTACCTATATGTGTTTGTGTGTAGTTGAGTACATTTTATGCATTCTTGATTATGAATCCAAGTATAAGTCAGATTGGAGGTTGTATGCTATGTGCCTACTGACAAATAACTGTTGGATCGGCCGCCACGTGTTTATTAGACACTTTATCCAACAGGCAGAAAATTGGCCTGAATATTTGCCTGCTCTTCTGCTCCTTCTGCTACGGGAATGCAGACCCAGCAGCTCTGATTGCTTCTGACAGTGACAACAAGAACAGTCTGTCTGAGAAGACTTTCTGAAGACCTCCTCCTGCATCTGCACAAAAAAGTCAGAAGAATGAGCCAAATAAAACAAGAAATTGCTTTTCTCTCCCAATTTCTTTGCAAACTTTCTTGAACGTAGATGCTATATTGTTAAAGTTGGGATACCAACACACAAGTAGCACAGTTGTTTACGGTTATCCGTAGGAGTTGTTTGATATTAGCCTTTATTGGCGGAACTTAGTGGACTTTTCAATGTACTAAGATTAAAGTATTTAACACCCGACGCTTGGGTGTGCAGTAGTGACATCAAGTCTTTGGGCGGATGGAAGCAAAGGAAATCACCAGTAAATTATAGCTCAGGCACATCTCCAGACGCCTTGGCCAGGGTCCTAGAGCTAAACAGCTTTAGGACCGCTTTCCCTTTTTCAACCCCTTTTCCGCTACATTCCTGCTCTTCCCCTCTCAATCCTGCGTTTCGCTCCAGATGTGGCATTGTTTGGACACATTTGTTTTGGGCTTGGGCCGGTAGACCTGCACAGAGTCTGATGTCATGCACTATTTAAAGGGAAAGCCATGAGAACTGGGTGGAAAGGAGTGCGCTGTGGTCTCACTTCAAAGCCTCTGTCTGGGACTACTGATGACTGTCATTCATGGCACAGCAATCTGTGTCATGGACAGATGACCACATTCATTTGAAGTGTTGACGGACATGTCATTTTGAAAAGGTTCAGAGAGGAGGCACCACTTTTAACAAAAGCCAGAACGATGGCATTTTTTTTTTTTGTTTTATCTCACATCGCCCACCGGGTTTACTGAAGTTATCTCAGTTTCACAATTATTTGGAATAATCTGCAACTCATTACGAGGGAACAATACTGGGTTTTATGTGAAGCTTGCACTATGAATGTTTATTGTATAACTGAGTGAAACTTGATACCATAGTTAGATGAAATGAAAAGAAGATGCCCTCAAATGAACCAACAAACATGGCAGGTTTCTTTATGGGTCAGAGGAGTCACATGCTGCCTAAACTTTCATGCCTCTCTAATTAGCTCTGTCAGTCAATGAACCTGGCACCTCATGCTATTGAAGAATGGGATAATGAATCTTTTTCTCTCTGCTTTTCACAGTATGTGGTGTATGTGTATGTACAGTATGTGTATAGTGTATTCTGCACCACTGGAAATGGAAAAACAATCTATGTTTTTCCAGTTATAGGAGAGTTAGGAATGACACCTTTTCTTCGTAGAAGGGATAAGAAGATATTTTCCTCAATGACTGAGCTTATTGTGCCTTCTTATTTAAACTATCAGCATAGTAGAGAGTCAGTAGCAGCTGACTATCAGGCTCTACTGTTAGATTCCCCATGGGAGCTCTGCCTTCAACACTGTTTGGCCTTCAAACACATATATTTGCCAGGTCCTCTCTAGTGTCCTTGGTTCAAACAGCTCGAAGCCCTAACCCCGCTGAATATTTCCGGTTCAAACGGGCATGTTTGCTAGATCTTCATCCCTCACTGCTCCCTCTCCCTGCTCCAGAGTGTTTGCTTAAAGAGTTCACAGTGGCTTCTTGGGCCTTCAGGAGTTGAAAGCTGGAATGACGTGAAGTGCTAGCAGACAATGAGCGCATTTCCATTCACTCACGTACACAAACTCGCACACATACAGAGACAGAGAAAGGGAAAGCAGCATTTGGATAGTATAGTCACCACCCTGCTTCTGAACATCTCTCTCTCTCTCTCTCTCTCTCTCTCTCTGTCTTTCAATGGCCTTCCAGTGATAAATCCTTCAGGTTTGAAGGTTAAACTGTCAACCTATGAAAACAGGGTCTTGAATGTTTTTAAAAGCACTGCTTGCCTCACCTGTGTGGTATGACGGCCTTGAAAATCCAGGTGAGCAGTTTTCTTCTCTCAGGCGTTTGGTTTTAGCTGATTTTTAAGGAGCTCCTCTCCAAACAAGTTGTCAATGCAGATTGAGTTTTCCCACTTCTCCCTCAGCTTAAAGTTCACTACATTGCAATGCCAGTGTGGTCAACATTAAAGACTGGGACACTGACATGTTTGCACACTTGCATGCGCAGACACACAAACAAACTTTTGGATTATTTATATTTACTTCCATACAAGAACATAAACCATAAATTCTAATAGCAAATGTGTTCTGTCTCATATACACACGCATACACATCCAGTGTTTCGTCCAGCCGTATGGGCCAAGAAAAGACATAGTGAAAGCAAAACAGCTCAGCCTCAGGGTCATAAGGTCAAGCACATCTAGGATCTAGGTGATCAGTGCTCCCGCTCCAGATTCTGTTTATGACTATGTGTATACACACCATGCAGTCTGTCGCACAATTGTATACACCCCACACCCAGCCTCAAGCTCACACAGCTGGCACAGCCAAACATTCACAGAGTCTGTTTTAGGGAAGGATGAGTGGGTGTCTTCATGTATGTATGTGTTTGTGTGTGTGTGTGTGGTGTGTTTGGCCATGCATGTATGCATGCCTGCATGTGCGTGAACTTCCTCAACCTTAAGGATCTTCAACCGCCACCCACAAACTAAAACTAATGCATACAAGCATATACACTCACAAACGTATGCAGAGATTGGCATGCAGGCTAACACTTTGGTGGGAATGTAAGCTCATACAATTAGCTCTAGACTGTCTACATCCGTTCATTTCTCTTCACATAAGAGTGGATCGAGATGTATTTGTGCTGAAAGGTTGGAAGAAAGAAAAAAGAGCTGCACTTCTGAATATATACAGTCACACATTGGGGGAAAGATGCGGTTTGTTCACACAAACTCTTCAAGTGCTAATAAACATTCACTTTTCAAGGTTAACACACTCACATTTTATAGGGCTCAAACAGGTGGCTGGGCTGTATGGGAGATACAGATGGGTGAAGTGACGAGGTGGAGTAATGACAAACTTCAGTATAAATTAAAGTTAAACATTGTCATTTGAGGGGAGTGTCAGACTGGTTGAAATGGACCTTTACTTTGCTTGTTACTTTCTTTTCATACAGTTTTGCTGTTTGTATCACAGACTATCCTTTTGCTTTTACATTGAGGAAAGTTGTAAATCCAAAGGGATAAAAACGGGAAATATTAAATTAGCTTATTTATATCAAATGTACCACTCTCCTTCAGTGCACTGAACAGTCACTTTTGCAAACCCGTAAATAAATATTTCATACATTGCAAAAAAATAAAATAATCAAACTTCAAAGCAAAAAGAAAAAAGTGTTGCTTCCTGTCACAGTGGTAGCAATCCTGTTTCATGTAGCATCGTTTACTCTGCATGAACCTTCTGGAATTTATGGACTTTACAGAATGGTCATCTCAGTCAACACAGCTGACTCAGTCTGTGTGTATGTACGTATGTGTGAGAGAATTTATATTTGTTTGTGTGCAGGTTTGTTTATCTGTATATGTGTGTGTGTGTGTGTGTGTGTGTGTGCAGCCATGTACACACAGACCTACATGTGTTTTTGTTTAAATTGCCCCCCTATCTGTTGGTTATATCTCTGCAGTAAAAAGTTGATGCCCACCACTCAAGTTTCAGCCTCAGCACAGTAGTGTATATCTCATTTCCGTGTTTGCATGTAGCCCTAAACTGTCAAGGAGAAGAAAGGGATTCGTTATGTGAACCATGTGTGACTGCTGATGCAGATGGGAGAGGTTAAAGCAGCGGGGAACTCAAAGAGTGTCGCTTCATCTGCCAATCTGTTTCACCGTCCATCTGATATCAGACATGAGATTGACAGTTTGCGCGATGCTATCAGCTGCTAGACAACCACTGAGGCCGAAAATGACCACTGATACTGAAGATAAGAATGTTATTAATCTCACCAGGTCCTGCTTGAGGCCAGGATAGCTAATTCCCTTCTTTGATAAAACAGTCGTGGTGTACATGATTTCATACTAGAGTACAAAGTCCCACTTTCCTCACTAAATTGTAAGAAATCTAACTTTTTTTTTTTAGAAGGATGACTTTCAAAAGCGTCCATCTTTAGCCTGATCTGGTGAGTGGGCTTGTGCAGCTGGTCTAAACTAACAGATCTTCTCCCTGTGAGCCACACTGATGTTTCAAGTAAATACAACAGATACAGAGAGTGTACCGTGGAGGCGGATGTTTTCACAGATTATGGGAGTGATCCACTCGCAGTGGGCTAACAATGGCCTCATCAGTGTGAGGTGCAGTGGGTTTGTGCAGCTTCGGGTTGTGTGGTGTTTATGTAGCCCTGGGAAGGCTGTCCTGCTACATGTTAACACAGTATTAAATCACCTCATGCCGACAACATTATCATAAGGATGTTGACTCTGGAAAGCTACATATGGCTGAGATGCCTCCAAAAGTGTCATCATGCCATAGCTGTGTAGGGTAACTATATAAAAATACATTGAAAAAATACTTTTTCCCCCTGCAGGTATAAAACAGACAGGAGTCCTGTATATTTACAGAGTATTACAGCATTACTTATGATGCATGCATGTGGTTAAGCAGTTTAGAACATGCAGGATTTAAGAGCTATTTTTGTATAGACTTCAGTAAGATTTAGTTTTAAGGCAGTTTTAAAGATGTATAGTTAGTGTTTTGTTATATGCAGAAAAACACTTAACAGGACACTTAACAGGACATTATATTTGTGCAGATCAAGTGCTTAACTTTTCAACTTTATCCGTCATTGTATTTGGCAACCAGACCCACTGAAGGAATACTTTCGCCTATAATTCCCAGAAACTCTGTGCTAAATGAGAATGTTTTCTGCAGGAGGCACAGCTCCAGGTATGCTAACAACATAAACGCTCTGGAGCTCTGGAGCAGGAAGGCTTTTACTGCTGCAGGTCTGAAAAAGGAAACCTTAGGCTTTCAGATTTTTCCAACAATAGAAAGCCTAATAGGCAGATCATCGCCTGGACCACAAATGCCTCTTTCTGTGAGGTACTTTTATTTAAGAAGCTTAAACACATAGAAGGAGCTTAGTTGTCTTGTAAACACAGGTGTACACCTGGGAGAAGGGCTAGGGAATCCCCTGGACTGACTCACTATCAGCAGAGAGCACTGATGGTATCTTCTTCACCCTGCTTCTGAACAACTCTCTCTTGTCTCCAGACATAAAGCGCACACCAGTCTCGCAACTGATGCTGCAGGGAAAGCCACCACAGTCCAGCCCTTTTAAATCCTCATGGCTCTGTGAGATGCTACACTGCTACACTGTGGTCCAGGCACCCTCCTTTGGCTAGAAGGACAGACTCAGCGAGGGGGAAAGAGGGTGGGCAGAGCAGAAGTATTACTATCAGGTTACCCTCTAGCTACAGCAAAGACTGGGTCTGAGCCAGAACTGCATAGGGTTCTTCATATTCCCAGAGGCACTCGTGTGCATTCTGCTTATGAAATAACATGCTTGGCCTCAGCTATTCTATTTCACAAAAGTTCACCATTATTGCTGACATTTTGTTTTCCATGATTTTCGTAGTGAGTGAGATGAAGGGAAGGATAAGAATGCGTGCGGGTGGCAGGGTGTTGGTACACGGGTTGGATACATCTATTTCTGTTGGAGAGCAGCTTTTTTAGTTGCGACATTTGTTTTGAATAAAGTAACATATCCCACATTGATATTTCTACGTGTGATTGACAATTAGCCCAAATGTGTTCCTTGTTTTCTGACTGTGGCTCCCAAAGCAACAATAAAATAGGCTTGAGAAGGAGCAATTTGAAGTGGTTTGATGTGCTGTAACTCACCAGAGTGCTCTGTGATTAGACTTCATTTTCTCCTTTGGTTTGTCTTTATCACTTTCCCTCCCCAATTTTCTCTCTTCTTTTACAACAGCAAGCTCACACTCTTTGCTCTTTTTTTCTGACTCCATTTTGACAATATCATGAAAGTTCATGGGGAAAAAGTCTTTGATCTAGTACACACACAGGCCTGCAGACTACTTTAAACACAGCTGACAATCAGAAGTTTAAAGCTGTATTGCTCAATCTATGATTCATCCAGACTGCTGGGTTTTAACTGAGTTCCCAGGGTTCATTGGCCAAGCTGTGATGGAGGGCATTGAAATACCTTCAACAGAGCTGCTCTATGTCAGTTATTATTCAATATCTAACACAGAGCTTCAACTCATGATGGCCCTTGAGTGAGTTTTAATGAAAGATTTCCTGCTTGGTCCCTGCCAGGTCGTCTACCACGCAATAACGCCACTCCTTAAGAGCTCACTCCTTCAATTTAAGGGTGAGAGAAAAGCTGCAATGCTAAAAACAGAATATTTTCAAAGGAAAAGGACCATATTCAAGCAAAGTAGCAGGAGCTATATCCTAGTTTAGACCCTGGCATGGGTCAGTGAGAGTAGGACTAGTAAAACCCAGAGGGCCGTGTCTCCCCCTTTCACCTCACCAGTGAGATGAGATGAGGTGATCCACATGGTGGAGGAAGTGTGTGTGTGTGTATGTGTGTATCCAGAGACAGGAGGAAAAAGTCAGACTTTGGTTTTGGTCCAAGACCGGAAAACACTGATGTAAGCTCACCGGTCACCTCCCAGACTCCTGGATGAAGCACCGGCCTAATTATACCTAATGCAGTTGTGTGATTTATTCTTTTAACACCATTTTAAATGTGTGTGCGTGTGTGTGTGTAAAAGCCACCACCAGTCTAATGTGGTAGTGATGCGGAAAAGGTCATGTGAGGAGAGCTGCACTCGGGATGTAATGATATATTGGGCTTGTTTTCCTGCAGCAGATGTTAGTTTTCTGACAGCTTGTTTTTTTCACCCGTTCCTTGATTTGTGACAGGAGCTGAGACTTACCCATTTCATGGTGTACAGACAGAACAGAAAAGCCCCCACAGGCAGAGGAAGGAGTTTAGTCTGTCGAATGATGTCAGTGTTTGGAGAGGATGAGTGTGTTGGTAGTGGGGGGGGGGGGGGGGAGATGAGTCTGGCGGAGGGAAAAAGGGAGTATGTGTGGGGGAGGTAACACGAGATCCCCCACAGAGATGCTAAACTCCATTACAGACTGAAAGAGAGGGAAGAGGACTCTTTACAAGGATGAAGAAAAACGTTCCACTTTTAATCTATGTGCAATCTAAAAATAACCTCCCCTCTCTGTCGACTGCCCACTGGGGCAGGCTTGTTAAAGAGTCTGTCTCCAAAGAGAGAGAGAGAGAGAGTCAAAGTGCTGCAGAGTACCAAACAAAACGAAGAGAATGAGGGATTAAGATGGAAAATGGAGCACAAGTGGGAGGCAAGAAACAGAGTGTGAGCAAAAAACGAAACAAGAGTGCTGGGAAATATGTGGGACAGATGAATCTTTGAGAGAGTGAGAATGAGTTCATGAAGCCTTCGTGACTGTTGAGTTGATCAGACTCCTATGTTGTCAACTGTTCCCTCTCACCATGCCAGTCGAGCTCAATGCAATGCCATTACACACCTATTTGGCCCCAACGCTTTTGTGAGTCTTGGTGCAGCAGTAAAAGCACCTAGTGCTTGGAAATATGGAATAACAGATGACCTTTTACAGGCCCTGGTGGCATGGCCCTTCTCACCTCACAAGCAGTGAATCACACACACAGAGTCACCCATTCTTCAAATACTTCTCTGTCTCAACGTCTGACTCACAATTTGCTACTGTACCAGTTCAGCCAGCCGCCCAGTCTGATGTGGCGTCCTCATCTCTGTCACTGTTCCGTTGTTATTTTTCCCCTTACGTCCAGGAAAATGAATGGAACAGGTGAGTCTTGGTTTGTTTTCAGTGAGGACTGGGATTTGGTGATTTGCGCCCTGGCTCATGAAAAGCGTTTTACAAAGAAAGGAACAGGTTCTTAAAATACTAGACACTGTCTTTGTTGAGATCCTCCCTTGGAAACTAAAACAATCTTTGGCCTTACTCACTAACATCCATCTGCCCAAGGGGAGACTCCTCTAGACTGCACACACCCATGGTTTGTATTACTGAACAGTTCGGAACAAATCTGACACAGTCACGACCAGGTGGCTCCACTGTGCTCACATGGTGATTCTTTTGTACCTCGCAGCACCCTTTCTCTGACCTACTGTAAAGACGCAACTCTCAGCTTGTTTGATTTCACAGTCCAGCTTAAGCGCGGGCTAGTGAATCGTCCTTATGGCTGCCTTAGTACCCTTTCTTTTTATACACACACTCACACTGCCATTGCCAGTAGTTACATATTGTTCAGATATTCACCCAGACGACACAAAGAGCAAAGCGTTGGCTGCCAAGTGCACAATCCCAGTGGTGCAATTACCCAGCATAGCTGATAAACAACATATGGACCTTCATGTCCAGAGCAAGATTACACAAATATACTGAAGTCACATACCTTATAAGGGGTGCCTTTTTATTACTGTGATGTAGTTTTTCCCACTTAAAGCAGGGCCGCTAACCCCCTACCACCATTACCTTTTTCTTTTTTAACAATGGAATCAGCTGGGCGTCTGTGGAGAGATTGCATCACTGGGGTTATTCGAGCAGCAGAAGTCTGAGAGAAAAAAAACAGCACAGAAGTAGCTAAGCTCTTGACCAACCAAAGGCCATTCATAAATTCCTCCTAGATGTAGCCAAATGCACAAGACCTGGTGATATGTGGACTGTTTGACTATGTGCTCGTATATGTCACATACACACACACACACACACACACACACACACACACAGACACACAGACACACAGACACACAGACACACAGACACACAGACACACACACACACACACACACACACACACAGCTGTCCTTGTGCGTTCTCTGGTGGTTCTCACTGCTGCTTTAAGGAAATGGTGGTCGCCAATCTTGCCTTGGAAATAAAGGTATTTCCAGTGTAAGAAAATAGCTTGTTCTGGGCTAGATTTTACATTTCTATCTCCACACTTTTTCCCATGAACAGAAAAATGTGTTTTTTGCTTTCTAAAGTTGGTCAATGCTTTTAACATTTCAAATCCTCTCAAAACTTTACGACCTCATTTTTCATTTTAATTGCCCTTGACTCCTCCATGTGCATGCATGATAGCAAGGTGGATAAAGGATACGGCGAATCGTCACTCAGATGGGAATATGTTCATTTGTTATTCTTCTCCTGGAACTGTTGCATACATGCACTCCTCCACATAGTTTTCAGTGCATGAACTTTAAACGTGCCTTTTTTTGTGAAAACAAAGAGAAGTTGACGTAATTCTTCGTCTTAAAATTAATTTTGTGGCAGATGAAAAGTACATGTTATGACAACCTTACATTTATGTCATGTCTGTGATGTGATTTTTAATGCTTGCAATGCAAAAGCAGGCTTAACCGATGCACATTTAAAATACATAAGACAGAGATAGTCCTCAGTAAATGGAAGCGGAACCAGAAAATAGAATAAAAGACATATAATGTAAGCACATTTTATATGTGAACAGATCTTATTCAGTGAGCATTTCTACTGATTCCAATTTATTGAAATGTTTCTTAAATTATGGCTCATATTTCTGATTGTGTCTGTGACCAAGATCAGGGTGTTTTGTAGACCAGTGGTCCTCACAAAGCCCCTAAAGACCCACTAGCCCTAGATTAATGGCTTTCCTACCTCCCCAGAGATGCAAGCTCTGCCAACACAAATGGTGGGGCACGCGATGCTGGCATGACAAATTGAAATGAGGGCAAAAGGGCAAAAGACCGACCGCAGCCCAGACCGGCAGTATTTTTTCTAGTGGAGCTGCATGAAGGCAGCATTAGGACCACAATGCTGAGCTGAGAGGTCAAAGGCGCAGGGTTACAGACCCTAGCTTGTCCCTCTGCCTCAGCCCTTTAATGGACTGTGACAAGGCTTCCGATCCCAACAGCCTGGCCGAATGGTTTATTCATCAGAGCTGCTCATGGGTGCTATACCAACACATTTTGTGCGCATAGAGGTTCACACATAAATTACAGTGTGCTATCCTTACCACGGCCTCTGCAAATAAATGTTTTCATCTGATTGATGTGCGTAGCTCTGAGAGCAAGGCGACCTGGCAAACTGTACATGCCTCTCGCTGAATGAATTTAATTTGTGTTATTGATTGTGAGTTTACAAGTTGTGAGAAATGTGGAACATCATTATGACAGTACGCAGAGAAAAATATAAACAGTGAAAAGATAAACAGCAGTCTTCATTTCAAAACTTGTACGTCTTTCACTTTTGTGTATCTTAGTCCCTGATTTATTCTAATTTCTGAAACGATTATTTGTGGTCATCCCTAACAGTCTGTTTGTCTTTAGTGACTCATATATTGTATACTGTCTCTGAGTCAAGCCCTGGCCATTGCCAACACAATAGCTCAGCATTTATTTGATGCTTTTTGTTGATTTTGTGACAGTCTGATATAGCATCACATTCTTGTGGTTTAAAGTCAATTGGCTAAATCACAGTGGAAAAACTGAGCCTGTAACTCATTAGTCATTTTCAGATTAGATTTTTCTGAAATGTATTTGCAATGTGGATCATTACGCTTGCCACTTACACACGCACACGCACACGCACACGCACACACACACACACACACACACACACACACACACACACACACACACACACACACACACACACACACGGGGCATGAATGCTTGCGTGCATTTGAAGGTCAAGAGGGGATCGTTGGTAGTTGTTTATGCAGAGAGTGTGAGGAAGCAGAATGACTGTGAGAACCTGGGTCTTGTACACTCAGGTTTTCTTGTCTGTCTCGGTCACAGAGGAGCAAAGCGTTTGAGCAGATCTAGATGTGCAGCAGCTGTAAAAATAGGAAGGAGAGGGAAAGTATGATTCATGTGATGGAGGAGAGGATTTCTCCAGGTTGCATATACGGTTTTGCTGCACCATGAAGAGGATCCAAATGATGTGCCCAAGTCGGGCCTTATCAGCCAGTTCCCACGGTGACTCAGAGAGATGGAGTGTGGGAGAGACCAATTTGATAAGGGGACAGCTGTGACTTAAGACATGCTGACAGTCCCAGTCGGGTTTTTTTGGGGGGTTTTCCCTGGAAAAATTATGCATTTATAGAATTTCTTGCAAGTCATGTGTTTAATGTAAGCAAAAAGTGTGTAAACTCTCACTGGTATACAGAGGCTGCTGCACTAATCCACTCAAAGTACTTTTGAGCTTTAAGTTTGTTTTGGGCCTCTGGTTTAGTCTCGTCTGACAGACTTGGAATGAATCACACTTATTCATCCTATTTACTGTCAAAAAAGTTATATCACAAGAAGGAATAAGTTGTGTTATATTTCTTAATTTTACGTTAATAATATTATTTAGTAATACTATTAACTAATAATTTGTGCATCTGAACTATTTTTCCGCGAGACATGAATGAAATTCCAAAGTACACTGCATTCTCTTTGCGTCGCTCTTTGGCTTGGCCAGCCGTTCGCCTCACACACAGGCATGTGAAGCCAGAGAGGTTGGGCATGGGTGTAGGACAGAAGCCACTTTCTCTATCCCGGCCTCCAGCAGTGGTCTCCAGTGAGCCTGAGCAGGTCTGAGGGGAACAACGTGAGCTCCGCCAGGTTATTTGGTTTGTTCCTCAGCCTCCAGTCAGCCAATGACCTATAATAAGGCCTCCTGTTCAACACGGCAATGGAGAGAGTGGAAAATAATTTACAGTAGCACGGATTGACTGAGTTTGTTGATCAACCAGAAATGAGTCCTGTAAACACAGGTTGGGTTCCATTAGATACTCTGCAATGCCTTAATAGAGCTTGATTAGTAACAGCAATGTTGTTTCTGACAGACTGTATTGATTCAGTCTTGGAGAGAGTTGAGTATCCTGATGTTCCTTCTCATCAGGTGTTAACTGAATCAATTGAGCAGGATCTGTCTTTCTGGTTGAATCAGTGGCTGTGTTGTCTACATTGGTTGGACCCAGCAGTGATCTTGCTGAATCAGTGGAAATGTTGTCTCAGTGGTGCTGTCCTGTCCCGCATAGATTAGATCAATACTGGAGTTGTGTAGTGTTGGGACAGCAGGGACTGGATCAGTACTGGTTCTGTTCCAGCCACCCTGGGTCCGTGCTACAGACTCTCTGTGGCTGCATGAATGGCTTCTTGCAGTGGCTTCACAGAGCGTCATTCTTCTCACCCTCATCTGAGGCTGACATCCGAGGGGGAAGCCCAGGGAGCCGGCAGGCCAAATGTTTTTCTATCCCCCTGGTAGGAATGGACGTATCGGGTGCTGTTTTAATGTGTTTCAAGTAGAAAAACAAGGCAGTGTCCTATGACTGAAGGTAGTAACGACAAGGACAGTAGTGAAAACAGACTGTGGCTCCGGCCGTTTGCCCTCCCCTAGCAGTATACAGGGGGAAAAGCGAAAACATCCAGTCCAGTGACAGACTCATCATTAATGCTCTGGGTTTGTTTGTCTTAAGAGTTATTTGACCACTTTGCCATTTCCCCAAGAATCTTAAATACCCCTACCCCCTTGGCCCTTATTGGGTCCCTGTTTAAAAAGTCCAACTCAGTGGGAGTCCACTATCCCCAAGCTCCTGTCCTACCCACTGTTGCCAGGTCTAGATGGGACAAAGTGAGCATTCCAGGAATAGCAACACGACTCCAACCCCCAAACCCACCTGCTCCCCTCCCCCTCAGACAGGTTTTTTTGTTTTGTTTTCCCATTCACCTCTGCACCTTTAACTGTGACTGTGAGGGTTCTCATGCAGTAACAGTTTTTACACAGGAAACTACATGACTCATTTACCTATGAAGCATCTTTATAACTTGTTTGCTCAGCTCAAAGATGTCCTTTTGTCTATCACCCTTGCTCATCTCTTTCCCCTCTTATGTAACAAAACAGATGCCAGAGGCGTGGCTGTGCCAGACAGACGGACATATTACAAATAATTAACACCAGCACGTTTCACCTCCCAGTCTGGGGGCAGCAGTGACACAGCTTGTCCGTCAAGCACCATTAAAGAGAGGGAATGAGGATGCAGTTGATCTCAATGCATTAGAAAGGGGAATATTTGTGAATTATAAAATAAAGCCATCCTGAAGCTAGGTAGGGGAGAAGCAAGGAGGAGCATTGGGGAGAGGATGAATAGGGTCCTGTGCTCAGCCCCTTGGTGGACTGAACCCCTCTGTTTGCGCTTTTTTCGTCCTTGGCACACAGGGCTGCCTGTGAGGAGTGGGTCGGAAGCAGGAAGTGGTTGTGTAAGGCGATCTGCAGATGCAGCACAGAGCCCCTTTTCAACGGCAGACCCCTCGGTCCTGTTCTGCACAGCGACACATCAGGTAGTCCTCCTGCTGCAACCACAGCAAGACACAGGCCACACCCACATGGGACCAGTAGGCAGAGAGAGGGTAGAGATGAGAGGAAAAGATATGACAGGGGACAGAAAGAGGGGGGAAAAAAATTGGCAATAATGCAGAAAGGGGATGGAGTGCGAGGGAAATGACTGAGTAGGCTTCTGCTACTCTTGTCACTAATCAGATGGGAAAATATGTTTACTGGAGCGCTGCTGACTACAAAGCAATGAATGATGAAAATGATAATGTGGTTATAGTGAAATCAGAGAAGGAAGATAAATCTACAGGTGTACAGAAGGTTGAACTGCATTTGTCTGTCACAGAAAAGCTGCTGTTTTAACGCATTCTTGATCTTAAGTAGATTGGCAGTCAGCACTCAAAGCCCCAGGAGCTGGAATCTGTCTCCTCTCTGCTTGACTTCCTTTCCTCTTCCTTATATCTCTCCTCCCTCCCTCTTTTGGACTTTTGGATTTCCCGGGTGACCTAATTGATGTAGGTGAATTGCTGATATATCTGATTTCAGATTCAGTAACTGCCCAAGGTCGCCCCCCCCCCCCCCCCTCCTCCTCCCCCTGCCCGCTATTTATAGATGGTTTTTGCAGCTGCACATAAAAAAGGGCCTCACTCACAAATGTGGCCCACTGACAAAACACTTTGTTTAAACACTGAGCAGGATTATGAGGCACTCCAACTAGTCCATCACTCTCCCCTTCATTATGTTTTAATTGTCTTGGTTATTTACAAATCATTACCATAAAGTGGTTTTGAGCAGGATGCATACCACCTCGTCTCCCCCGCAGTGCAAAATGAAGATACACAGTAAAAGGATAAAGTTAGAATCCTGCTGAAATTTCACTAAATGACAGCTCAACTGGGCTTCACTTGGTATGAATGAGGCTTTTGTTTGAACAAGGTTCATTGTTATTGTTTCAAGCTCAAATTTAGGCACAACTAAGCTGCTGAAGTGGACCAAAGATCCGGCGCCTCAGAATAGAAACTATTATTTAATGGTGTTTGTTCGGGCAGGGCTGCTTTTGTGTGTGAGTGCCCATCAATGCACAGAGTAGGAATGTCAGTATGTACTTTGACCGTACTCTAGTGATGTAGAATGTATTCCTGAAACCGCAGTTGCCGTTTGTATTGTTGTGACATAGATGTGTGATGAAGTGATCTGGTCAGATATACGTCTCTGGCAAATCGTTTAGATCCAGTGAGCCTTTGAAGGTCTGCCCAGGCCAGGGAAAGCTTTGAGAACCAAGACACAACATAGAGGAACACAGACACAGACAGAATCCAGCTCCCTTGCCATAACGCTAACAAAACCAAACGGATGAAAAGTATGCTTCCCTACCACCAAAGTCCTGCTGTTTTGTCGCTATGTATATTTTTGAACACTATGTCACGCGTTGACACATGCTTCTTAGGAAAGCCTGAGTCGTAATAATGTCATTTGGACATTTCCTTGGACTATTTAAAGGGAGGCAGGCAGGGTGAATTTGGAAAATGCTGGCACTGACTCACGCACACTGTGCCTGGAATTCCCTTTTTACCATTGGCCAGGGGACTACTGATTTTGGCATTGGTGCAAATTCGACTGAAGAATTATAAAAAGGAGAGACAAGTATTGCTCAATGTTTTTGTTTTCCTTTGCGACCTTTTCCACCCTTCTCTAACCATACGTACTGGAATAGTGCTGGAGAAAGAAACTACTCGCCCTAAAACACTTAACTCCAAATAACCTCAGCTCCTGATCTTATTCTTAGAGTTAGCTGTGTTGCTCCTAGCATTACTCATGACTGTCAATCATGCATTCGCTCCGCTAAGGTTCATCTTAAATCTTCTACAAATGTTTTTACTTCCTCCCAGCACTAACCCAAGCCTGCCGCTCTGTTCCCGTGAGCTAATGACAAACTGAAGAGATTTGCTTTCATGCATGTGGGTTGGAGAAACAAAAAAAGACGAAAAGAACGAAAGAAAAAAGTGAAGAGGCGGGATGATGCATCTGGCACTGTGATTTGAAGCAGAGGAACTTAAGAAGGTGTTACTGATGATGTTTTCAGGTCCTATTCTTTTCTCTGCCCCTCCCTTCTAGTTTTGTTATTGAGCTGTTTCTCTCGGCGTGCATGACATATTTCCTGGTGCCAAGACTGTAGAAAATTACTCACTTCCTGTCACAAGTGTGCTCTTTGTTTGATTTAAATCGGTGTGTGCCAGAAAGACAGCATTAAATTTGACTGAAACACTTTGATTCATCTACTCGGGTAACATTATACCCAGTAAAACCCACCACCAAACTGCATGTCAGTCACAAAAGGTATGCTGAAATTCTACATGAAATCCTGCTGCATAACCACACTCAAACAGTTGCACGTATATACAATTATACCCAATTCCGTGTGCAAATGCGTTCACATGCACTCGTGAGTGCATTCGTGTAAAACCTGAGACTCTCTCCTCTCCTAATTCCAAACATTAGACTAGAAAGGTTCATTCAAATATAGTGCTTTTGTATATCTGTCGGCTTGGTAGTCTCACAGGGAAATTTTGTTTCATGAAAATGAGCTTGTTACATTTGGCACTGTTATGTGGTGCATTTATGTAGCCTACTTTCCCCAAGGTTTAAGGAAAACCCCTTTCACTGTCACGTGTTAGAACTTGATTGTCTGTCGCCTTGTCTGGAGGTTTAAGCATTGAAACCTCCCTCTAAATCTTACAAGTAAGGGTCTTACCTGAAGGTGGAAGGTTACAAGTCTAACATGCTGGTACATTGTAGACTAATATTCTCTCTGATGCATTTTGGATACCCCCAAGCTGTCCGAGTGACACCATCATAATTCTTTCAAAATCACAGCAGGGGCATATATATCACTTGCCTATCACTCTTTTTCTTCCATACTTGCCATAAAATAAAGTACAGCAAAAGGTTATGTTGTGGAGACTCATCAGCCCTAAAGCACCTAGAGTCACCGTTGTGTACATGAGAAACAAATCAAGCCAGGCAGTCACGTTTATTTGAACAATATTTTACTTTATATGGTCTGTCCTGTACTTGTAATGTATGTATAAACACATGAAATGCTTAAAATTACAAATGCTTGTAGGTTTGCATTACGTTCTTTTACAGGACAATATAGTATGTCCCGACTGTTTAAAACGTTACTGTGCTGTGACAATGCCGCCTTAAAAAATCATTATCAAGCTTTTGTGACACTACGTCCTTAAGTAATGCTGTAGAAATAGGAGCATGTGTATTGCTTAATAAGTGTTTTGACATGGATGCATTACGTATGATGATAAAGAAGCTTCTGTCAAAATATCTGGGTTTAGTGACAGGAGGACACAGTTATCTACTGCCCAGCCTGCCTCTGCATGTTTGTCTTAGGTGTGTTTGCGCATTGATTCATGGGAGGGAGGGTGACAGGTCAGTAAGAAAAGTTTGAGTCCCCCCAGGCCACTGACACTCAGGTTGTAACTCGGCCTCTGCAGGCCCAGTCTCCTCTCTAGACCTTCACCTATGTGGTCGTGGGCCCGAACTCCTCTCACTGCCCCTGGCTTCCGTGTGGTAAAGAATATGTGAATGTTAATGTAGCAAAACATACAGTTTCTACATAAATAAAAGGCTTCCTCTGTAATGCAATCCTAAATTCATCAATGGGATCCTGTGAAGTAATGCTTGTTGAAACTACTGAATGACTAGCAAACTGTGGAACTATAACAAAACATTGATTTATTAGATAAATATGAAGTTCATACTGTATACAAAGCTAACATGCTATTGTAGCCCTTATGTGGGCGTATGTGTGAGCTTGTGCAGATAAAAATTAACTGTGTCCAGACTGTGTGTGCTTTGGATTTGCATTCTTGTCGGCCTTTATATAAAAGATCAGAAGAGGTTTATTTGGCACGGCTGAATGTTCACTTTTGAATGGTGAAATTGTGAATAGATTTTTCCAACTTCTTGTTTTTGCTGGTTCTGTGCTCATTACTATTTTTAAGCAGAATTATAACTCAAGCTGTATTATTTCCCTGTAGTGTGTAGTAGAAACTGCCGTATTTCATCCACCACATCCAGATTCAATATTTTTGACTCTGACCACCTTAAAATGGCGCCCTCGCTGGCAATTCTGACGTCTCTTATGGTGTGTTACTTGGTAAGGAAAATATTGGTCGAGAAACCTTTACCTTCTAAATATTATAAAATGTGTTGCCAGTACGGATTAGCTTCTTAAGTGGTGATCTCAGTGTGTGCTAATATAAACCCTCTCTTGGTTTAATATTCACTCATTAAAATGCAAGAGTGTAGCCTCAGACATAACCACGATAATTAAGATTAAGGTCACAGGGGGCTGTCATTAAGGAATCCATGTCCCATTCCATCTAAAAGTGTCTTTTACATTTAATAAAACTTTGTTGATTTTGAGAGGCAATCAAATACTTTGGCCCAGACAGAAGAAAGGACAAGAAAATATTGATACGCTGAAAAAAGGAATGCAGGAGGAATAAAACGCGAAAGAAGGATTTTGGTCCATTAAGGATATGGCTATCGTGCTTATAAGTGGGAGTCAGGAAATTTTGTCTAGCTTGCCATTTCATTAATATCCTGTTCTACTCAGTCATGTTTGAAAGTCTATCACACACGTTAACTGTTTTTTGCAAAGCCACACACGTAATATTCCATTGACGTGCAGAAATAAGGGAAATTGTGTCAAAAAGAGGAAGAAAATAACCTTAAAACACTCTAAAAAAAGATTCCATCATGTTTGTGGAATGCTGTGGTTAGCAATATGGAAACAGACTGAGTCCAGAATCCAGTGGTTAGAAAAAAATAAATAAAAGAAAAAACTTGTCTGAGAAAAAGGAAAAACTTGGGGGGGGCAAGGGGAGCCTCTGTAATTACACACCAGAACCCCCTTAGACACACACACACACACACACACACACACACACACACACACACACACACACACACTCTTGCATGCACACAGACACATACTGAGACACTCAGAGACACACTCACCACACACTCCTTCCATCATCTCCACTGTGCAGCTAACCACATTGGGTTAAGGGTGGGGTTAGGGGTTGTGGAGGTAGGGAGGCACGAGTATAACAAGCCTCCTTCAGTACTGTGCTCACTGTTTCATTTGAAGTGCTCCAACGTTGGTTTCTCTGGCATCTTTCAAATATTCAGAAGGCTTCTGACAAAACGTCACCAGTATGGAGGAAGACAGATGACTCATTCATTATCTGTAAATCATGAATTGAGAAATTAAGTTTGTAAACTACTGACAGACCACTGCTGTTCACACGTCTACATCCAGAGCTTGTGTATAAATAATTCTGCGGTGGAATGGCTGTGAAAGCATGCTGGGCTCTTCTCACATCTCTGACATATCTCTCCTCCTACTCTGCCTTTGAATGGACATAGGCATAGACATAGATCTTAAAGGCAAATTGCTTGCATAATGGATGTTTCCAAAAATACAGACGAGAGAGGGCAGGCACGCTGACCGAGGTTTTGGCGGCTCGCCCCAGCATGGGCCTGGGCCAGCCGTTCTCACTGCACATACCCTCGCTGGACCAGTCATGCTGGGAGAGGTGTGAGGCGAGCAGTCAGACAGCTTTTATTCTGACACCTGATCCTTCCCCCCCCCCCAGCATCCCTCTGATTATACAGCCTACTGGGCTACGCAGCATAGCGAATAACCCCCCTTCACTTCCTGACTCTCATCCCTCAGTATGGTTACACCACTCTGCAATGGCCTTCCCTGCTAAACTTTAAACCTCCTCTTCTCTCCACCACCTCTGATCTCATCACCCTTCATCATCATCTGTTTTCTCTCTCTCTCAGTGGTCTTTGAGACTATTGTGTGGTGATATTTTAGTGAGCAAGCATCTGGAAAAGCTGAACAAGTTGGGAAATTCCTGCTAATAACAGTTATTGATTTACATTATTATAAAGGGAGCCATTGTTTGTAGAAGTGGATTGCTCGGCCTGCTGCTACCCCTCTCTTGGCTCTAATAATGCGTTGTGTCTCTTGAGAGTCATTGTCTTCAGGACGGAGAACTGCTGTGTTGCTGAACTGTTGAGATTGCCTATCTTAGTTGCTATGGTCTGTTTTCGCCATTTGGTTTAGCCAGCTTTGGGTGCTCTCCTGTTACAGAACAAACATCAACAGAAATGTTGAATAGCTCAGTAGTAGAAAGAGACTCGAAGCCTTTATTCTTTTAAGTTAACTGACTTTGAGCGATATGGAGCTTATTGAGGGATTTTGCCTCTTGGGAAATAGCGCGAGCTCAGTTCACTGATGTGATGAGTCGATATTTTCACTCAAGCCAACATACATCCTGCACCAAAATTACAGGAAAAAGACTTTCAGGAAATTGACTTTTTATTTAGGCACCTTTTACCCACTTCCTCATCTCTGAGAGAAACCAAGACATACACATGTGTAAGTAATGAACAAAACATTCTCCACTTTTGTTCTAGTTATACACACACACACACACACACATAAATACACATGCACCTATACCACAAACACACCAGTTCTTCAACACTCAGCAGTCTCACGCATCAGGGTGGTGTTGTGGTGAAGCCATATGGAGCGCCACTGCTTGAGAAACTTGATTTGACAGGAGAAACACACACACCTACACACACACACACACACACACACACACAAACACACACACACACACACACACACACACACACACACACACACACACAGCCTTAATTGACTTGTAAAACTCCACAAACTTTTATGGAACAAATTTTAGACCAGTCACACAGGATTCGATATCAACTTGTGCCAAGCTTGCAATTATGTCACCACCACACTGTCTTTATACCCAGTCCAAGAGCAATTTATACTTTTAAAGATAAAACTGAATAAGCGTTACCAAAGACGCCACCAAATTGGCAGATTGATGCGTGTATAGTCTGTGTGTGAGGACATTGTTGCAAGGGAATAGTGATTGAGCTGCTCGGGGCTGTAGGGGAAATGGACCAGGTATTTGTTAGGATATTAATAACCCTTTACTATTTGTTAACTGACAGCTAAGGCTTTGGTGCTACTTCTGTAAGGCCCCTGTGATGCTCATACTGCCCTTTTTGTAGCTGGAGGCATTCATCTTCAGCCTCAAACCTCAACGGCCGGTCTGGGCAAACACAATTGGGTCTATGATATATGATTGTGACTGTTGACTCTGCGGGGCTGGACCAAGCACATCCTGGTGGAGATGCTGGCAGGGTCATTCACACCAGTTTCCCCACTGGGGGCAGAGAGAGAGCTGCAGACACTCCAGCATTCAGATTCTGTGGAGGTGTAGAGAGGATGTGATTTTTCACAACCAGGCCTAAGCTCAGCCAGGTCTCAGCCTCAAGCCTCCCTCCGAACCTGCTAAATATCTCTGGGAGGTTTGCCAGAGGATGAGACAAGGAAACACATGGCAGATTGTGATCCCTCTAGTTAAAAGTGGAGGGTCATATCTCACTATTCCATTTGTCAGGTCGTATCTTGACACATTGGCTACTGGTCCGTGGACATCAACGTAGCCCTCCAGAAGCAATTCTCTAGGCCAAGCCATCTTGTCTGATTTTTGCATCCATGTGCTCCTCTCTCTGTCTCTGAGAGGGGGTTTGACTTTATAAACTGAATACTCTTTGGGACCATATGTCTGCAGAACATAAAGCCTCTTTAGTCCACTCCACTGGAGCTGTGAGCTCTCTCTTACACTGTAAGGCAGTCAACACGCCATGCAGGTTTTAGACGTATGCCATTAATATGGCAACGAGACATGTCCTTTAGAAATGTTCTGCCTTTTAATTGTAAACGGAACTACGTGTTACAATGATTGTAGGTGGTTTAGTCATTTTACCAGGGTTCATAAAGAATGGATTTGTGTACAGACTGTCATCACCTCCCTAATAAGCAGCATTAATGTAATGTCAAATAATCTTATCATAACCATAACAATGAGATAATCCGATTGGATCTGCACCAAAGGAATTTAGGTGTGTTGCAGAAAAAAAATGAACATCTCCGTAGAACCTTCACTATAGAACTCCAGTCGAGAAATATTGCTGAATATTTTAAAGATAACTTTGTCAGTTTCCACAGGTGCTACAGGTCATATTCACTACACTGACCTAAAAGCATTGCATGCATTGTTTGGCTTTTGGGCCTCAGCTCACACTCGAGGTGTGGCGATTATCTGACAGTCTTTTTGCAAACATTTTCTGCAGCTACTTTGCTCCCAAACCAATGGGCTTTAGGGACAGAAAAAAGAGAAACATTTAATTTGGTTGTAGAATACTTTCTTTTAATTAAATCAAGGCATTGCCATAAGTTAGCTGGTGGAGTGTAAGCCCCTTGACGGGTTTAGAGGCACTCAGGAAAAATCTGTTGCTGATCTTAAATGACCCTGAGCGGGCCAGACAACAAAATGACTGTAGGGATTGAATGTTGGTGGGCATATTTGCTGTTTCTTAGCAGAGGAAATATATACTCAAAAATACATAAATTTGCTTCTTCAGACATTGAAATTATGTATAATTTATTTTGTACACTAATTCAGGATGTCAGAATTATCAATCTTACTGATCGAAAATGTAATGCAGAGAAGCAAAGCATCCTGCTGTGGGTGTGTTTGACAAAACCCTAGGTTGTCAGTCACCAACTGATGGAGAGGCCCAATACAAAGCTCACATGTGCCACATTCATACAGCAATACTGGAATGTAACTGTACAGTTTTTACTCACTCCTCTTAAAAAAACCATGAGAGCACCCTAAAATCTGTGAGGAATGTGTCTTGCTCAAGGGCACTTCAGCAGTGTGGATGATAGCCTGAACAGAGACTTCAACCCAATCCTTTGGCTAAATGATGGCTTGTCCAGCCTCCAGGCCACCTCCACTATTTGGGGCTTTAGTAATATCCAGGGTAAACAGACAAGGAGGTGGGATGGAAGTTTGGTTAACGGGCCTAGAAATTACATTTTGGTGCTAACTCCAAGCTTCAGCTAGTCTCAACTCAAACAAAGCAGAAGCAGTGCAGGGCCAAAGTAAACTGGGACACGAGAAGCTGTTTCTGGGATGCCTGAGGAAAGGCAACAGCCGTCAGTTCTCACTGTCTAATGGCTGACTGACTAATACCTGATATTCCTCCATGATCTAAACCTGCAGCCCTCTGTAGAATAGAACACTGTGGCATTGTTGTGTCCCTGCTCTTAAGGAATCTGTGATTCATTTACTGGCGGTGCTTTTTGGATCCATGTACTGTATTTTTCTCATCATCAGTACTGTAGTGAGCTTCATAATTTCAAGACCAAACTGGTGTCTTTGTGTGATTGTTTATATAGAGGATTTTGACTGTGACAGCCATCAATTCACTGCTATTAAACGAGAATGCAACACTCAGATGAAACTGTATATACTTGTTTGAAATGTCTTATTTGTTGTCAGGAATACATATTATAAGTGTTAGTAGTATCTCCAAGACTTATGAGTATGAGTTTGGCAGTGTTTTGAAGCTCCCCATTGATTACACTGGTTCTTTGTGCAGTGACAGCACCACAGTGAAATGCTGCAATAGTGCTCTCTGCTGGCAGAAACTAGGAATATTGTTATTGCACTTTATCTCATACATGGGCTAAATAATGTTTTTTTATATATATATTTCAAAGATACATCATTAATTTATGAGTGGTGTTTAATGCTTCACTTGCATGTTTCAATAGTATTGCCGGATAGGATTTTAATTAAATTAGCACATGATATAATCACTTTCATTTTTTTATTAAACAGTAAAAGCTTGACATCTGATCCTCTCTGTTCTCTTTTCCCTCCAGGTCGGCTTTGCTCTGGTGCCAGATCAGCGGTTCATAATGAAAGGGAAGAGATGAGCCTGCAGCGAGCAGCCCTGTCCCTGCAGTTCCTGCCACTGGACATTTATTGATTCATACCACCCAGAAGACGATGACCCTGTCTCCCAGATAGCATTTCTGAGGACCAGGCCATCACAGCACGCAGTGTGAACCATGGCAGGAGAGACTCAGCGAATGCATGCTGTCAAAGAGCTGGTCGCTGAGTCCAAACTGCAGGATGAAGGGACAGCGCTGGAGCAGCAGAGTGACAAAACCACAAAGGAGTCTTCAGAGCACTTTTCAAGCACAGGCACTGAGGCCAGAAGCAGCAGCAAAGGGGCCAAAGTTGAAACACTAGAAAAGGGAAGGGACTGTCCTCAGCAGCGCGAGGCTGTCATACGGCCACAGCAGACAGGGAAGATTGACTTCAGATCACTGCAGAACCGATCCAAATTTGCCACAGACAGGACTTGGTCGAGTGGCAAAGGCAGCCCCCAGTCCCCGAGTGGAAAGGGCCGCAGCCGAGAAAAGGGGAAGCGGTCAGGAAAGACGGAGCGCGCCAACCCGCAGCAGCTGTACAGACTTAGCATTACAAATCCACGCTCCAACCCCACCATTGGTATTGCCTACCCACAGCAGAAGGTTGCGCCACCCAAGAAGTTGGAGACCAGTCGTGGCCCAGTTTCGGGCAGCTACAGATTCCACGTTCCCAGTATACCAGAGAGAGAGGCCGAACTACAGCAAGAAGAGCTCAACTATAGCCGCTGCTTCCAGGAGGCCTCCTCTAACCTTACCTCCCCAAGCTATACATCACAGGCACTGGTTTCCTCAAGTGGAACGTCATCTCACCCACATCCACCCCTGTCACAGCAGCAGCAGCCTGCCTCAATGGAGAACAACGGCACACAGCCCGGCAGCCAGCTGATCCTGACTGACTTTCAGCTGAGTGGCTCTAATGTATGGCAGTCTCCTGAAAGAACTTTTAATGGTGCTAACTATGGAGTGTCATCACAAAAATCCACTGCCCTTACAGAAACTAATAAGGCCTTTCTGTCTGGTCCATATCAATATGGATATAATTTTCTGGAAGAATCGACCTCTGACTCTGTCTGTGAACAGAACCCCCAATCCCAAGACTTTACAACCTCCTCGCAAGGTTCTGTTCATGTGACCCAAAACTTGTTTTCCTTTACGCCTGGGGAAGGGCAACACATTGCTCAGAACAGCACTCAGTTTAGTAATGAACAGCAGCCCGAGGATAGGAGTTCTTATCCTCAACCCCCACAGTCACAGTTTGTTCAAGGGGTGACATCCTCCATCCAGTGTCCTAGGAACCTGAGTGAGGACTCAGCCAGTAGTGACAGCTCTGGCTCCAGCTCACAGCAGTCAGAGCAGGGGAAGATTGCCCTGTCTGACAGCACAGACACTATGGCACAGGCAGACAGCAGGGATGCAGCCATCACCTTGGGTAGTAAGAGGAATTGTCATCCTAAAGAAGCAGCTGCCAACCAAAGAACACACATTCAAGGAAGTGTGCACCATGCAATAAATATTTCACAAGGTCCAGGCTCCCAAATGCACTTTCCCAGCAAAACATTTAGCAACCCTCCAGTCAGTAACATTCACGGAGGCATAATGTCTTTTGATAAAAACATCAATAACAAGGTTCTAAATAGGTTACCACACTCATGGGAGGGGCCCAATAAGACACATTTACCAGTTGATCAAAACACAAATCAGTATACTGATATGAATGACAAGTATCAGTTTCAGAACCAGCCAGCACATGACCAAAGGCCAAATTCATCTAAAAATAGCAGACTGACCTGGCAACAGATACGGCCAACCCCTGCCTTGTCGAACCAAAACAGAATTGACTTATCTAGGCAAATAAGCAATCAAAAATTGGCTTACATGGTTTCCCCTTCTGACTGGCAGGATGATAGCAAATCACATAAACACAGCTCCCTGAAAAACCCCAGCTCATTTCAGAACAGCAGAACCAGTGACGGGTTTTCAAACCAAAGACCGGAGACTGTAAAACATAGCAGTAATACAGTCTCAACTTTTAAAGTAGAGATGAGCAACGCACAAGTATGTGAATCTAAAAATAAGGCGGTATATTTCGGACTGAACCAGTCTCTTCCAGCAGCATCAAGAAACTACAGCTATCCTCCGTTACAGGTCCCCCCTATGGGACTTATGATGGTGTCCCCTTATGAATCTCCTTTGCCCTCGCCAGTCCATAACCCTGCATCCAGTAGTACCTGCTCTTCCCTCTCCCCAGCATCCACCAGTCCTGTTGACATCAGTTCAGAGGACAGTCTACTGTCAAAATCAGCACCCTCTCACACATTTTATCACCAGGCCCAAGCCAAAACACAGTTACTGTCAGATCACCTGAGCGCTCACCCTCACCAGTTTCATTCAGATGCTCCAAGAAACCTTCCTTACGCGCCAGACAGAGCCAAAGACGACATGATGAGCTACCTGCAAAACAGCACACATCCAAAGACTACTATGGATGGAAGCAAAAGTTACATAGACAGTTTTGGGCTGGAGCATCATCAGCCACCACCGCCATACTCTGCACATCAGCTGTTAGCGACCTCATTAGCTGCAGCAAATCTTGACCAGTTAGATGTGCTTCTGACATGCAAGCAGTGTGATCAGAACTTCAACAACCTGGCATCCTTTCTAGGCCATAAGCAATACTGTGCTCAGCATACATTTGCTCAAAATGACCTCAAAGACATATCAAAGATGGAGGACAGCAGAAAGTTTCATGCAGAACCAGCAAAAGCAGTGTCATCCGTGTCAAATGTTTTGATGTCAAGGTGCCCATCTGACCTTCACCTTTCTCTGTTGGGTCTCAATAAAAATGGAGAACTGATATCTGACAGTGAAACTAAAGGAGACAACAAGGATGATTCAATGAAACTTAACTTGTTCTCTGGTACGGGTAACCTTCCTGTCCCTCTCCCTGAGCTGGACATGGAGGATGCCAAATTAGACAGCCTAATCACAGAAGCCTTGAATGGACTGGGATATCAATCAGATAATGCAGAGATAGACAGTAGCTTTATCGATGCGTTTGCTGATGATGACCTCACCACTGTCAAAACAACATCAAGCAAACAATGCCTGAAAACCAAAGAATCTCTGGTCTTTGAGAGCAAAAATAAACAAGCAACAGAGGATGACAGGTCTTTCAAACAGGGAAATTATTTCTATGACTCTGATGTTGAGAACTCCGAGACAGATAAACAGTACACTGAGAGCAAACTTGAGAAAAGATCTCTGAATTTGGAACAAGATGAGAAGATTCTCATAAAAAATGATTCAAGAATTGCCTCAAGGGAGAAGACAAGGGAACAAGACAACAAAGTGAAAGAGGCAAGAAAACTGTGCAAGGGTGAGGATGAAAACCAAAGTACACAAAGGTTTCTCTTATCCAGCAAGTTTTCTGAGCGTTGTGGTATTAAAACGTTTCAGGACAGCTCTGCACTTCGAGGGTCAACACCCTCACAGGCCTCCACGTCTCCAACCTCAAGGACTGCAGTGAAAGAGAGCAAGAGGAAAAGCACTGGAGGGGGCACCTGGAGTAAAGAACTTATTCACAAAATAGTTCAACAGAAAAATAAGCTCCATAAGCTCCATGTTAAAGGTACAAAAAACCTCCAGTTTTCCTTAGTGATGGAAAGACTAACTCCCACTGTACAGAACCCTGCATTTGGAGAATACGACTATGTCTCAGATTCCGATGATGAATGTGAGCCCGTTAAGATAGCAAGCCAAGGCCGGCTGAATCAAAGCAGCCGCTGTAAATACACATACACCAAAGAGTGCAAATGGCGAGCAAGGAGTGAGAGGGACCAGGCAGCATGGCGACATGAGTCGAAGGAGTGTTTTGAGGTGAAAAAAAACGAGGAGGTTTCTCTCTCACCTGAGAAACATGGTTCTCATCAGAGACTCAGGAGGAGGGGTAGCAGGTCTTCCACAAGCAGTGAACTCAGCACATCTGTGAGTGTTTCAAGCGATAGTATCAACAGCCCCAAAAGCACTGATCGCACTGAATCCGACTGTGAGAAGAAGACCGACATCAAAAAGAAAGAGTCTCCAGAGCAGAAAACCTATGAAAGGTCCTCCCCGCAGAAGTTATGCAAAGATTCTAGCACACTAGCACTGACATTCACTAAATCTGTCAAGAAGTATAATACTGACAAAGCTATTCTGTCTGATAACAAAGTCAGTACAGAGGACCCAAAGAAGAAGAATTCAAATCCAGAAGTTGCTGATCCAGTGTCATCGTCCCAAAACGCAAAAGACACAATCAAAAACTTTGAAAAAAGCAGAACCTCTCACAATCAAAAATCAAGAGAGAAGCTGGTGTCTCCCAGAAAAGAAACTGGCACCACAGTCAGTTCAGACAGAAACACCCTACAGAGAACAGACAATCTGTGCCCAAAAGAAGAACCAACACAGTGTAGCAGAGCAGACAGCAAGCCACTACAGTTTGATTCACACTCTCCCACCATCAACAAAGAAGCTAATTTCAATATTGACAGAATCAGAATGTGCGAAAGAAGCGAGGGGCCCCAAGCTACACAGTCAGAGCTATCAGACAGTACCACATTTGAAAAACAGAGTGACAATGTCTGCATGGTGGGTGAGGCTATGACTTTAGTCAATGACCTAAATGCACACAAGCGATCCTCCCTTTGCACCTCTTTGATGGATGAGGTGTGCCTCTCTCCAACTGAGAGCCAAGGCCCGTTGATACAAAAAGATACGCTCCACCTCATGCACTACCCACTGGATCAGGAACAGGGGCTCTTGAAATCCCCACTTTCATTTGACACCTCAACAATGTTTGGGGATCTCACAGGATTCGACAGTGGCCTCTATTCAGATATGCCAATTCAGAAAGAGAGTTTTCATTCAATAGAGAACACGGCTGATAAAAAGGAAGAGTTTGTGTCCTCCTTCTCTCCTTTTCTGGAACAAAGAGACTGGAACCTTTTGGTTAGCCCTGTACTACCAGATGAGATATCTCAGTACAAAGGCAGCTCTGAGAAATCAAATGAAAAGAAACCAGATTACAATCACGTTCCTTTGTCTCTGCCAGAAAAAATAATCGACTACAGTACAAATCTCAACAGCTGTGCATCAGAGGATGAGCTAGAGATAAAAAGAATAGTGAATGAGCTTGAAAACCAGCTGCAGTCAACTAAGTTGGAAAGCCCACCATTACAAGCTCAGGATGTCCCTAAGCAGCTGAAAATGAGCAAGTTTTCACCTTTACGTTTGGCTGATGAGTCAGAGAGTGGAGGCACTGGACTGGATATGAGGTGCCCTGTGCAAACCATGGAAGTATCAGTGAACAGTTTGGTCTCAGAGCCTTTCACTGAACCATGGTCCAGTCCATTCCAGTTTGAGCTAATGGGTGGACACCACACTCCCCACACTCCAATTCACAATGAACCAGGGCCGCTTGAACATTTCAATGAAAAAGAAGATGATGCCCCAAATTTTAGCACCACGGCTTCACATATTGAAAACCCACAGCTCCACCATGACCAGAAATCAGTGGAGAGAAACGCTGAAAAAGAGACTCCAGTAGAAACAAAGGAAGAGATTTTAGAACAGAAAAGATATACAGAAAACCTCATAAAAAGCCTGGAGGTGATTTCAGACTCTATATTCAAAAAAGAACCTGTTATATCAGAAGACAAGGAGCCGAATGTCACCACTCTCACAAGTCAACAACATCACAAAATTGAATGTCAGGCAACTGATGCAGTTGAGAGAGAAGATCACAGTGAAAAGGAAGCAATTACGGGGAAGGAGAATATATTATCACCTCGACATATCAATGAGAGGAAAGATGATATTGAATTCATTCTGAATGAGTCACAGTCATCTCCCTCTAACAGCACTGACCCCAAAGTCGATGGAAACCAGCCAATTTCATCACAGCCAAGTGAGCCCACAGAAAACAACGATAGCAAGGCTGAGACTAAAGTCACATCAGAGGAGGATATCGCAAAGATTAGTAATTTTATCGAGTCTGCTCACTGCTCAAGTGTGCTGACACATGACCCACATGTGGTTCAGGAGTCTGGCGGGAACAGCAAAGCAGCAGTAGATGTGAATCAGTTATTTAAAACCAGTAGTGACGATCCAGAACATTCGACCACAGACGGCTATGAGGAAGCAGACTCAGTGAAGGGAATCACTGGTCAGTCTGTCAGCCATCCTTTATCACCAACTCCACCTGACGCCAGTCTAGACATTGGCGAGAAAAGTCTGGGTGCAATTAAAACAGCAGTCGAAAAACGGTCCACTGATTACCATGTTAATACTGGAGACATTAGTTTTTCACATGGTGAGGAAATGGAAAGAAAATTGAAGTGCTCAGACAGTGTAAGCGAGAAAATAACTGTTGAAACAGAAAAACAGGATCATTTGATTAAACTATCGCCCTCCAAGAGCTGCAGCCCTGCTTACAGTGCAGGTCCAACAACTGATCTGTCGGTGGAGATAGTCACCACTGACAAGCCCTGCAGTCCAATACTGATGGAAACCAATACAGAGAACACTAGTCGTTGCTCACCCTTCCGAGACACCCAGTCCATAGAGGGACAAAGTAATCTGTTGGTTATTTCTCAGTCTGATGCTATCATTGGCTGTGATTCCTGCAAAGTTACTCCATTTAATGACTCGTTTAGTGACTCGGGTCTTGGCTTTCAGAAACAAGAAGAGATTTTAATTGTACAGGACATCAAAGAAGACCTTCCTATCGATTTCATGGCAAGTCACCAAAACTCACCATGCAGAGAAGAGGTTGAAGAAAGTCACTGTCTCTTTCTACACACTGCCCCACCAACCAGTCCTCTTCTAACAACCTCTCATCAAACACCCATGCAGGAATGGAACATGGAAGAGGATTCGTGTACATCCCAAAGCAAATGTGATGATGTGTCTGTTAACCATGGCTCAATTAAAAATGTGCAATCCCCCATAAACGAGGAAGAAAACAGCAACGTCAAAGAGGTTTTGAACAGTGAAGAACAACTGAACACAACAGCCGAGATGGAGTATTCTTTGATTAGCCCACCTCTCCTGGACTTAAGGGTCATAGAGTGTAAAATCACCAGCTCTGAAACCACCATTCCTTCTCCACTTCCAGTGACCAGCTCAGCAGAACCACCAGAAGTGTCAGATGGTCTTGAAAAGAGAGATGCAATGTATGATTTGAAGCTCAGCCCTCTCAACTACAACAGTATTTCAGACGAACCTCCAGAACAGAATCAATACAGCTACATACCAATTTCACCTGCCAGTAAACCTGAAGAGCATCCAGACATCAAGCAGAGTCCTAGAGATGACTGTGAACCTTGTGACCTGAGCGTTAACCCTGCACTGATTTTTAATGAAAGTGAAACAGACACGGTGCTATCACTGAACCCAGACCCTGCAGCTAAACTGAATCTATCAGGTGAACAACTGGTCCTCCAGCAGAGTAGAACATTCACATGCTTTTCATTGGGTATCCCACCTGAAACAAAAAGCAAAGATTCCATAGGTGGTAATGTAAAGATAGACTTGGAGGTTTGCCATGATCCTGTTGGACCTGTTGAGCATTTGCGTATTCACCCTGACCTGCTGAGAAAGGATGAATCAGAGAATTTCAATTCTTACGGGGCTTCTGCTGAGGACAGTACACTTATCAGAAAAGACATTTCAGATGGTCCGACCACTCCTAAACCACTCGTCATCTGTGAAAATGAACAAATGCCTCTTCCACCAGAACCATCAGAGAAGCAACCAACAATGGAGACTGGCCAGTGTTCCACAATGCACCAAACACATAAAGAAATATCTCAAAAAAAGACACAGAACAACGCTCAACAGGGGAAAGAACTTTGTGAAATCTGCCTCATGTATTTCAGGACCGTGCCTGGATTAAAAAGACATAAGGCCATGAAACATTTGGTCAGAAGTGAAAAACACATTGGCTCGCAGAGCATAACATCAAGCCATCAGGGGACTATGGTTATTTATGAAGCATCCCAAACTACAGAGAAAGAACATAAAGATGATTCAGAGACCTGTTACCCAAGTAAAATAGATGGGCTGCCTGAGACAAGTAGCACTCTCATATTTAAAGCGGCAGAGACTGAGTCAGTCCTGGAAGAAATGGCATCTGAGACCAAAGTGGGTGAAATAGGCCACCAAAACCTTCTGCTGCCAACAAAAGCAAAAAAGAACAACAAAGCTAGAAAGAACAAAAACAGTGAGGTAAACATAAAGTCAGACTCTTTCTCAGATGAGCTTCTAAATATATTAAAAACAGACATACTTCAAGCTATAACTCCTGAATTCAAAAGCAGTGGACTCCACGATCTCCGCAAATCTCCAGCAGACGAGGTGAAAATCACTGACAAAACCATTACTGGCTCAGAGAAATTCCCTCAACCTATTACTTCAAACTCTGGCTCTGTCAATACACCGCCATCGCCAACAAAACAGACAAATGTTCTCAATGAAACTGTGGAGCTAAATCAAGTCACTGATCTGGAAGAAATGAAATGCACAAGCATAACAGAGATTGCAAATGGTGAAGTTTGTGCAGATAATAATGTTGAAAGTGCCATATCTGTAGACAAAGATATAATCAGGGAATACGATGAGCCCAGAAAGAGTCTGTGCGCTGTGGAAGAGATGTGTGAACAGAAAGGATCAGAAGAGAGCCTTGCCCAAGAGATTCTTAGCAAAGTGGCAGCCGTCGGGATAAAATGTGAGGAAAACAGTGAACCCGCAGACGAGGCGCATCCTCTCTCCTATTTGAATTGTTCCCCTCTCAGTCCTTCCGGCATAAGTCCCGAACTGAAGGCCTTACTTGATGACGACACCACATTCTCACAGCTGTTCCCCAGAGATGAGGAAGCAAAAAGGAAAAAGTGCCCGAGGGTGTACAGCAAAAGAAACAAAAGACAGAAGCTATCGCCCGAATCAAATGTGGCTGAGGACTACCCTCCCTCTGAGACCTTCATGCAAAGTAAAGATCAGTACATTAAAAACCAAGCAGAGCAGACGTTCACTGACAACCAAACTAACCGCTGTGAATATGAGACAATATCAACCGATGATGCCATCATGTTAAATATGTGCCACAACAGCACATTAAAGACTGGTGTTACCCAAAGTGACCAGCAGGATGCTCATGAGAATGTTAAAGAGGTTGGCAACTGCCCCTCGAATTCACTCGAGAGCACGGTTGATAAATCTTCAATTGAATGGAGTGGCTCCAGTGACTTCAGTAGCTTTGATTCAAGCTCAACGGTGACCTCTGACCCCAGCCCCTGCAAAGCAGAAGAGCCAACTGCACCCTGCCCTCTGCCCCCGCCCTCTGCCCCCTTCCCCGTAGAGCCGTGTGTCACAAAGAGTGTTCAAACCTTCCACAGCATTGACATCCAAAACATCAAGACCACATTTCAACTTCCTGAGATTCAGTTCTTTGACTCCAAAAAAGATATTTCAGTGGCTCCTCCTACGGCAACTGTTGACGTGGAGAATAGAGATGATGAAAAGTCCAAGAAAGTGATGGAGCGGCGAGGCAGAAAACGTCAAGATTGTGGAATAAAGGTAAAAGATAAGCAGTACAAGTGCAAAGTGTGCTTCACTTGGTTCCTCACCCTGGGCGAGCTGAACTTTCACAAACTCTCCCACAACCCCTCTCCACCTCCAACCTGCTACATGTGTGTCCAGCGTAAGTTCAGCTCTAGGGAGCAACTGAGAGACCATCTGAGGGAGAAACATGCCAAGAACAAGACAGGTATCTGGACCTGTGGAATGTGCTTGAAGGAGATATCGGATGTGTGGATGTACAATGAACATTTACGAGAGCATGCCACTCAGTTTGCCCGGAGGGGTCAGACTCAAGGCTCCATGTTAGGCATTCCAGGCTGCTTCATGCAGGAGACAGCCGTGAAGAACTTCATCACCTCAATCATGCAGCACCGCCCCAGCAAAGCCAACAGAGAACCCAGCAAAGCCACTAAAGAACAGGAAAAAGCTGTTGTTGCAGACAACGCCGTGGGAGAGGGGAAAACCTCACAGGGGGCTGAGCCAAAAGTTCACAAAACTAAGAGCAGCAGTGGAGCAGGTGGGAAGCAGAGTACATTTACCCCACTAGAGGTCCTCCACAAAACAGAGACACCTAAAAGTGTGGAGATGCATCCCAACTGCAAAGACCCCTCAAGAGACTGCCACCACTGTGGGAAACAGTTCCCCAAACCATTCAAACTCCAGAGACATTTAGTGGTTCACAATTTGGAAAAGATTTTCCTGTGTCACAAATGCCCCGTCTCTTATCAGGAGGCCCAGGAGCTAAAAGGCCATCTGAAGAGTGCACATGAGGAGGTTGATGAGCTGGATTCAAAACACACCACCCTCTACACCTGTGAGCTCTGTGCCGATGTCATGCATGTGATTAAAAAATCTTTCATCTGCAGCACCTGTAACTACACCTTCTCTAAGAAGGAGCAGTTTGATCGCCACATGGAAAAGCACCTGTCAGGGGGGAACAAAATTTTCAAATTCCGAGGTGTTTTCAGACCTGTGAAGACATCTGCCTCCAAAGAAGATGAATGTGATTCGCCTGCAAGTAAGAAGAGGAGAATCCCCTCTGACAGTCTGCAAGAAAATAGCTCAGACAGCGGCATTGCCAGTGTAAGCTCACAGCACTTAAATCAAAACTCCGAGACTTCAAAATCCTCTGTTTCCACAGCAGAGGACTCCACACAGACCATTGCAAATGATTACCACAGCGACACAAACAATACAAATGTGAAGACTGAGGACATTGCTGAGGACTACTCGGAACTATTTGAAGAGCTGGAGGACGCTATTCATGTGGGCTGTTCAGAGTCTGCTACACCCAAGAAAGAGGAAATTGACCCAGTCACCTCACCACTTCTCGATAAAGAGGGTAATAGAAAATCAATTACTGAACCATTTGACGTGAAAGAGGAGAATGAGTCAGTCTGCATTAGAGCAGAGAAATCCTCTTGGTCAGCGTCTAACGACAGTAGTAGTGTGGGGGAGGAGACTCTTAAGGCTGAGGAAGGCTCTGCTGAAGGTGCCACCGCTGAGACTGAAAACACTGATTCACTTCCATCTGGTGAGGAGTCTTTTGTCAGCCTAAGAGAAAATCAAATCATTTCAAAGACACTTGAGTCAAAGCATGAATTAGCTGCTGATGTGATGGACCAACAGAGGGATGATGAGCAGTGGCATCACTCATTGAAAGCTTCCAATAATGACAGCAAACAGCTGACTTTATCTCAAGGTGGTGAACAGGAAGGTAGCAGTCAGATGAAAGACAAAGTTGCCCCGACCAAAGCAGACAACACTAAAAACGGCACTACAACTAGCAGCATGAAGGCTACAGAGTTTACACCAGCCCTCCACTCCAAGGTTTCCCTCAACGCTTCAGCCTCAAATGAGGACAAAGAATCTGTGAGACCACTGAAGAAGAGGAAAGATTCGAAATCCCCCCACAGCCTGCAAAGGTTTTCCTCTCCAGCCACACAGGAGAATTATGGTGTTGACTCTCGGGCCAAAAAGAAATTCCGCTCCAGCAAGTGTCCGAATCCCTCTCTGCAAAGAAAGACGGATGGACCCAACGACTACCCTGTGCTGTCCTCAGTAAGGGACGACGTCGTTAGCAACAAAATTGTTTCCAAGTGCAAGACTTCAAACATGGGTTTGCCGTCAAAGAGAAGCTTGCTTGATAGCTGCACACAAAAGAAAGCTGAGATTGTGACTCCTCTTAACGGGGATTACAAAGCCAAAAAGGGACCTCTGGGGCGGCCTTTGCATCCCCCTATTTCTAAAGTGTCTTCAGTTCCCATGAACAATACTTTGAATAAATCTAGGCCAAAGATGGGGGTTAGGTCAATGGAGAGCCATTCCTACAGGACAGCAGAGTCCCAGAACCACCTCTTAAGCCAGCTGTTTGGCCAAAAACTCACTAGCTTTAAGATTCCTTTAAGAAAGGACACATCAGAATCTATTAACTGAGTGGGACGTGAGGAATCTGTGAATAAGAGACTGTAAATTTCACAGTTATAAATGTTTAAGACAATTCCTTGTGGTGAATGAGATTGCACAGCTCTTTTCTGTGAAATGCTATCTTTAAATACTTACGTAGTCACTTTATGTCTTCTTTGTACATGTGTTTTTATTACACAAATGTGAGGACGAACGGAAGATATGAATTTTGGGTCAAAAATGAATATGCTAGTTGGGAATATCATTTGAACTTTTTTCTGCTTTTCCTTTGTTGGATATTATCTATTTCAGAGATTATATTTCATTTACCTAAAGGAAAGAAAGAAAAGAATACTTGAAAATACAGTAAAATATTTTCTTCTTAGAAATGCATGTTCATTTTGCATTTGATCTTATCAGTCTTATCAAGTCTTTCTGGAAATGGACCAAATGACATCATAACTGACTTGGACTATTGCCTGTGCACCTTTCGTTCATGCTTCCAACATATTCGTTTTGTATTATTTTTTTACTTTACTGTACTGCATTGACATTCATCATATTAGCCTTCTGTATAAACATGGTGCTACATTGTGTTTTATTGTAATGTGAATGCCAATGTCCTCGGAAGGGAACACGAGATCTGTAGCAGTTACAGTACATTCAATCAACTGTTTTTACTGGTTCTCTGTCGTTTATTAAAGATACTGTATAAAGCATCCAAATACTTCATATGTAGGCTGATACATTTCCTAAATTTAGGAAAGCTTCCAATGTTTAAACTCAGGTGCATACAAGGACATCACAGTCCCAAGACCTGTATTCGGAGTTCTTCCCATGCACTGATAATACCACACACAAATCACAAACTCAATCATCTGTGTCTGTTACTTCAACTGTTTAATTATGAATAGTATTTACTATTACAACAAAGGTGCTTTATCTTGTTTATACTGTATGTATCTTATATTGTATAATATTTTAGGTAGATTGTTGTTTTGGTGCAATGCTTCATGTCAAAGTTTTATTTTAATAATGTGCAAAAGAAACAGAGTGAGAAGAAAGGGAAATGCCGTTGTAAAGTTCTTAAGTGGTTCTCTAAGTGCCTCTTTTATAGTTGGTTAATAAAGATCTGTATTGGTCTCTACTTGCTGTTTTCTTCTTTTGTTCATGACGTGTTTTGCAAATGTTCAAACTGCCATCCCTGCGGACTGCAGCTGTCACCATGTGCATCAAACACTGCAAGCTGCTTGTGTCTGGAGGCAAAAACAGGTGCACACACAACAAAGTTTGACTTCATTTTTTTCTGTCTTCAGATCAGCACTTAACTCATCCTCTGAAAGTGGAGCGTAGACGTATATTTACTACAGGGAAACATTCAACAGTCACATTTATCGGCAGGAGAACTGTTGAGCAGGTGGCGAGGCGCTCTCTCTTCCGTCATGCTTTTGCCATGTTGCTCTCTCACCGCGTGTAAAATGGCTTCTATTCCTACACGAATACTTTTCATCATCACATAGGAATAAAAAGCCATAGTACACAGTGGCATTCATGTAGAAACGCATTGGGAGGAGCAATATTTTCACACCATTCACTGATTGATGATGGAACCTAAGAAAAAGCGATGTAAGACAAGAGGGGAGGATGATAGATTGGGGGAGAGAGTAAACATGGATAGAGAGGGAAGAAAGAAGAGGTTATTGAGTTTGTCAACGACTGAAGCTCAAGCATTCAGCTATTGTGAATGGAATAGAAGGTAATACTTTATCTTTGTAGTGACTGTGGACTGACTGAAACAGGCTTAAAGTCATCGGCCTGTGTTTTGATTATGAACATTCTTATTTATGGGAATGTGGCATTTTTTCTTTAAATCATCTGTAATGCATTATATACACTTGCATACCTTCTAACATGCATAATGCATCTTAAGTCGCTGTAAGGTATAATGCATTAGGATAGCTTATACTGCAGTGTGTCCATAATATCTAATAATATATAAGTTCATAATCAAGTTAACAATATTTTATAAGGGTTATGTAAATTATTATTAATTGTAAGTTATGTAAAGTGATATGAAGATATTGGGGCTTTCTGTAGAAAAAAATAAAGAACTATATATATATATATATATATATATATATATATACACAAACATGAAAATAAATAATCCATGTGTTGATTCTGACACTATTGTGAGAGACCATGGCAGACATTCAGAGGAAGTGTGGAGAAAACAGAACCACAGTGTTGTTGTTGAAATAACTTTTCTAATTAATTTAGTAGGAATACTGGTTTGGCAGCACCCACAGAGACCATATTTTTGGACTCATTGATGACAACAGAAAATAGCCTAACTGTCAGTGAATTACAGCCCTGAATCCCTGTTTCTTCTCTGTTCATCTTCACTCAGTGAGTCAACATTTCTCCAGCAGGATATAATTAAAATTCATGAAGGTATGCTGGCTTATGTGTTACATGTTGACCTTTGTTACAGTGCATTAAAATCCATGAACAGCATGTCTAAGATGTCATTTCCCCCTCAGTTTCCTTGAAGTAGACGAGGAGCTATCATGAAAGCCTGTTGCCAAGCTAATAACTCTCCATTCATTATAATTTGTGGGATAAAGCACTTTATTTCACCATTTTTAACAGATACTGTTTTCAGATTTATGTTTGACATTTTAGATATGGGCTTCATAGATGTAAATATGGTGTCATGATTGACTGTACCATATTCTTGACTTAAACATCTTTTACATCCCTAAATAGTACTTAAATGGCTGAGCGTCTACCACAATTATATTAATACAAATGAAAGCAAATGTAGTCAATAATCACGTTACTGGTAGTTGACATACACTGCCAATCCCAATGTTTTTCAACACAGCAAGATAGACAGGGGTGCCAAATCAAGTGCTGAAACGTTTGATCAGCAGTGTATAAATTACTAATAATTTACTGAACATTGGCGGATTGCTTGAAAATACCTCACTGACCTCTATGTTGTTGAGAGTCAACATGGAAATAAAGTGTTTCACCAAATGATCAAATGTTTTGTGATTGTGGTGTAATGCCTTCTTTTCATTTGAACCATTGAATGAAGAGTATCCCCTCACATTTATAGATTCACACTGCATAAATATAAACGAAAAGAGTCAGCGTGGGAATGTGGATCACCATCTGTTGTTGTACTTTGTGCGGTTAATCAAGAGTCCAACAACATACAACAGACTACAATGTTATCAGAGTTTTTACGTGACTATTGAAAAAGTGAAATTAAATATTCAATTAGACAGAGGATGCATGGTTCAATTGCCAAACTCAGATTAAATTTGTTACACTGAAGGAGTCTTGGATTCATTGATGAATGTGATGCTTGAAAGTTGAATGATTAATGACTTAAGGGACGTTTGAGCCATCAAGACATGTAAATGAAATGCCTGCCGTTAATATCACAAACAGAACAATCATAAGAAAAGCCCAAATAATGGTGACGCGTGACTTTTAAATATTTTAAATGTTGCCAGTTTCCTTAAGAAGATCTATTTTCCTCCTCGACTGAGCTGATTTGTGTTATGTTGTGTTGGTAATTTATTACAAAAATGATGGCTGATCTTTTATCCTGGATTTTACCTTATCCTCTTAGTCCTCTTTTGGTCTCGCTGCACCTGCGAATCTCCCCCAGGTCTTCCGGTCAGCAGCTGTGTGTTGATTAAGACAAAATTAAAGCAGAGAACTCAGTGTGTTTTGTCCCAGTTCAGCCCAGAATGTGTCACACAGAGTGAGAAGGAGCCCCACGCACCCTCCTGTCAGGCACCCTTTTATCATCTGATCTATGAGGAAATTCTCCTGAGGCACAGTCATACAGGAGCATGACAGGAAAGCTTTGCACTTTGAAGTAGAGTGACATTATCAGTGAGTATGGTCTTAACATAGCATCTCTTTTCTCTCTCGCTCCGTCTATTTTCCTCTGCCGCCACCCTATTTTTCCTACTCTTCCTTTTCTCCTGCTTTTGTTCTCTCTTCTCCATCAATATACTCTGCGACTCACCATCTCTTCCATTCTCAGTCATTCGGATCATTTTTTCTTCTCCTTCCTTACTAGTTCACCTCACCTCATTCCTCCCCACTCTCCATTTTTTTTATTTTCCACTCTTCCCTGTTGCATTCTCACTTTTCCACCCACCCTCCTCCCTTGTTTTCCCTCCCTATCTATCTCCTCTCTCCCCTCACCTTTTGCCCCCTCCTCCCCCTGCTCCTCGCTGTGGAGCGTGCTGTTGGCTGCCTCTCAGGGAGGTCGGGAGATCAGGGGCAGATAGAAATGGGCTGCTGGTCAGCGCTAATTACAGACAGGCTGAGGGGCCACGGAGGTTGCCTCTTTTGGGAATGTGAGGTTTCAGCCATCACAGAGAGAGATAAATAGATAGATGGATGGGGAGGGATTTGTCGCATGAGGGGAAAGGAATGACTGAGCATCCCTCTCTGCACACACAGGGGGAGATCATGATGAATTTCCATTGGGATGATATCTGAAATCATTTGTGTTCGACAGAGAAAATGTGTATGAATAATTGAATACTAACACATCCCCCTGGTGTGAACAAAGAGGACAAAGAAATCTTTGAAATCAAGACATCAAGCCAATTTTGCCTGACAACCATCAAAACACTGCCTACCCCCTTAACATCCTCAAATGAGAGTGCTGCAGTGAGAAAACTAAACAAATAAACCACACTCTCACAGGACTGGCACCTGAAATAGGAGTCAAAGGAAGTGGAGCAGTAGTAACATCAAAATTAATTACTAGGTAAATGAACAGGTACAAATAAATTATAGTGAGGAGAAGATAATATGGAAGACGAAACATTAAAGTAAAGAACAATCAACCTTTGGATTTCCTAATTAATGACCTCTCAGTAGGAAGTCGCAGTGCCTTACTGCCAACGTAGCCTTTATCTATTCAACCGTTTGTCATTCCAGACGGCACCAGAGAGGGAACAGGCTGTACACAATAGCTAAAAGTACCTGTTTGATGTTCCAGGTTTGCAGGAATAAATGGGGTTGCTCTGCAAGGTCTGTGCAAACAAATGAAAGCCTGCTGGTGTGTGTCTGCAGTGGCTGGAGCACTGCACCTAACAGCAGGTGTCTTCAGAGAGGCTGTCCTCACGGAAGACACACAGCTGATTCTAAGGAGAGTTTGTTACACACAGTTTGTTAGCTGGATTAGTTGCAAGTGTATTTTTTTAATTATACCAAAAATAAATTCTATTTATACCTCTTTCATACAGATCCATTCCTCTTCGATATGCTGTTGGAGTGAAATCCTTTCTTTCAATGACAGACTACATAGAAAATCAGCAGGTAAAATGTCTTATCTTTTGATTGCAATGCTCTTCCAGGCATGACATTTTGAAATCGACCAAACCGCTTTCCAATATTGCTCATAGACCAACATGGAGCACAAATGACCCTATATATATATAAAGCAGGGCCTGCTGGCCAGTAGGGATGCCTCTCATGCCCACGAGACTCTCTCTGTCCCCCTACCCCTCCTTTCACTGCCTCTGATTACTTCTCCTCCAACCTTTATCCCCCCCCCCCCCCCCCCCCCATCTCCACCTCCACAGTGCGCTCCCTCAGCTTCTCCTCCCGCTGTCTCTGTGGTTATCACAGAGAATCTGAAAGATCTTCCCTGACATTTGATGTGGCACAAAATTGGATTTTCAGTGTGATTCTCTCCCCAAGCCCCTCGTAGAGTGTAATCCACGCTGTGACTAATTGAGTGGCATGCCAACAGTCGGAGTGTGTAAATGATTGGCTGTAGTGAAATGTGTCTGTGACCAGCTTTTCTGGAAAGGACACACACACACACACACACACACACACACAACTCTCAGCTGTGCAGGATTCTCTAATACAAAGAGAAATGTTATCCTTATCAATGTCATCTCTAGTTGTTGCCTTTTGGATGTGACCCTACATGTGCCGTTGTCTGACAGCCTCTAAAGTTAATGACTAATCTGACCAACATAAAATCTATTTTTCTTGTATAACACAAAACATATTCTACAGACTGGCTAATCTTGAATGACGGGCAACATGAATTACTACGCTTGACAATGACATTAGCCCTTAGAAATAAGAAAACCTGCAATCCTGAATGAGAAAAAAGGTGTATCAGGTACACATTTTACAGGATGACTCACCACAGCTATGTCACCTGTCTGACCACCACTATCCCAGCAGGCATTGCTTTACCCTGGCACATCCCCTATGCAGACAGAGGAAAGGCTCTATAACAGTGACGCCACAGACACAAAAAAGCTTCTTTTTTTTGTTCTCATGTCGATATCTTCGCACAAAGCCCTTTACTCTAATCTCAAATCTCGGTCATGCCCTCTGCTCCGGCGACCCCAAATCTGATTTGTATTTGAATAATTGAAGCTGTGACCTCCCCCCCCCCACTCCCCAGAGGACTTGATACAGCAGTTTCTTCTTCATTATAAACTTTCCACTAATGCTCCTGTGTGTGCATGTGTCCCCTCATTTGCAGTGAGCACTCTTCTTCCACAACCCCGCTAAAATATACACACCCGCACAAATTCACACAGACAGGCTGGGATGTAGAGGTGTACACTTAACACACACACACACACACACACACACACACACACACACACACACTCACACACTCAAGGTTTGCTTGAAAAACAGGAAAATGACTTAGTACAAATGAGATGCTGGCAGTAATTTAAAGCGTAATGGCGGGCAGCAAGAGACAAAAAGCACTAATGAATGAACTCAGAGATGGATAACAACATGGCATACGTACCTGCAGGATTTCATTCACCAGACTCTCCCTGCTTCTCTCCTCTGTTTGTCTCTCCCCCCCTGTCTCTCCCTCTTTGTGGATGTGGTTGTACCTGCCGATGTGTTTCCTGAGGAGAGAATCTTCACCATATCGAGTCGGGGACCGGGGCTCAGCTGCAGAGACTGACATCATCCCTTTCAGAAAAGAGGTTTTCCCCTCCCGCTATCTGCACCCTCTCTCTCTCTCTCTCTTTCTCTCTCTCTCTCTCCCTCTCTGTCTCAGTCTCCCTATCTCTCTCTCTCTCTCATCCAAACTGCACTCACTCACTCTGTACAGTAGTATACTCCTCCCATCTCTCCCTCCCCTGCTCCTGTTTTTTAAATCTCTCCTCCTATTCTCTCTTTCATTTGCTTCCACATATTGCTACTATTTTTCAAAGCCAACACATGTGAACGATGTTGCCACTAAAACTGTGGCTCTATACACAGTAACAAGTGCTAAAGGAGGACGTTACTATTCACAGCAGCCTGGACTTGTCCTGTATTTTACCCCTTATCATCAAGCATCTGAATCTGTCATCCCAGAGGAAACTTATCCACTAGGCGTTTTTCATTAGAGGTTTTATTAATAGATATGGTTGCCTGCAGGTCTTTCACAATTAGCTCCCCCTCTTACTTTTTCTCCTGCTCCTTCTTTCCGTCCCTGTTAAAGATCAAGGGTTAGAGGAGTACATCGAGAGTGAAGCCTAATGGGGAGCCTGCTTTCACCTACCCAATTCCTTTAGATCTGCAGGAATGAAAAAGGCAAGGAGCGAAGCAGAGGGAGCCTCTTTGAGTCTATTGAGATGGATGCCTGCTGTGGTGCCTACGGTGTTGGAGATCGGTGTTGCTGTCCATGGTGCTGATTACGGCTGAAGGAGACATCACTAAGGACAGCAGTGACCCTGCAGACCCACAGAAAATAGCCTTGAACAGAGCAGGGAGGAAAAACCTGTTTCAGCATGCTGCAGAAACCTTAATAAATGCACATGCACAAGCTTGCACACGCACATGCGCACACATACACACATGGGCAAACACAAACCACACATATAGAGACTTACATCTAGCTCCCAGCCTCCTCCCCTGTGTCCCTCGGGCATTTATCTGCGTCTCAACTCATTTAGGCTTACATTCATCATTGTAAGGTAACAGTGGCAGGTGGGATTAAAATGGATTAGCCCTATTAAAGAAATGTGTGGTGCATATTACACCCAGACCCACACACACGCGCAGTTGTCCAAAGAGCCACATGCATTTAAATGTAGGCACTGCATCTTCCGTCCTTAAACACAAAGACAGGCAGAGTATATTAAAATGCACATCCATGTCTGCACGCAGACACAGATTTCCACAGTCTGGTAAAGGCACAAAACAGTGATGTAAAGGGCCAACAAAGCGGCTTGATGATGACATCCACGGCGGCAGAACAGGCGGGAGAAGTATAGGTGCTGTGTATATTGCTGCTTTTCTGCCAGTCACACTGTGGACTCCTTTTTGTTGTCTTAACTCTCGTCTCAAGAGGTAGCTTTTAGAATCTCGCCTCCTTGTTTCCATAGTGACACTTTCCCTCCTTTGTGCAAGAGAGTATGTGTGTATTTCAGAGACACACAGAGAGGAGAAAGACAGGCGTAGGGAGGGAGAGAGGAGGGGGATGACAGCGAGATAACTTGCTTCACTTACATTTATTCACTACAAACAGAGAAAAGTAAAAGAGAATCCACACGGACAGTTTTCTGCAACAGGGAAAGCCTACTCTGTTCACTTTTCATTGTACGTCAGTAGTACTGTATAAAACACAATCCTTCTTACAAAAATATTGAGTTGAAACCCATTTCTTTATTCTCCACCTGGTGAAATAGTCCAAATTCTTTCTCTACTGTGTGCGGTTATTTTGTAACAGACTTTTATGTAAAATATTTATGCCACTGAGATCTGGGTTTTGAATCAATTGTGGGGGCAAATATTTGATGCTGTATAGTAGGCATCTGAAACCATGTGTCAATATCCAGTCCAGTCCAGATAGTTGTCAGAATGACTATCAGACAAAAACTGTAAAATACCCTCATGTAACTCTAATTTTCTTCCCAACAGTGTCATTCAGTCACATTATCTGAAAGTTATTGCACAGATGTTTTGGATGTAAACTCCGGAAGCAATAATGAAAAACATTCAGAATGACCTTCAAGGGTACAACTATTACCTCCGCAGATAAAATACTGCCTGGTCTGAATCCGCGGTGTGTAATAAATTATTAATTACGGATATTAAATGGCTAAATTTATCACTTTCACAACAACCTGGGTGGATTTAGGAGATTGATTGCAGGAAAACAGATGTGTGTGTGTGTGTGTGTGTGTGTGTGTGTGTGTGTGTGTGTGTGTGTGTGTGTGTGTGTGTGTGTGTGTGTGTGTGTGTGTGTGTTTGTCCATTTGAAAGTGTATATCTATAACAGTTTCAATCTCCTCTTGTGGCCCAGTTGGAACTGGCAAAGAGAAAATACTTAGCCGATGAGCATATCCTTTCCCCCCACACCCTCCAGCATCTCAGCCAACATTGTTCCACATCAGTGATTCCTTATCAGAGGCAAGACACTAGAGGCTCGGCGGAGACGGAAGGTTGACTACACATAAGGGGATTGTCTAAACTGAGACGTTTGCCATCTTGAGCTGTCAAAAGTCTTGTGTATATAAGGACACACCTGACAAACTTAATGAAATGACGGATGAGGGAAATGAAGCCTCCAAAAAAGGCTGAACTTTTATTTGCCTTCTTCATCATTCACCAGCCTGATCATGCAGCACGTTTAAAACAAGGCCTGAAAGAGCACCTGCAAACTTCTTTGTCTTCACAAAGTACCTCAACAGTTTTAAGTACAGTACCTGCTCTCTACAGTTTCTGAATGCCCAACACTAACTCATGTGGCATCAAAACACGATCTGAGTGCAATGGCAGGGTGGTATTAAATAAATTGCAGCTGTGCCCCATGAGTGGTTGGAGGTAAGTGGTTCTTAACATTATTTTCTGGTATTGTAAGAAAGAGCCAAAAGAGTGGTAAGGGAAAATACAGAAAGTGGTGAAATGACTTTTCGTGTCAGCGGTGCCGACTGATGCTTGAGTGGCTCTGAACCGCTGCCAGCAGCAGGTTGAAGTCGTCTTACACCCAGTAATGCTCAGCTGCTCCATCAGCCTGGAGTTATCTCCATAAAAAAACAGTCTATCGCCCTGAGAGTGAGGCTGGGGCGGAGGTGTAGCACTCGATCCCTCACCATTTCAAATTACTGTAACCTACCTGCCACACACTTTAGTGAGGCCGTGTTACCTTGTAAGGATTTGTTATCACCGAGATATTGAAGTTGCTCGTCCATGTGATTTCACATCTGTGTGTCTGAGCGAGAGTGTGTGTGACTCCAAGCAAGTGGTGCATGGCCATAGATGACTGTGTAGTCTTATCTTCGCTTTTCTATTTTGTCCTGAATCAATCCCCAGAGTGTAACAATACCTATTTCTCGCTGTATAATTGGACTGGATGACAGGCACATCTGAAGTCAGCGGATGAAAGCCTCTCCTGACAATGGTGTCTGGCCTGTGACATGACTTGAATGAGGAAGAGATAACGCTGCCACACATACACACACACATACACTCTAGGTGCCTAAGACATAGAATCAAGAAATGCACAGAACCTACAGCACACACACACACACACACACACACACACACACACACACACACACATTTGTGAACACACAAATCAGACCAGCCAGGGAGCACAAAGGAGAAGCAGAGGTGATGAAATTTGTACAACGATATTAAATCTGCCCTAAAGTAAATCGGTATCGTCAGAAGTAAGTCGCAGATTGAATTTATTGCAGTGCATGCCAAATATTTGCTATCAAATTCTGCATTCTGCTCACTCTGCGTAACGCTCGTGTGACAGACTGTAAGTTTGAATAGCTGCCAGTGAAACAAATTATTATTCAGTTTCCCTTGAATTCTGGCTTGCCTATTTATATCTGCGTGTCAGGGTGTGAATGTAATATCCTTCATCCTGATGCATAACACACAGGCACACACACAACAACATGTGTATAACAGGCTGTGAAGAAAACATAGTGAATACATCTCAATAAAGCACTCAAGGAGGTATTTGTGAAACCAGATTTCCAACTTGTGCCCCCAAAAGCACGACATGTCTCCCTCTCTTAGTGTATTTGCTGTTCGCTTTGTTGCCTTGGAAACCTCCATTACCCAGACATCCCCACACTGATGGACACTTACATTAAAAGTGTCTTCCCCTCTCTCTCTCTCTCTCTCTCTCTCTCTCTCTCTCTCTCTCTCTCTCTCTCTCACTCTCACTCTCACTCTCACTCTCTTTCTCTCTCTCTCTCTGTTAAGCCCCTCTCTTCCATATCTCTCCCCTGACATCACTTACATCATCAGGTCAAGCAAGTAAACATCTCGGAGAAACTGTGCTTCACCCACTGTCACTTTTTTTTTTTTTTATAAGAACTGGATCTTATACAACAAACTAAAGCTTAGGCTAGAAAAGTCAAAGGAAAACAATAATAATTAGAGTATTTAAGACTTTTTTTCCGATGAATTAAAGCCACTGATGGAACACTATGTGGTGCCTAAAATCAATAACGTTGCGAGGCCCAGAGTAAAATGTTTTTCTGAAAAGAATATTGATTTATCTCCCCCAAGTTGGCTACATTCATACTCTCTAATGACACCCTCTATGTCACATCATAGATTATGACAAAGGTCTGTGCACATGGATGTGCACAATAGGTAGAGTATAAAAAGCAGCCATAGATCAACATGACACAATGTCTTAAAGGAATTTTCCTTTTGTCCTTTGAATCCCCTTCACAACTTGAACATGGCCTCAAAGAGTCGGTATATTCCCAACACAAAGTGTAACACAACACTAATTTGAAACAATGATTTATTTGAGTAAGAAAGTTCTGCAGCCTGTGAGCAAAAAAAACTGCAAACTGGGAAGATGTGTATTAATTAATAAATGAGAGCAACCTAAATCATGCACCAACTTAATCCAATAAACAGTGAGCAAAGTATTTTTCTCAAGAATAAATTTGAGGTTTATCATTTTACCAACAGTTTATTTATAGTAATCACTGATGCTGTGCTCTCTGCGTATGCAGCAGGCGGACACATTATCACGGGCACGTACAATTCAATGAAACACAATACACCTGCAATAAATACTGAAGCTTATAAAGTTACGTTAATTTTGAGGCTGCAAGATATTGACTCAATTCATTAGGAAGTTTTGAGGATGCTGCATTACAATGGATTCATGCAAGGTTTGTAAAGTGGTGCCTTCTTCCCTCCGTATTTTGCTCCTACCATATACATACCAGGCAGGATATGAATACCTTATTTTACATTGTTGTTATTGTCAACAACAGCTTCATTAAGATGTTTATTTTTAGTCAGTCCCACATCCACTGCACTGCACGGCATAAATACTCACCAGCATCAAATGTGTAAATAGTCCCCAACAAAGGCACCATCTAGTCCTGTATCACTAACGTTTGCTAAAAACTACAGTGCCCAGATGTTCAATCAGAAAACTTATATTAACAATAGATCAAATGGCTACGTAGAGAATTATAACTTTACTCTGCAATTCCCCTTAGGTCGCCTTAGGGGAGGCTCTTTGTTTTACTATTTCGTCCTGCAACTTATGGTTTCCAGCTTCAGCAGACACCTGTCATTTAAACGAAAAAGCTGCGATTATCCCATTTTATGTTAATAAAGATTCGCAGCTAGCTGGAGTCCAAAGCAGAGCTGAAAGGAAAATCAATATTGGACATAAACATACTTAAATGAATGCTAATATTACTCTGTAGCTGCTCAATGTCTAAATAGGCAAATGCTTGCTTACACATTTAACTGTCTAAGGTGATAATGTGTCACAAGTTTTCTGATTGTTCTGCTTCCCCCAAGTTGCCAAATAATCAATGAATACATCTTTAAAGATTTGAGCAGGAACCAATGGGCTTGGGGCTGAGTGCCACAGACATTACTGAGAGACTAACATGAGATACGTTAACAGTAAGACGAATACAGAACAACACTGCCCTTCAAGCGAGTGTAGAACTGAGAAAAAATACTTTAAAGTTCTTTTGGTTTCCAGCTAAATGAATTATGGGTATAATTTTTCGAATGTGGCAATTCTTTGTTTTTTTAGATTTGTCCTCAAACATGACCTATGGAACTTATTCAGAAGTTAAGATACTCTTCCTTTGCATTGTCTGCAACATAATTAGAGGTCATGCCAAGATGAAACGCATCTCACTTTATTGTTGATTACAGTAAGCAATATACTGTATGATCATGATAATGAAAATGCTTTAACTTTTGTATGATTTACAATCATTACCCGCTTGCTTTGAACTCAGTTTCGATTGCTTATGGGGGCCGTTTTCTTGTCCTATCTCTGAGCTAATGTTATGTTGGATCGATCTAGCGATTAATCTCTGCTATAATCTGCTCATCTATTTTCAGCAATAATCTTAACTGTGTGTGTATATCTGCGTTTCAAAGCCATTTTCACATTTTCCCTCGAAAAGTACTACATTTTGGTGAATTGCTTGTTTAGACTAACAACGACAAAAATATATATATTGCTCTTTATTCAGTCTGCAAAATGTATTACATTTGTGTGTGGAATGCTTCAGTGTATGTATAATAGCGTGAGCACAAGAACAGTAGCAGTGTGGCATTCGAAGCACAAGACACAAAGCCAGAGAACCGTAGGTGAATAAACAACATTTGGCTTGGTTTCTCCAGAACCTACAAAACTATTAAAAAGTCGCAGTATAGTGTTTTCTTAAAGGGTCATTATAATAGTAATAATAATATTATTACATTTTTAAAAAAAGGTCAAAGTATAGTATGTTGTAGAATGTCATATAGTTTGTCTTTATTTGCCCTTCTAATGACAAACGATATTATTGCTTTTTTAACATTTTAATGATATACTGTACAATGAACATTTTTATGACTTTATAAAAAACGCACTTAATAACTATGACATGGCATACTATACTATGTCTTTTTTGACATTGTAATTACATACTATACTATAAGTTTTTATGACTTTTTTATACATTCTTTACTATGACTTTTTTTAGACACACTATACTCTATACACTTTTATGACTTTGTTGGCATACTATTATATCACTTTTTTGCGACATGCTACAATATGACTTTTTTAAACACACCATATTGTGAACTGTCCACAAAGTTTTGTTATCTTCTTAAAATCAAGTTAAAAGTTTTTACATACTATATTATTACTTTTTAAAAATAATGTTGACATGCTATACAATTACTTTTTAAGGTCCTTATTTGACATACTTAACTATGATATTTTTATGACTTTTTTTCGACATACTATAACTAGACTTTTGTCATGCTTTTTTATAGACATACTATACTGTGATTTTTTTATGACTTTTTTCAACGTGTTATATTATTACTTTTTTCATTACTTACTACAATAGGACTTTTTACAACATTTTAATGACATACCATGTCATGACTTTTTAATTTAATTAATAAAAATTTTAATGACATATTTTACATACATTATATTTTTTATATTAAATTACAAAATCTACTTTTACTTGTAACATTTCTATGACTTTTTTTCCGTTCTAACGGTATAGTATACTATCAATTTGCTGTTTGTTACCGTAAAAAAATATACTGTATAATATTGATTGGTAAAAAGTGGACTGACAGACATAACCTTAGCTTAGGTTTAGATGAATGCTAAACCAATGCATTGCTGCTGGGAACTTAGTTCTTATTGAATATGTGAGCAGTATATCCCTTACATTACATTGGCTTGCACTAACTATTAACATCTGCTAGAACTGGTTAATTCATCTTCAGTAATCTCTTACCTGTGTGTTTGTATCTGCATTCCAAAGCCATTTCTACGAACATTGTCTCAGGAATCGGTGATTTTGAAATTGACTTTAATGTTTGCACTTCGTTTGCAAAGTTGTCTCTGGAAATGCATGTTGGTGAGATAGAAAAAAATGTATGTTTTTTAGAAATGAAACATGTTTTTTGTTATGTTCCTGGCAGAACTTGATTATTGTGACACATCAATATGCATGCTGCCTCTACCACTTAGACATACCTTGACACTCTTTATTACTCAGTACTTTGTTCTATTACTGGTGATCATTTTAGAAAGCATCATTGTAATCTGTATCAGGCATTGGCTTGGCCGCTTGGAGAAAACAGCATTTGGTCCTATAAAATAAGCACATAAAAGTTTACCTCGCATCCCTCATTACATGGTGTTCTAATCCCTACCAGAAAAGATCTCAGAATTGGTTAGCTCTTAAGGTCCCTCAAGTCAAAACCAAAGTGGGAAAAACTGCTTTTAATTATTGTTCACCTAGAGTGCACCTGAATTTGATGTTGAGGTCTGTGAGTACCATAACGTCTTTTAGTTTCAATGTGTTATTGTTACAACTGATTATTGCTGTTTTTCATTTTCATTTTCATTCATTTATTTTTATCCTATTGTTTAGTGTTTAAAGAATTATTGTATGGATGATAACCAGTTCACCATCAAAAATGAGACCACAGTATATATAAATATATATATATATTTATTTATCTATTTTTTACAACATATTATACTGTGACCTTTTATGACATTTTTATGGCATACTATAATATCACTTTTTTATGTCATACTATTACTTTTTTAGACATTTTAGTGGCATACACCAGCGTTATCTTTGGAGAAATAATGCAATCCAATGCAACACCTCCACAAAATACAGTCTCCAAAATTACCAGAATTTACTCAACACCTCTCTGAAATTGCACCAACAACAAGGTAGCATTTATTGCAGGACTGATGTATTGTGTTGCATTAGCCTGAAAAGGCTCATGATATTGTGCTTAGCTGGAAGGAAATCAAGTCCTGTGTTATATATGTATGGTACAGTTTGTATGTTGTTTTTAATGGAAAGAGCAGTGGGAATAATTTAATGATTTCGCCCACAGTTTAGTGTATCCATCATGATATGCCCTCCTGACACATTGGTCAGCAGCAGCAGGAGGTATGATGTGGCTGAAGTGTAAGTGGCTCTCAGAATGCAGGATAGCCTGTCAGACAGAGGCCCTTAGGGGAACAACTTCACACCATGTCTGGTTGCAGAATGGCCTTTACACACTTCCTCTCATTCTGTCTTGTTCCGTGTGTGTGTGCGGGTGCGTGGGTGTGTGTGTGTGTGTGTGTGTGTGTGTGTGTGTGTGTGTGTGTGTGCGTGTGTGTGTGTGTCTGAAGTCGACATAGAAGCTCATCTCTCTTGTTTTGTGTGTGTGGTAAAGCAAGAGAGGGAGAGGGTGTTAGTGCGTGGGTGTAAATCTCTGTCCGGCAGCACGTTGGGATGGGTGTTTGGGGACTGGTTGGAAAGCTGGCTCACAGGAGCTCAGATTGATGAAGTGATTGTGATGGATGGAGGTAATAAAGGCCTGGATGTCCTGTCTGTTGCCAGTGATGAGGCTGGTATGAATCACCCGTCTGGGGCTGCTGAACATGACGCTGCTCAATCCCCAGGCCTTCCACCCTGCCACCCCACTCCGTCCCTCCATCCCTTTATCTCTCTGCCTGTTGACTTACCATCATTATAAGGAGATTGCTGCCTGAATGGAACAAAGCATAAACATTCAACAGCATTCCATTACTGTATCAATCTGTGCTGATGCATGCTTTGAAAGACATTATGAAACTTGTTTACCCATCCCGAAAAACAGCGCACGCACACAGTTCAAAGCGTTGCACGGTGTTCATTAATTTTACCCAAACATCACTTGAGTGATTGCGAGGCATGTGAGAAAAAAATCCAATCAACTCAGCCAGCCACTCCTCGTGAATAGGGTCATTTGACTAAAGAAGGGCATCTGAAATTGCAGTGTTTGTGTCAACATAACAAGTTAATGATCTCAGATGATAATTGGTAGTTGGATGCTGGGGCGCTGCGTTGTGGCCCGTGAGGTTCAGAGGCAGGGACCTCCTGTGATAAAAGAAGCAGCATGAGGGCTTTTAAAGTGGCACGATGCTGTAGGCAACACAATTCATCACAGCCCCATGAATATTCATCCAGCTCTCCGTTTCCTCCAGGGCTGGTGAAAACACGTCTGTATTAAGTCTCTTCTATGTGCTGCAGTTTGAAGACACCTGAACCTTCTGGCCTCTCATTACCACACTACGCTCTTGCTGCCCCACACTCAGCTGCCTGCCAGGGAGAAAAGCCATGCTTCATTAAAATAAAGAGGAAATTCTCTCGCTCTGTGCACTAACAAGGCAGAGGTCAGACAGTGAGATGATTGTGAATTCACCCCTCTGCATGCGTTCACAGGGGTCAGAACTGATGATTGTGATTGAGCTTGCGCCAGAGAGAGGAAGACGGATTTTCCAGTCTGTGTGGTGTGGTTTCTGCGTGGAGCCTGTCCGAGGCTTGTTGTTAGCAATTTAGGAACATTTGCTGTGTCTTTTCCTCCCCCGTCCTTCTCCTTGACGGGGGCCCAGAGTGCCACCGATTGGTTTCTGGGGCATCTCTTCAGCGCTTTATCAGACCTGCAGGCTTCTCAGCACTGTCCCCAGATTACAGTTTAGGGATGGGGAGCTTGACTGACAGGCCTTGGCCTCGACCGTCCCGGGGGAGTGTGGGGCGGGGGGGAGATTTGTAATGGCTGCACTGACTCGTACTGCTCTTACAATTTTCTCCAGGCTGGTTTCAGACTGTCAGGCTGAGAGAAAGCTCTCTCTGCATAATTCATTAGATCGCTTTCTTTTTCACTCTTGGCTGCTATGTGGCAGGCGCCGTAGCCCCATTGTTTAAGAAGAAAGAGTAATGGAGCTTGTCACAATGTTAACATAGTTTATTGTTCACAGCAACAGTTAGGAAACAATTTAACTTCCTTAGAAAAAGGCTATTGTGCTTCTCCAGTGTAGAATAATTATGAAGGAAACAGAATATTCAGATAGCTACTAGAAAAAACCCCACCTATTAACACTTAATTTATAATTGGCCAACAGCATGAACTTAATTCATTTATTATCATCATAACTACGATACCAATAAACAACGTTGGCCAGTGAACCAAAACAGGAAACAGCTTTACAGGTTGCTTCTAAGCAAAGCATTGTTTTGCAGCCAATTAAACTAGCATTGCCTGCATATGACACATACACAGGCCTGTCCTTTTGAAGCATGTATACTGTCTCTGCTCATGATCCAGCTGGCATTTATTTCTTGGATATCTGCAAAGAAAAATATCACATAGTTGATGTTACATGACATTCCCTTTCACAGAATATGACTAAACAAGCACATCCTCTACCACACAACCCTGCATGTTGAAGCCAGAGGACAACTCCTGTCACTGTTGCCGTGAAGAGCTCGTTGGGAGAGACTTTATATGAAACTGTGCCAATGCAGAGTTATGTTGGCCTCGAAAACACCCAGCATGGATAGAATGTGCCAAACACCTACACAAATATGTTGACAATGGTGCTGTTCTGTGCCGTCTCTGTATTGGTATGATTTTGTTTATGAAACGATTCAAGAAATGGAATGTTTAAATGCAGACAATTTCAGTTTGACTTTACAATCACGTCATACAGGTAAAATAAAAAGTTATACATTTTAAATAAAGCAAATTTTGTTGACTTGCTTTTTATGCAAGTAAAATGTTCAATATCAGCCGACGAATAACTAATAAGACACAACTAAACGCAGATCCCCGTCACAATAGAAGAAAATCTAAAAAGAAATAATTATGTCAGTATAAAAGTATTGAAAATATCATCTGATGATGGTGAACAAAAAGGAAAAGGGTAGCTCTCGGACTCCAATTGAAGGAGTAGTAACACAGTGTGGTGGCGTGGGCGTGGTTGGGCTCACCTGCAGAGGGGACTGAGTGTGGGGAGGGAGTGGTTCAGGGGACGGTGGCGGCTGAGAGAAACTATCTGAAGCAGGAGCTCGGGGTGTTCATCGAGCAGATTGAGCGTCTGGAGAAAGATAAAGCTGCTCTGTCAACGGAGAAAATAGAGATGGAAGAGTTCAAATCTCTGGAGGAGGAGATCAGCAAAGAGCACGAGTTGCTCGGCGAAATGAACACGACCATCTCAGCCCTCAGAGAGCAGTTTGGATCAGAGCACCAGTGGAGTCAAGGAGGAGGCGGCGGCATCGGCGTCCCGGCTGCAGGACTCTGATGGGCAGCTGCAGGAGGCCTTCGGAATTTTCCAAACATTCATCGACAATTGTTCCAAGTACAACTCCACAGCCCCGGACAAGATGCAGTGTTCGCTGAAGCACAGTCACCTGAGCGCTCTACCAAAACCCACCATGGGCGCTCTGCCGCCGTGGGTTCCAGCTCTCAGCGTCGCTCGGCCCGCCTGGGTGTCAGTTCCTCGCCTCCGTACCTACTGATCGTTTAAAAGGGGACAGATACCATCACTAATTGTCCCCAGCTGAGGCTGATTAGTCCTCTCCCCGGCCCCGTTCCCTGAACCACTCCCTCCCCACACTCAGTCCCCTCTGCAGGTGAGCCCAACCACGCCCACGCCACCACACACAGCTTTTTACAACCCCATTATAGTACTGTAATGGGCCATTCCTGCATTACAGGGTGTTTTTGCCAACTCTCTGTAGTCTGTTTCACCTCATTCTGGACAGCTCTTTTATCATCATATTCAGCTGCTATAGGTAAACACTCTTGACTGCTCATATAAAGTTATGGATAACCTTTGCAGAATTAAAAAGTGTTTCTGTGTTGTTTAATACTGAATATGAAAGAATGAGCCATAGAAGGTTTGCCAAATAAATCTAAGCCATGCCAGTCATATCCCAAAATAGTCAAAATTATAGGAAAACATTAAGAATACAAAATAAATCAGTAAAGAAAATGATATGAATGATGATGAATTGCCTAACAAGCAGTGCTAGTGCCGATTCTAGGCTCAGTTACAAAAACACCTGAAATCAAATGTAACTGTAAAGGGACTAAACCCTTCAATGTTCTCTCTTATACTACTTCCACAAACTAACCCTGTGTTTCACGTTTTACATGGGCTGCTAAAATCCTGGTTGTCTGCAACTGTAATAGCACCTTCACATCACCATTAAATCCTAGTAACCAAATCTTGGGCTGGAGCCAATCTGACATTGGGCGAAGGCAGGGTGCACCCTCGCCTGGACGGGTCAGGGCTGACATAAAAAAAGGACAACCATTCCGATTCACAGGCAACTTAGATTCATCAATTAACCTAACCTATTGTCACAGTCTTTGGAGTGTGGGAAGAATCCGGAGGAAACCTACACTGACACAGGGAGAACATGCAAACTCCACCAGCCCGGGATCGAACTCAGGCCCCTCTTACTGTGAAGGGCAGCGCTAACCACTACACCACCATAAATGTCTGATTAATATATTCAGCTAATGAGGTCTAGTCTGGCTACAGTGAACATGTGTCATGCAAGCATAAGAACATTAAAAGTTCTTCGTGCTGAACCTGTACTGCAAACACACGTTTCAAAGGAGGACACAAGGTGTTTGGCATTATAATAAAGCAATGATGCATATAGTTAAAGTTGCACAATTTCTGTGAAGACGCTTCACAACACAAATATTCCCTTAATGTCAAAGGTAATGTTTATACCCCTAACACAAAGGCTTTTATTTTGAAGGTTCCATTTTGTCTCTAGAGTTCTCTTTTTGTATAAAGGCAAAATAACTATTGTGAAAATGAAGCAAAATTACACTTTTATAAATGAATGAATTTAATATACAGTATATCTGAAAACAGTTGTTTACCTTTCATGATGCAACATCAATAGCATTTAAGGCCAAACTGAAACACTGGCTTTTAGATAGCACACCCCTGTGAAGACATACGTGTACGGTAGAGTTGAATGTAGCTCGTTTTATGGACCGGTTTTGGAATAATAGCAAGTGTGCACTTTAGCCTGTTGTCAGAATAATGGTTGTTAATGGAAAATGTGAATATTTTTTTTATGTCTGTGCTTTTATATGCTGCTTATTCCATACTCCACTACCTCCACTCGCAGGTACGCACATGCACTCACCTCTACGACATCTAACTAAAACAAGGACCTCAATGGAAATGAGTCCCCTGACTTTTTTGTGTTATACTTCTTCTTTTAATTATTCATATACATTGGTGTTCTCCAGATCACTGCTGTTTGGACATGTTTTATGTGATCCTGTCGAAAAATATGTTTAAGCTGATATTTTGTTTTCTTAAAGCTGATAATTTGTTCCGCTGCAGGATGCAAACACACTGCCTCCTAAAGTTTAACGAGTCCCCTTTGAAACCTGCATTCCAATGTTTAAATATTCATGACATATTAGTTAATCGGGCTCCGCATTTTCATGAAATTTAAGCTCTTACCAACTTAAATGATAGTAATAGGATGATTTAATACCTCAATTATGGAGTTTTTATCTGTCTCAATTTGATAGAGGAGTTATTTAATTACAATACATTAAAAAACAGCCACTTTGAATATCTCCTCTGGTTTACAGATAAATTAAATAGTTGCTTTTTCAAATTTAGAAAATACACAACTCATTTCCTTTAAATCCTCAATAATCATCAACTTGGCAATGCATGAAATGATTTCTTCTCACCAAAAGTGGCTGCCCGTTCAATAAAAATAAATGGAAGCGTATGTGTTTTTTCTGTCTCAAATAAGCATATTCAATCCTGGTCTATTTTGGAAAATATACATGATTTGCAGAAGCTTTAATCTAGGCTCACCCTGTGGGCAGCTGGTAGAACAGCCCCTTATTAGATTGTGAGGTCTTAAATAAGTAAACAGTACCACCTGCTGGGCAACATTGATATCATTTTAAGACATAGTTAGAAATAAGGAAACGTATAACTCCTTCAAAATGTTAAGCTTATAATACTGCACATTAGTCTCAATATGAGAATTGTGACCATGTCCTCCAGCAGTGGATGCAGCAAACATACAAGTGTTTTAAAAAGAATGAAAATCTAAAGACAATTTTAGAAAGAAAGACAAAGTTAAGTTCCTCTTTACTTTGTTCTTTATTACACATTAAATAGGAGTGGTGAGATTCATGGCAAAAAATAGACTCGTATGAGATCAGACCACCACTCTACACTGCCCACAACAGGTGTGTTGTAAAGTGGTCATTCATTCACTTCCCTAGACCTGGACCCAGTCACACTCTCTAATCACATACACAAGAGTGGAGTGAACCTCCATTAAAGCAACATTCATTTAGACACACCAACAACATGAAGCACAATTTACAAAATATGCACCTTTCAGTATCACAACTATACAAAGGTTGTTAAAATATGATCCAGGTACAAATGATACATTTCAGAAATTAGCTGTTGGCACGCAATCAAAGGAAGAGGAACATTTCAAACATTTCAGTAAAACTACTTTTTGAAACCGTATTGTTAACAAGAGAGGGTTCCATAATTAAAATTGCATCAACAGTTATTATCTACTTAATGGTAAAAGAGGTAATAATAAACTGGGTCAAAATTCATTAATCCCAAAAGCAAAATGTATAATGTCTGGATTTTCTGTATCAATAACTTTGCTCTCCTGGAACAGCATTGTGTCTATTTCTTGAGCACACGCATGACAAAGTCAATGTTGTCTGGTCTCTTTCTACGGTCTAAATGTAGCACCTAATGCAAACATGAAAGGCAAATAAAACCCCAGGGGAACAGCTTGGAAATACAGGTCGACTTGGGAAAGAAACTAGGACTCTTTTTTTAATAAATTCAGACAATGTTCTCTAAAAAACAATTTGATGGCAATTATTGCCTCATTTACAAACATCAGTTCCAGTTACACCACCACGACAAACAAGCTTTGTGAGAGAAAATGACAAATTACTTTGCTGGACAATCATTTCTGTTGAAAGGCAGCCCACCAAACAATTTCAACACTTTAAAAAAAAGAAATGAATCCAAAAACTCTTTCGAAAAGCTCGGCAAAAAGGAAGAATCTGAAAATCCATTTGGACAACATTTTAAACAACCTCTGTGACACCACACCAAGAGAAATGTTCCTGAAAGCTGCTTTAAAAAGATGCATTCTGCTTTCTAGCCAGTCCAAAAACTAACGAGTCCACAGCTTAGGAGAACGTGCAAGGCAGGACACCTCTATGGCCGGCTACTGGAGAATAATGAAGCCTCAAATTGAAAACCTAACAAACATTGAATAAAGAGCTGATAAACGGTCCTCATACTGTTCAAATGTGACACCTGGATCGCGACGATGTTGACAGGAGAACTCTTGAACTGTTTTTGTAACAAATAGCAATAAAGTGATTATTGTCAGGATAAATTAAACAATCCTGCAGTCGAGCCTCAGAGTAAAAGAAAAGCAGGCAATATTTGGCCAGTGAGGTCCTAGAAGCTGCTCGATAGCCATCCCAAGGCAAGAATCCCTGCAACATAAAATGACTCTGGCCAACACAAACCTGGCTGCTGGTCTCGTTCTATCATCCAGAAAACGGGTACAAATCTGTAACTTTGAATTTGTCATTAATCTAAAATGGCTGATTTCTTACTCACAAAAGAAAGTAATGATTGTTTAATATAAAAAAACAAGACCGTATGATATCCACTTAGGTTAAAGTTCCTCATTGCTGGCTCTATTAAATGCATTAAACAGAGGACGTTTGCAATACGCATGTCATCTCGGACACATTGCATGCAAAAAGGAGAAGAAAAAAAAACATTTCATGAAGGCAAGAAATCACTCCCCACACAGTACAAAGCATTGACAAATTGCAAATTAATTAATAGCTAATTAGGGTGTTAAAATATTCGGAGAGGAGTTTGCATGCATACTTATAATCAGTGAAATAACTAAGTCATACCTAGAGGAGGCAATTACACAGTGGCTGGGACATTTGGTGCTCATCTGGCTGAATGTTGGTCCCTTCCTCAGATCTGGTTTGTCGACGAGAATTGGGATAAAAAAAAAATCATTCTTTGGCATCCCAAACTTAAAAGGGCATTACAGAACCTTTACAGGTCATGCACCTTTTAAGTAAGGGGGGGAAAAATTAAAAACTTGGTAATGAATAATTTGTCAAACATGAGTCTTGATGCAATTAGCTTACAGCTCTATAGGTATATAAAAATTATCCAAATCATCCTATAAAATCAAAATGTTGGACCAACACATGTGGGCAACTGGCACTAAACTGAAAATAAAGCTTATTGGTGTCCAAGTAGCAAATAATAAAAGAAAGGCAGAAAAGGGTCAGGTTTAGTATTCAGTATGGTGGGTATTGAGAAAGAGGCTAATAATTTAGTGTAATGTACAAAATGTATTACTTTAACTGTTCAACATAGTTCTTATTTTAGTCTGTCTTGAAAAGGGGGCGATTATTCACATAAGTGTACACTTTGTCTTGGACTTCTTTTTCTTCTTTTTGCCCTCCTTGCTCATCTTCTCCTTATGCTTCCGGATTTCTCTCACTAATGTGTAAAAGGCATCATCAACGCCCTGGAAAAAAAAAAAACAATAGAGACAATATATTATTGAGTATCAGGTTAGTATTTTCACACCAGAATACCAACATGAAAAAATATATGAAATAAACAAAAATTATACAATCTGAAACCATTTAAAGATTGACAATGTTGAATTTGCTGAATTTAAAGGGTGATTCCACTCTTTTTGAAACATTATTGGGACAGATTAATCTCCAATCAACACTCTGATCTTTAATATCAAACTGATGTGTAGCCTTGACTTGTTCCACTGCAAAAGAAACTTAAGTATTTCTCATCAAACATTTTCATATCTATGAACGTTTAGTTGAATTACTTTTTTTCCCCAATTGAAAATCAGAAGTGTCAAAGTGTACATCAGCATGACACGCACACCAGAGTGCAGGTGCATTTCTCAATCCATTTCAGGCTGTGTGAAGTACAGACCAAACATCATCAATGTGTTCCAGAGTGAACCTCAGTGTTCCCACTGACAGTAGCTGCAGTTACATGAGCCAATTTATTTACCGCTGAATGTAATCAAACCAAATGTATAACTCCCGCAGCATGTTTAAAGGGTCGCTGAAGTTGTCCTGTTTACATTCGCAATAATCTATGTACAGTCCGCCAACACAAGCAAACCCACAAAGGATGAACCTGCAGCCAACGGTTGGCACCAATACTGGTTTACTGCTGTGGGTTTGTGCCAAAGCTAAAATTAAAAATACAAATATACTAACAAGAGTTATTGAACAGAAGGCGAGTCTAAAACTGATGAATATAAAAATATTGCTCCCCTGGGAAAGATGCAACACTCACAAGCAACAAATAAAAGAGTGGCACGACTTCCGCAGGTTCTCAAGCCAATTTATTCTGACTGAGGTGTTAAAATGCGGCTTTTAAATTCCTGCTGAGCTCTTATTCTGATTTTTAGTGAATAAAAAGGCTCCATGTAGATACAGCTAGTGTCTGCGTGAATAATAGACAACAGTTTGTTGAGTGCAATTAAAGTGATGACGACTCTGCAAGGAGCTGCAGCGTAAAGAGCCTGAGGTCACTTCAGGTTGTGAAAAAAAGACAGCAGGAAAGGAAAGAGACTTTGGGGTTTGTGGCCGCAAAACAAAACAAAAAACCTCACCCACAAACACACACGCACACAATTTTTGTTCAAAACATATCTGCCAGTTTCTTGGACCACATTGTCCTTGGAAACATCAGCACATGATTTGCATAATCTCCTTTAATAACACGCGTTGGCTCCCTAGCCCACACACCTTGCTTCATGTTGATTTCAGCAGCTTGAGACACTTTCACACTGGTAGTTTAGCCAGAATCTGGGAACAGTCGCCTGGAAATTGGCCTTTTCTGAACATAAGGGGGGGGGGGGGGGGGGGGGGGTCTTATTGGCTCTACGCCAACTGTAGTACGGCTTGTGTGCAGTTGGAAAGCAATTCTTTTCTTCTTTTCTCACAGAAACATACGTTTCAGTGGTATTATTTTCAATAAAAGACATAGAAAATACCTCACTGGTGTGTGAGCAGAACCTATGATGCCATGTTAGAGTTTTTACTGGGAGGGTAGTAGTGTTTTGTTCATACGGTTGTATTACTTCATGCTCACGAGGAACTGCCTGCTTGCACACATCTACATGCTTACAGTGATCATTTCCTTATGGGAACAAGGGAAAGGCCTGCACCTTGATGAGGAAAGAATTACGCAATGTACCCCCGGATCGGCACAAAAGTAGAACGTGTGAAGGCAGACCGGCATGGTTCAGAAGAGGGGGGGGGGGGGGGCAGTCAAACTCACGTTCAGACTCAAGTAAACCAAACCCAGTATGAAAACGGCCTAAGATCATTCTCAGCGATGAGACACAAACACTGAAAAGGGGAGAAATCATCAGCTGTTTCAGCCTCGTTAGAGCTCCACCACAGCCCCAGTAGAAACCAGCAGGTTGGCTTTGAGAACCATAAAGCAACAGCTCTCTTTGCGTGTCCTCTCCCATTGCCTTCTCCACAATCCCCACCAACACACACACACACACACACACACACACACACACACACACACACACACACTAGCACACATACGGGCGCACGGCTGCATACACTTACCCCTTTCACATCACAACACACTTTTTAAGCTTGACACAGCGCGGCGTCTTTTCTTCCTTGCTGAGCTTATTGAGCCGGTACTGCCTGATCTCCCGTACCAGAGTGTAAAAGGCATCTTCCACTCTCTGCAGCATTAGAGACACAACTTCCCTCAATGTTGAGGAATACAGGGAGGACATACTGCATGGGTGCATGTGTTACAGCTTACAGATACAAAAGGAGTGAAGCAGAACCAGTGTTTTGAGGTGGGTCTCCCTGCATTGTCTGGCCTGTCTTTTAAAGTGATACTCCACCCAAACTTTAGCTTGTGAATATCAAACACTCACCTCCTGTGTACCAACTCCTTTTCAAGCATGAACAAGTTCTGTTTCCTCTCTTCTCAATGAAGAGTGCGTTTATAGAACTCCAATGGTTTTTGTGGCACGAAAAAAGGTACCAAAGTGTCCTTAAAAATTAAAGGAGTCATGTTATATCCCTCTTTGAAGCTTTTACAGAAGCAGTGCACTTAGTTGTATTTTGGCAAGAAGATAATTGTTGGGACCATAGGAGGTGTATTATGATGCAGGAGTGGTTTGAGAATGTTTCATTGTAGGAATCCACTCAAACTTAACTAAAAATCAAACTGTAATCTTTAAAACAGACGCCGTTCAAGCCTCCAGTGGGTGAGTGAAAAGATGAAGGTGGAGTATCACTAACCGTCTTGCCAAATATAAAGAAGAGGCGCATGCATTAGGAGCATATTTTGATTGTGCATTATACTGTAAGAGGGAGATTTCCCAGAGAAGTAAGATGAAATCCCTAAGACCTGGCAAACAATAGGCGGCTTTCAATGCATGAAAATGTTTTCTGGTCCAACAGCAGCAGCACAGTGTGGATAGTGATTTATTGGTATTACAGATCTGTAAGAAATTAATCATTGTGTCATTAATTCCCCCTGCACCAGAAAGAGCCGTGATTCACCCCAGGTCAGAGAGATCAGGAAAGGATGTGTTTACAGATGCACTGTGTCAGTCAGTCAGCCACCTACGGCCAAGCTCACGACACACACACACACCATTTGATGAGCCGTGGCAAATCTTCCAAGAACACCCAGTCACAGTAACCAGCAAGCAGAATCATTAACCCCTGTGAAATTACCAACAGTTTGTCCTTTCATGCTTAACACACATTTACTGATCTGCTGATTATTTATAATGCAGGATCCTCTGTAGACGGCCCTAATGGGGATATCATTTCATACATCCATGACAAAGTAGCATGCAATGGTTACATTATCACCCATAAATAAAACAAATTAACCAAAGAGGATTTGAGGATGAGCAGGGCATTTCCAAGCAACATTATAAAAAAAAAAAAGACCATTAGATGTGACACAAATCAACAGCACCACATGACTCAAAACTTTAACTTTTCTTGTGATCCAAGTGCCAAGATGGTCACGCCTTAGCAAGGACACTTGTCAGCCAAATCTCTCTAGAAGAATACAATTTGATTTCATGGTGAAATTTATAGGACTGCTGTGTCCATCAAGCCAATATCCCGGAGACCATATGCATTCAACACTCTCTACAAACCTGTCGTTGAATACTCCAGCAGTTTAGTGACAGACTGAAACGCTAAACGGTTTGAGTCTTGAGGGCGTGGCCGTCTCGAGCTGGACTCTCACCTGTCTGGTTTTGGCTGAGGTCTCGATAAAGGGAATGCCGTAGCTGCGTGCTAAGTCCTGAGCCTGCTTGGTGTCCACTGTCCGGGACGGGAGGTCACACTTGTTCCCCACCAACACCATGGGGACGTCCTCAGAGTCCTTCACCCGCTTTATCTGTTCTCTGGACATTGACAGACACAATAGACATAGCATTGGATTATAATTCCAACGGAGGCAATACTCCAATGGCAATGTAAAAAAATGTAATAAAATGTTTTATAATGTATATCATTTTCTGAGCAGTTTGGCTGTTTCTAGACAATGGGTTGTAGGGAGGAAATGAAGAGTTAGAGAGAAGGGGAAAGACTTACATTGTGATTACAGAATTAGCACCGTACACCCGTAGATCACAAGGATGCCACGAAATATTCTCCCGTTTAACTGTGATTAAAACTCTGCCATCACACTGAGTCCAAAGCCTCCAAACCGTTAGTCTCTTGGCTCACCTATAGTGGTGAATGTCTTCAAAGGACTTGGTGTTGTTGATGGCAAAGACACAGAGGAAGCCCTCCCCTGTCCTCATGTACTGATCCCTCATGGCACTGTACTCCTCCTGACCTGCAGTGTCCAGGATGTCCAGCAGACACGTCTCTCCATCGATCACTACCTGCTTTCTGTACGAGTCCTGGAACAGGAGGTCAGACAGCGATTAGAATTACGGGATTCAGTGGGCCGAGTGTCCATATATCAGCTTAATGAAAAGAGTAAGAGACTGGTTGTGGACGACATCTAGCAGGATACGGTGCATGACTTGGTGATTAGAATATCAATTAATCATAAGTAATGTAGATTTATACATAACATATAAGCAAACTGGATTGTCTACATTGCTTCATCATGACATGATTGTATTGATCTGATTTTGCTTAAAGACGGTACAGAACTGCATTTAAAGTCTGCCCTACTCTGGCTGTAGTAGGTCACTCATTTTCCAGCAGACCTCTAGACTGAATTTCGACTGTGACGAAGCACTCCAGCTTCTCCTTACACTGATCGCCACACTCAATCAGATCCAACACAAATTACTGTCTGATCCAGTGAGTAGATTTTGTTTCAGAGTATTGTATTCAAATAATCTATACTGGAGCTCTAACCTGCAACGGCCTATAAATAATGGATTGACATCATAATGAGACTGTGTTTACTCAGCATAGGTAGAAAGCAGACATGCATGGAAAGTTATTAAAAAAACAGTTTCAAGACTTTTAAAAGACTTAAACCAGAAGAACCTGCTGCAAGGAGGTTCTCGTTGTTCTGCCTCATAACAAAAAACATACAAAACCATAGACAGAGGAATGAACTTGAGAGCAAACAAGTTCACACTTACACGTGCATGCACACACAGAGTTTCTTTACCTCAATGGTGGGGTCATATTCATCCACAAAGTGATTCTGGATGAGCTGAATAGTCAGTGCGCTCTTGCCAACACCACCAGCTCCCACCACTACCAGCTTATATTCTGTCATGATTCACCTGTAGGATCAAAAAAATAAATCACATTATACTCAAGATATTTCCAAAGAGTCATCTGGCACAGCATCATTTCATCTGGGGCACCCTCAAAGCCTTAAAGGAAGGGAACTTCTGGGATGTGTAAACCTCTCTGCACTAAGATGTTATATTCTGCTGTGGATGGTTAAAAGTATTAGGTTAAAAATATTTTGTCAATTAACTCTTATTTGCTTAACTCCTGTCTGACAAGCTACCAGCTCACTGGGATATCTGCATCCTCAGGCTTGGCAGACCGTTGATGTATCAACACTACGTCCAGAGAACAACTAATACCGACGTGTGTGGAAAAACACTTTTCTTTTAATAACACTGCTGATTCACTGGAAAATAGATTTCATGCCATCGTGTTTATTTTGCTTTTCATTTTGAAACTCATCCAAAAAAAATCAACAAGGAGCTTGCAGAAGAAACTACCACAACACACAGAACATTAAAGAGATTATGTGCAAATAAGGGAAGACAAACACTGACAAACTGCTACTGAATTAAGGCAATCTTGCTATTTAAAATCATCATAAGCCCTCAAAATTAAAATCAAAATGCTGCAAACATCTTTAAACTATATTTCTATGACACAAAAATAAGCTTCACGTCACAAATCATCAGGTACTGAAGTGAAACAAAAAAAAAGGTATGAACACAGTACACACAATCAAATGTCTGGATCCAGCCACACGTTCTGTGCTGTTTTCTGAGCAGCAGCACACACACACACACACACACACACACACACACACACACACACACAACAGAAACTAACCCCAGGCACAAATCCATGACATTAAGGCTCCAACATTGAAAAGTTACTGAGAGGCTCTCCGCTGTCTGGCGGCTTTGTGGAGCAGCACCCGTCAATAGTGGCAGCTGGCCTTTACACAAGTTACAGTTACAACACTGCTCACAGCTCTGCACAGCCTGCAGTCAGGGAGGAGCTCCACCGAATAGCATTGGCCTTTTCTAGACAAACAAAACCGAGAATGTAGTTTGATAGGTACTTGACTGACATAATTACACTTTTACTACACCTAAAATGCTCCGCTGGATTTCAGATATTCTACCCAACACCGCCGGGGACTTACACATACAAGCCAGGCTGTTCTGTCCATTAGGAAACCATCTTATCTTTACATAAACAGATAAGACAACTGACAATGTCGCAGACCATTTCAGCAAGCAACACTTACAAGGTGTCTGCTACATGCTTGCCATGAATGTAGTACATGTGTAGTCCAATAATAAGTTAACCCAGTTTTCTCAGTCTCATTGTTGCGGTTTGATGCCTCAAACTGTGGTAAAGTTATGATGCTGTAAGATTTAAATGGGAAAAAAATAATTTCCTGTAAATATGACTGTCCCTGTTATTGTTTGCCTTGTTAAAACAACGTCTGGGTGGCACTGTATATATCAATACCCTTTTATTTAACGTTATTACGTTACGTTTATTCCCCAAAAGATGACCACATGTTTCAAACAGCATCACTCCATGAGACAGCACGGTGGGGACTAACGTTAACAGAGAAACGTGCCACTAAATGATTGAATTAATTTACAGAAGGCTACAATGTTCAACAGTTCACCACCTATGTGAATTAACCGAGGATCAAGCAGGCCGTTCAATGAAAAGCCCCTGCGTTGTGTTCAAGCAGGCAACAACACCCACAGCAGGCTTAAAAGTCGAAAGGAATTTGATTTAAATCCACGGGTCTGTGCCCGCAGGGTTGCCAGATTGGTTGTGTGAGAAACCCTCGCAGCACTGTGTTTAAATAACCAGGCTACTAGCTTAGCATTGGAGCTCGCCCACAGCCTAAAAAAAATAAGCTAACTAGCGTTAGCCCTTTATTAGCAGAACCTCATGTGACATACAAAGAGTAATTCATTAATGCAGCATTGCTTGAACCGTGTGCCCGGACAAACTCGGTACCGTTCATTCAAAAGGGGGAAAGTGGTGATTTTGTAAGCCGCCATTGACAGGCTAACCCAAAGGTCTGCATTGCAGGGCCAGACGGTAGGTTAACAATTGGGCGTAGTTTGCACTGCCAACGAAAATGAATACTCCCACTATAATGATATTATTCAGTGGTTACATGGCACACAAACTGACATATGTACTGAATTAATTAATACAATGTTGCGACAAACCCCAAAGCGACACGCATGCATTAATTGTATCCATTTGTTTTACCTTTTAGCGAGTGGAGTTCCGCGTCCGAAGTAGCGACCAAATAAGTCAAGCTGATAATCCTCTCGTTTCACACGATCTCTGCATTTCCTATTTCACACCGAAACGCCCGCATTTAAGTCAGTCTACCTCGTATCAGAAGCCAGCGGGAACATGCGAAAAAGTGGGCAAATTAATCGATTGAACTTTCCATTTGATCCAGCGTCCGGCCTTGCTGCTCAGGTTGGCCTCCTTTAGTGAATATGGGCGGATACCGGGGCGCACTTTACCCAGAAAGCATAGCTGGAGATTTCAACCGGTTTGGGTCATATCATCCAACTTTGTGTCGCAATGTGGGAAACAATACTCTTTGTTGTGTCCTCTGTAAATATACTATTGGTGTTTTGTGCTGGTTTGACTTAAAACATTAGGTTTATATGAACCCTGGTTGCCTCTGTTGATTATTGTGCAAGTAGCCTACAACAGGCTATGTGCAAACTACGTTTTTAAAATTCAATCTCATCGGAAGCCAGACAGAGGGATTCACATTTATGCTTTAAAGATCACAAACAATATCGTAACTATATAGGTCACATGGTGTCCGTTTCAGGACGTCTCCTCTTAGTATCGTGATCCCTTGCTGCTGCCTGCTGCAGAGTCAACAAAGCCTAGGGGGCGACTCCACTATATATAGGCTCTAAATATAACCGAATTGTGCTGGAGGGACGTCATTCCCAGGCAAGGAAATGATTTGGCAATCCCTTGTCAGTTTTCCAACGTGTTCACTCGGCTGCCTCTTGCGCACTCAATGCGCATAATCAACACATAAATGTTCAGTAACAAAACACAGGCCCAAAGCAAAAAGAACATCCAGAATAAGTCCGCTGAGGGCAAAACATACATTAATTAACATTTTATCCAGTTGGTAGATACGTAGTTATTTCATTACTAAAGTCTTTTGGAAGGAATACCTATTTTAAAAGTCACAGAAATCCTACGATTTATATTAGATATATTAGAAATAAAGTAGCCTGTAGCAGCAATACAGAAAATATAAGCTGTATAAAAGAGCACAATATACAAAAAAAAGACGACACTGTTTTTACGCATGTTTTACATCACATGGCAGAGACACTAGAGGTCACTATTGACTTGTCTAGCAGTTCTCCAAGCTGTACAGCCTCTACTGAAACCACAACTATGTTTGAGATTTTATAAAGGAGTGAAGGCTAATTTCAATCATAATTAGGTTCAGAGTTGTTTTCATTAAAAAGATCATACTTTGAAATTTGGAGAGGCTTACAATTTTGGCTATAACGAACACTTATTGTATGCAGACATTAGTTATTATTGTATCATTTTAGAGATTTAATAATAATAATTGAATACTGATATTCCTATTTTGTGAGAGGGTACCAGTTCTTTTATCTACATCTCAAATAGATGCACTGTACATTTGTCTGAGTACATTTAAACAGTATGTGAAATACAATGTACATAAATGAAAGAACGGTTACACATAAACAAGAATAGATTCCTATCTACATCATATTACATGTAATAATCATTCTATTTCATTATTTAATCCTTATGGACATAAACATTACTATCACAAATATAATTTACTGTCAGTTATAGTTTGCAAAAGGGAATTTAGTGTGAAGATAATCTGGGACTCGTATCCCCACTGATGGGCCGGTTCCCTCTTTAGGTTTACCTGTTGGTACAATAGATAAACACAACTTTAATACAAGCAGTCAATCTATGTATCAAGCACAGAATTGCCTTAGAAGAATAGCATTTGTATAAAATCACTAAAAAAGCCAGAGTAAATAATTGACACCATGTCCGTTGACAGATAATAGAATATACATGAGAAACAATTTATCTTACAACAGTAAAACTTTTTGACATCTCAGCGCAGTAAAATCAAAGATGTACCTGATAACTATAATGATGGCTCCATTTTATTCTCGGCATGGTGACTCACAGGAGCAGCCATCGCTAACATCATTAGTCAGGCCTGTGATTTCCTGCTGGTAAAATGTCTGCCGTGAAAAGGCTCTATAATGGCATAGTTTTGAGAAGGATTCAAATGGAAGTTATAAAAGTGTTTTTTTCACTTACATGAAATGCCCTTCTGTAAATTGAAGAATATATTTCAACCGTAAGAAGAAACTTAATTTGAATAAAACCTTAATCTTGACCAAGGCCTATAGTCCTTACCCAGATGTGATGACTAAAGAGCACTAAACCTGCTGATTACACCGCTCATAAACCGACCACATGGATGATAAAAGATCATATTTAGAGACACATCCAGCTGACATGTTTTTAAAACAGGAAAGTATGTTCGGTCACAAGAGGGCAGTATGTTTCCACTGATGCATGGTCCCATTGTCAAAGGTCCATCAGCTGCTCCATTTGAATGTACTGTAAGTTTTACTTCATCTATATATTTTACAAAAAGTTTATGCACGTTTTTTTATATCAGGTAAAGTGAAAATGTAATTATTTTTACATTTTTTACCAGTGTAAGTCCGCTGTTTAGTCAAGTAGGGTCTGCTGTTGGAAGTATGGAGTGAGCAAAATATTGTGTGTTTTACATTACTTATTTTCATGATGTGTAACAAAAAACATGTTCCCAAATGTGGTGGTTTCACATAACTATCCAATACATGCATCATTACAGTTTGTGTGTTCTCCATTTCACATGGAACTTATCCTACCCTGCCTTTATGGTATCCGTATATGATCTGAAACATGCTACTGCGTTTCAACTGCAGGGTCATTGTCTTCATTTTAATTTCAAATGTATGTGTTACAATTGTATGATATGGCATTGGTATAGTTTTAGAGGCTGCAATTCTGCAGTACCTTTAACAGAATGCAATGCACAACTTTATTTACTCTGAACGCAGCTTATGAACCACTTCCACTAAATCTATTAAATGTTTATTACATCCTCCAGGACTCTCAACACCTCTTGTTCATTAACAAAGTGTCAGAGAACATCCAGAAAGCACTCAAGCAGCTAATCGACACATTTCTATTCAAATCTAAATGTCATTATATATGAGACTTTTGATAATGGGATCCCCCCCCCTCTCCACTCCCACCCCCCAATCCCTCTCCCCTTCCGAGTGTATTGCAGCTTTAAACAGTCCACAATGCCTTGCGGTGTCCCAGTTCCAATGCGATGTATTTACCAGCAGGGAGAAATGAAACGAGTGGAGGGTTATTTTCCGCAGCTTCTTAGTGAGACCGCAAAAGACTAACGCACAGAGAGGACAGACACAAACTTTCGGATAGAGGACCATAGCGTCCATTATCTGTGTTTGAAAGCGTCTCCAGCCTTTTACTCAGTTATTTTCTTCTTGCAGCCAAGCGGTACTTTGTCGCAGTTCGTTGGAAGTGATTTACTGGGCAATGGTGAAGAAGGACACATTTTGCTGAATTGACGCCTTTTACCTGTGTTTTCTGCCTAAACTTCACTTCGGATAGGGAACACTGAGGTGAATCCTATTTGCGCTTTAAAGGTAAGACCATTACACAGACCTAATAATAGCTAAATGTGCTGCGGCGGATCCCGGCGTAGTTGTGAGGCTGAGATAACGGAAACATTTCTGTAGTAGAATAGTTCTGCTACTCTCTGAGCCCACTACAGCCCATTATCGCCATTTCTCCAGCCTCATCCCAGTCAACACCAACAGTATGAGACGGAGGGGCATTGCCACTAAATGCTCAAAGATGCTAATGTCTTATGTCTTTCAGGTTGTTAAATGCAGAGATATCGAGCGAATGCTGCTGTTAATGGTGTCTTTCTCTGCTAGTGTGAGGTTTAAGATCAGTTAAATGCATTTTTCAGGTGTCCTCGGATGATTCGGACTGTATCACCTTGTAGTAGGCCTGTTCTCTTATCATGTTTGGATGTAAAACATTCACTTAAAAATGTTGTTTAATGTTGCTTTGCCCTTCACACAGCACTGTCTCTCACCAGGTTCAACATCTTCTGTAAAAAGTACGAGCTCTCCTGGTTTAAAAAAACCCGTAACACGTCAGTAATCACAACAGAATCTAGTTTAAAATCACTTTTTCGGTGTAAAGTTCCAGTGCTATATGCACCGCTTACAAACATACGTTTGTTCTGCTATATGTAGCGGAACCAACCTGTGGAGTTGTTGGAGTCAAGGTTTTATGTCTAACACTTTTTGATGTAAGAGGATAGCTTTAGTCTAAAAATAGACTCGTGTAATTCAGTGTTCCTTGTTGAATTTGGCTGCAAAGAACTACTACAAAGTTTCAGCTGCTGCTGTAAAACCATATGTTCTAAAAATGCTGATATGCAAGACAAGGGTGTGATTCAGCAGCAGATGATGTTTTGCACACCACTGTAACATGTAAACCTTGGCTAGAGGCCCCTTGTTGCCCCGATTGAAGGAGCCTGCTGCCTGCCCTGCTGGCTCTTCAGAGCTGGCTAGTGAGCAGGGAATATGGCAAGGGAACAAAGGCAGCATTATTGCTGGCCGAACATGCCTTCCAGATGTTCATGATTCTGCCAGCACTGACCTCCCAAATGGGGGAGGCTGCTCCAGCGCCTAATAGTTTAATATCAGCCAGGCACAGAGAGAAAGAAGCAGGCTTGCTCTAGGGCAGGAGCCACTGGAGATCTCTCAGGAGCTGTGGGTGTTGCTCGCAGTGTGATTGGATGTGGGTTTAATCCCAAACACCAGGACCTTCGGATAGAGAGGGAACATTTGGAGTTAGCACTAAAATGATAAGGAAGTGCTGAGCGATGCCTCCGTCTTTGTGTATATTTTGGGTTTGGTGCTTTAGGTAGTGGGGTTACAACATCTTATTTTGTTTTTCAGATATGTAAACTTAAGAATGTCAATTGTTCAGAATGTTACAAACTCAAGCTTTTGATATTCATCCAGTTTAAACACACTTTAGTTTGAACGCAGTGTGTTGAAGTGTCATTGCATAGCCATCAAGACCACAGAGCGGACGGACCCATAGCTCTCTTGTCTCTTCGTTATGGCCCGTTGCATTCTCACAGCCCAGGAATGCATAGCCTGGATGTTATCAGTTTCCACTCTACAGTAACAAGGCCTGTCTCATGCAACAGTCTTTGCCCTACATAAAGTTTAGGAGAGGGTATTGTATGAACTCCATGCTGGCGTACTGATGAAGATAATGAGCTTCTTTATCTGGATCACACTGCAAGACGACCCTTAACTTTTAACCACAGAGGTCCCATCTTGTCCCATTGTCTTACATTTATGTTCTACTGTTGCCTCCCCAATTTGTTTTAGGCTCAGGGATTATACTGGGCTGTAGCACTTGATGACAATCTGGAGGAATTGAAAGCAAGGAAATAGATTTCTCCAGTTAGTTCCAACTGATTTACCACCAGTGCCTCCACAATAAACCAGCATCTGTCTTTGGCGGCTCACAGAGATGTATTTCACAACCGATCTGTTACCAATTACAGCAAAGTAAAAAAATTCTAGTAATTGCACGTTGCTCTGCAGGGAGTGCAATTTGAATGAAAGTTTGGTTAGCAATAGTCAAGGAGGTTTAAGGACTAAAACAGACTGCTGTCGCTTCCGTCTGCAAGAAGTATCCCATTGTCTTTAATTAACATCAGCGTGGGGGAGTTTTGCATGTCAGAAACCTACAATTAATTACTTACTAGTTTTAATTAGCCACTTAAATATATATATATATATATATATATATATATATATATTCCTTCAAACTTGCAATGCTTGAGTGAACAGGAAATAGGTTGCAATAGTGTCGTGGAGGTAGTACTTGGAACCTTTGTGTTTTCCCGTGATTTTTCTCAACCAGGTTCAGTTGCTGCCCTGCAGGCTTTCTCTTGAGTCTCAGTCTTGGTTTTGAATACACATTTTCCTTTCCTCAAATACCCCCGTGTTCACCAATTTGCTAAACTGCGCGAGGCACTTCGTGATGCTTCACATACTGTAAATCCCCAGAAGAAACTCCTACAGTATTTCTTCACTGTGCATGTTTCAGCAGTGTATTGGTTCGTGATGGAACACCCACAGGACCATATGGTAGGCTGTTTACACCAGCAGCCAGTTGAAGGCCTTTTCCTGCCAGCTCAGTGTGCTCCTGTAGGCCTGGAGAACTGTCATCAGCAGCCGAGCGGACAGGCTGCTCAAGGCTGCTCACGCACCTCACTGATCTGAGAAGAATCTTGAGTCAACACCACTGAACCATTACAAGACCGAAACACACATGCTCTGGAGTCATGAGGAGTTTGATGTTTTTGCTGCAGTTGATCAACTCTCAACTGAGCTTAAACAGAATTCACAGATATTTAAGCCCTCCTCTGTCTCATGAAATGCCTCTCTGGCATAAGATGAGCTGCACAAATCAGGGAGCGGGCATCTCCCCAGGCTGTGGCTTTGACAGGCCAGAGGAGTGGAGCTTGCAGAGCTCAGGATGGCACTCTGCCCCGCACCGCTGGGCCTGTATCGCCAGTTGGGTTTTCTGTGTTAATGTTAAGGAATATAAATGTCACGAGTCTGGACCAGAGCAAGTGACATTTATAAATGCCCCGCTGAGTCTTGTTGAGCTTGTGCAAGGAAGAGGCATTGAATCAGCCAGTTTGTTTGTCTTTACCGCACATGAAATGTAGTGTTTTGTTTGAGCAGTTCTCTTCCGCGCGCGTGTGTGTGTGTGTGTGTGTGTGCGCGCGTGTGTGTGTGCGCGCGTGTGTGTGTGTGTGTGTGTGTGTGTGTGTGTGTGTGTGTGTGTGTGTGTGTGTGTGTGTGTGTGTGTGTGTGGGGGGGGGGGGTTAATGAAGATCACTGAATTTTTGTTAACGCCAATTCAACGTAGAGTATATGCGGTGGTCCTTGTAAATCCCTCTGACTCAGTGTTGGTAGTATTTTTTAAGCACTTTCCCCTTCCCCCTCCAGTATATCCAAACCCGATCCACTATGCCTGCTTTGCATCAAGACCCACTCAGTCCCTGTTACTGTTTCCACATCCCCCTGGAAAAAGGGTTAAACAAAATGGTGACAGTGTTTTGGGTCTTGGGTTTTGTTGCTGTGTGTGTGTGAGTGTGTGTGTGTGTGTGTGTGTGACTATTTTCCTGTTCCTCTCCATCCTTCTGCCCTCCATGCCATTTAAGGGCAGTCTGAATGAAGGACAAAAGCACTTTCCAACTAGCTGTGAATACGCCAAGAATAGAGTGATCAAGAGTCCACGGACAAAGGTGACACTCACACACATACAAACGCACAGATTGAACGTATTGGATTCAAACAAAATGAGACACACAGTGCATTTCTGCACTTAACACACACTTGAATCTGCGTCTCTAAATGTCTTATAACTACCTGAGATTTGATTTTGTTTGTTTGTTTAGAGCTTTTTCTTCCTGTTAAAGGGTTTTTGGGGGGAACTCTTCCTGTATTGATGAGATTGAAGGTCCCAGGACAGAAGTTGTCGTATGTGTGCAGATTGTAAAGCTCTCTGAGGCAAATTAGTGATTTGTTTTTTTGGCTATACAATATAAATGAAATTGAATTAAAAAAATGTTTTTAAACGATTAGTGGATTTATTGGTTTGGTAATTGACTGACAATTTAAAAACTTTTTAAAACTCCGTTAATCCTATTCATGATCTTCATCATTTTACAATCAAACATGCTGTTTTAACTTTCTGCTTTATGTAACACTTTTGGGTTTTGGACTGTTCGGCCAAAAGAAGCAATATGGCAATGCCACCCTGGCTGTTAATTTTTTACTTTATTTAATAAAGTAAACAATGAATCAATCAACTGGAAAAGATATACTGAACAACAGTGAAAATAATCATTAGTTGCAGCTTCATCTCTTTGTCGAACTCTACAAATGTTACCTTGCAGCACTTCCTATGTTTTTACCATATTCAGAAAAGCAGTTTGTGGTGCATAAGACATGCTGGTGTGGATGACTTTGTGAATGTGCACAGGGACTACGTGGGCTGGGGGAGGTGTAATTGGTGGGGGGTTGGTGAACAAAAGGACCTTTTGACTCAGTAGTGTAGGTGCGTTGAAGGTTAGATCCATGGAGAGTGATACAGATCTGGGGAGATGCCATTCATTCTCTGTCATTAACTGTCCTTGGAGAACATGTTGAAGGATCTCTACCCCTTGATGGGTATTTCATATACTGTGTCATGTCACTAGTTGTTTCACACCTTTTTAATGTGTGCTTTGGTACTCTGATCATGTAATAGCTGATTCTAGGAATCTTCAAAATGCACCGGCAATCAGTCAGTAGCATAGTAGCATAGTAGCAGAGTATTGGCTGCTCTTCTAATAACTCAGTCAGGAATTAAAGACATAACTATATTACATATGTTACAGGACACTGAACACACCTGTGACATCAAATACAAAACCCTACTCTGCTCCCTCTTGGGCTTCATCTGGCTCTCCCTTTTTCTTTTTGATTATATTTTCATCCCTTCTCTGTTTCACTCTCTGTTCCTGTCCTCTTTGTGTCACTGAATCAATCTTCCTGCTCTGTCTTTTGCTGTTTCCATGTAATTCGTTGTACAAAAGCAGGAACTGGGCTTGGGAATGTGCTGGCAGACTCTTCCTGCACCCCCAACAGACATGTACCTATTCATAGAGAAGAACAAAACAACCGCGTTATGGCCAGCTGGTCCTGGCATGCCTGGCTGTACCGGTCCATTCTTAACTAGACTATCCTTTTACCATAGGCCGCTGCTAAAACAGTCTGTCTATACCTTATGTTTTCTGCTTATTTGACTACTTGTGTAGAAGCAATACCGCAAGTGGAACTGTCTGCATTTCTGTGTGTCTGTCAAGACTTTATCCTTTTTGGCGACTGAAGATTACAACTGTGGCCTTGAGCACATCCTGACTAACCGCTTCCTGTTTTCTCCTGTGTTTCCTCCCCAGTAAAGTAGCCAGAGGGGCTTCAGCTGCCCTGCATCACTGGAGCCTTCAATAATGTCGGGGCAAACACACCACAACCGGCCCCATCGCTTCTGACCCAACATGGAGCTCAAGGTCTGGGTGGATGGAGTCCAGAGGGTCGTCTGTGGGGTCACTGAGGCAACCACCTGCCAAGAAGTGGTGATTGCTCTGGCACAGGCCATAGGTAGATACGTTTCTACTATAAAACCCACACATAAGCGCACCTGAGATACAAACAGACCTGTTTCTGCTGAGTTGTATATTTGACGAGTGAAACTGGATTCTGTTATTATGAATGGGGCTCGGTCCATTAAACTCATACCCAGGAGATTCAATGCAATGCATCAGTTACTAGATTGACACCTAATAGATCTTTGGGTTAGTCTTTAGCCATCGTCATATTTTGTGCTCACATATATGACGTATATGATTAGCATCAAGATGTTTAAAACTGCAGTGTTTTAAAACATTGGTAGCTCGCTGTCAACAATAAGCAGTATTTCTTTTTGGCAATCAGCGTTGTGTCCACCCAAGGATTGTATACTTCTGGTTTATTAAGTCACGCTGCTGACATCAGATGACGTTCTGGTGTCGGTTTTGCCAGGAACATTAAATGACAGCTTCCACATCTGCCTTGCTGAATTCCTGATCCAAAGCCTTTTTTGTCACTTAGTGATTTCTAGTTCTTTTGAACTGCTTCTCCAAACTGCACTCACGGAGTGCCGGTGAAATCAGGCAATGGATTTAGTTAGAAAAGACAATCCCGGCTGTTTGGCGTACTTTAAACCAGAGCATAGCTCCTGTGTGCTAACCCTGCCCTCTGTGTGTTGCCTTACCAGCATGGACAAGATCTTCACGTTTGTTACAGTTTGATCTGACTGTATACTTCCATGTTCGCTATGGTCGTACAAGATCACTAAGTGTTGGTCTAAAAATGTCCCTCGCCCATGTAATGCGTCATTTTCTTTGTTAGTTAACATGAAATTCACTTTCATGGTATTCTGGTAAACTTATGAAGTTGTAGTATTTGAGTATCTGGCCTACACGTAAACTTCCTGCTGGGATACGGTGGCTCATAGTCAGAGGCTTTATTGGTGTACTTTCTTGGATCTAAGCACCCCCCCTTCCCATATGGCTCCTCCAGGAACGGAGGCACTTTAGCAGACCGTATTGACATCACTTCCCACAAAGAGCAGGGTAGGAGGAGGGAAAGTCTGACTCATCCCCCGGTCTCATGACAAACTGAGAAAGCAGCACTTCTAAGCCCCCTCCACTGCATTTTTTAGATTAACAATGTATAAACCCTTTTAAGTGATCAGACATCAATATTGATTTAGAACTTTGGTGTTTCTGTTTACACGCTACGTGTTTTGTCTAGGTTTCCTCCAAACAGCTTTAAGCAGTTTATTCCTGATAAACATTGAATCTTATGTAACGTGAAAAGGTTGCTCGTAGTGCTGAAGCCACTGAGAAACACCCAACACTGCAGCTTTTAGCCTATTTCAGCTGATTGTTCTGTTTTCCAGCTCGCATTACAGCATCACTTATAAAGTCACTGTGAGCTCTTGTCAGAAACCACACTCTGACGAGCTGGACCAAATTTGAATGTTTCAAATTTTAGGTGGCCAGATCCATGGCTCAAACAGGATGACAATGTTGCTCTGTGTCTCTTCAATGTGTAAGAAATCTTACACAAAGATGAAATGTTATCTTAACAGCTAGGTACGATAACAGTACATCATGGTTGCATTTCAGTAAGTTTGCTTTGCAATCTTTTACCACTTTAGTGGTCAAATTAGCTTTCAGAAGCTTTAGACAAAAGTCATAATCCTTGCAATTTGGCATAACCATCTACCCTATAAGAATTTGTTACAATTTGTGTTTTTTACAGGTCGCACTGGGAGATACACTCTGGTAGAAAAATGGCGTGACACGGAGCGTCACCTAGCCCCTCATGAGAGCCCTGTGGCTTCTCTGAACACCTGGGGCCAGTATGCTGGGGATGTCCAGCTGATCCTGCATCGAACAGGCCCCTCCTTGACTGAACGACCTCCCTCAGAAGGACCCCCTCTCAGGGGGCCTGAACGTGGGCTGCACCGGCAGAGCCTGCCTCCCCTCGCAAAGCTTCGACATCCCAACGATCGCTCCCTCCGCCGCCGTGAGCCGCGTCGTAAGTCTCTGACGTTCACCGGTGCACCCAGAGGCCTTAGGGAGATATTGAGCGGAGGCCGAATCGGCGAGGCCGAGGCAAAGCGAAGACTCCTCCTGGGAAATGGTGGGAATCACCACCATGCAAGACCAGCCATCGGGACTGCATCGCCTGGGCTGTGGGCCTGTCGCATGGAAGACCTGGTCCGACTGGTCGGTCTACAGAGAGAGACTCTCAATGTGCTGGAGAAAAAGCTGGAGGCCTATGAGGCGGAGCTCCAGGCCTGGGCTGAAGGGCGAGGGGAGAGAGGTGGAGGGTTTATTGGCGACCCAGGTGGAGGAGGAGGGCTGATAGAGGAGATCCTGAGGTTGGAAAAGCATCTGAGGAAGAATGACGTGGAGATGGAGGAGGAGGAGTTTTGGGCCACTGAGCTGCAGATTGAGCTGGAGAGTGAGAGACAGCTGGAGGAAAGACTGCAGGATCTAAGGGGACGCATGCAGGGCTGTGAAATGGAGATTGAAGAAAAGCTGTCAATGGTACAGGTGTGCTATGTGTGGGAGATATTGAACAAAACATCCTGTATTTTTGATGCAACTTGTGGGGAAAGATCAAATTAGAGCTAAATCAAAGAATACGAATTTGGTTCTATTTCAACATAGTCGTTCTAGTGATGTTTACACATTATAGTTGGTGCCTTGCCTCTTTTTCCATATCTGTGCAACTCTGCCCCATCAGAGTGTGGAGGCCGGCCTGGAAGAGGAGCGGCTGCAGAAGCAGCGGCAGGAGACCCAGTGGGTCAGCGAGGCAGAGGCTCGGTCCCAGGTGCTCAGGGCCAAGACCGAACTGAAAGCCCAGGAGAGACAGGCTGTCCAGCTGGAGAGCAGCTGCAGAGCAGTGGACAGGTCACTTGGACAAGGCACCAAGAAACTGCAGGTAAGACGCATGCACTCATTCAAGTACTTATTTTTCAAATAAACAAAATAGTGCTGCAGGGTGATGGAGACCATCCATGAGGAACAATGCATTTAATCCTCTGTCCACCTGAATCGTCCCTCGCAGTGATGCTGAATCCCTGCCAGTATTTTTTACACTTTAAAGTCTGTTTACCGGTCTTGGGGAGTACTGTGATAAAAGTTATATAAAGCCATCTATGTCTACAGAGAGAGCTGTCTGAAATATTATAAATTGTCTCGAGTAATGTCACTTTGATGTCAATTTATCTGAGATTGACACATTTGTTCTTATGGTAACGTTTTATTGTTTCATCTGTTTTATCAGGGTTTACATTTTACTTTAATTTGTCTTGCTTTGTTGGGCCTCACTGTTGATCTTTATGTTGCTTTATTGCCTTGCTTTGTCTCTCAAAGCACTTTGTAAACTCAGTTTTTAAAGGTGCTATGTAAATAAAGTTATCATTATTAATATTATTATTATAACGGACTTGGAGATTAAAAGTAATATTACTAGTGTCTGGACATCAAAATACTATAACGCACGCTCATACGTCTAATCTGTACCAGTAGATGTCAGTTGGCAGCGATTGGTAGCGCTCACACGTTTCCCTCTTCTCCTGCTGTTTCTTTGAAGGATATGCAGCACGAGCTGGAACAGCTGACCAAGGAGCTGAGGCAGGTTAACCTGCAGCAGTTCATTAAGCAGACCGGCACCAAGGTCACAGTGCTGCCTGCTGAACCCAGTGAGGATGAAAGCACTCACAGCAGTCATGTTATAGGTAATATCTTTTTCTTATAAACATTGAATGGTTGTATTTGTGTTCTCTTGATGAATATTGGAGTTAAAGATGCAACTCATGCCACAGGACATGCTTTAAATATAGGAGTACAGTACATATCGTGTAATGTATGCCTAGGCGGACCTGTTCAGCCAGTGATGTCCGCAGTAGTCTGTGTACGCGTCTGTTAGGCTGTATAACCGAGGCTTAACTGATCTGAACTAGTCTGAACCGAGACAAGTATTACAACTTATTTGAATGGTAAAGTGCATGCTGTCTGAGGATAAACGCTGCTTTTTGGTTGCCTTTCAGACAGGCGAGACATGACTTGTTTTTTGTTAAAGTGCACTTATTATTTTTCTACCCCGTGTCTTGACAGCCCGCTGAGAGAAAATGACTAAGCTTTAGAGTCCAAGTGTGAGTGTGTGAATGTGGGAGAGATTGTGATAGAGAGACTCGGGAGGGGGTAGCGGAGAGAACCGTTTTAGTTTTTACCTACTCCAGTGGCAATTATAGTCTCCATGCCAACAGCTGCCTGGATACAGGCAGACCGGTCGTCATTCATTCACCCTACTTTCTCTGTCTAACCCTCAATCCTTCTATCACGCTGTCACTCTATCACATGCTCAGCAGTGTCCGCGATGGGCTCTTTGGACCAAAGCTCTGTCAACCTAACTAAGAGCACTGAATAATGGGAGAACTGTCACATTAAAATAGAGACGATCCACATCAGCTGTCGGCCAGCCGGTTATTGAAAACTTCACAGTAATATAGTCCCAATAACATAATTAGTGAGTAATAGTAATTAAGGTTGGCTTCCAGGAGCAAGTTGGAGGTCAGACTAGAGCAGTGCATCGTGTGTTGTTACCGGGGACACAACCATCAGCCTGGAATATTAGGCTTGAAACAGAAAGAGCCGCATATCCAACTTGCAAAACAAAGTTTATCTACAAAAAAACCCTTAAAAAATTAGACTACAACCTCCCACCATCCCTATGAATAATGTTGTACACCACATGCCCAATGCCTTAAAAACTCATGTAAATTACTTTTTTTTTTTTACAGTTTACATCCACTTGATTTGATTTTGGTTCAAACACAATCTTAACTTGAATATGTCACCTCACCAAAGAGCCCCTTTTTATTTTATTTTTGTGATTGCATGACATATACTTAATCATTGCATCATTTAGAGCAGTGGGTCTCGTTATGAAAGTTAACAGTGATGGATTTCAATTATGAAGCATAATGAATTGAGCAATCATGTCCTTCCAGTAACCTTCCAATTCATGTGTGTGAAATCAGCCAGCGCTTTTGTACCTGGCCATTAAATTCACTGCATCTGATGATTCTCTGCATGGCTCGGTACTGCCCCCTGGTGGCACCACAGCAGAGCTATCGCGTAGCACCCACAGGGCTTTGTTGTTGTTGTTTTTGATCTGACTATATATTTTCTGCACCAAACCTTTGAAATAGACTGAAATAGGTTTAAGTTTCTCTCTTTCATATGATTTCTTATTTCTCAGATTTAGTTCCCCTTACTGGCTCCCTGAAGCGTCCGGTGTCGTCGCACCATATGTCCAGTCACCTCCGGATCCTCCACAGCCCGCTCACTTCCGGCCTGAATCCAGAGGGGATCTACGTGTGAGACCGCTCTGCTACGAGGGAACACGCTATGTCTCCTTTCCAGAGGTCATTTCACCTCGGAACACATTTGTAAGTGGATATCTTTGTACAGGATACCTCTGTAGCACACTACTATGCACTGTTGTCTCAATTACCTGAAGGCAAACTCGAGCGTGAAGACTCAAAAAGTGAAGGAACAATGTTGAACTTGAAATGGAAGTCGTGGAGCACTTGGTGGGAATGAAAGATGGTTGGAAGGAACGACGGGAAAAAACAAACAGCAGCAGCACCAAGTCCAGTCTCTGGAGATATTAGGACTTTCTCAACATCCGGCTGTTGTGGACTTCCTTTATAAACATATCCACTTAATGTACTTTAGTAACTGCTGAATGATTTGTATTGTTTTCTCACTAGCATCATGATTCAAAACGATTGCCTTTTGAATATTATTCTTGAGAATCTTGGTATGTGAATTTAATAAATATATCTCTAAAATCCTATGTAATTTCTGTAGTGAGTATGTTTTACCCAGCATAACGTCTGGTTCTTATATAAGTAATGAAGGATCCACTATAGTAAACCTGTCTAGATTCTATTGTTTTGCATATCCGAATGTATTCCTGTTGCTCTGACTCTCTGTTCATGTTACAACTATGCACAAAAGCTTAATAGTTTTGTTACTGAAGAATGTTACTGTGTGTATGTACCAAAATGATTGCTTACTGTAAATGTTTTCTTACTTTTCAGCTTTATTTAGTGAATTATTATATTTTATTACAAAGCGGTGCATTCACAGTTACAAAAATGCAGTGCCCTCATTCTTGCAGTGATACCTGCATAATGAAACAGTGTAAATGGCCCTCTTAAGCTGATTTTTGTTGTTAAGATTACTACACAGTATATTTTTGCCAAATGTATTATGCTTGTTTTTTCTGTAAGGATTGATGGCCAAAGATTAGCAGGTCTTGTTGCATGATTGTGTTGTTAATATAGCCATATCTGGATGTGCAAAGCACCCACAGAACAGTAAATCAGATAGTTGAATCTGGTGGCATGTAATAATACAATGGATAGCTACAGCTACAGTGTGTTTGAGCGTGTGAGCGACGTGTGTGTGTGTGTGTGTGTGTGTGTGCAGGGTCAGAATAGCCAAGGTATGAAGCCCCTCTTAGGACGTAGCTCAGCTGCTAATCACATCAAAGTGCCTTATATTCATTCCACAGTTGGTGTATTCAAATAATGTACAGTAAAGCTTTAGTAGACATATTGATGCAATGATCGTAGTCAGTTTAGATCAGCTGTTGCTAAATGTATTAGTGCCACATTGCTGCACAGAGAGAAATGGCAATGGCACGGCATCAAAGAGGAAACAATGTTGTGTTTTTTCTGTCAGTATTTTGTAGAAATGTCAATGGAAAGAACAATAGAGTGCTTTCCACTCTGCTACTGTATTATTGTCACCATAATACTATATGCTGTAAAATGCATTCACATTTAATCTGATTTATTCCATCATGCAACACATACTGTATACTTTAATCACCAGTTTATATCAGCACCGTCACCCAGGAATAAAAGCGTTGATGTGATACAGAAGAGAAGTCCACCCTGCAACAGTCAGCATCTACAAAAACACAACACAATACATCGTCACTACAGTTTGTCTGTCTCTGTCAGTTAAAGGAGGTAACATTCTTAATCTATGATAGTCTATATATTGGAGCGGATTTTCCCTTTAAGAAACCACTTGTGTGCTTTTTCCACCCGGGGATGAGACGTAGCTGTGGTCACTGTTTACAACCATGTATGTTCTAGAAAACTCTAAGATGTCGACTGTACATAACCTGTTTTTATTTGTCCCTGCCTTAATATACTGCAAAGCGTTGACAGATGTATGGCTGTAACTGGCTGCTGATATGACATGAATTGCATGATTCAATAAACCATCTGACAAAATGAAATGTGTCACAACTGCCGCTCGTGGTAACTGTTTGCCAGTGGATGCAAATGAGGAGGAACTTGCACTGCTCTACATGTTTTTCAAGCTTTTCGCCAGTAGATGGAGACGTTTACTCAGTATTGTTAGAGACATGAGCACAACATGGCTGGGAGAGAATTAAGAGAGGAGCCTTAAATGACAAATGTCATGTATAACATGTATATTAATACAATAAAACAATGCTACTTGGCTTCACGGGAGGTTTAGTAGAGGATGGTGTCTGATTAAACAAAGGCATAGATGCTTTTGCATCTTTTGCATTCAACTTTGAAAGTTGCACTCACTGGTTAGTGAAGATACCGACAGAACCTTAATTCAACTCGTAAACAGAAAGAAAAAGTAACCCTTAAAATGAAATGGGGGTGGACTTGTAGCATCATGCTTGTCTTTCTAAACCTTGAAATGCATTAGTTGGCAGTAATTGGACTTCATTGTTGCCAGGATCACTAGAAGGCATAGAGTCAGACACTTAAGTTTTAAGGCTGTTCAAATTATGCAAAAAGATTAAAATAGTATTGCTGTAAGTTGGTTAATGGGAACAAAAAAGACTGGACCTGGTCCTGCTTAAGGCCTCTTGACAAGTTGGGAGGAGGCCCCTTGTTTTTCTTCAGCCTGTACAGACTGAGTGTAATCTCACTTCATCATCACATGACATGTGTTTAAAGCCTTGGCTTACTGTACACTGTACATTCCTCGGCTGTGACCTGTCAGCTGATTAGAGGCTTAGTAACAATACATTTCATGTACTGAACTTTCAGTATTGTTAATTCACAAAAGTGTGACATTTTTGTCTTGTGCATACACTACTTGGTGTCTTACAGTATTTATTGTTTCCCACGACCCAAATATTACATATAGGGATTAATTAAACCGTGTCAAACATATTCACTGAACATAATAAGTGATAAACAAGAAGAAGCCTGCAGAGTTTAGTTTTGATATTTATTTTACAACTCATCAGCAATAATTTATAACAGCATATGTGTAAAGCATTAACGAAATGTGCAACAGTTGCTCAGTTAAATCTTTAAAAAAATCCATAGACTTCTACAACATTGACATAGACATGTATACTTTATGGTATATTCACAAAAAAATATTTACAGACACACATGCCACTTTATATAACAGTTGATAACAGATTTGAGGCAAAACCAGCTGAAGTAAACTACAAAAGCAATGTCATGTATGCAAAATACAATGGAAATCATCTGTTTATTCGGTCACATGTGAAACTTAAAAAAAGCTGAATATCACTATACTTTCAGGAATTAATCTCATAGAAAACAGGCCAAGATAAAGTTAAAAGTTCCTAAAACTTAAATGATCATAAGTGATGGTCACATGACCACAGCTTCTTTCCCACCTTTGTAAAATATTTGAAAAGCAAGATATTACATAATGATAGCAAATAACACAGAATCTTGGATAGTCCGGTGTGTCATGGGGTGCAGGGTTTTTCAAATCTGATTATGATTTGAATCATTTTGCTTTGAAAGAGCCAGAAATAAGCTGTGTTTTGTCAAATCTGGCAAATGACTTAATAACCACTTTACTGCATGAAATCATCACAAAGCATGTTGTATCGCTCTCTTTTTTTTCTTTTTAAATGAAATCTTTTTTTTATTATTTCAAGACAACTCAACACAATAAAAATGTTCTAAGAGAACTACAGTGATTGACTCTCAAAGTTATGAGGTGGCTGTTTGGGAGAGTAAGAGCAGAAAAAAGTGCACTTTACGTCTCAAAGAGTAAAGATCATCCTACATACAAACTTTAACAGCTGGGAAAATACAGATACATTCAATATCAAAGATCTATAAGGTGCTATCCTACAATGTTTCTTGGAGGTACAGGAGGTCACCGCATCTCGGTGCTGAAATGCCTCATTCAGGGGGCGTACAATATCAGGTCAAGCAGCCCCTTGTAAATGAAGGGTTTCTTCTTTCAATTATTCTGAATGATTTCAGGGGTTGCTGTTTTTTTTTTTCTTTCCTCACAAGAACAAACAAGTAAATGAAACCAGAGTATAATACCTTTCCGATGATTCACCATTTATCATCTTAATTATGTTAAAGTAGCTGTTCTTTGTATGTATTGTTAATGATGGAAATACCATTAATTTATCTTTAGGAGGGAGAGTCATGTGCCTGCCAATCAGCCTACCCCATGCAAAGTTGGGGATGAGATACCGTGGGCGTTCCACTTCCGGGGGTACTTCTTTTATAGCCCCATTTACATGTTAATGAATCAGTCTTCCAAGTAATAATATTTACAGTCAGAGTCAGACAAGCTCTTAATAACCTTGGCAGAGGGTCAGTTGCAACTTCATACATCCAAAGAGACACGCTGATTGGGATATTGCGCACTGTTGTAGTACTCAAAGTGTTGGCACCAATGCTGCCACTTCAAAATATTTTATCAAAGAGGATAAAAAACTAACTCCAGCACAACACAGCCGTGTATTAATTTCAATCATTGTCGATAATCTTTTAGTTTGACTAATCTAGCATAAGTGCAAAAGGCACACTCAGTCACAACTGTCCCCTGTTTTGCCAATATATTGTAGCCTACATGAGAAACTCTTCTGTGAAACCTCGTTTTAAAACTATAGCCTAACTTTAAAAAAAGGAAATACATTAACTCCTCAGCAGAATGCACGGAAAGGTAACACAGACAACGAAATTAGCTCGCTTGACAAGCAGAAAACTGATCATGGGGACTGTTCTTGCTCTCTTGGGACGTATCGGCTACGTCATCCTCCCCGTAGTCACTCGCGGGACTATCCTCGCGCTCCTCCGGCGAACCTAACTCCGCGTCGTGTGACTCGTCGCTGTCTGGACTATGGAAGTCCTTGGACTGAGAAGAGGCTCCAACTTGCACAGACAAGCCGGGGAAAGCGGCAGCAGCAGCCGCGGCCGCAGCCGCTGACGCGTGTGCCGGGTACAGCCAGGGGAACGGGGATGCCAGGGCGGCCGCCGCTGGGTACACGTACTTTTCAATGTTGCTTTTGTCGAAAAAAGGCATATAAGTCGCCGCGGCCGAGGGGTTGATGAAGTAGAAAGGCATGCAAATGGGTGTCTGCTGTCCCACACCGCTTATTCCCATCAGAGAGTTCATAAACGCCAGATCGGGCCTAGTGGGGTCTGTGCCCCCTAACCCGTTCCCAGGCCAGTTCATCTTTGGTTTTTTGGCAGCGCGATCATCTCCAAACTCTTGCTTGATCTTCACTGCCTTGGGTCCCTGCGCCTTATTGCGCTCACATTCTTTATCTTTGCCATCGCTCTTTTCAGCTTCGCCCCCGTATCCGCTGTCCGTGTCTGTGTCATTCTCGTTGAGCTCCCCGCCTTGGGTCCTCTGGATGACCGGGACACAATTAGCTTGGCTGTCGGCTTTGTGCCCATCCTGTGCGTCCCCGGCGGGTAGCTGGTGCTGGAGCGGCAGCGCGCCGGACTGGAACTGCGCCAGCACCTTGTGAAGGTGGTTGATGAGCTGCGCGCACCTCTGCTCTCGTGTCGTCCAGTTCTCAAACTGACTCAGGTACTGCAGGACCTCTTTGGCACAGGCCTGGAACCCGGAGTGGAACGCATCCAGATCTGCATGTATGGAAGATTTCATAGACCGGTCCCCTGCAAAACATGCAGTTTAAAGATCATTATATTGTAAATTGTAGCACATCACAAGCCAATGACCAGAAAAAATGGGCGCGTGTCGATGGCACGTTTCAAAATGCTGTTGTGGTATTCTCAAAATGCGCATTATCCTCTATATACGCCTTTGTTCCATGCACGTCCATATTCTGCTACTGTAAAAACTGACTTTCTCTATTACGGACTAAAAAAGTTTCATGTAAACGTTTCTATTAACTTCGGGTTTGTTCAGCTTACCATTCTGCAAAGCAATGATCTTCTCGTGTTGCTGCTCAGTGACAGCAGTCAGTGCGTTTAAATGTTTCAACGTTAACTCCAGGACAACCGCTTTCTCCAAATGCCCGAGCGTCTGTGGAGAGAAACAAAGGTTCAGTTGGTTTACGACTTGTCATATCTTGTAGAACCAGGTTCGGTAAGCGCGTAAAACGTTTTGTAGTGCCACGAACTCACCGACAGCTTCAGATGTTCGGGTAACAAATCCTTTAGCTGGCCAATACATTCGTTGATTCTGTCTCTCCTCTTCTTCTCTATTAACCGGTGTGGTAACTTGTATGCGTCCTGCTGGCAAAAACAAGTATTTGCATATTCTTATGAGTTTCATGCACACACAAATGTTGGTTAATGAAAACAACAAACTAAATATTTAGATTGCCTCAGTATAATAAACCACACGCACCTTCCCACCATCCTCTCGTTTTATTCCTCTTTTGGATTTGCACATGTAGAGAGAGGGGTAATCCACCCTAAAGTAAAGAGTAAAGTGTCCGGTTATTCACCAGGTTGTTATAACAGTTTATCGGACAGAGTTTGACAGAGTTTGCCAAAAGCGACACTCACCCCAAGAAATCTGCATGCTCCATGAACTGTCTGTCCTGTAAATGCGGTATTCTTTCATCCATCTCTGCTGCTCCTGAGCTTCTTTGGGGAATGGTTGTTATTTCCACGACCCACACACGGACGGCTGAGGGAGATGATGCACAGTGCGTGTCTTCCAGTGGAGCTGCGCGTTAGACTGATGTCTATAGTTCCCTGAGCTGCCACTTTGCAAAGCCGTCGGTGCTGTGGTTAGAGCGCACGCGCGCCTCCGGTAAGGGAACAGCTTCCGACTCACGTGTAGCCTGCACCAGCACAAAGTCCGGTAATTAGACCTCCTCTGTGTTATAGCAGCTATCGCTGCTTTTCGTTTAGCGATGTAGGCTTAATACTTTTGACCTGGGTGCTAAAACGTGATTCATGTGCAAAATGTAGAAGGGGAAATAGCGCACAGGCGTGAGGAGGGACAAACAAAGCCACATAATCATCAGTTCACTAACGGTAGTGTTGATATATATATAATTTGGGTCTTAAACCTCGAGCTTGTCTTACTGAGAGTACAGGCGTTTATGTGACGGAATAGGCTGTAAAGTCCAATGTGATTGATAATTCGGCAGAAATCCTAAAACTATTTAGCACACATTCACACAATGGGTCCCAAATGCTTCTCCGTCATTTAAAAACAAAAAACATTGTATTTTTCTCCTGTTGTTAATTATAAAAACAACACTTCAACAGGCAAATTCATGATCTCACCATAACAGAATACAATGCATGCTAGTATACAATGAAAACATAGAGGTTAATTTGAATTAAATACAGTCAGAGCGTAAACAAATACTCGAAATGTGCGCGTGCGCGTCCGTCACTCCATGTCGTTGCCCGGAGCAGGGCAAGGTAACCTATTCATACATCTCCAGCCGTTCAAAGCTGCGTTGTCAGTAACCATGGCACCGACCCAACTGTGTGCTCAAACACGTGCATCGAGGTTCTTTATTAATCTCAGCATGGGTGCTGCTCTCCCACCTTCATCTGAGTGTCTTTGTATAATAATACAATATTAATAATAATTTGACAAAGATCGGGGTGATAATTTCTAAATGAGGTTTTGTGACTTTGACTCTTTGATTTGTCTGATCTCCTATACATTTTCAAAGAATCCTCAAATATCTCAAATATAATTCAAAGTCACTCAATTTGTGTTGTTATTGCTATATTCACTAGTGATAAAAGTAAGCAAGGTTCAGATCCTTCCATCACAAATGTCTTTTTACAAATTATAAAAGTTGAATAAATGACTCCAGGAAGGTAATCTGATTGTCAGTGACACCTGTTCCTCTCTTGAGAACATTTAAGTGCTCAAAAACACTCAAATCTGAGCCCCCCTAATGCCCTCACATGCCTTATGATTACATTACTTCTTCCTGTAAGTCACGTGACTCTTTCTGGCTGGCAGCATATGGCTCTCTTGTGTAACACTGCTGACAAAGAATGATCCAATCACTTCGGCTCTCAAATGAAGTGTGACCTCCTCTGCGCTGGCTTTTCATTAACTCATACCTGCTGATTTGCCCCTGTATTCTCCCTTTCTTGCCTTTAATGTAAGTACAAGTGAAATCCTCTCACAGTCGTATGTTGGAATCCCCCTTTGTGTCTTCCTGCCCCCCTTCCCTCCTCTTCCTTTCCTCCACAGTATGCTGCCTGCTCTATATGTGGCACTGGAATCCAGTCCAAATGTTTTCCATATTAGTTCAGAGCCTTCTCTGTTTCCAAATAGCAGCTAGGCTGGGCTATGGTGAGAGGAGGCCTTGGCAGGGAGGGGAAGGGTAGGAGAGAGAGAGAGAGAGACAGCAGGCAGGCTCATCCACCCCAAAACACTGCAACAGCAAAAGTCGAGGGTACAGACAGGGAAAAGAGTGTAAAGTAAAGTGGAGAAATGGGGCAGGGGCAGAAAGGTTCCTCAGACAAGAAGAAGAAGAAGAGAGATGAAAGCCCAGCGCCAGAGGACGGACACAAATGCAGAGTCTGTCGCTTCCCTCTGCTCATCGCCCTGCTTCAGCTGCTGTTGGGGGTGGCCGTCACGGTTGTGGCCTTCCTTATGTTGGCCATCAGCCCCTCACTCCTGACCAGGGAGACGCCACACTGGGCTGGAATCATTGTAAGCTCCATCCTTACGCTCTAACATCAGCCACTACATTCACATGTTTGCATGGACCCTGATACTTCTGCATGACCCTCCATATTCCTCATTGTGTTGTCCAATCTTCACCACACTGCATGTAAACACTGGCCCTTACCACTTGCAGCCAGACAGTCATTGTAGGCATGGGAAATCACTGGTGTTGTCTTGTTCTAATAAGTCTCCATCTGTCAAATTCACCTGGATGGATACACCTCAATCTACAATCCGTCTCAGTCACAGTAGCCTGCTTGCACCTTCTGTTGTTTTTCTTTTATGTCCAACAAATGCTGAACATCTGGCCTGATGAGACAAACCAGCAAATCTCTGCATGTCATATTGTGAAATGTGATGTTCATTCTGTACTTTCTCACACCCCATCACCTCAAAATGTAAACTCTTTGCATGTGAATATTGTATGGAAGTTGCAGTTTAAGTTGATACATATAAAGTAATGATTTAAAAGATTCTAATTTAACTCTTTCACAGACATATCAAACAACAATATTAGACACAAAATCGTCAGTTTACAGTAAAATGTTTGATGCCGCTGGAAATTGGAAATGCCGAGCCTAAACGCATCTTGACGCTATTAACGGGGGAAATGAAGTAGACTTTGTTGTCCCCATGGGTACATTTCTATCCACAGCAATGTGCACATCAGATGAGATATACAATAGTGCAGCTGTACCAACATACAATGACAGACACCAGTACAGGTCTGGTTGTGCATGTGAGTTTGGCCCAGTTAGTAAGAGATGTCAAACTTCACATTTTACAGTCACACTGACATAATTGTATGTTCTTGCCAAAATATCTCACCAAGGCATATGTTATTTTCGCCCAAAACAGCAGATTTCAGTTACTTCCAGTTCAACCGTACAGCCTGGGCTGCCAGTAAGTCGCAGTGAGCCTCAGCCTTAGGGTGGAGTCAGCAGCCATTTTAGTCAAGTTTGACCGACTTGCACTGGTAATAGGTATGTTTGTGGACACCTGTAACCAGTAAACATGGCCAAAACACGGAGGCAGCCTCAGTATATCTACATCAATTATATTATAAAGGTTGTATTTACAGTCACAGTTGTAGCACTAAGTAGGAGAAGCCAAGAGCATCATTATCCTCGGGATTTTGGTTTTAATGATGATAGGCCTATTGCCTTTGGAATTTTATTAAAGCCTGTACTAGGCGAGGATAAAAATTTAACTTTTTCCTTTATTGCATCTCTTTTTGCTCTGGAATGGTAATATAAATAAGTTTACTTACAATGGATTATATATATATTCCTTAGCTAAATACCTTAAAAAGGAGACCAGCCATATGCAGCCTTATGAGGTATTCCTGATTCATGTTATTTGTATTCATTTTTCCAAGGACAAGGGCATTTAAGGTTAAATAGCTGTCTGTTAAATCATTATCTAACGCTGAATGAGGTTACACAATGGTGATAAAACCTATGGCCTACTGATAGCCCTTGCATTTGTAGTATTACTTTGATTGATAAATAGAACTACAAGTAAGAGGAAAAATATGAATTTTTGATTTTGGGTTGAAGTCCCATGAAATGAATTATTGAGGAGTAAGAGTGAAATCAGCTAAACTGTCAGCTGAAGTGTTAAGAGGTAAGCTCAAAGTAACTGAAATGTTAGTGGACATGTAAGCACTGAAAGCAGTTGAACCGAAGAATAAGAAATGAGGACGGAAGAAGTTTCATTTTCATTTGGAGAGATGAATGTTTGGATGCCTGTAACCTATAAACAATGAAAGCAATTGAAATGTAGATTGAAATGTTAGAAAGATGAAGTGTGTCGGTAGATGACATGTAACATGCTAAAAGCAACTAGTGTCAGTTCAAGAACAAGTTAATGATAGTGTTAAATGGTTCTTTGCTGTTTTAATTGTTTTTATATATTTTTAAGTGAACAATGATTAACTGTCTCTGTGAAATTGTTCATATCAAACAACATGAGCGTACATTTTATCTATCATCATAATTTGGAAGACGATTTCAGGTCACATTTTGGTTATAGAAAAAAACCTGTTGGTCCTGTTTGGATCCTGTCCTAGCTCATCACAGACGCTATCTGCTCTCGAAAACATCCCTGGACACCAACATCCCGAGGTAGATCCTCACGAGATTCAGCCAAGTGGAAAACACTGAGGTCATCAAGAACTTTCCAGAGAATCCTGAGTGCTTAAAAACCTGAGAAAAACATTTAAATAAGATGCTGCACGCCAGTCACAAGACTCCAATTTCACTGAAGAGATAGAGTGTGAGCGTGTCTGTGTGAGAGAGAGGGAGAGACAGAGAGAGAGAGGGAGAGACAGAGAGAGAAGGAGGGAGAGAGAGAGAGAGAGAGAGAGAGATAGTAATGTAATCGGATGACTGCTTAGTGCTGAATCATGCAATATTAAGAGACACCCCTGAAAACCTGGCCAGAAAATACTTTCGAGATCAAGATTCTTGTTTCTATACTGTGTCTACCATAAATACTGTGCAACATACAGTAGGTATATATAATAGCAACAAGGGACACATGCAAGTGCTTGGGGTAATTGCATTTTTGTTGATGTTGAAACAAGTATTATGTTGATAATTTCATTGTCCTGATATGAGTGAGTGAATCTAATCAAACTGTTTTCCGATGTGTTGTTGCAGCTGTGTTTGGTTTCCATCCTGGGCTTTATCCTGTACTGTATCACCTACGTCCCTGACGAGAGAACGTCTGGGCAATTCATTGGCAAGGTGGGTCCACGCACCTTATTTTACACATTGTTTGCAGAAGTGAAAGTGTACAAATCCGTCATGTCACGTATGGAGTGAAATCAGGTTCCCCTATTAGTGCACAATATGTCTCTTTGAATTTAACAAATGGTATATACAATCTTAGTTACAGTGAAGATATGATGAGATGGCTCAGTGTATTTTTGAGACCTTTGCAGAGGTGTAATGTTTTACTCACCAAGCTACTGCAATAGTTCGAGGACTGTTCTGGAGCTGCAGCTGTAAATGGCATAGAGAGAAAGGCATTTAACTGCATTCTTGTTAAGAGTTCTGTGGGGATTCCTACGAGTGAATGAATGCATTCATTAATCATACTTGATTGTATAGCTTAATTAGTACAACAGATCACATGCAGTTGGAATTTCAAGGCAATTCAAATCAGTTCTCCATTGTAGTGTATACCAGGTTCCATGCATACGCTGTGAAGATCGAGTTTCAAAACACTTCAATTGTATTTTGCCTTGAAGTGCAGCTAATTTGCAAAATGGTCTTTGCAGAAATGCATGCTACAAATAAAATTAATAAATAAATATTACCAGACTGTCTGACTCACTAAAATAACAGGGATTTTCTTAATTTATTACTTATACAAAGCATATTTCTTTCTTGTTGAAATATGACAGTCAATCTGTTGCACTGCACCTTTCCTTACTTTCTAATCCATAAGTACTGTATCAAAAGATAAAGCCAAATAAAATACTTCTTTATAAATATGTCTGCTAGAGCAGCTTCAATTTGTCTGCAGTGTCTCTTTCTCTGGTCCTAAAAACAAATGTGCTTTAAGTTATTAATTCCATTAATTCAAAAAGCTCAATGATCAAATGGGTTTACGATATATTTTGTTCTGTTTGCTGTTGCGTTTAATTTAACCAGATTTAAGGATATTAATCAATTTCCTGCATTTCTGCATTTTACTAGTGTATTCTATTTCTTAAACTGCACTGCAACTTGTATTCTATTTTTAGCTTTGTTTCAATGTTTCAATGAATGTTTTTGATTGTTGATCTGCTTTTCTCTTGCCTTATGTTTTGATGCTTTTAGTGGTTTTATGTGAAGCACTTTGAATTGCCTTGTTGAAATGTGCTATACAAATAAACTTGCCTTGCTTTGCCTTACATACAGTTCCCTGCAACCAACCATACTCCAGATTTCACAGCTGTTTCAAAATGAACATAAATGCCATTTAAAATCGAGCACCGCTCATCAGTTGCATAATGCCATAAGCAGCATGTTACTAAGAGCAAAATACACCAGCGAATGATAGCTCCTGTTATATAAGCGAAGGATTAAGATAAAGGTTTAGTGTTATTGAGATTGGGCCATTGCATAAACAACATAAAGCCTCTGACACATTTTACAAGTGTATTTTTAGACGTTCTCTGTTGTTCAACATACTCACAGGTCGTGCACTATAGGTGGGAAGCCGCTTTAGCTGTAGGGCAGTCTTGCATGTGCCGTGTCTGCTCTGTGCTAAGAGCTGGGCTGCAACTCTAAGGGTCAGGCCTTGCCTTATAGCATTGTGGGTAATCTCTTTGAATTCAACTTGCCATAGGCACTGAGCCAGCATGTCTGTCTCTAAGCTACAGTTTTGGCACTGGGTTAATCATGAGACAACAGACTAAAGCAGGAGCCAGACTTGAAACACAAGTTGAAGACAAGAAAAGGTTTTCTGATCAAAGCTTTCAAGGGTAAAAGTGCTTGACATCTGACTTGTCCTCTGCCCTCTACAGATCCTGTACTTTGTCATGTGTACAATCGGCCTGGTGGTATCAGTTCTGGCTATGTCGTTTGCTGGACACCACCATTCACAGACCAGTGGCTTCAGCTGTGAGCAGTTGGGAGTGGACTGCGTGTGCAAACTGGATGAAAATGACCCAATAGCCCGCACCTTCACCTACGAGGGCGCCAGCGACTGTGAGTGGATCACTGGGACGCTCGCGCTCTACTTCCTGCTCCAGATCGTGCTGAACCTGGCCCAAGCACTCGTGTGTGCCGTCGGTGCCTTTATCATGTGGAAGGACCGTTACCAGGTCTTTTTCGCCGGCCTTCAGATTGTCTCTCCCTCTTCCCAGCAGTGGCAGAAGGTTTAACACGATGATGAAAGAGTTGACGGGATGACTCTGATCACTAAGATCAGGTTGGAGGGTAATGCCAGCAGTGTGATTACACCCTGTGAGCCAAAGTGTCTTTTCTTTGATGTCGGTTTATATGCGGTGGTTGTTCTATAATGGCTTTTTGCACAAATTTTGTATACCATATAAATACTTCCATTTTCAGACGTTATAAAGGATAACTTGAATAGATGAATAAGAGCAAAACAACTGTTTTTTGAAAAAATATATATTTGTGTAGCACGATAATGAATTTTTCACAATGTTTCTAGTTATCTGCTCATAATCTATCATAAGCACAACACTGAAACCAAACTAGCTGATTTGTTATGCACTTACCGACCGAAATGTAAACGATCTTTCCTTTGGTTTGGGTTACTGAGATTTAATGATCATGCTTAGTTGCTCCAGTGATACTTCAGCTGGCATGTTGAATCACCATGTTGTCAAATTATGCTTTGCAAATGGTAAAGGACACTGCCTCAAGCTTTGCATTCATTTTTCGCATAATAAAAAAATTCAAAAATTGTCGAGCTGCAGTAGCACATATTACTTTACAATTTAAACATTACATTGACGTTTTTGACTCTGTAATTTGCAGCTGCCTGCTAAACTTATTTTCAGTGTTTGACACACTAAAAGCAACAAGGTAGATTCATTCCACGAGTTGGGTTTATTTTGCTATTATATAAAATCCTTGATGAATAACAAGGTGATAATACTCCAAACAGTCCAAAAATATACACTAAAAACAGCTCCTGACAGCAGTAACACAAGAGGAGCAGGGTAAACTTCATGAGACTGGATCCAGACTGAACTGGGCTGTGGCTTGTGAAGGTGGATGCCAGGCCAGTAGCCAGCATGACTCAAACAGCCTGTTAGGAGTCACAAAGGGAGGGGGGAGGGGGGAAGGGGTCAGGGTGAGAAAAGGGGGACTCAGACAGGCAGCTGGATGGAGGTAACGGAATCATCTCACTGTGTTGAAAACATTTCAGTTGTTTTCATTCAGATTGGAATAAGCAAAAGAGGTCAAATTAGTATTTTCAAAATGCTTTGCCCTGTGCACAGATCCAGCTTTGTTTTATTCCTACTCTCACCTCAGCTGCCAGCAGCAGTCTAGAGGCCTACATGCTGAGCAGCCAAAGGTAAACGTGAGGCAGTTTCTGCAGCAAATTAGATGAACCGTGCACCCAGAGGGGAGGCTGTAATTAGTGTGCAATCTATTTTGTGAATGATGGAAAAAAGCTCGATTGACCGGGGATGATGTAAAGATATTGTTTATTCTTTACAGAATGTGGTGTTTGGGAAAGGAACATTTCATTTGGATGGAAAAAAAGATGCCTGTCTTTCAAGTCATACTGTTTTTGGTTACAAATACAAATCTTTGTGCCAGTTTCCTTTTTATTGTTGTGTCACCACACATATGCAGTTAATATATATCAACCAGTTCAGACCAAAAGGTCAATCGTTACCAAATAAATGGATTTGCTTTTGTGTTTAACAACATTATTATTAGTAAAGAGTGAAAACTGAGAATCAGTGAACATCTCTATCTATGCATCCTCCGAGTCATAACCATTTTAAATCTAAAGGTAAGGCCTGCATAAAGAATGAATTTGCCATCCATATTAACAACTATATAGTTCTTAAAGTTATGTCAGAGTCCAAATGTATGAGTAATCTGTGACATCACGAAGAGACAACAGCGTCTCTGTCTGAGCCTGGCTGTGACGTAGTGCGATTGTATCACACAAGTTAACTGTGACTGCTCAAAGGATCGCTCACTCATGACAACTCTTTTTTTTAAAAACTAATATTATCACCACTTTTTTTTTCCAGTGAGGATGGAGCTCAGTTGTATAATAATCAGCAGAGAATCACCAGGATATGTAAATAAGTTATGTGTTATTGTTTGAATTATGTATTAATTCTGTTTAATGATGCATTTATCACACTGTAGAAGCTCACACTGTTACATGTAGTTTGAGCTTCTACAGTGTGATAAACACTATGTCTGTATACTGCATCTACATGTGACGGAGGGCAGGGTTTTTCCATGTGTTTTGTTGTTGATACATCATGTGACTACAAAAGGCTCAATCTTGCAGCCAGACACAGGAAGTCACATGCCAGTCATCACGGGGTCATGTTTATTTATAAGAAATGACAGTGAGAAGGGACCTTCCACCCTCCTCCTGAGTAACTACTTTCTGTGTGGTCAATTGATATTTCAAGGCAAAAAAAACCCCAGAATGATATCTGATTCTGGTGGCCACTGACGCTGCTGTGAGTTGTTAGAAATGACTGCAGAAGACAGGAGATCAATATGCGTATTGACGGAAATTACAACAATTTTCACAGCAACTTGAAAACAGCAAACTAAACTAAATAAAATACTGTATGCGAGACACAGTATTTGAATTATGCAGCAAACAACTGTAATTGTACATATTTTAGTTTGAATGTACATGAATTTTCCTGCTCGATGTCCTTTGGGTCTAGTCCTCTCAGTGCATCAAAGTCAGATCGCCTGACTCACTCAGAGTAAAGCACTGCCTTCTGCCACAGAGGTGTTTAGGACATTGCCTTGTATTTATTGACCTTCTCTGGGTGCTTTCCCACTCTCACTTCTGAATACACACGGTGACGCACGTGACTCTTGACTGTGGAATGCAAAGAGATAAAAAAAAAAAGAAAATCACCAAAATGTGTCAAAGGTTGCCCCCCCCCCCCCTTCCCGGCCCCACCAGTCTCCATGATCAAAAGCATCAAAAATATATCTCAGCTGATGAAATGGTCTATTTGGGAAGCGATGCAGACCATGTTTGTTTAGTATCACACTATGGCAATAAGACTTTTGCCAGACAGTAATGATGGTCCTGGTATTACCCTCTCTTCCTTCTCTGAGTCCAATACATTGCAGTAATACTGCCCTTTACCCTCCTTGTCTACGCAGTGACAGCTGCTCACCATTATGGCACTGCGTGAGCTAATTTTAATGGCTGTCACAGGCAGCAGGAGAAAATGCAGGCCTGCCAGCGTAAACAGTGAACTGAAGCCAGGAAGGACGGGCTTCTCTGCAGAGGGTAAATTACTGGACGGGACAAAAGACCGGTTGAGGCCTTTCTGTGATTCGTTTATCATCTCAAATATGTTAAACTAGCACAAACATACAATCAACCAGCCACAGCTTGGATTTATCCATTTCCACACAAGTACTGAAAGCTAAGTTTCATACACTGTGAACGGATGTGTGGACGACAGGCCTTAAATATAACCAATGTTCAACAACTCAAAAGGGAATTTCATTTCTTTAAGAGTTTACACACTGCATTGCTAAGGGAAACCACAGCCCCTTGAATAGACAGAAGCGCTCAATGACAGTAACTGCTTTTCCACATCTTCTAGAACAGTGGTTTTGACTAAAGTACGTACACCTTCATCTACACAATTTAATCATTTCAAACTGGATGTTATCTAACACTATTCATTATATAAAAGTGGAGATTATCACAGCAATTTGTCATACAATTGAACAAGGTCCGTTTAGTCAAATTTGCATTTGTACAGCTACCACTTGTAGGGCAGAAGCTGGATGTTTCATTTAACTACCAATTATATTTAGCTATCTATACAAGTCATTTATTTCTTTACTTTCAGCCAGGGTACAAATAACCCTGGCTGGGTACGGCTGTTCCAGAAAACAAGCTTAATCTCTTAATTCTGTATTTTTATTAAGAAAATAGTATCATACTATAACAGCAAAGCTCACGCAGTGCTGGACTGATGTAAGAATACAATCTAAATTCCATTCTGGTCTAGAATCTGTTAATTAGCTGGAATTAAATGTAAAGATGAGCATAACAATTTTTACAAAAGCAGCACAGTGACAGCAACTTTGAATTTAACATTAGATGACGACCCCTGCTGCACGAGTTGAAGTATGATCCTGTCTCCAGAAGACAGGTATTTTCCTTTGTCCTGCACTCCCTTCATGGAAGAGAACAAGTGTGAGTAAACGGAGTGTGGGTGGGTGCAGAGGGGGTCAGTTTGAGTGCTCATTCATCCCCAACAACAACAACAACAAGGACTGAGGCTCAACTCTGTTAGAAAGAGTCTTGTTACAAATTTATTACAACATCTGACCACATAAAACACAATTTATTATACACTTTGTTTAAACAGAAAGTGTCACAGGACAGTTAACATTGAGTGCACGCGCTTACAATCTGCCATTAGTTTGTGCAAGTTTAAAACACAAGGTCAGACTTAATCAATTGCAGTCCAAGAGAGACTATGATTTACATATAAAATGAAAATTTAAGAAACGGTTGAAGATGAAGATGATATGAGCAGATACAGTAAATATTACAGTATTGGCATCTCTATAGACATGATGTTCATATCGTAACAAAGAACTGTAATCTTACCATCTTCAGTCTACTACATTATGTACCAATATACAATTTAGATTTAAAAGAAATTTCAAGTAAGTTCTGCACAGGTAATCATTATTTGTAATTCACATTTCTGTTATATATATTTATACTCTGTAGAAATTTATTTAAAAATTGCATTTTTAAACACAACACAGAGCATGCAAAAATAATACCCCAACTAACCAATGTTTCCAGTTACAGCCTTACATTTTCGCACTTCAAAAAAAAAGTGCAATGTACTGTTTAGAAAAGTTAATGAGTACGGCAGCATGACACCAAAATAATATTACAGCTAAAATTTGCACATTTTGTCATAAATACCATCAGAAATCTAAAAAGGTAACGGGGGAGAATCTCCCCGCTGGAGGCCAAAAGCCCCCAACTTCTCAAACGACCTCTGTGTCCGCTCTCCGACACATCAGCACTGAGGACAGTCGAGGAACGAGACGTGACCGTCCGCAGACTTGACAGCACTTAAACATTAACCTTACCTTAACATTTCCCTCGACCTCTGTCTGGCACACTAACACTACGCTGGCAGATGTGTGTCGTGCCCGGCCAATCATTCACAGAGCTGAGCTCCTTTGAAGGAGGGTGTGTTCAGGTGGTGAGTAAAGCATACTCCTAGTGGCCGAGAGAGCTCATAAGGCACAGTTTCAATCACATAACGCAGTGATCGTGTCATAGATAAGGCACTATGTCAAAACATTGTGTCAACCCTGGCTTTTCTCTCGCATTTTGACATCAGGAATTGAAAATATGCCAATGTATTGTTCTTACGGCTGTAGTTTGTGTGTGTCTGCATTTGTAGCTTGTTTCTACTGCAAGCTGCAGCCGAGTTGCCCGTCGCTGTGTCATGTTTGCGCCTTGAGCCCCTCAGTGGGCCGAGGTGAGATGGTTGGGCTGAGGAGGACCCAGGAACCCAAGCCTCTGCTTGTTCTTCCTCTGTTCTGTCATCTGTGGAGGACACAGAGAGGGGAAAAAAAACATGAGATATTTCCTCTCCACGGTTGTATGCACATCGCTTTGTTCGACCGCTGTTATGACTGGAAGCTAAAATGTCCCATGGAAACTTCCTTAGAGGACCCTGTCATGTTTTGTGCAGAACGGTTACCTGCAGGTTGAATGTTGTAAAAGTGTGGTGGAGAAGTTTTATGAATCAGATTAGATGGGGAGATGGTTTCTCCACACCATTACATTTGTGGTGTTTTTAGTGTCCTAAAGACGTCACAAATGAAGGCCACAGGTTTTGTAAACCCATAAACTCTAAATGCAGGTTAAAGGAAATCAAGTATGCTGTGCACAACTCTAAACCCACCCCCACACACACACACACACACACACATATAGCTGCACACACGCACACACTCTGAGTTGTGATAGTGTAAAGCGCCGAGGTCAGCAGAGGTGGTAATGAGGAAGGCACTGCAGGAGCACTTTCCACCCAGTCAGAAACAGTTGAGTTGCGCTGGTGTGAGACCTGCAGGCCTCCCCTTGTGACTGCAGAGCTGTGGTTAGGCCTGCATAAACTCCCTCGCATCTCAAAGTTTCTGTTTATCATAAAGGTGGAGTGACATCCTCGCGAACCCCATGACTCCATATTAGTCAGTGTAGACTACTAAAGCTATATTGTAGTTTTGGTCAACTGCAGGCCTTGTATTATTTCAGATTCAGAGAAAAGATGTCGGTGTCTTTGCTCTAGGGCACGTCAACAGCACACAAACACAGCAGAGAGATGTTACAGATTGAACTGCTTAGTGTGGTTGAGAGAGGTGCTTTTTTTTTTGTTGATTTCCCAGTAGGAGTTGTTTTCACACATCTGGCAGAAGAGGAACAAGGACAGGCCTGTGACTGGAATCACATGCAGGGGAGGCAGGTGATGAGAGTGATCAGTCACACTGCAGCAGCATAGCTAGTCATCCAAACAGCCAGAGGCACACTGGCGGCAATCAGTCGGGTTGATCGCTGATGCGATAGTCACCTAGCGTTCAGGGGCATCAAGGATCTGATAGAATTCATCTAGGTCACTGAACTCAGTAAAGACATGGATAGGAAAATGAGACTCTACCTTGTGACCACTTGCCCTGTATATGTTTTGAGGTGAAAAGGGTCTCAAGGTCAGGTAGCACGTGAAGCTCACGGTCCATGTGATATAGTTAGCTGAACATCATGCATTTAAACACGATGCTACTCAGCTTAGTCATCAGTCATTCAGTTCAGACAACCACAGTGTTCAGACCAGAGCTTTCCCCACCACAGCATGAAAAAACGGCCTGAAGTGGCACTGTACCTGATCCTTGAGCTCAGCCAGCTGGCCAGACAGCTGAGCCACCAGAGTGACAGTGCCGTCCAGTTTGTCCTGCAAAGAGCGCATCTCATTCTGCTCGTTGTCTCCCTCGCTGCTCACCAGAGACATGGCTCTCATACGGGGGAACCACTCCAAGTTCTTCTCCTGGGAGGAGAGACGGGATGTGAGAGAAGCAGTGAGAAAGGTGAAAGGCATAAAAGGCTAAAATAAAGCTGACTCAGTAGGGCAGAGAGACGGCCGCAGCACTATGTTGGCACAAACAATGGCAAGGTGGATTTGCATAGACGTGCATGGAGCATTACAGAGCCAAAGCCAGACTGCAGGAGGAGAGTAAACAGAGACGGCATTGGTAATTGGAGACAGGCGTGGAGGTGTAATATTAAACATTCAATCAGAATGGAAGCTGCTCTCTGTTTGGCGCTTGACAGTGTAAAATGTTTTAAGCAGCACTGCTGTCTCTTGGATACTGTGGATAGCAATTATACACGAAATGAACAGTTACTGGCATTTCAATTCTCACCCACTCCATAGGCACACTGTTGATGTGGGAATGAGTCACTGTCGTCTATCAAGAACACAACTGGGAGTATAGTGTTATTAATGTGTGTGTGTGTGTTTGTGTGCATGCTCTCATGCAAACTGAGACATTCAGTTTATCATGTTTTTCCAACAGCGCGGTGGACAGAGCAAACCATCTGCAATGAAGCCACGAGAACACATAGTGAGCAAAAGGAACCTATGGCATTATGTAATGGACTTAAGTGCGTCTGTGTTTGTATATGTGTGGGTGTGTGTACTGTTGCCGTGCATCTGCATGGATATGTACATAGCAGACTGAGAGCAAGAGTGCGTGTGTTTTACAACACGCGTGCTCTTGAAAGGGAAGTAGGTTTCACAGAGACAGACTGCCATCAGCTGATCTTATGTAATATTCCTTTACCCGTTCTTCTGATGAAAAAATGACTTAAACGGTACAGAGAGTGGGTTTTGACTGGCACCACAGTGGGAGAAGTGAGGTATTCTCCCACCTACTCTTATATAAGAATAGACTATAGGGAGTGTGTGAAATGCTGAGGACATGAGGTGGAGGGGACAGTGGGGTGTGTGGCTTATTTGTTTTTGTTGCCTTAATTAAGAAGTTTATCACACTTTGCTGAGTGCCACACTAATAGCCCTGCAATATCATGCAACTGATGCTACGACCCTAAACTCACTGTCTGTGAAATTCATGAACAGAACCAGGAAACTAAGCTAAAAATAAGTGTTTGCCACTTCTAACAACGTTACTGAATTGAGGAAAGATCGTCAGTGGGGTCTATATATATATGTCGAAAGCTTATAGTCAGGATGCCATATTGGCCCTTTTATAGTTATCAAATGTAACCAAGTTAATGTATACGTGTATATTTGACTTTTATGTCTTAACCGCATTTTTATTTGGGTTGTTTTCAACACTTTTACTGCTTTTTACTTTTGATTAGAATACTTTTTCCACCCCCTGACAACAGGGGAAGCAGTTAGACTGATTAAGTGTGACTGCTGAGCTACACAGTATGAATCGAGTCCTTCTATAAGAGCTTGCGTGAGAATCTCGGGCTAATTTGGGCTTTGGGCATCAAGGGGCCGAAACTTTCAAAAATAAAAAGAGTAGTTTCCTTTCTCACAGCATCAAAAACACAGCGAAGGCTCTGTGATTTCAAAGACAAAGCTTCACTGAATAGCGTCACTGAAACTGAGGACTATCTGAAGCTTGTTTTATCAAGTCATCCATAACTGATGCATTAAGTAACCAAAAAGATTCAATAAAGAGACCTAAGAGACCTTATTAGGGGTGAACGCAACATCCTGTTTGAACGTACAGTCTCTCACGTTGGTTGAAGCATCATCTATAGATCACTGATATAAAGTTAAGCAGTGACTGTACAGAATCTGAACTCCCGCATTCACGTGTCGCTGCTGGTCATTAGACTGTACAGTAGTCCACTGTGTGCTGTGCTGCGCTGTCTGAATGAGTCAAGGCTTTAGTGTTGCTCCACTGATCCATTTAAACACCTCAGTGAGCATGAATTTACAGACATTCATGTGCTTCTCACTCTACCGCTGGTGCGTTTCACCACGTACATGCACATACTGTGCACCGTCAGCCACAACAGGTTTGTGTTGTCAACATACTGTGGGAATAAAACCTTAGACGTCACCAATGTCAAAAACTTGAGTCAAACTCCAGCAAGCCTGACAAATGTGTGCTATTTGTCTTTACTAATACTACTACTACTAATGCTAGTATACAACTACTTTTTGAAATTGTCCCCAAATTTAGAGATGAGAGCAAATGCTTACTTGATTAGTGTCGATGTGGTAAAAGGCGTATCGATACATTTTCTGGAAAACGGTGAATTGAATGAAATAAAAGGTTTGATTGAATTGAATTAACAGTTTTGAGTAATTTATAAACTATAATCCCTTTTGATGATCGCAATTTCTAAAAATGTGAGGATTCGGTTTATATTTTATACATTTTCTAATTCAATACCTTTGGGTTTTTCACTGTCATAAAAAATAAGACATTTGAAGAGATTACAACGGGCTGCGAAAACATCATACTTTAAAAAGGTTGGAGACATGTTTATTTGTAAATAAACTGAGAGAATAAATTAATTATAAATTACCCGTAGCTATAGTGGCATCAATGTTATACTATCAGTGTAGCTCTTTGCATTTTGGGCTGTGTCCAGAGTAATATACATTATTTAACTTACATGAAGTAATGCGCACTTTGGTCAGGAATTCAAGCTAAAAGTCACGTGTCAAGAGATACAATGACACAGCACACAGTGAGTGTACCAGACGAGTCTGCAGATAGTATCACTTACAGTCATCACACACACACACACACACACACACACACACACACACACACACACACACACACACACACACACACACACACACACACACACACACACACACACACACACACACACACACACACACACACACACACACACACACACACACCTTCTTCAGCTGGGCAGTTTCTAAAGAGCAGCTGTTACTGCTTTTAGTACCTTTTCCACGTAGATACTTTTGTTGCTGCTTTTGTTACAGACAACGTGTGATGTGCGTGTTGTAAATTAGATGAAGGATTGAAGACGGCGACTCTGTGTCTGTGTTAGAGAGAGAAGGGGACAGGAGAGCACGTGCCAGGCAGGGCTGAGCTATTAGCAGGCCACTTGAGATGGGTTATGCAACAGCGTTGTGGCTGCTGCAATACCTGCTAGGCCTGCAGTCGCTGTCATGATTTTACACACAAACACCCGCACACTAATTCCCATCCACACGCACAACACACCAACAGAACAGACACTCAGTGTAACACGATCCTACTCTTTCGCTTGGCACCACATCACTCTGTCCTACCCAACCAGATGCACTCATTATGACGGCCAGTGTGTGTGTGTGTGTGTGTGGTCATTGGTTTTCAACTCTTTTACCAACAACCTCCTGAAACGCACACACTTATTCCTACCAACACATCAAGTCAAACTCCGGGCTGCAGCGTTGAGAGGGCAGATGGAGCCGTCTCCTGCAGAGCCCAACATGATCACAGACTCCTATACTTTCTAATTCATCTGTTTTTTCACTACAGCTTCTGTCATTGCACCACTGCTCTGTCTCTCATCCAGAGAGATGTACTGTGTGTGAGCAGATTATTCTCGACTTAATCGATTCAGTATTACACTTCCATAAAGTTGCTGAAATGTTTTTTTTTCCCTTTTGTCACTTTTCTTTTGTGTTACGTCACCTTTTGCACATGGAATAGACAGATTCTGAGGAGCCACCTCTACTTGTTTTGTTGGGACATACATAAAGTTGTCTGACTAACCAGAGACAAAATGTTTTTAAAAACTTTAAAAATCGAAGCAGCAAAGACAGAGATATTCTGCCAACTGGTAGGGCCCCAACCTTTAAGATGGCGTATATATGATTGGCTGTCTATAATTTTAACTTAAAAAATGTTCTGCCTTTAATTGTTCCTTATTTAGACATGCATATTCAAAACTATTGAGAAAAACTCAAACTTTTCATGGGCTTTCAAAATGATTCCACCATTTTATGAGAATCATGAAAGAATAACATAAAACAAACGAGGGCTGCAGTGTGTTTTTTGCTGTGTGTATTTCTGCTCTGCAGCATGTTAGGAGTTGTTAATATAAATCCCTGACTCATCATTACCTCATCAAAGAGCAATACCATGGCCTCGCATCAGAGAGTCGACCTGTTGGAAGACCTGCTGATGCATATTAATTCAATGTCTGTCACCTGTTTATAATGCAAATTGTTCATTATAATGCCACCATTCTTATGCCCATCATGGCCAAATGTTAATCACAAAATGTGCCATTGCGCTCCGAGGCTTCATTTGAATCCATTAACCTAACGGCAACACCTTTAGTTGTCCTTACATCCTTCAACTTCTTGTCTGTGTGTCAGTGCAGCAAGTTGGTGCATTGATGATAATAGAGCTGGACTGGGTTTAATTACTATTTAACCACACTGTGTCCCAGCAGGTTAGGAGCTCAGAATAGTGAAGACTACCTGAGAACAGAGACCCATCTCTCTCCAGCAGTGAGGGGGAAGGAGAATAAATTGTAATGCCTGGCACAGGCCTAGAGGCTCAGTCTCATTTTTCGATCGCTCCTCTGCTGTAGAGTCTCACGCTCCTCTGGCACACTGTGCAAAGTCTGCAAAGTAAGGAAGGCTGCAAAACTTTAAGACTCCAACACTGAGACATCTGTATGCTGTCTGGTACGGCTCGCCAGCAAAATATGAATTAGGGGGTGAAATGAATGTGTTTGTTTGTCCACATGTTCGTGGAAAAATAAACAAAATCTCTGTGGCTTTGGTCATCTAAAAAAAAAAAGTGCATTGCCTTGCTTAGTATACCTTGCAAACAAAATTAAAGCGCTTCACTGTAACTTAAGCTACAGCATTTCTGATGATAGAGCAGCTTGTGTGATGCATAAAACTGCATTGCAAAAGGTACTGAGGGATTATTTCCTGTATGACTATTTCCTGTGTGTGTACAGTATTGTATGTTTGGTCTACTTACCGCAATCATCTGGGCCACGTAGCTCTCAGGGCCGGTGTATTCGGTCGGATCCTTCACCCTCACCAGAACCAGGAAGTAGAGGTAATGCCACATGCTGTGCTCGGATTTGATGTGTTCCTCAAAGGACACGGTCTTGTTGTCAAATTTGTCCCTCTCCAACCCTGCAAGAGATTAGCTTTAGTTAACATTAGTTCTTCTAATTATACTGTTCTTTCATTTCGCTGTCATTTGCATACAGTATTCGGTGAACCACATAGCCATACACACCACAGATGAAACAGGTGGTTTTCAGGATCTCCTCCTTCCTTTGTTTCTCACTTCTCAAGTCAGCGAAGGTGTCAATGATAACACCAAAGATGAGGTTAAGAACGATGATGATAACGATGAAGAAGAACAGAAGGTCGTAAACCACTCGAGCCGCAAACAGAGGCTCCTGGATGGTCCAATTACAGGCAAAATATGGAGAAAATGCATCATTTAACGTTAACCATCACGACAATTGTGAAACAGAAGTTAAAGCAGCACAAATGTAATTATTTATACTTTAAGTCATTGCAAACAGACATTAAGTAATACGAAACTCAGTAATAAGTGAACACAACACCGTCTAACCTCTTTGGAGGGTCTCCTGAGAATGTCTCCCACACCTCCTCCATTACGTAGTCCCTGGTTCAAAACCGTGATTATACACATGAGCAGAGTGTCACACACCCGCTCCGTCCCGTCATCTATAAGCAGACACACATAGATCAAATGGGAAATGCATAAAACAGTAGACAACAAGGTCAAATGTGCAGGATTGGCTTCTATCTACATTTGTGTTACAAAATATACAACACACATTTTTTACAGTAGCTTTGTCTTTTCATCACTCTTCTCATTTGAAGACTAAAGGATCGACTCAATTTATATAAAACTCACAACCCATACATCTAAATTTAACTGAACTGAATTAAAATAAATTGAGCTAAGAGTGTGTGAAAGATTTCAGGAACACTCAAGTTCAGAAAAAAACAATCTGACTTTCATAACTGGCTGAAAATAAAACTCCTTGTCATGGGAACAGCCAATTATGGTGTGACTAAAGATCAAATGGATACCCTAAATTTGTCTCCTCAAATGTGAGAATAAAACAGAAAAAATGTTATTCATGTCTCATCTGTAATGTACATATACCGTAAATAGATGGAAGAGGAAGAGGAGGTGAAGGATGTGGATGAGCTCACGTGTGTGCCCCTATAGTGCAGGTGATCGAAGGAGATGCACGGACACAAAGAGGAGTGTGAGTCACCCGCTCTGCCTCATCAAGTTTCTTTGTATGCACGCACGCCTGTGTGTGTGTGTGTGTGTGTGTGTGTGCGTAACCTTTCAGAGACTGACTAGTGACTACTGACGGAGAGGTAAAATATACACCTCGGTAGAACCACAGAATGTTAAAACTTGTCCACCCAGCAGTTCATAATAGAAAATAAAATGTATTTATTTTAATCAAAACTTACCAGGAACATTTTTAGGTGTTGAAACAGGACAGCTATCTTTCATACACGAGTCAGCAACTCCATTGTTACTCAATAAATCCTCTTTTCCTTTTAAAGAAGAAGAAAAATATAAAAAACAAGGACGAGTAAAAAGGGGAAATTATGTGAGATTGATTAATGATAACAGCACGATAATTTGCAAATGAAAGAAGATGATTAAATTGTGCTCAGACATTAAAACTCCTTCCCGCTAATTCTCATCAGCACCGGTAAAATCAGCAAGAAAAATGTAGTCAGACGTTATGTAAACCGAGGCAGCAGCTGCTGGGTGGGCGGTGAAGGGCTGCTGAAAGAACCTGAACAAATCATTTGCACATCGGTAAAGCCCTGAGCGGAAGAGGAGCTGCGCTTGAGTGTGATAGGCTCAGGCAGACAGGCAGAAGAAGAACTGTTCACCTGGGCCAGAGTGTCTCCAAAAGGGCCTTCGTCCCCGACAGGCTGGAGGACAGAGGGCAGGGCTGGGAGACAGGAGGCAGGAGGCAGAGGAAGGAGAAGAGTGGAGGGGACAGAGGACAGGGGGGCTGAGGCGGGGCACAGGGGCCACAGCCCCGAGGCAGCACAAGTGTGGACAGAGTGCTCCTCAGCTCTGATGGAGCCCCGGTTGTGCCTCAGCAAAGACAGACAGACAGGCGTGAACCCAGCTGGTTACATAACCCACCACTGCTCTGCTGTGTCTGCTGAGCTCTATTCAGCAAAACACAGGATGGCACGGCCACCAGGTTACGCAACAGGTGAAGCAGGTTGTCTTCCTGACTGTCGGAGGTCATTAACACACCTACACTGTCCAGTGTTTCAAAACATGTGCCTGTAAGTATATACAGTATACTGTATATATCATAACATTTTTATGTGGAGCTCGTGTATATACAAATATTGACTCCACATTTTTATCGAGAAAAAGAAATCCAAAGAGTTAAAAAACTCAAAGCAACGGATTCATTCTGAGCCAAAGAATCATTTTGATTATTGTCCTGCGAGTTCAGAAGTTATTGTCAACAATGTTAAAGTGTCTGATATACTGTATGTGGAGCCGCCAACTGACTAATATTTTGTTCCAGATTTGAAACTCATTAACTTCTAGGATGTACAATCTTTAAAGGTTTAGAGCAGAAAAATAATAACACAACGATGTTTGTGAGAGCAACGTAAAAGATTGCAGGTTTAGGACATGTTTTAGGTTAAATTATTTTTATATAATTAAAATATACATGTTTTGTCCAAAAATATCTTAGGCACAATTAATGCAGTATATACAGGCAACAAGGGGGGAAAGATGGGAGATGACATGCAACAGAGGTTCAAACCCGGACTCAAACCAGGGACACTGCAATTACATGTGCAGCGTCTTAGAGCGCTAGGACGCCTTGTGAATAATCAACAGGAGTCTACTTGTGTCCACCTTACGTTGTAGAAACTGTTCGATATGCAGGGTCTCGTCCCTTCACTTTGCATGGCGCAATGAAACAATGCAAGTGTTTTAACAGCTTTAGAAGTTCTGACCTGGTAAAGGAAGGCGGTCCACCTCCATTCGGAAGTCGTCCTTGAGGAAGAGGAAGCCAATGATGGAGAAGAAGTAAACGAGGAAGATGGCCAGAACAGCAGTCAGAATAATAGAGCGGCCATTTCTGGTCACGCTCTTTATCACGTTGAGCAACGTCTCCTCTCGGATCACCAGGTCAAACAACTGTGGAGGGAGAGCAACATCAGTGAGTCATCAGCAAATTGAACAACTGTTCGCACAATCAGGATGTTTATCTCTAAAGTGGTACGTTGATCAACTAGTCGCACTGTCATGGACCTGAAGTGTGTGAGAGATTTCTTACCAAAAAGCTGTAGAAGAACTCGTGCACAAAGAGGCCCAGGACGCAGATGATGGCATAGCCCAAATGGTAGATAAAGAGCATGTCCATAACAACTGCTTTGTAGCCTCGGGTGAACGTCCCCTGGTTGCCCACAAAACTTACAAGAAAGACTAACTTGTTGAACAGCTGAAAGAGAAGAAAACAAGGTTGAGGGATAAAAAAAAAGAAGTCAACAGCTCAGATGTGTGAAGAGGCAAGAAGGGACATGTCCCCCAATAACACTGGCTCAAATCTTCCAATACTTACATTGACAGCACCCAGCGACAACAGAGCAGGAGCGAGGCCCATAGTGTAGATGGCACGTAGAATGAGGGAGACCAGGAAGAACAAGATGCCCAACGGCTTGGGTAAGACGGGAAGCATTGCGGTGAACACAGCCAACGCCACCCACAGCGAGATATTCCAGAAGGGGGACAAGGTGCCTGGACAGAAGAATAAAGCTTAAATCATGGTACCGCACGTCAGTGCTGTGAAACTTTGTGGCATTTCTCGAATAAATTATTCACCTGAGCTAAAAGCGTCACTTAGCACAATCAGAGGCAACACTTTAAAATGACAAACATTAGTCCGTTGGGACCCTCAACTTCATCACTCAAACCAGCTTCTTCAGCTTGCACTGTAAACCCCACAACTGAAGCTCGCCATTCTTTAGGAAACTGCAGTGTCCTCATGAGTTATTGATTAAAGAGGCTTTCAGTATAACAGTTTGAGTGTTTCACGAGTAAAAAAAACAAAAAAAACAACAACAACATTTGATCACACTATGAAGAACAACAAAACTCATATAATATCACTGCTCCATCTCGAGCACAATAGATCTTATTATAATTACGTGAGTGTGGAAGTGACTGGGGTCATTCTTTTATGTGTAAGGAAACATCAGGCTTGACATTGCTTTCCTAACAAAATGCAACACATAAATATATAGATATAAATGTATTGAATTGTTATTTATTTAAATAATGGTATCCAATACCAGATCTGCCCATTATCACAGATACTCTATCCAGCTACTTGAGTCAGTATCAGACCAATATCTGATCAGGCAAATAAGTGAAAACACCTGTGTGGTGTGAACACAACCTCAGGTGACATAGGAGGGACATTTTCAAATGCGAACAGTGAAATAAAGTCTTGATAAACAATACGTCTTCTCACAGTGGATATTTGACTGGTCATAGTTGGAGAAGCAGAGTTACTAATATCATTAACAACGTAACAAGTAAGACCGTGAGCTACCGACACCCTAAACCTGAAGCGATCTCTTAAAAAACAAATAAATAAGGAATTCTCACCTTCATCTCCATCATCACCATAGGGGTAGAATACAGCCACAGCGATGTTGAGCAGACAGGCTAAGTAGAAGGAGATGCTCCCCCAAACAGAGATGTGTCGTGAGAACCAGAACAGAGCCTTATTTCCTGCACAAACAAACCAGGAAGCATAAGCACAGGGACACAAACTCAGCACACAAGCACATAAAGATGCTACAGGCCTTTCAATTTATTCTGGAAACAACAATAACCAGACACTCTGGATGATCATCATGATTCACCATCCTGCAGCCCGCTTCTGCTGCCACCATCATTATTTTGCAAACGCTGTATTCAGAATGTAAAGACTTACTGCGGATCTTCTTCTGCCACCTCATCTCGTTGTAGAGGTTGTCAAACTGCTGGAAGAAGTCGTTAACCTTGCTGCCCTGGTCGTCTCTCTCCGTGGTGGTGAACACACGCACCTTGGACTCTTCCGTGAGGTACTCGCAGATGTTAGGGACCGGAAACACTATCTGCTCCATGGTGCGGTCATGACGCACAATCTGGCAAATATGTCCAGTAAATCCTCATTACGGGTTTATAGTTATACATTTTTTATGGAGAGATAGGAAAAATGTGATGTGCTTGGTATTTAAAGTTTTCGAGATTCAGACGATAAATGGATGAAGTGATGATGAGGTGTACCTCTATCTGAGCTGTGTGATTGGCATAGTAGTGGAGTGCGTCATCCTTCTCATTGTCGGGGTCCACCCCAGGCCCCAAGCTCAACCCCAACCCTGGCCTCAGGCTCTGCTGCAGGACCTTATTGTGTCGGGCCAGCTAGGATCCAAAAACAAAATTACTCAGTCATTGAATGTTTTACGTATATGGCATCGTCAAGACAAGATCTGTGTCAATAACAACGATAACACGATTGTGACACAATGCTTTAAATATGTACAAACCAGAAAACTTAATGGAGTAAAAACAAGAGGTTGCAGCTTGGCATGGCAATTAGAAGACAGAAAATCAAAAAGTCAAATAATGGAGAAATGAATATACTCCCTAAGAGGATAAACTGACAGTGTACATTTGCAGACAAGACAATTATGTAACTTCACCATATCGCCATTCCTCCCAGTTCTACGTATATACTGTGGTTATATTGGTTGCTTAAACCTGCAATAACTGATTTTAAGGCCACTTGGGAGCAGCAGGAAAAAAGTGTGACACTGGGATACCACCACAGTAGTTTACTGTCTGCATTTCCTCAAAGTAACTGTTTATCATTCTCTCTTTTTTATTTACTTACTCAACTACATCATACACTGTTACAATGAATGGCAGCTGCCCTGAGGTGCAAATTCCAGATAATATATTCAAACAGATGTTTGATAAGATAATGTCTAAGTGTGTGTGGATCTCTGTGTGGGGGTGTGTGTGTGTGTGTGTGTGTTTTCACTTTCTGAGATAAAAATAAATAAATAAATAAAAGATAAGAAATATCAATAGTTGAACAGTCAAAAAAACCTTCCCTGTCATGATAAAACTAGTCTGCTGTTTGGACAAAAACAGCCTGTTTGACACTTTGCTCTACAGAGGCCGAAGTGAAAACCAGCTAGACTTGGTCTGCCCTCGCCAGCTGACATAAACTGTAGAGAAAGGCGGACACAAGATCAAAGTACTTTTTCAGGGGCACAACACACCACCCGTCTCATTTCTTTACCGCTGGTACCCTCGACGAGCAAAAGCACATTTGTTTAGTAATACAGTGACTACCGCCTGCTTCAGTTAACACCTAGAGTCTACCTGTCTGCACAAGCAGTGTCACATCCTTTCAGCTCATTTTAGAAACTGGCAGAGGGTTTCATTCAGAGACGAACAGTCCTCCATCATTCAGTGCAGAGGACACACTCAAATAGGAGCATGCATTGTGGACACCCACACACCTCTTAAGTGTGTGCACGGTTCTGAGGGAGACAGACAAAGAGAGAGGAAATGCAATAATGCCATTGGCAGTTTCCTTACCTGGTGGGCCAGGATGTAGATGTTGTGTCCGACGTCTCTGGGCTTTATCTGGTCTCCCACACTGTCCTCGTCCTCCTCGCTCTCCAGACCCTGGGCGTAGGCTTCCTTCATTACATCCACCTGATGCACAAAAGTTATGAACAGTTACTGCTACTTACAGATACTTGCAAACCAGTGTTAGATGGGACCTAGTTATGCAGGCGTGTGGGTTTACATGCTGCCACGCACACACACACACACACACACTCACCAGTTCGGTGGGTCTCATCTTGTAGAGAATCTTCTCTGCGTTCTCGCTGTCGTGGCGACTCTCCATGATAGCCAATAGGAGTTTGGAGGCATTGTTCTATAACACAAAGCCCCACCAATGAGCTTTTACATTTTGATCAACTAGCAACCTACAGAGGCAAGTAATTAAGGAAGTAATGACTTGATGGATGCAATTTTTAGCAGAAGTAAACCATTTGAATGTTGTGATTTTATTGTTGAGTTGTAAGATTGCAAAGTTCAGCAGTCTAACAGCTAGATATAATATAAACATAAGCAATCACACAGAACTCTCTCTAAAGAGTAAGGCTCCATTTATTCTCTAAAACATGCGCTTTTTGCCATATTGCTCTTGTAAACACCGGGGATTTGGTCAAACTACCTCCGGTCATCTTGCTCCCATTCTCTTGCACTATAAAGCAATTACTACTATAAAAGCAAACTATAAGCGTTGCTACAGTAATGGCTTTCAATGCCTGTGCGTCATAGCGAGCAGCCTCTCAGAGCTCTTGGAGTCACCTGCTGCTTACCTTGAGCACCAGCACGAGGTCCAGCCGATGCTTCCCCAGGGGGTTGATGGAGTTGACAATCAGTGCTATAATTATGTCAATGCCATTAGACTCATGCTTGGCTATACAGCTCTGGAAAAATAAGAGGGGTATAGTTAGAGTGAATGCATGTCAGATAAAAACTAAATGCATCAGAAGACGATGGGCCTGTGTTTGACAAACGCACAGAGAGAGAAAACTGAAAACCATATTGTATGTGGGAATACCAGCCAACATATTTGTGTTCAAAAATTAAACTAAACTAATAAATTAAATCTATCATCAACTACAAACTAACCTATCCTCCACCCACCTGGTTTTCATGGCAGGGTCCTTGGGAGTACTCTGTGATGGTTTCCAGGGTTTGGCGAACCAAGTCCACATTACTCTCATTAATGTAAAGGCCCAGCAGCCCGAGGCCTCCAGTGGTGCTTCCACAAATACAGTCCAAGAACTGGAGAGTCTCACACACCAGGTTGTAGTTTGTCTTGTTGGACTGGTTGCGCAGAAAGTTCTGGATTCAGAGCAGAAAAACAGTCAATTTAAGAGCACTTGTACCTCAAGGTTCTTTCTCAAAAAAGGGGGCAGTACCTGCAGCTCTGAATTGTGGTTCTCACAGAGCAGCTGAAGGTAACGTAGGATTGGTTTCATGATGGTGATGGCTTGGCTCATCTGAGTTTCTTCTAAAACCTCTTCTGTCCCAACTATCTCACTGTTCTGGCCGAGGCCTTCGAGGTCGGGATCCAGCTCCTTTCTGAAGGCGCAGAAGGCCTTTGAGGTGACTGAGGAGGCCTCCTTCAGCTGCCCTCGCATGTCCTCCCTCATATGAAGCCCAGAGTCGTTCCCTACAGCACAGTACAGCAAAGATATTTTAAAAAACTTGACTAAGTGTTTAATTATTGGACAGGACAGTAACATTTTAAACAAGATATGTCAAAAACAAGCGACATGCAAAAAGGTTATTCTCAGAAAATGATCAATGGCAGCCTTCTCTATGATATTCTTGACATACTAAAAAGAGAAGTTGGCAACTATTGACTGTGTTTCTGTAGCATGAAAGTACCCGATGTTGATACAATGGCCTTTTGATAGGCTTGTGATGTGGGCCGTCACATGGCCCCTGACATGTGACTGCAGGAACTGGCAACAACAGTCAGCCAGCAGAGCAACAAAGATCATTCTGTATTTATACACCACTATTGTTGAAACTCAAGCTAGAGCTAAACTTGAGGACCACACATACTGTAAAAGCATTAAGGTTTTAAAATGTATATTTGAGCCTATATTTTGGCTTTTCACTCAGTCCAGGCAAGTTACATCCAGTCACTTTTAAATGTGTACTTCTAGGTACATCTAGCATTATTATCCAGGTGGCAACCTTTATATGAACCGCACTTTCAGCTTCATTTTGACACAGTGGTTTGTTGCATGTTCCAGGTGACAAATATGTGTTGGCCACACTCGAGAGTGAAGCCAAGGAGCCGTGGTGTGTTGGTTATAATTCAAAGGTTAAATCATTACTTGACTCTACCTTTCTTCAACCTGATGCTACTGACGTCAGTGTCGTCATCCCTTTTTCTACAGCTGAGCTCAAACATGTTGACGGACACGGTGGCTCGGATCTCTTGCTGGGCCAAACGCATGCGGTCGTAGAAAACTTTGAAGAACCTCTCGGACTTCTTCTGCTTGTACAGTTGGTTATAGAAGGAGTTCTGGGTGGGAAGCAGATAAGTAATCACCATGAATTCTAAATCAGAATTTGTGAGTTTTTAATGTGTTCTGGGTTTTAGCTGATTAATGTGGACGGAAATAAAATGATTTGAGTGTCTGTGTTACTCGCCTGTATCTGTGTGTTTCCGCCCTGGAGAAGGGCGATGCCCAACAGAATGCTCTCCTCAAACACCCGGTCATTCTTGGTGTTGACGATGAGATCAATCACCAGCTCTGATGCCCCAACGTTGTCCAAGAGACACTGGATCTCCACCACACTACTGCCGGGCTTGTCAGAGTCCAGCACGGGAGAACCTCCTGCAGAGATTAAATACGAACATTCAACAAATCTGTGCTCTCAACAGGTATTATTGCACACATTGATCATTTTTTGTTGTTGTAATCTAACCTATTTCAATCTATATCCCACAGCTATTTGGACATATGTTATTCTATTATTTATCTCGCTATATATCTATCTCTCTCTCACTTGATATATATATATAGAGATTTGTCTTTTTATCTTTACATGGTTCTTTAGGAATTGCTTTCGCCAGATTCAAAGTCTGCCAGCATTTGTCAAGCAGCACTTCTCCTAAGAAGCTGTCAAGTTAGCTGCTGTTGTTTCCTCCGCAGTGAGCAGTTACGCAGTGTCTACTGGGTATATTTGGGGTTTCAGTACCTCCGGATGACGGCTTGACAAAGCCGCCAGATGAGCTGTTTCCACTCCCAAGCTCTGACTTGGAGAGAAGCTTTTGATTTCCAAAGTAGCGCGTGAGGAGGATCTTTCTTAACTCGTTTCCCTGTGGAGAGAGAAATCATGATGTTAAATCCCCATCACAGTCTGAGAAGGTACCAGCCTCAAACTAGGAAATTCACATTTTAGTCACATTTTGAAAAAGTAGCATTTTCGTTATCGAAATGAAGAACATGTTAGCGAATGTCTCATCCAAGAGAACATTTATGGTCTGGTGTATTCGCTGGCATGAAATCCACTCAATCATCCAAACAAGAGGGCTGAGCAGATTTCATCTTTCATCTAATAGGAATGATCACCGTCAGCCAATGATGCATTTCTTTCTTGATGGGAGCGATGGCTTCCAGGATGAAGAAATTGAAGCCCGACAACAATAGTGTTGTCCAATAACTCGATTCTAACTAAGCATGTATGAAATATCCTGGCAGTCAAGACAGAACGTACGGTAACACTTTTTAGCCTACGGTTTGTTACAATTTGTGATGAATCTGAAATCTTTATCATGAGATCATATCCTGAAGTTTTGACATCAACTTCTTTTTTTTTGGAAATTGCACTCAGTGATTGGACAAAGAACATAGATGGAAATATAAACTGACAAAATGAATACCAATTGAAAAAATACACAATATCACACACACACACATTGTGGCTTGTGTGTGATGATGTTTCATCTGCATTATGCACATAAAACCAGAACCAGTTTCCTTCTAGCTGCATGTTTATTTAAGGGCCGTCTTTCTTTCGCTCACATACATCTTTGTGCATCTCGTGACATTTGACGCAGATAAGCAGAAATGAGATTAAAGGATTCATGGAGATAATCTCCCCATGGTGGTGGTTGTGTAATTGAAGTGCAAGAGAGTGATTGACAGGTGGATGATGTGCATTGTGCACGTCACCACCTATTTTTATTGTGCAGGAAGCGATGGACGGATGGCACATAAAGTAATGCATGGACACTAAGGGAGATCAACAGTTTCTATGGGAACCTAACAACTCAAAAGGCCTTGTTGTGATGACACCTCACCACCATCATTATTGATCAACAGACAGGAAGGATGGATGAATAGTTGGACAAACGGATCAATTGATCGGTTGAGCAAAAGGATGAATGGAGCCACCTGTGGTTTCCATGGAAACATGTTAGTAGCACAATCAACCCTGATTGATACAGATACAGGCGGTGGACAAAATAACAGAAACACATGAAATTATTAGAGCTTTGCAGTAAATACAGTTTGGATGGAGGTCACACTCAGGTGGTACTGATGTGTTGACCCAAGTGATTCATCGTTTAATCAATTAGTTGTGTATCAAGTAAAGATGCAAAACACTCCTTGCTGCACGTCGCCCACTCTCTCCCCATCTTCAGCTGTATTATAATAAAAGGCTAAAAAGCCTCCAAGACATTATCTTTAAAAAAAACGAAGACAAAAAAAAGAAAAACTTGACTTTTTGTTCCTTTTCTGCGTTTTTATTCTCAATTTAAATCAAATATCTTCAGAAATGGTTTTCTGACATGTTACACAATAAATGATTTATTGATTAATCAGAAAAATGGCTGGTCATTAAGTTTAAAACCCTTTTTTTTTTAATTACATTACATAATTTTGCAGTGTTAGCGACTGACGCACCAAACATTCAGGCACATCTGGCCTCTTTGTCCCTCTGCAAGTTCCCTTATTGTGATTGTCACACCTCTATTAAAGCTGACACATACTGCTCGTTGGTATTCAGCCTAATACGACTCAATTGTGTATCTGCCTTTGTTAGCATTGTTCACAGTAGTTGCTTGTCCATTGCAAACAGTGCGAAACTTGAATGTGGCACAAAGGAGGAAAGGTCTCTGTTTAACACTGAAACTGAATTATCACAGATAAATATTGGTCACTATTGATAGTATATTTTAAACAACACTCCAAACTGCATGATGAGACAATTGAGGCACCGCCATGCTTTTGCCACAAAAGGCTGCCCGGTTACAGTCCAGCTGAGGAGCCTCAAACTAAGTGCACTGAGGAGTGAAGGATTGTGGAGGAGCACGTGCGGCTGATGCTCCCTGTGTCAGTAAACACTCCATCTCATCTGCAGTCAGCAGAGACACTTGTCTGCCTGCACTGTCTGGCTGAGCTGTCTCATAAACACACACACACAGACACTCGCACGCTTCTCGAGCTGAAGGTGAGGTTTCATTGAGCTAGCCTCTCTAACTTCCACACAGTAATGCACCGACACAATCTCAGTGCAACTACAAACTCTAGCACTATGCTCTGCAGGCCAGCGCATACAAATGCACGCTCTTTGACTGATTGCAGATTGGATCATGTTTGACTTGACATTCCCCCTTTTCTGACAAAGGACGTGATGGTTTTGTACCACACTCAAACACCAGTGAAAGAAACACTCCGTGGGAGAAGTTGAAACTAGAGTTGGGGTGACAGGATTTTGCTCTTGTTCGCCTCCCTTCTGGGCAATGCAGTCTGCTGGCTGGGGCTGCAGAGAGAGAGGAGAGGAGAGGAGAGGAGAGGAGAGGGGAGGCAGGATGGTGGAAGAGGAGAGTCAGCCCAGCCTGACTCATCTGCTTGCTGCTGCATTGACGAGAAAAAACTCCAGTCAGGTGATGTAAGAGCCACGAGAGCGAAAGAAAGAGAGATAGAAATAGAGGTAGAAGAACTGACAGAAGTAAGAGGAGGAGGGAGGGGGAAGTGGGGGTGAGGGAGGGGAGGAGGGGAACAAACAAAACCCAGCAAGGAGCAGACAGTCGTGGCGTTTTAAAATGTGCACAGGCACGCCACACTGCGGCTCTGGTGTCCAAGCTGGGATGAGCTGCCGATCCCCACCTCGGGCATCCTCAAACCTCCTCTTCTCCCCTCCCTCCCCCAGCCAGCTCGCAGCTTTGCTGTCTGCAGATCTCTCTCCGACTCCGGAGAGATGCAATGAGAAAAAGACAAAGACAAAGCCTGCCCTATGCTTCTTTAGGGGGTCTAATAACTCTCACAGGCAGCGGAGGGCAGCACCAGCTGTGAACCAAGACAGGCACTGTCAGGAACGGGCGGGGGAGGCTTGAGCTGCTCAGGTCAGACAAGGTTGATTATAGCAGAGACTCAGGACACAGAGGAGGAGAACGTTACCCAAACAATCAGGGGGGGGGGGGAATAGTTTTCTTTTCTCTGTTACTTTTTCTCACAACAGAAACCTGAGAGGACTCTGGGTGTGTGTCTTTTGTAAATAGTGGGGAACACTGATCAAGTACATGTCACACGGTGCAAGAACAGTTTCGCCGAAGGCCATGTGAGGGCCGAGCGGCATCCAACAACTTTACCATCAGCAAGCAACATTTGGTTCCCCCGGAATCTGCAGTGAACACACTTTGTTCAGTATGGAGTTTCAAAAGCTATCGTCTATTGTTGTTGGAGTTAGTGCATGATGCTTAAAATCAGACTGAAACTCTATCTGATGAAGCACAGTATAAATGCATGTGTTGCATGTTATCTAACAAAGACTTCATATGTCTCTAAGGAGTGAGCTCCTCCACAGCTTGGAACTGGAGAGAAAATGAAAAGCTTAAAGTGGGAGCAGCCTGTAATATAATACATATCCATATCAATGTGGCATTGCGAGGCTTTCTCACCAAGGGAGTTATTTCATGAAAAGGACAAAAATCAGGAAATCAAGACACATACACATCCTGCTGTTTTAGCACAGGCACGTTGGGAACATGAAGAGAGAGAGGGTGAGGACACAGGCAGAGCTGTAGCTGCCATTGATGATAGTTAGGTCATGTCATCTGAATTTTTCTTGGAATTTTTTACATTTTTTGCAGTGTTGCTGGAGTTTTTTCTGCAAAAAACGTCAGGAAGATTTCATTGTTTTTAGACCCACCTTTGCATTTTTACTCATTTGACATTTTTCCACCAGAATGTCACACCTGACCTGATTATGGCCATGGTGAGTTATATGCTGCTACTGTTAAATAAAGTGAATTATTCTTAATGCTGGTTTGTGCTAAGCTATGTTAAGCGATGCCGCTCAACTAAGTTAGAGTTAGGCAAACAGAATCATTTCACGTCTCTGCTCTTCCTCTATCCAATTATGTCCCTTTCTGCAGGATATGAAACGTTTCCTGGCGCACAGTCACTACAGGTAGCTCTGCAGCAAAAGGCTCTTGCATAAAACTCTGTCAGAGACACTCGTGCACGGAGACATGCATCATGTGCCGGCATAATTTCAAGCTGCAATTCCGCAGCACACAAAATGTTTTCACCAAGCAAACAAGCACATCAGGAAAAACAAATTAAGCCCACATGTGAGAGCAATTGGGGAGACTGGTTCAGGGAAATACAAGAACAGCAGCGTAAACAACGATCATTGGACTGTTAGATGGCGGGTTCACTATGGAAGTGTCACATGTGACTCACTAACATTGTTAAGTGCTGATCGTGTTGCTTGTTAAGAAGACTGTGATGTTGGAGATAGGTTAGCTGATAAGGTACAAGCGAGGGTTGTTTGTTTCGTATGCCTCACTGGTACTCAGGCATGTATGCAAGGTGGACAAAATAAGAGAAACGCCTTACAATGAAATCGCCCTGCTGTGTTAGCTGGCTTGGATTTTAGCCACGCTGCTGGCAATGCTTTATGGATGGCAATATTGTCCGTTTGTCAAGAGAGACAATACTTTGGTCCAGACTGAAATATAAGAACCAAAAAATGGATTGCCATAACATTTTGTACAGACATTTAATGTTCCCCAGAGTATGAAGGCTTTCACAGTTCCTCGACTCTTCATCAAGCGCCACCAGCAGGTCAAAGTTTTCTCTTATCCTGCGAAATATGTCAACATCTACAAAGGTTTGTACAGATATTCATGGTTCCCAGATGATGTTTCCTAATGATGCCACCACAAGGTCTCCAAAACTGCTTGACGTTTAGCCATCAAATTTGGTAGAGACGTTCACGTCCCCCAAAGGATGAATTGAAATAATATGATCCCTTACCTTTCATCTGGTGCCATTATCAAAATCTTAATTTGCCCAGTACTTTGGTTAATGACCAAATACTTGTTGTACTTGTGTTCAGTGCTAATTAGCAAATAGTGACCGTGGTAAACATTATACCTGCTAAACATTAGCATGTTAGCATTGTCATTCCGGGCACATCAGTATGCTGACATTAGCATTTAGCTCAAGGCACTGCTGTGCCTTTAAGTACATCCTCACACAGCCACTAGTGTGGCTATAGACTCTTTTCATTTGAGGTGTTGAAACATCTCGGTCAATTCTGAGTCTGTAGTTTGTTTTTCCACCAGTTTCTGTGAGCATCCACTCCTGATGACTGGCATATGTTGTCATTATGGGAGACTTTCTTTTTTTTACATTACAGAATTTTCCAGTTTTTGTTAGTGATGCAACGTCAATTCAGTCAATCCCAAATAAATGGTCTAAATAAGTGAGTGAACAGATTATACAGATTTAAAGCTTTAATAGTGATGTCACTATTTTCATAAATGGGTTACCACGGCAACATAAAGGGACTTACAGAGGGACACAAAGGCCAGATAATTGCTAGCTGACATGCCAGTGCATCAGTTACAAACATTTCGAAATCTTGTAATGTGGCAAAAGGCTCAAACTGATGATGATGTACATCAAATGTCAAAAGCAGGAAAACTGTGTTGGCAACGAGGAACAATAGTCACAAGACGACACTGATGAATATTGACTGAAAGACATAATGAAATTACACATTCAATTGGTATTTACTACAGAGCTATATTCTGTTATTTTGTCCACCAGCTATGTGCTTTAACAAAAGCCAGAAGCAATCCGTCCAAACAACAAGTTGCACATCATATCATTCATCCTCTCCATGTCGCCTGTCATGTGCCTCCATGAGCACGAATGACCTAACTCACTTGCAATCATATTCAAATAACGCACTATGAACTGTGTCAAAACACTGTTAACAATGACAACTAATCTCATTCATAGTGGCCCACAGATGCATGAGGGCCTGAAGTCAAAGGACTATCACAATTTTACGGGTGATTTTTACAGGGCGTCTCTTTTCTCCGCGGCTTGTGGAGCTAAAAGGTTTAGGCAGGCAACGTGCTCCTGGTCTGAGGGCATTTCTACACAGGGTACATAGACTCCCCGTGCTCAGTCACGGCCAGACCAGACAGACAAACAACATGTGCTAATCCCTCGTTGTCCTGGAAACCAAAACATAATACTCAACTAACAGACACCTGACCGATGGACCGAGGGAAGTGAGGGCCAGAGGAAGGAAGGAAGGAAGGTAGAAAGGAACAGGCAGTAAAACATTCATGACAAATAGATTTCCAATTTTCTAAATAGATATAATTATTATTATTATTATTATTATTGGCATTAGATAAATATTTATGAAAATGTAAGGCATGCAGGGTCCAGATCTAGATTACTTAACTCCAACTTTTTGACTTGACTCTTGCTGTGTCAGCCTGAATCCAGTCAAAGGTCAAACCATAAGAGTATCCGTGAGCTTATCCAGCCCTCTGCCTGCCTGACCCGCTCCATGCGAATGAACCTAAGCCGTGTTCCACTACTCCCATCAGTACACAGACAACACGGGAAAACCCTGCAGGATGAGCTCACGCAGGGACAGCCAGCGTGGCACTGCATGCCTGCGTGTGTGCGTGCGCGTGTGTATGTGTGTGTGTCTGAGCGAGGCTTTCCGTCTACATGCATCCGTGTGATGTGCTTAGTATCAAGAGGGTGGTAATCTGTAAATCTGCTTTGCCTTGGGCAGGTGGTGCGAAACTTGGCAAGCAAGGCAGAAAGAGAGGGACGGGAAAGAGAAAGGACAGACAGACAGCGTGTAAATGACAGGGATGAGTGTGAACGAGAGGGAGGAGAGTGTGAGAGTGATTTATATTACATAACCAGCTTTTTAAAATCATCTGTGAACAAGAAGACACTTGAATGCAGATACACATGACAGCACACCGTGCATGCATGTGTTCTAAAATCTAAAATAAGAAGAAATAAACTTGTGCCATTGTATTAAAAGGATAAGTCTACTGGTATTCTATATTTTCTTACTGTCAACAATAAGTACGATTATAAGTACTTTGTTAGTGTATCCAAACCCTCATATAACTTATTTATCTGTGCTATGGGCCGTCAATGTTGTCCAAAAAAGAAAACTTAAATTTAAAAAACTGAGTGAACACGAGTACTGCATTTCATTTTGAGTCCACGCGTATTAAGTCAATGTCGTCCACAGCATATCCATTGACATACAAAGTTCTGGTGGCGTTTCTTAAGAATTTTGGGGGGCACTTTGTAAGTTCCTGAATCAAACTGGGGACATTGCAATCATAGTATATCGTGTCTTAGTCACTGGAGCACCATGGCGGCATTTTAATCTATATAACAATTAATTTTCTTGAATCTGATCGCTTTAAATACTCATTAGCGCATTTAACATGTATTAATCCACAGCGGAAAACCGGCCCCAATAAATGCTTATGTGTGACTAACATTTGTGAAATACTACAGTGCCTTTTTTTTTTTTTTTAAGTACTATTACACTATTATGTAGATAGCACTAATGTACTGTGTATTTGTGACCCACTTTTAAAGATTTATGTCTTCAGTGGCAACAAATGTGCTTGCAGCCTAGTAGCACAGACAGGTTAGTGAAGTCAGAAAGTATTGAGACTAATAGTTGCATTATTGTTTTCTCATGGGATTTGACAATTAGACAACTATAGAATAACCACCAGCGTTATTAAGTGACAAATTGCATTGGATGAGATCATATTTCAAATGTAAGTCTACAATGGTCCTTTATGCAGATTTTCTCCCATGTAAATAGTTATGGTACAGTATCATTCTTCAAGTCACCAACCAAAGACATCTTGAGGGCAAGTGGGAGCAAAAACATTTATGGATCTGCCGTTATCGGACAGCCAATAAAGTGCAGTGCAGCAGTAAGAGCCAACACATCTCTATACTGTGACCGCTGTGGCTCTTCCCTGCGCTGCCCGACCAGCTCTCCTGGCATGACCCAGGCAAACAAAGAGCAGAGCCTGGGTGGGACTAGAGGGAAGAGAGATAGAAAATAACTCAGGCGGGCAGACAGAATGCGATGGACTGAGACAAAGCATGGAGGGGGCAAAGGAGGAAGAGAGAGGCAGCAAGCGGACAGAAGAGGGAGAGTAAGGAGGGAGGGAGGGAGGGAGCGAGCGAGCGAGGGAGGGAGGGAGGGAGGGAGAACGTGATGGTCCACGTGACGCTGGCTCAGGCACTGCAGGCTGTTACGTAAGTGCACCCCCTGCCCTGTCTCCTCATGGACTGAGCAGACTCTGCTTCTCTCCAATCCCTCACCCTGCAGCCGCTGCCCACTTTTTTTTCCCTTCCACTCACATGGCTCCTCACATGGCTGGCTGCCTCCCTCCCTCCCTCCATCTCTTTCTCTCACTCTCCTCCACCCACTCACTGCACCCCAGGGGAGCCACCAACCTCTGCTGCCTATGCTGTCACTCTGTCTCTCTCTCTCTCTCTCTCTCTCTCTCTCCCCCTCTGTTTTTGTCTGTCTGCCTCTCCCGCTCTCATTATTTCCATCAATCGTTTTCTCCCTCTCTCTCTCTCTCTCTCTCTCTCTCTCTCTCTCTCTCTCTCTCTCTCTCTCTCTCTCTCTCTCTCTCTCTCTCTCTCTCTCTCTCTCTCTCTCTCTCTCTCTCTCTCTCTCTCTCTCTCTCTCTCTCTCTCTCTCTCTCGTGCAGTGAGGCTGCAGCTCCACGCTCAGGGCTACAGGGATATGACAAAGAGAGGCCACAAATACATGCTTGAGCACACTCACACACACCTACACAAACTGACATTTCACATATCGTTACTGCACTGTCTGGCTGCTCGAATGCGCTGAGCCGCTTTTAAAAAGAGTGATGTTTTTTCTACTTTAAATTCGTTTGTCTCATTCCACAAAACTGTTGAATCATTTGCCTTTTCGAAGAAAAAAAAATAACAACCCCAGCTTGGCTGACTGACACAAGATGCAAACACAAAAAGGGAAAATAAAACTCTGACTCCTCAAGAAGCTGTAAGTGACACTGGCTGCCATATTGAGATGGGTAGTTTTGACAGTATTACTAATGCAATAACAATGAAAGAGAAGGTAAAGGAACATACATGCATTATGTTCCAACAAGTGATGTTGTGGCGCAACAGTAACAGCCTTTAAGACAGCATTGTCAGCCAAATAATAATCATGTTGCATCAAATCCCACATGGTCAGAGGACAGCAACACACACTTTCTCCCAGTTCACTTCAGGACAACGTTTAGTTCAATAAACTGAGTTGTGAGAAATTTCGAACAACAGTGATTTTTTTTTTTGGTTGTTGTCTTCTCACTTTAAAGTCTGGACATGAGCAGCTCATTTTGTGCTGTGTGAGTTGCACAGTGTCACCTGCTGGAACAAACTTTTCTACACCTTCCAAAGGCGATTACATACCGGACTCTTTTGGCCCTCACCCTCCACCCCCTTGGTGCACACAAGCATGCACACACAGCCACCTCCTTCAGTCTCCTCTATCAACTCGTGTCATTCACGTTCCAGGCCTCTGGCCGAGTGGGGGTGCAGCAGCAGGGTATGCTTGCCCCCCCCCCCCCCCCCCCCCCATACTCGCTGCAGTATTGATTTGTTTGTTCAGAGCTTGCCCCCCCTCCTCATACCCTAACTTCCTCCCACCTATTCTCCTGCTCAGTGTGAGTGTGTCCTCAAGTGCCTCCCTGTGTTATGTAACATAGAAAGACCCACAGCATACTGATGAAGGGGAGTCTGGGCTCTGGGCCGACAGACCTGGGAGAAAACAAAGACTACACCGCACTGCTGATGCGGTGGAGCATTGCTGGCACTTGAAGATAGGGCTTAATCCACAGAAAATGTTGAATTTTTTATGCAACAGTGAGATTGTGAGAAACTAATACAATTTTCTTGGGAATTCTGAAGTTTTACTTCTAAAAGTGACAAATAACATAATTAAAACCACGTTTCATGTGACATTCTCCTCATCCAGGGTCAAGTACTCACAGCCTCTTGAAAGCATTCCTTCTTGTCCATCATCTCTCTGAGTGTTTGCAGGATCTTGATACACAGCTTTTCCTCTTTGTCCATAAGCTTCTTGGTGTGTTTGATCAGTCTGACAGAGTGAAAAGATAGATGCTGTATCACTTAAAATGGTGTCCTACTAATGCAGTCACTGGCTCACAAGTCAAATCAAAGAGATATTTTATTGATCACAGGTGAAATCTCCCTTTCTGCTCTCCAGGGAGGCCAGACAGCAGCAGCAGACTCCTGGAGGTTTGATGTGTCAAACTATATATTTTTTAAATATCTAACATGTTAGTTTGAGTAACCCACTGACCACAGCTTGTTCTTTACATGTTTACTATTGCTTATTTTAAAGCTACATCTTGGTCTTTGTAATGTTCCATTTATAATTTCAAATATATTTTTTGTGTAAATATTCTTGACTTTCAACTATACTGCTGAATACATACAGTATAATAGTATCTAATTAGAGTAGGTTTTAGTCAATGCTACTTTTTGACCTGCCAATCTTTAACTTGGCAAGAAAGTCAATATTAGCAATAATTAACAGCTATCGGAAACTTCTGTCAAAAATCCTAATCTAAACCTAAATGTCACCCATGCTGCCGCTCTTCTCTGTAGCTACACAATACTCCCTCCATGCTTTGAAAAATGAGGAATTTGTTCTTTGTTCCTTACACAGGTTGTGTGACTTACTTGGACATGAAAGCTCCACTCTCACAGCGCAACCGAGCAGCCTCCGGAAACAGCAGCTCTGGGCTGTGAAGAACATCCACTAGCACGGAAAACTCAGCCTGAACCTTCGGACTGAACTGCTCCTCCAGAAGGGACACGACCCCCTGTACATCAGAGGCCGACACACATAAAGGCTCAATCAAATGCTCTCCTGTAGAGAATGATTCAGCTAAAAATCTTTTAGAAAAGCCCACACAAACTTCTAAATTGAGAGACTGTATTTCTTTAGCCACACTAGCAGCACGGCTCTAGGGATGGTAGTCCACCACTTTGGTCAACACTGAAATATCTCAACAAATGTTTGCTGGATTGCCATGAAATGTTGTGCACATAGCCTCGGTACCCAGAGGATGTGACCTAATAACTTGACTTTTTCTCTATTGCCAGTATGAGGTTGACAATTTTGGTTAAGTGAAATGTTATTTTTGGATGTATTGCCATACAATTTGGTCATGACATCCATGCCCTTCCTCAAGATGATTGTAATAATCTAATGATCCTGAACTTTACATCTAGCACCACCATGAGGTCAAAATTGAATTTGCCCCAACACATTAGCATTAAGCTCGAAGCTCTGCCGTGCCTTCGTGCAGTGTGGCTGTAGACTAAGAGTCCTGTTTTTAAAAAAAAGTGCACCTGGAGCTTCTCAATGATGTTCTTGTAGTCAGGGCCACCCAGGTTCTCCTTGCGGGGTCGTGTGCGGGCAGATAGCCTCCAGTCCTTGGCCGCTCGCTGCACCATGTAGCTATGGACCTTCAGAGACAAAGTGTTGACCTGACTGTCCAGGTCCACTGGGATGGCTATGGCCCGTGCCTTAGCTGGGGAAGAACACGAAAGATTGGATGTCGGTGTGATTTTGTGTACAAAATCAACAAAATACATACATTTACATTTATTAGTGATTTGCATTTTAATCAATATTTCAATGCCTCTATCTCTATTATTGGTCAAAGACTGGACAACAGAGTAGCAACACTCACCAACGTCAGCCAGCGTTTTGATACAGCTCTCAATATTAGCCTTCTGAGCTGAGTTGATCCAGTTGCAGTTGTAGATCCTGAAAGAAGACTGAAGCAGCTTGATGAAGACAGACTGGTTTGCCTGTTTAATGGTGAGAGAGAGAGAGAGAAAAAGAGAGAGAGCAGGGAATATTGTTTTTTGAAAGTGGCATAAGTGTAGAGAAAGACAGAGATAATCCTGACGGGAACACTTCAATATTGTGTCTGATGGGAGACATTAGTACAGACTCCTGCGTAAAAAACACCTCAAGCTTTTGCTCGACGTATACAAATGTCTGCAATGAAACAAGAAGGTCCCAGGTGATGGTGCAGTAAAAGTGGCAGCCTGCTATCAAATCATTTTACTGTACAGTAGCTAAAAGTTGGCAAAGGATTTGGACATGCCACGAGTGAGCCTCTCTCTCTGCGGGAACATTTCACCTGCTTGTCAGAGGTGAAAAACAGTACCTGCAGGTTAGAGTGGTTGACAGAGAAAGGTGAGCTGAAGAAACCCTTGACAATGGCCATCACCGTCTCTGTCACATACTTCTCCAGGGTCAAATCGGCATGGCTACGGTCTGTGGTAGTGTTGCACACCTTAAATACAAAAAACCAAATAGAGTAAACTTCTGAACAAGCTCCTCCCAACACCACACCGCAGTGCGTGAATGGATTTAGAAAATGAGTAAGCCTCAATGTATCTAGACACAGCATTAGATCAGTCAGAGTCTTACACTGGACATGTCCACCAGGAAGTTGTCAAAGAGCTTCCAGATGTGATTGGAGGTGTAGATCTCCTTCATTTCAACCTCTGTGTCCACGTAGCAGTGATTCACAAAGTTCACATAAGCAGTTTTGACCTGGGGGATAAAGAAAGAGGACGCCTGGTTACTTTAAGATAAAAGACAGATGAAATTACACTAAACAATGTACCCAAGGATGCAAAAAAATAACTTGACAAAATGTGTATTTGTATCTAAACTATAAACTTGTCCAGCCTTACCTCTGGTATACAGTGGACATCAGTGACAACTTTGACAATGTCGTCGAGCGGTAGCAGAGAGTTGCATTTCAGCTCAGTGTAGACGTTCTTGCCCTCGGTGCAGGCAGCCAGTAGCTCCACAAGCATGTTGTGGTAGGCCAGAGCTCCGTCTTCATCTGTCCGCTCTCGCTCGGAGCCCATCATCTGCAGCAACACTGAGAACGAGGAGCGGTCGTTGTAGAACACCAGCACGTCTTCGCCCCCGTTCACCAGCTGGACACACAAACAGAGACCCAAAGAAAAGTTTACAGTTAATACTCACTGATTGATAAAACGTACAAACGTGTTCACTTGAAAACATTTTTATCTCACCTCTGTCATGACTTTGTCCTGACATTTCTTCACATACTTCCCATCTGCTTTCACAATGGTTTGCAGGAACTTGAGGTACTGAACGTGTCGTCCGTGTGTTTCAATGCAGTGGACAAAATGATGGACCACACGGTCGCTGATGTCATTGCACAGCTGGTAGTTCATAAAGATGTGCCGCATTGTCTCAGCTTCAAGCAACTGGTTAAATATAGGAGATTTGATTCAGTCTTTTAGAGGAAGATCATCTTCATAACAGTGTATTGAATTTGTATAACAGGAAAAGAAACAAAGACAACTGTTCTTGCTAATACAGAATTAGTACATTTCACTTTCCTGCTGTCAGGCTGCTGTTGTTTTTCTTTTTCATGATAGATTAATTCTGAGGATGCTACTGCATGCTCTACCAGAAAGGAAGACCTCGCTAAAAAGTAAGGCATGACAACAAGGGAAATGTACAGCAAGGTGAATATACCCCTGGAGTGAGGAAGAGGTTCAGGTGTTTATGGAGCAGAACTTGGTTCTGATGGTTTCCTCTGCAGAAATTCTGCAGAAACGTATGTGCCAGGGTCATGATTTCATTCATCTTCTCATCACTCTGTGCAAAGGCAGAACCAAGCAAATAAATGGAAAGATTATAAGACAGAATTGAAGAAAGCGTGACATCAAGAAACAATGATGTGCAAAGATTTCAGAGACAACATCAAGTACAACGAGTCATTCATTTTGGCTGTTACTCACATTCTCAAAGGGGATCTGCAGCAGGTCCAGCACCACTGTATGGGCCCCCATGTTCTTCAGCAGCCTCTGCTGCTGCACACGACTCTTCTTACCGGGATAACATAGCTTACTGAGTCTCAGTACGATCTAAATATCAGACACACGCATGTATTACAGACGCACGGCAGAACAAAAAGAGATGAATAACCTGGAAATCAAGGCATGGAACTCACCTCTTTGACGATGTTGTAGTTGTTTTCTTTGTTGTTGTCAATTTGAGGTTTATTATCTCCATCCTGTACTGGGCTCAGGACAACCTCCTGACAAGACACATGCATGAAGAAAAGCTTTCAGTAAATACATTCAAGTAATAGTTCTGATTTCATTCATTTCAATTTACGATTATGTTAAATAGTTAAATTGTTGTTGGTTTATGCAACAGTTAAGGAAAGCTCCACAATTCTTTTGTGTTTACTTCAAAAGGTGTATCTTTGGCTGCAACAACCGTCACATCCTGTCTCTAATTACCAGTGGTGGGAAAAGTCCCTGCACAGATCATTATCATCGCTGCAGTATCATGACAATAATGACGTAAAAACACACACTACATGTTACAGGCCTGACTAATAACAAAGTGATTTACAGCAGATTCCGTATTCCTTAGTACTTAGCCAACAAAACAGCTTTCCATCAGCTTTGATGAACAACAACAACAAACAAAGAAGCCATTTACAGTGCAGCAGAATGACTGATGGGATGTTTAAGATAAATATAGGAACTTCCTGTGGAGGAATAAATGTCACACTAAAATCTGAAATGTGATTTTTTGCTTTTAGATGCGAGATAGCATTAATGGATGGTACAGCACCTCGAGGTTCTGTTCTTTGACCTGCCTGACCCCCAGGTCTTCACTGCTGTAGACTCCACTTTTCTCCACCCACAGCTCGGACTTCTCAACTGTCAGACGCAGCTGGTCCAGGTCTTTCTTGATCTGCTTGTAGTTATCTACATCCTGCTCTGACACTAATAGCTGGACCTGGAAAACACACAGACACACACAAACACACTTGATGAGAAATTAACCAGACAAAGATATTAAAAGAACAAATGTGTGTGAGAGCATATCTCTGCTAAAAAGTCTCCAGTGCGCCACTTTGGAAAGTCTGCGTATTGTTAAAATGCGAGCTAGATTCCAGCTGAGGAAGCTCTTAGTGAGACAGTTTAACTGCTGTGTTGCTACCTGTTTGAAGGCCTGCAGGACCTCTGCTCTCTGGCTGAAGTGTTTGAAGATGAGCTGCAGCGAGCCAGACACCAGTGGGGGGTAATCTTGCATGATGAGATGGATCAGAACCCTCAAAAACGTCCTGCCCCCCTCATCGTCCAGCTCCACTGCACTTAATTCTGAGCTGAAATCACAACAAAGCTTTTAAAGCAGATGCATCATTGCCAAAGAGACTAAGGAACAAGGTCTTTCAAAAACAATCAACTTATATCTTTAATTCATTTCTCTTGTGTGAATCGTTGGTTGTATTAAAGCACAGCTTCACCTACCTCCCTGCAAACATGCTCTCTGCTTTGGTTGCAATCTCATCGATGTCCGGTTCAGAAGCTGGAGACAAAAGAAATTGAACAACAGGACAGTAAACACCTCATTTAGAATGTAAAAAGAAGATTTTAGTACTTGGATAAGGAGAGAAAATAAAGTCGCACGTGTCATTGGGATCAATTCAGTCACAGAGGCAGAGCTGTCAATTACGGCCTTGTCCCCAAACTCTTTCTTGTAGATGGACAACAAGTATGTGATCCTATAATCCAACCTCACACTCAGGATGAACTAACGGGAAAAGGAAAAATAGAATTAAACACTGAAATACATTCTTTTAGTTTTTTAATAATGCCAAATTTCAACAGCAATAACTTAAAGTACATGCAGCGGGTGGCGCTTACTTGCAGGATCTCGATGATCTTCAGCTTGGTGTCCATCACCATGACATCCTCATTGTCTGGCAGGAAGTGTCCTCTCCCATAGCGCAGGGATGGAGAGGTGTCAGGGAGGCTGTGCGGCACACCTCGACTCATCATTATCTGAGTCATCATTTCCCCAACTCCGTGGATTGTACGCAGGACATTGTTGCCTAAAGGAAACATTCATCTTCACACATTTTGCATTGTGTGTGTGTGTGTGTGTGTATGTGTGTAAAGTCTATCGTTTACATCCATTTATATAGTTGACATATTTCAGCTCAAGCCTGTAAAACTTTGACTGTGTATATCATAAAGCTAAAACAAGTGCCCTGAGGACGTCAAGTGGATGGCCCAGAACAAAAACAAATCTGCAGTTATTGTTTCCAGTCCATTAACCCTTACCACGCTCTTTATTTACCACTCTGTCCACTTATATTAAAAGTTTTTCACTTCGACGCGCAGATTTTTTCCTACTTTTTCTGATCTGCAGAAGTCTTAGACCTCAAATCTAAAGGTCTCTATTTCTGTAACTTCATATTGCTGTTCCACTGACACCCAGGCCTCTTTATCAGGTCCAAGAAAACAACAAGTTAAACACTAAACCCGAATGCTTTCATGCGTAGTCTTGCTGCTGCATACATTTGTTAACTGCTGCATCCATATTTCCCAGCTAGAAACATGAGGACATTGGTCATCATTTTAAATTGCGCCATATGTTTCACCCAAATTATGGAAACTGCCTCCTCCCCCTTCAATCATCTTAGTCCCTTAACTAAATTCAGTTTTACTCATTATCTTGAAACTTTCTCTCTATTGTTGAAAGCGCAACGTAAAAAAGTAAACTTTAGTTGACCAACTCAATGAAACAATACCCTTATGCTGCGTAACTGCACTGACCAGTCTCTGGGCTCCTGTCGAGCTTGTTCATGAAGGTCAGCGGGTGCTGGACAATATCCAGGATGGCCAGCAGAGTGCGTGTGAGACGCAGCAGCTCACTAAAGCTATAGAAACCAAAGTAAACCAGGTTGCGAGCCAGATTCACCACCTGGAAGACAGAGGTCAATCATCATAAGGATAAAAAAAAAAAAAATAAGCTCTTACAGTGGCACACAAAAACACATGCATGAAGTACAATTTCAGACTGAAATAGCTTACTGTATGTGTATATTTTACCTCTAGCGTGAGTTCATTCTTGTCTTTATCTCCAAATGGAAAAGGCTGGCTGACCACATCTTTAAGATATTCTTCAACAAAATCCATGGTGTGAGCAAACTTTTTCTTCATCTCTTCTCTTGACGTGTCAGTGGAATCATACTCAAACCTGTGGGAAAGCACATTCACAATCTGCATGTGGCGACTTGCTCAATACACCTGTACATAACGCACATAATCTCGCAGATGGAAACTCACTCATGGATGGTGATCTTGGAGGGGATCTCGGTCCAGAGGCGGGCATACCGTACAGGCACCACGGCCTCCTGTGGGTCACGGTCCACATGCATATGCAGCATGAGACGGCAGAAGGAGGCTCTGAGGTTGTAGGGCAGGCAGTCGTCAAACATGCAGCGCAGGATCAGATCCACAGGAAGCTGACAGGTGATCTGGTTGATGGCTAGGTACTGGCGGTCCAGACACATCTTAGCAAAGAGGTTCAACTGGTACCTACAGAGGAGGCAAGGGACATGTTTTTGTTTCTGCAGACTTGACATGGGGAAGATGCTTGCTTGTTGCAGCTATTTTTGTGTTACTGAAATAAGGTGCAGCACATGGGGGGGGAACTAAAACCAACAATGCCATCGTCACCTGTAATAGGTGATAATGTCTACATCCATCTTGTGGTTGCCCTTGGCATCCTGGGCCAGGTGGCGAATGGATTTGCCGTGAGGCTCCTTGTGGCTGTCGATCCAGTAGAGCCAAACCTCCGCCTCCTCCTCCACCTCCTCCTGCAGCAAGGAGGACTCCAGGGTGATCTCTGTGTTAGGGATTAGTCTGGGGGGGAGGGAATGTGACAAATAGCAGTTACTGGGAAAATTGCACACATTAAATTCTGACGTAGAGCTGCGGCTGCTGAAAATATCTATTTCACAAGGAGGAAGCAGTACGTGCTTTAGAGCGTACTGAATGTGCGTGTTTGTACATGTTTAAAAATGAAGGAGTGAAATATGACAGGATCAACGTGGATGTTTCAAATATAGATACCACAGGGTGTGACTCACTTGGTCTGGATGAGGATATCTGCGTTGGTGGGGTTCAGCATAAATTTACAGATAAGCTCCTGTGTGACGGGGATTGCAGTCTTGTTGGACACGCAGAGATCAGACAGATAATCCAGGAACCTAGAAGAGTGGAGCAGACATGAATCACCATGTTTAACACATTTTTTACACACAACGTTTCAGCAAAGGAACACATGAACGGAAGTTTGTGTGTGTTCCTGGCTGTACATAACATATTTTTCTTCCCCCTTTTTCCACGTAAAAATTCTTCTGTTGCTTTATATGACAGATATGACTGTTACGGTACATACTCCGTTGTATTTAACATATAAAGCAGAGGGACACAATAACTGTAACACCTTTTAATATACCAATTAGCCACTCACCACAAAATATGGCGTCAAAGTGACCATATGGTAAATGTTAGAAATTCATTTCTGATAAAAACGGAATTGGGAATTTCACAAAAGTAGGGTTACGCAAGTAAGATTCACATATTGTATTTGATTGAATTATTCTGCATTATACTGCGTTAAAGTTCAGTCCCTGTGTTACAAAATTAACCATTTGCAACAAAAGTCTAAAGTCTGACTACAAATTTCCATGCACATGTCAGATTTTGTCCTATATTCAATGTGAAATTGTTCCCCTGGGTCATCTACTCTTCTGGCAGGTGTACATGTCTGACCTGGGCTCTCTGTTGCGCCTCAGCAGGCTGACGAAGGTCTCAATCTCTCTGGCTGTGATGTGTTTTTCCAGCAGCTTGCGGTTGTTGTGCAGCAGGGCAGTGATTGTGTCCTCAGCCAGGATCTCATAGCCAATCTGAGACTGCATGATAGAGAACTTTTTGGCTATATATTCCTATGTGGCACAAAAGACATATGGTCATAACCACAAACCATAAGACACCGAGCAGCACAAAATGATCTATATATGATTAATCAAGGGCGGCAATTGACGAGTTACATTTACTAAAGCCCAAGTGAGGTTATGAATACATTTGAGTACTCAATATTAGACTGTAAAAGAAGCAAACATGCCTGGTTCTTGCGATAGTCCTGTTGAGAGTGGCGTAGCACCCTGTAGCAGAGTCTCAACATGTACTTGAAGTGAGCATAGCGCTGGTCTCCCAAATCCTCCAACTTTAGCAACGGACCATCACCCTGATCTGTGAATGGAGCCTTCAGGATGCCAAAGATCTGGAGCAACAGAAACCCACAAACAATATAAAGAACCAACCGAGCATCTACGAACTATAGCAGGGAGATACTTTGATGGAGACACTTCTTGAGGCCAATCTGTGGTTACTGTAAAATATCACACCAATGGAAATACGACACAATTTAAGATTTGCACTGGGCCTCCCTGTCAGTCCTGGACCCTTGTGTTAAAGTTCTGATCGCTCTGCATTCTACAAGGACAGAAGTGTGTGTGTGTGTGTGTGTGTATGTGTGTACTCGTGCTGACCTGTGCAAGGATGTTCTGTTCCCTCATGAGTTTCTGCCTCTCTCGGTTGGGCGTAGAGGTGACCACAGACAAAACATCCTGGCCATTGTTTGGTACCACACATACAAAGAAAACAAGGTCCTCCAGGAGCTTAGTCACAAACCTGGAAAAAAAAAATATATATGAAGGCAAAAAATAACATAAAATCATAAAACATGCACACCACCTTGTGTCACCTATGTTGTCATGCTCAAGCATCTGTACCTCCTCTCATTCTGAGCGATGTTTCCGTACTGAAGCTTCCTCACAGTGGACTCCAGGACCTTGCTGGCATCATTGGCAAAGTCCAAGTCTCTGACCTCCGACAGGGGAACAGAGACGATGGCGAAAGCTTCTTTGTCCTCTTTAGTCGGACAGGTGCCAATCTATTATGACAGCCAACATAAAAGTATAAATAATGCATCCATATTTGTCTTACTCTTTTGTGTGTGTCTGTGTGTGTATAGACCTTGAGCATCACCGGACGCTCCTCCTCAGCATCGATGGGGACGTTGGTGCTTTTCACCCAAGTGTTGGTGCACAGGTGCCTAAGTCTCACATAAGAGTTTCTAAGGAAGAATAGGACAAGGCAATTACATCTCATATGATCTTTAGTGTATTGTACGCTTGCTGCTGCTGAGAACTAAATAGCATCCAGCTTGGTAAATCATTTAGCTGCTAGCATAGCTAAAGTGATGGCAATTCGGCCTGTTGTGTAATTGTTAAGTAGCAAGTATTACCAATAAAAGTAGATAGTTTGGAGTCAAAATTAGATATTATCTTACACTTAAGGCAGATTTACTTACAAAAACTGCTCTGCGCTGTGAACTATAGTGAAAAAAGCCCACTGTGGATGCAACTAAAGCAGATGTAACTTGTTGTGGTTACTGTTTCCCCCATGTGAGTGACTGACCTGGGCACGAGACAGTCGGCACGCTGGAGAGTGGTGGCATCCAGCTCAAACAGAGAGGCTATGTCATTCCCATGGGAAACAGAAACCAGGGTGAAAGTAATCTTCTCTGCTGCTTGATGCTTCCTCTTGGAGAACAAAATATCCGTCTCATTCTGCAGCATGACACACACACACACATGTACATGAGGATACACACAACCACGCACACACACAGAATGAACGTCTGCAGTCTAAAAGCTCATATGGCACATAGTTAAGTTGTTTATCAATATTAACACATGGATTGTCTACTGTCTCAACCATCTTTAAATATACAGTAGACAACAACAGTCCATATTCAAGTCTATGAAAGAAAGATGCATGCCGAGGCTGTTCACACGAGTGTGTCAACACTGTTGCACGTGGATGAATGTTACTTTAAGCAGATACGGGCTGCAACTAATCATTAGCAACTTTTTTGATTATTGATCATTATTATTATTATTGATATTATCAATGATCATATTTGGTTGGATGAAAGAAGAAATGATGTCACATTGGGCATGGGGAAACGTTGACCATTTTATAGACAAAATGATAGATCAGAGAAATAATCTGCAGAATAATAGATAATGATAGTAATTCAGAATAAATCAGTTTTTTAATAATAATAATACGCCAATAATATAAAAGGCAAATTCTCACATTGTTATAGCTGCTACCAGAAAACAATATGGTATATTACTTTAAATGACATGATGATAACTTCAATATCAATTATTTTTCTGTCCACTAATTAATGAATTGATTAATTGTTTATCGCTAAACGCACAGCAGGACCTCCTCTTACCTTCATGTATACAATGTATATTTAGCTATATTCCAAAAATTCTGCCTCATTTCAGTGAACTTGTTTGGAGAATATAACTATGGCTATGAGAAGCCGAGCATATACATGTTTTGTATCAAGTTGCCATATCTGTTAACACTCACGTAAGCACTGATAAATGAGCCCAACAGTTGATAAAATCTATAATTGAGGATGGACGGATGTGAGCCAAACCATACTGTCACAGCTTCTTGCACTAATGAGGTATCAAATTACACAGAGATGTAGCCAGAGAGCCATGACTTCTCCGTGTGGCGTGTTAGACACTGCGGTACGTAGGCTGGTAGAGTATGCGCGGTGCAGATGCAGCACATAAAATGCGAGGGTTAATTTCTCCCACTGTTCTCTGCATGTCAATGGGAAGCTCCCCAGAGCTGCCTCCACGCCTCAGCTTCTCAATCCTCCCACTCCTCTCCCCTCCGCTCTCCCCCAACCCCCCCCCAACCCCCTCCCTCTTCTGGTGACTCACCCTACCAGCTTAGCACAGGCGAGTGGAGCAGAGCAGACAGCACGTCTGCCTCCCCTCCATCCCCTCTCGCAGGGCACCCCCACACCCAGACGTTATGTAAGGAGCCCCCTGTGTGTCTGAAACTCAGCATGTGCATGAGAAAGTGTGTGAGGCTGAGAGAGTTGGTGTGCGTGCTCCTTGCACTACCAGAATACAAATGTGCAAGGTAGCCAAGAGCTGAAAGAAATGTCTAGATATAGATTCAGAGTATGTATGCGACTGCTAGAGAACTGCCGGTATTGAATAACCAAAGGATGAGGAGACAGAGACGGGTCTGAAGACAATGTTTAGCTGCCGAGATAATTGTCGTTTCCACTAAAAACACTTTTATAATCTTCTTTCTCGTTCACCAGCTCGTTCTCTCTTTCAGTCAATCCGACTCATCTATGGTGCAAAATGATATTTGCATTGCTGCTGTCTTGAATTATAAATATCAACTTAGTAGACACAATAATCTTAAAAATCAGTTAGTAGCGTGTGACTTTGCAGCTAAATGTGCTTGTTTGACTGACTCACCTCTCCTTTGGGCTCCACCGTGTTGTCTTTGAATTCAGGGTTCACCTGCAGAGAAACTGCGGGGTCACTCAGTGACCTCAAACATAGGAAGCTCTGATGATCATCCTGTCATTATCATCCCCATCACTCCAAACTATTCAACAGCAGATGGGTGATGGACGCCATATCAGTGGGAACACTGCCACCTACAGCACAACCACCTAAAATCCCCTTCAACTGTGCTTATTCAGAAACTGGAAAGTAGATCCTCTCAGTTTGAACAAAGAAAAGTGGCACAGAAAAAAAGACCTAAACTGAATAGAACGGCTCCATTGTCACAGACACCCAAACCAGCTATTAGAGTTTGTATCGGCACGATATCGGTGCATCCCTAAATTACATGAGCAGCTACAAAATGATATGGATTAAAAAGAGTACAACTCACCTCTGCTGCGAGGTAATTACCAGTCGCCAGGTGTTTGAAGCGGAAGAGACTGTTCCACTGGCCAGCTCCACCTCTACAGGGGTCATAGTGCACAACCTGGCATGGAAACACAAAAATAAGGACACCTAGTAGCATCAGTTTTTGTCCAAGTATGTGTTTTAGTGTCAGTCTGTGCTCGCCTCCAACTGGTTTGATACAGTGCAGAGGGACATTTCAAACATTGTTCACGGTTTCTTAGTAACACGGCTCATTTAGTTTCTGGTTTTGTTTCGCAGACAGAACGGTTCCTTTTAGGATAGGATTGGTTTAACAGCAGTCAGAGGATGAGCTCTTCTATTTAGAGTGGTTATTCAAAGTGACAATAATTCACAAACCAAATGCGTTCTAGTTTAGACTATCACTGCGGTGTCAGAATGAGAGTCTATGTGTCAAGTACAACAGGAATTTTTGTGTTAGTCATACGGGTGCAACAACATGCCATCAACTGATATGGTAACATAAATACATTCTGGTACGAACAGCAGAGGGACAACAGGAACCTCCACTCAGTGCGAGCTGATAAAGAGGAACATACAGAAAGTGGATAACAAAGAACTAAAGGTTAAAGTGGCAGACAGAGTGTATTATCAAACAGGGAATTATGGCCTAAATGTGTGACAAATGCTCCGTAATGATGACAAAAGTGTAAATTTAGGAACATAAAAAATACATAATTTGCTTATTTATGTGTATTTAAACTAGGTTGGGCAAAGTTTATGATTCAATTGGCTTTAGAAGGGTCTTCATTTTGTTTATGTATGGCTGGTTGTTAATCAGGGGACAAAAAATATATTTCAATTTGTCCATAAACTGCACTCAGACAAATGTCACCAGAGCAGTATAAATGAACTAAATTCTTTTTTTTAAAACAATGATTCTCTTCTAATTAGCATCAATGATGTTCTCAGAATTAAAAGCGCAATGCTGTCATTTCCTGTGTGTGCTTTACTTCGATCTCCCAGAGAGCCTTGGAGCTGGTGGCGGAGGTGGCAGACTGCCGCAGTGTGGTCCTGAGAAAGACGTGCTGCTGCTTCTTGTACTCGTCACAGGTCAGGAACTTCTCCTGCTCAGCGTGAAACAGCCTCACCACGTCACCCTGCACACGAGCAAAACATGACACTGCTGCAAGATGCGGTTTGCTCTGAAGACACGCAAACGACGTGCCGTTGCGCTAAAAGATGCACGGGGGGGAACCCAGAAGCGATGAAACAACATACCCCCTTCAGCACATCTTCCCTGTAGTCGCTAAACTTCATGAACAGGGTGACCTTCCAGCTTGTGTTACAGTTAACAGCATTAACCTGCAGCATGAAGCAGAGAGTAAGAGGCAAACACATCATGAAGTTTAGATGATTATCATACAAAAGTCACATGAGGTCTATTGAAATCGTTGCAACACCATCCTTTTTAAAAAAAAATGTATCAACCACAGATAAAAGACCAGGACAATAAAGCATTACATTAAAAACTCCTCAATAAACTAAAGCGAACAGAAAAACTACAGGTTGCTCGTTTTTCTCTCTTTATTTGACTACAACTTTGTTTTTCAGCACAGACAGAAACAATATAGATGAACTAGTCCCACCTCTTTGCAGCCGGGGTTGTCTAGCAGCTCGATGTTACTGGCATGAAGAGGCTGCCCTGCATTCACTGGCATCAGCACCACCTTGTCTCCAACCACCACCTTGAACCCAATTGCAGACAGTCATATGCCAACGCAGGTGAAGACGCAGGTTGGAAAACTTCCACAAGTGTTCAAATGGATGAAACAGGAACTAAGACTGTGTCCATGCAAACATCCCCTTATTAAAAAAAAAAAAAAAAGAGGTGCTATGTGCAACAGCAACAGGCTGAGCTTCACATGAGAGAGTGATTGATGTGGCAAACAAGTTTATTCATACCATGGTGAGCAAACATGAATGCAGCATACATAGATATAGTGACTGAAAGTACACTGCCTATCATCGTATCGTTGCTTGCATAATACATGCTCTCTAACCCAACAATAGACGCACAGTATCTCATGTTAACCAGCCACACACAAGCACACTGTGGTTTCACAAATGTGTCGCTCATCACACTTGTGGCAATGCTGTATTCAAAAACATTTTGAATATACATGAAACAGCATCAGTGACAAAAAGTAGATAGAAAGTAAGGACCGACTGGATGCTTTTAAAGCTCAACCTAAAAGCCTAACATGCAATGGGAAGGCCGGTGGATCCATGCTTTTTACATGAGATTCTGTGTCTGACCTAATAATGCACAAACACCATGCACAATCAAGAGCAATACCTTTAACCATAGGATGCTAAAGCCAAAGGGGGAAGGACAAAATCAGAAATGTTACTGGGACAGGACGAACAATGAACTGACAGTGTATAGGATGAAAAAGTCGGGCACCTGCTGTACTTGTAACAGAGAGGAATGTCAAACTGAACTTTACGTCTAAAGAAATGTGTGTGGCGCCAAGTGGAGGGAGACCTACATTATCTCCTTCGCTGCGGAGCTTCCAGAAAGGCTGAATGTAGAACCAGGAGCCTTCGTTCCCGGCCGGGTCCAAAGAAACCCGCATGGCATTCTTCTCAAGCAAAGCGGGAAGACGCTTGTTCACCGTCAGGTACTTATTGCTCTTAATGTGCAGGAGCTAAGAAAGAAGATTCAGAGTGTTTAAAAGCTGCAAGAGCAGATTCAGATACTGAAGTTTGGTTCAGTAAAAATACTTATACCAAACTGTGAAAATACCCCAATAAGACTAAAGTCCTGCATTGAAGATGTAACTTTAAGAAAAGGAAAACGCAAACATCTGGAAAACGTACAAAGTTTAAAAAGTACTCAATGCAGTAAAATGGTCCTTGTGACTGTTACACTACTGTATATTATTATTGTTTATTAGATTATTATTACTCATGCAATAATTAGTATTTACATAGGACTGCAACTAATGATTATTTTCCTTTTGGATTCATCTCTTGATTATTTCTTCAATTAATCGATTGCTTCTTTGGTTTGTAAAGAAATCTAAAACATTCCATCACAATTAAGCCAAAAGTGACACCTTCACAATGCATGTTTTGTCCAACCTAAAAAAAGTATTAAAAATAAATTGAATGAATTTTAGTAGAGTATAAATTATAAAGGGGCATTAAAAGTAAATACCTAAGTTTAGTGTGTCACAGTAGTATTTAAGCACAGGACTTGAGTTGTTGTACCTTGTTATTTCCCACCACTGTACAAGAGTAAGAGAAGAAAAAGCAGAGGTAGGTTCTGCCTCAAGGTAACTTCTTGTTTGATTTAAAAGAGCTGGTTCACTATTTTATTCAATGTGGCCTCATTTTGAAGATGTGTGTGTATTACCCCAAAACACGTTACCCGATTCCATTTAAAAAACAAGCGCTAAATTATGTTTTAAGTCAACACTAAGAAACTACTTATTGAAAAAGGCCTGCTTACTGAAGGAACAACGGAGACTGCTTTGACTGCTATGCTTTTGCATTCCTCCATTCAACCCCTAAAAACAAGAGTTTCGCCATCAGTGAAACCCAAAACTACCATTACTATTACTACATTACCAACTACTATTGTTCAAAAGGGCCAGAGCTATCAGGTGGCAGCAACACAACCTCGGTAAACACAACAAAAAAAAACAAGCCTCTGGATTTAAGACAAACTGACACCGCAGGTGTTTGCTGAAGAGATGGGCTGTACCTGGATGACATTACTGTATTTCACAACTTCTCCAAGGAGCTTCTTGTTCTCTGACTCGTTCTGCTTCTGCTCCAGTTCTGCTGCATGCTGAGTAATGAGACAGAGATTTAATAAAGCTTTGGGGCTCAAATGAATGTGGCGATCTAGATGTAGATTGTGACATTAAAAAAGCTCTACCTGTAACTTCTTAAACAGGTCTCCCTGAGTGTTGTTGTGTCCTTGTTTTCCTTGTTTTGCCTTCCAGAATTGTTTCTGGGCCGAGTATCTGTTCATGGGACACACCTTGAAGAGGCAATCTGGAGAGGAGGAGAGGCATTCAGGAACACAACACAAGTCAAGTGCCACACAAGAGCCTTAATGTGGTGAAACAGCATTTTTGAGGTAAATGGTTATTTACCCACCAGTGGCCTGTGGAGTCACTTAAACACATAAAAGCTTCTCTAAAACCACAATGTTGTGTGAAACAACATTGAGCGCAAAGGGCCCAATCAGCCTTGACACTGTGTGTGTGTGTGAGTGTGTGTGTGGATGTAACCTCGAACCAGTGTGACTAGTATATTCCTACACACCTCTGAACTTTTTGGGTGGGTTGGCCAGGTTTCCAGCATCAGGCTGGACCACACACCTGTCATCGACAAGCCTGCAGAGAAGAGGACAAAATGATAAGAATTCAATCTGAATTATTTCCTCATATTTTAACCTTTTTTTCAATGAATCACTCGCCATAAAAACAAAGATGTACATGACACAATGTCGTCCAATTGTGGGATCACAGTCTAATGCATAGACACAAAGCTGAGTCTCAGTTCACTGGCCACCTGCAGGTTGAAACGCTCAGCTGGCAACACAAGAAAGAGTGACGGACCTGTTTACCATCATCTCTGGATAGCTTTCCCAGTTTCAGAACTGATGCTCTGAACATTTCTGGACAGAGCTCATCTAATTTAACGTCCCTTTGATCTCTGCTGTCCAACCCAGCACGGGGGGGGGTCTGCTCAGTCTAAGGTTGTTTCTAGAAATACAAACCAGGCTAAAATGATATCCAGGTTTCTGTGGCTTTTACATAGTGCAGAGTGAAAATGGATGGATGGGTAGAGAATTATCTAATTATACGTATCAAAAGATAGATATCCACCAACATCTACATGGAGTTTAAAATGAAGCTTTGTCAACATTGTTTTGGTTACTGAAGAGTGAGCTTCTCTTTTAGGTTTAGCGTAGGTTACTAGAGCATGTCTAGGCTGCTGCCACCAGAGGAAAACTTGTGCTTTCTGTGCAGGGTTGATCAGAGGGCATTCCAGGGCCGTCATCCACCTAATAACTGCCACATTTCCCACATATTCACCTCTTATGGGCTAGTTACACAGTGGAGAGGTTTCATTGACAGGTTTAGTGATGCACAGCAGGTCAGTATAATTCACACATTAGACTGACGTTCAGTTAAATTGAGGAAGCTGAGATGTGTTGTGTAAATGCAAGCGCTGACATGCCTGAATGAATGTTGCAAAAGAGCATTTAGTAAAAGCCAAACGTGTGCACGGCTGGTATCGATAACCTAATTTACCACATTCATCAAAGACTGTGTAAAACGAAAGCATGTATTCATTTGCCACAACTGTCTGTCATCTTACAACATGAAGGTTTTCTTGTCATTGGACCGTTTCCCAGGTCTTTGTCTAGACTAGTTTAACACTGCTTTCAACACTGAGAAGACTGAGGGTGAAGGTGCTCATAAAAGCTGGAACGGCAGAGAGCACTTTGTTTACTGGAATTAGAGGAGCGAAAGCAAGAAAAAGACGGGTTTATGAACAGAATACCTGAAACACTAAAGTGATCAGTTCTTTACTTTCTGTGACTCAAATGTCGGTCTGGACTGCAGCAGTGAAATCCTCTATTCTGCATTTGCTTTGTACACGTGAGAACATGTAATTCATCCAAATGATTGAACCAGACTGGTTGTTCCTGTCAGTAGATCTGATGTTGTTGTACATCGTTGCACATGCCTTCATTTAGTCCCGGAGTTACTCTAATCCTCTTTCAGGAAATTGGTTTAAGTAAGAAAGCAAATGTGAGATAATCTGGGGTAACAGTACACTTTAGTTGAGATCTAGGTTTAATATACGCGTGGAAAACCAGTTCTCTGCAGTCAAGGGTCCCACTGGTCACATTCTTTGAGGAGGTGTCCACATGTGTTGTTTGGGACATCATGTGTTTGGAGGTTGTTTGCAGTGGCTACATATCAGAGAAAAGCTCCAACTTCAATCTGCTGGAATATATTCTATAAGCCGTGAATTTCGATATCAAAGCCTCCATATCATCCCATTCCCTTTATCCCATTTGCACCAACGGCTGAGGTGCACAAGCACATCCATTCATCCTGTCCACTGAGGAGAAACATAATGCAATGCACAATTCCTCCAATTCATACAAAGCTGGCAGCCCTGCTGAAGGGAGCGGAGCCATTTCCTATTTATGCTGCGGCACTCGATCAGTGTCAATCCACAGGCCGTGTACTATTTCCTCCATCTCTGTATCAGAGTTACATCTAAATGAGACACAATAGAGCCCAACAGGAAGCAGAATCAAGTGCTAAATGGCTAAACAGGAAGGCTCTCCGGAAAAGTCACTCAAGCTCATAAATAAGTAACTTTAAGTCGTCAGAGAGCCGGGCTTCAGTTCAAACAGCCAGCGCAACAGTTTGCTCTGTAACTGAGTTACACATGAACCAATGATAGCACGCTGGACACAGACAAGCTAAATTTAGCTCCATTGCTTGTGTTGAGTGGACTGAGACAACAACACAGGAAAAAATACAGCATGTAATGCAAAACAGAAGAAAAAAATATATATATACTATATAATGCAGAACAGCAGGTTTGGAATGCTTGTTCTGTAAAGTGTTTTCTAATGAAAAAAAATGAAAAAGATCAACCGAGGTATGACTCATCTGTAAAAAAACTATGAAAGACTTAACAACCAACACCTGTCTTTGCATGTTTCAATGTGCTAATAAAGTTATGCACTCCCTCTTTAAATGCATCTCGAGATAATTTCACTTCTTATGGAACATATTAGAATATGTCTGATAATTATAATGTATCTCTCATATATACACTACAGGTCCACAATGAAGTGAATTGATTGATTACTATGAAACCAACAAATCTCCAAAATCATCCTTTCTGATCATTAAAAATGTGAGAAAATTCAAGCGGTCAATGTCGCTAATGGTTCTGGATCAGTCAAATGACGGCATAGGGCATTTAAAGGTCATTTGGCTTTTTGAGTGTTTGCAATGTAAGGCGTGTGAAGAACTTGCAGATTCAATGTTATCCAAAGCAAACAAGTGCATGAGCAGCCTTGTGTAGCCGAGGTTTCATTGTGCTCACAGGAGCTGTGGCTCAGGGAGGTTCCTGCAGGGTCTGCCTCTCTCTCGCTCTCGCTCTCTCTCTCTCTCTCTGGGCCTTGGTGAGCTCTGGCACAGCCCTTCATGAAATACTCCTGTCAAACTACAAGAGTTATTGAAGCCCTGATAAGAGTTTCACTGCTTTGCTTCACCACAACAGGAGCTGTGAACAATCGGCGCTGTGCACTTTTGCCTCATGAAATTCACAGCCCGTGTGTGTGCTGTTGCTTACATTTGCATTGGCACACGCCTTTACAGTAAAGGGAGCCTTTCATAAAGTGAAAGTAGGTTGGATGTGTACACTCCTGCAGATAGCGAGGCAGGGAACATTGTTGCGTACAAACAGGGTGCAAGTCAAGGTGCTAACATGTTTTAGCTGTCATTGGCTGACCTTTGATTTGTTTTCATTCTCCAGCTCATAGCATTAAAGAAGAGGCTTTAACATCAAGAGTACGCCGGCTGTCGTGTGAAGTTATTGTTTGCAAGAGGGATTTAAGGGAGAAAAGAGAAAGAGAAAGAGTGAGAAACAGAGGGTGAGAAAAAGGGAGAGGAGGTGGGTGGGGCACACTCATTCCTCAGGGCCAGTCGATCTTTCCACGCTTGTTCTGCAGGCTCAGAGGCCAGAGTGCACCTGGAACCACCGAGGTATTTCACCTTCTGCTGAGGCTTTCAGCTCAGGAGGAACTACAACCCAAAAAAAAAACCCCTGCTGGTGGCATTTTTTTTTGCACTGCTGCTGTGAAGAATGACACAATGAGAAGCAGTTTCCATCACGCCTACACACAGCCTCGAGTATGGAGTCAAACTGACAGTATAAGATAAGACAAACTTAAAGAAAAACAAAGCAGTGGATCCAAAACTATTTAAGGTTGAAATGAAGCATGAAGTGTCTACTACCCTCATCATAAATGGAATATGTGAGCAGTCAGCAATCCCCCCCAAAAAAGAAAACAGTAGTAAAAAGTCTGAACATTTTAATATAAATGGTATGTTCTTTATTCTTTCCTGTCCTATTACTTATCTTTGTGGGCCCCTCAAATTTAAGTTATGACCCATTGAGGGAGTCCTGAGCCACAGGTTGGTCACCAATGCTTTAAATGATGCCCTGGTGACTGCATCTGGCAGGAAACTCCAAATCCCTCTCTCCCAAATCAAAGTGTGGCTCAGATCTCTTCTAAACTTGGCTGCTGTACTATGCTATATTATGCAAAAAAGCACACAAAGCACTCTCAACATAGAAATGGTTTACTGCTTTACTCAAGTCAGGTCACTGAACTCGCATACGGATATCTGTAAATGTCTCCGGGGTGAAGGTGGGGAGGAGTGAGCAGCATTACAAGTCATCAGAACTTCCAATGATTGGAAACATTCTACATTATTCTGCCGAGGACCCTCCTGAGACACCCTCACGTCGCCCCACGGGTCCCCGGACCCTGCCATGGAGACCACAGCGGAACGTTCTGCTTGTGAGCACCAGCACTTGTCTACCTGGGGTAACACGCTGCTTTGCATTCCGGTTACATTTGCGTAAAAATGTGAGGAGTTTCCTGAGAAGCAGCAGTTTGCGCGCTGCTGACGGGCCCTTTGGCCTCAGGTCGCACTTTATCGTTTGACTGAGACGGTTCACAGTGAACGTGTGACGCCAACGAGAGGCATACGTGGTGACAGCCGCAAAGTGAAAGTATTAAAGCGGATTAATCCATGTGGACTCCCCGGTGAGCAGAGAGTACGAGGCATACATGAGGAACTTACCCCAAAGTACTGATGAAGCCATTCACCGAGCCCTCCGCGTAAAGAGACACAATGTCTCCGATGTGAAGGAAACTGGACCTGTGCTCTGACATTTTCACTCAATAGACGTTTTAGAGGTGTCCCGGTTTCTCCATTTAAAAAAAATACTGCTACTTCTTCTCTTCGGGGGGGGGGGAAGTAATCCGCACGTTACAGCGTCTCCAGTTCAGGTCTTCAGATTCACCTTCACTGTTCCAGCTCTACATTTCAGCAAGTCGATTGAGGGGGGGGGGGAGCGAAAGTGCAGGAAAAAAAGAAACTGCTGTCGGTTTTTTTTTTTTTTAAAGACAGCGCTGTGTTTTGAGACTTATTCAACTTCTTCCTGTATGTCAGGCAGACCGGAGGCTGCTCTTCTTCTCATCCACTTCAGGGGGAGGAGACTGCTGCTGTCAGGGCTTTGAGCGAATTCCGTTCAAATGACATGTTTTTGTTTTTATTCTGAAAAGGCATTAAGAAAATACACTTCTCAGTCTAACTACTGCTCTACTGTGGGTAGTGTGTTGGGCGATCTAAAAGTATCATAAAGTCTGTTTAACAACAGACTACCTAGGCCTACTTGTTGTTTCTATTAGAATGTTACTTGATCAGGCTTGTTGAATATAAAGATTTCTCAATAGTGACTTCACTTTTTCCAAACCCACAGTCAACAAAACACAAGTCAATTTGGACTAAACTGTGGATCACTTTTCATTGCTTTGGCACAAAATGTGCAAATTAGTGAGCAAATCTTTCACAATTCTGTTTTCTCCCTTAAACTCAACCACCAGCAAATGTCTGTGTTGTCTCCATTTTGCGCGTTTATGTATAAAAAGTGTTAAGTGTACATAACATAACTGTAAACTGGACTGCAATTTGCTACATTGTGCTACATCTGAAATAAATAAATTAAATTGCTTAAATTGCTAATTGGGACATACAACACTGAGAAGCTGTTTGAATTCATTGATATATATATATCTATATATAGATTTATTTAGATATATAGATTTATTTCCGTGAAATATACTGTAATGTAACAATCTAATAAGAAAGCGCCCTTATTGTTGTCATGGAATCATGCTTTTTGTAAAATAAATGTTGCTGATGGGAAACAATTGTTCCGTTGAGCAGGTGTGATTTGTGTTTAGTCATTTCTTTGTGACATGTTGGTGTGTCCTCTTTTTTTATAGTCACAGTAGTTTCTAGACTGAAATACAAACTTACACACTACATTTGCTCAGGTTCTGTTCATAAGTACAACTGTGAGGCACTTGCACTCTACTTGAGTATTTTATGTTAATTTTACTTCTACTTCACTAAATGTTTCAGAATATTGTAGTATATGGTAACTTTTCAGGGTTTTACAATATAAAACTTTAGAGATGTGTGAGGAAAGATTAAACCAGTAGTTTCCATCCTCTTTTACCTGTGGCCCCTTACAAAGAACAGAGCGACAAAATATACCAACTGCCAAATGTATGATGATAGTTGTACATAGATGTATACATATCTGAAAGAAAGTGCCAAAATGATTCTCATTTTTGCAGATGTTTAAATGACGAGCAGTGTTTTTGTGACCGAGTGTTGGCTCTGGACATTTCCCTGTATTACCTATGTTGACGCACCAGGGGCCGTTAGAGATCAAACCTCACAACATCATACAGGCAGTCCCCATTAACTGACCTACACCGCCCTCTAGTGTTCACTTCACTGGATCAACAGGTAATTCTGCTGCTCTCCTAACTTTGAGTTTGTGTTAAATACAAACAAACGGACCAGAAAGGGTCATTTCATGTGCCAACGACAGGCCCCTCAGTCACATTCACAGTGACACATTTAAGTATATAAGGCCAAATCCACAGCCCAAAAAATACCACCAATTATTAGATTTCAGAGAGATTATACTCCGTACAAAAAATGAATCTTCAAACACTATTGGAATAGATATAGTGGCATAATGGTAGAAGGGAAATGCCCTGAGGGCTCTGAAAGAGTTAGTGATGTATAGCCTGCTCCTCCGTCACAAAATACTGCTGAACATTTATGTTGTAAAATTATTTAATGTTGGTACAAAAACTGGTATACTACTGCCTGGAAGTAGCATTAAAGCATCGATGAGCGGAGTCATTTTTCACAATAAATATTACTGCGTTGTACAGTCTTAATTTATTATTTCATATAGTAGGAGAAAAAAAAGCACAATTAAAATTAGCTTTATTGGCATGACTAACGTATTGTAGTAATGTAGCTACTGTAGACTGTACATTGTTCAGAATTAAAGAAAACAATCACTCCACTATATTCACCTTGACACTTAAAGTATATTTTTTGGCTAATATTTTTATTTTCACACAAACATAATTTAAACAATACAAAGCTATCAGTTGTCAGTCCTGAAGTGCATGGGTGTGCGCGCGCGCGCGCGCGTCTGTGCGTGTGTGTGTCAGTGTATAGCAATAACAGAAATATCAACCCAAAATCAGCACCTGCAACAGGCAACCGAAAGACACAGGGACATCTAGTGTATGGGAGGAGGAGGGTCGCCTACAGAGAGGGGGGGAGAGAGAGAGAGAGAGAGAGAGAGAGAGAGAGAGAGAGAGAGAGAGAGAGAGTATTGATGTTCCCATGCAGTCAGTGTAGTCGCACCTTTTTGCCATCTCCGGACAATGAACCGCTCCCCTCCCTCCGCCACTCCGCACTGCACAGACCTGTTTCCTCACTCGTGTGTTTTGTCAGAAAACTGAACACCGTCGGAGACTTTCTCCTTCTGAAATCTGCGAGCTGTATACAGAGTCTGCTCAGTTCCCTCCGACATCAGCAGGACTCTCTCTCTCTCTCCCCCCCTTTCTCTTTCTCTCCCTGTCTCTCTCTCTCTCTCGCTCTCTCTCTCTCTCTGCCGGTCACACTTCACTTCACCGCCATTCGTTCAAGTCGTCGCGAGGCGCCGGTGGATGTAAGTAGCCTAAACCTGACTTCTTAAATGTTAACGAGCTTCTTTCACAGACGACATATTCAGCGCAGTTTAATACCGCTGTATACTTTCTTTATACATTGTTTCTTTTTTTTAAATATATATCTTTGTTGCCTCGTGGATGTGCCTCGTTAACAGCTCGCGCGGCTTTGAATAAACAATGTCATTAACCCAATATGGGGGGGGGGGGGTAATGACAGACAGTGTGGTATCTTCAGCTACTAAAAGAGACTATCTAGAAACAGTGGAACAGACCATAGTCTGAAATAAGGTGCATGGCTGCTTTCAGTTCTTTGTGTCTCACATGACATTATTAAGACTTAAATTGACACACTGCTGTTACTGGACTCTGAAACATGTGTTACATTGTTCCCCCATTGACCACATCTACTCTACCTGGTTTCACACGCTGTCAGACTCACTCACATGTAGATGTGTTCATTCTTAGCAAACTATGTACTTTAACTTTTGAAGAATACTTTGCTGCCAACTGACCATTTTCAACCCAGTTCAAATCCCCTTACAGGAGATTAGGGGGCAAGTTGGGTCCAGTCTGCCTCGTTTTGCTTGTGAGTATTGACACATTTTCTACTTCCCCCCCAGAAGCTTGAGAGGTGAACGGTGTGAACAGTGCTGGAATGCAACAGGATTATCATCTGACCTTAACTCAGACCACTAGCTCACACGTTCTCTGCTGCACTACAATGCCTGTGAGGTTATAATGTCTTCGCTGCAGCACGTTATCCTACAGGAGAAGGACCAGGACGTTGAGAAGCTGGACTGGAGTTACATCCAGTGGGGTGAAAATGAAGTCGTCACCACAGGTGTGGCGATTGCACAGACCCAAACGGACTGGGGGCCTTTGCAGCACAAGGAGTGTCAGACCAGCAGCCCGATCATAATGCACATAGACCTCACACGGACAAACTCCAAGCTGAGACATTCGCTCCTGGGGGACACTGACGGCCTGGTGGCCCCTTTCAACCAGTTTGACCGGCAGGCGCCAGCCCGCATCTCCACGTCTCCCACGTTGAGGAGAATGAGGAGCACCAGACGCCCTCTGATGGATCCTGTCATGATGGAGAGCACTCAGGAGGAGCCGTCCCCCGTGAACCCCTTGTCCCCAGTACACAGAGTCAAGTCTCCTCTGGCAGCAAGCCCCCTCTCCGATGGAGAGATCTGTCACGACCACCAGCTCATCTCATCCTCCGGCCGACAGAGAACCAGATCAAGTAGATCAAAGACTTTCAAAAACGGTATCGCTTCCACAAGACAAGAATGCCACAGTGCTCATCCTACGCTTATTAAAGAATTTGGATTCCCTGATAGCGGAGTACAGGTGAGCTTTTACCAGTTGTCTGTGTGATATTTTAACTGAAGCATTTGTAATAATTTGATTCCCTAATCACCATCACACAAACCTCTCCCCACATTCACCTCGGGTCATGTGCTTTAGTCTGGTTGAGGATTTTTTTTTTTTTTTACCCAAAGCACATAAATGAAATGGTTACACATTCCTTCCTTGTGGAAATCTTCTCTCCCCTCATTCTTCCTCACCTCCTGCGGTGGTCACTCACAATGCGAGCTTTTGACAGCAAATGAATCAGCAGTTACATGCACTGACAGCTCTGACCAAGCCCACTGCCTGGAGAACCCTGGGAAGTGCGCTCCTTGGGCCCCTATTCGCCGCAGTCAGCAGTCACCCAATAATGGAGGGGTCAGTGAGCGATGGAAAAAGATAATGGGGACATCTATTCATCAGCTCGCGGTATTCAACCGAGCACATTCTCAATAGAGTCCCGGCATTCTCCTCCAGATATCAGAGGCCTTTGAATTCAAGCGACCACTTAAAACGCCGATTCAAATTTGAGCGTCTTCGAAAGTGATATAGCGGGGTCGTTAGCGGTGGGAGGTCATCGCACCCTCTGTTTGATGTCGAGTGCACAGCGCTCATGCGGCTTGTTAATAGCATAATAATTACAGCTGTGGAAACTTCAGAGCATGAAGATATGAAAATGTAATGAGTGTGTCAAATTATCTGAGCGGAGTGGTTTTGATAACACGCCGGAACTTCAAGAGCCGGTTAATTCATCGTCTCAGTACATTTTACTGTAGTTTATGTTTTCCACAAATTCAAGTTTTCTGTTCACTGATGCAGTGTTTTCCTCTTTTTGCAGGAGATCGAGCGTTGTCATAATAGGTAGGTGTACTTTGGACTGTCTGTGTGCCCCGTCATCGTGGCCCAAAAACACCAAGACTTCACTCTCAAGTTTGTGAGAACATGTTTGCATATCAGGAATGTGGTAAAAACATTTCCTGTAACTGATAAGCCGGACAACAGTTTTTTTTTTTTTATACATCTCTAATTACCACAGCGTCTTCTCTCGGCCAAAACGGTGTTGAATCATTTTCCTAAAATTAAACAAAGTAAATTTGAGCTATTACATTCAGCACCGTGAGTGCCATGCGTTCTGTGGTCTCAGGACACTCGTGAGCGAGGATGGTTGGACCTTCGGGTTTAAGGAGCCCATTGTTCATTCATTATCACTCATGTCTTTGTTGATGGAGCATAAGCTTGGTGGGTTAAAGTTTTGAGAGTCCCATGGTTATGTATGGGCCAGACAAACCCTCATTAAGGCTGTTTTCTCTCACTGCCACCCACACCCCTCCTAATGGGCTGCCGGGCTCTTCCCCTCACTGGATAATTAGGCAGCTATTGTCCCTGTAATTGCACCCTGGCACTGGGCTTCTTACAGTGACCCGGGCCCTGCGAGCCATTGGTTGGGACAGTTTTGTTTACGGGCATCATTATTTCTCTTGTTGTGTGGGAATAAAATGTCTATTTTCACAAGTGCTCTCCGTGGCAGAGAGGCTGACACAGAGAAAGCTTTCTGAGCGGTCACAAAGCAACAAGATGTCATTGTGAGGATGCTGTGGAACGAACTGCAAGGAGGCACTGACCCGGTTTAGAGGAGTAATCGGGCCTTTCTTACTGCCCCATTACCCCCACACATCCTGTACAGTGCTCAGGTGCTGCTGCTGACTATTGTCCGGCTAGCTGATTCAGCCCTGCCTGCCTATACATTGATCTGGAGACGGAGTTGTATCAGTTTACCGGGGAGAGCAATGAACAGTTGGTGCTTTCACAGTTCAACAAAAGTGTCCTGGAGGGAAAAAAAAACACACCAGTGTACTCCTGTTTCTGTTGCAGACTAACTTACCCTCATAGTGTACAGGTGGGAGTCATGGAGTCATGTGGCCTGTTGGTGCTTTCAGGTTAGTCTCGTTTGCTTCTTGTGCCAGCACAGTAGCACAAATGCAGCTACTGTTTGAGGGGATATTATGAGCAATAAGAGGGAGATATTCAAAGGAAGATAACTCTAACAAAGCAGATTTTACAGATAATAGTAGACAGAGACAACCAGTATTGGCATTGTTCCCCTTGCTTGTACTTCTGCTCCACCTCATTGTATAAACAGGGTCGTTAGTCCTCATCTGTATGCCCGGCGTCCTCCTGGTCCGATCATGTCCTGATCGGACCATTGGTAGGTTTTAGAACCTATCAATGGATTCTATAACTCTGACTTGGTGTCGTTATTTCTCCTTTGTCAGATCGTTTAAAATCTACTTCTGAACTCGAGACAAAGGCAAGACCCTGAAAACAGTTAGAAGGGAAACCGCCGCATGTTGACGCAGGTCAGTGACCAGCTGTGAATCAGTGTCAGCCGGCTGAAAGTCAACCGTTCCAAAACCAGCTGGTCTGGTTGCCGTGCGTCTTATTTCTGCTGACTGCAGCCATGTTGAATGACCGAAGACGTCTTGTTTAGCATTGGCACAGTTTGTATTGTTGTGTTGTCGGAGTCAAGACAGTCCGCAATCAAGTTTGACTACATTTAGAATTGTTTTATTCGTGTAACAAATGCAGTCCTGCCCTTCCAAGATATTTAGCGGGCACATTTAAGATCAGCCTCACCTTCATAACATAATTAAATTACGCTTTTAGGGTGTTAATTAAGTGTTTTTTAATTTCAACACTTGAACGTTGGTTTTACTTTCAGTAATGGCTGAAGTGGCTGAAGTTCAACAGCAGAGGATAAGTCCAAAACGCTTGAGAACAGTGGCTGTTTGAGCTTTGCCTGAGGCTAAAAGGCAGGTCTGTGTTTTTCCAGCCACAGCCATGCCTTACTGTGAAAAGGAAACCAAGAGGATTATAACTGGCACACACTGACAGCTCGCCTCCTTCCACACAACAGCTATCCTCGCATAAGCCAGACACATAACACTTATCCTTTATAATTTCTTGCTACTCGTGTTAATCGGCTATTTGCTGCACAATGCCGATGGTATTTCCGTGGTATTTCATCCATGTAAAATGACAAAAGGAATTTAGGTATTTCCTGTGGCTTTGTGCTAAGTCCATTCTCTTTGTGCTGTATGACATTTACAATAGAATAATAGTGATTCTTGTAGCAGTGAATGTCAAAGGTGAAAATGTGGAGCATTACTACCAGTTTTTAACCTTAGTGTGTTTGTCAGCCCAAAAACAAAGTGCTAAAAGACTAACACCCGTTTACTGTTCCCTCAGGCTTCAGGAAAGGAGGCGGAGCTCCGTGGTGGTCAGCTTGCCCGGCTTGGATGTTTCACCAGGAGACCTTTTTGTGTCCAATGGAGCAGCTGACATCTTAAACGGTTCAAACTTCTCTGGTAGAAGTCTTTATTGTATTACATTACATTATATATATATATATATATATATATATATATATATATATATATATATATATATGTGTGTGTTTCAATGGTATCGTTTCTTTGTGAATCAAGTGGCTGATTTAACCCCGTCACTTAATTGACGCTCCCTCATGTACCGATCGGTGTATCTTGCCGTCGGTCAGCATGTAAATGTGCCCCGGCCCTGAAGAGCAGAATGAGCTTTGATGCTTGGCAGTAACCCGTCCTTGCATGTTGTCACGGCAATCCAAGCAACATGTGAGCATCAAAGTTTGGTTGCTTCTCGTTCTCCATTACTGAAGGAAGTGGAAGTTCACCAGAGTTCCCTTTTGTTATTTATTGGTTATGGTGCTTTTGTAAACTTCTCACAGTCCAGGTGTCGAGTCAGGAGGATTAGTAACCTGGTTTGACTTGGAAAAAAACTTTTGTCATTTTCACTCACATGAGTTGAATTAAAGTTCTGTAATGAAATTCCATGCTAGACTTCGGAATTTGAATAAATTGCATATTCTGTGTGTGTCGGTGCTTCAAAGGATGCACATTGCCAGTGTGTCTGTTTTTGATGCAAAACCACATATCATGCACAACACACAGCTCGCTTTGTGAGTAATTCAACCTCTCATTTTGGCAAAAAAGAAAGTCCACCACAGTTGTAACCCTAACACATTGTTTTGTGTGTTTGATTCTAATCCCATCTAATCACACATTCTTACTTGATCTTTTGTTCATAATCCTTTTTTTAATCTTTCTTTGTACAGATACTAAGAAGTCAAAGTGGCCCTTTAGGCGTAGTACGGTAGGTGTTTGTCTGTCCGTTGTTGTGTGTGGCTGGTGCCAACGATGTGCTTGTGGTTTTGTGTTGATGCACTTTGTTTTAGCAGTGGGCAGTTGGTTTGGACATTGTTCTCTGACCCACTTCCCAAAGCAGATTAATGTGGTTCCTTTTATCCCTTCTGCCCCGCACAGCTTTTGTAATTGTTCAACATTTTAAATGCAGAAGCAAACTTGTCCGTTTGCGAACGTAGTTTTTCGACATCGTCATATGGAGAGATAATTGAACACGTCCTTCTCCTTGATCAACACGCATCAATAACTGAAAGAGCTTTTATTCAAAATGTGCTCGATATAATAACTGTGTGTCTTCTCCCTCACCTTTCAGACTAAAGGGAAGTCGCAGACAGGCACAGCGTCAGATATCGAAAAATATCTCTCGTCATCACAGATTCAAGACTGGAGAAACGCTGATCTTCAGAAGTATAAGGTGAGAAATAAGCCCTTAAGCATCCAGACTGTTTGTTATGTAAATCAGCATGTTTACTCTGTGCAGTGACTTCTAATGCTAACAAAGTCAGAGTTTGAACAAAGAGATACAGATTTGCAGTCCAAATAGATCTCGGTGTTTTAACTAGTGACTTAGAAGCAACAGGATGGCAGTTTGAGGGAAGCTCCTGCATCATTCAGATGACACAAGTTGTGCAAGAACCAGAATTTCTAGGCAGTTACCAGTCAGTGTGACCCTGCACGCGTATATAAACAAACACTGACATTCGTTTGAGTGAGTCAGGGTGGTGGAACTTCACAGTGACAGAGTATGCCGTTTTAATACAGTCACATTTTCTGAGGGATTAATACAAAATGTCTCATTTTCCAGTTGAAGTCTTTCTTAATGGTTATTTATTTTTAAAGCCAAAGTATGGATTTGTCCTTCTGTCTGTGTGCAGGACTACTCTCTGGCGGAGTTTCTGCAGGACCAGTCTTCCCAGGTTAGCGCCGCCTCCGACCCTCAGGGCTTCAAGAGACAAGAGGCCATCTGGGAACTCTTCACCAGCGAGTGCGTTTACTTCCTGGATCAGCTCATGGTTCTCAAAGAGGTGACCGTCCACACAAAGCCTCTGAATGCACAAACACACAATTAATCGACCAAACCCAAATGAAACCCAACGCCTGCCGCTTTGTGTGTTTTGTCTTGTCACCGCATTCCTGTCGGTGAGGTTCATGTCAGAGTCTCTTCAGGTTTTCCAGTGAATTAGAAATTCAATGCCAGCACAACAGATGAGCGTATTCTCTGTCTGACTTCTTTTGTTGCTTTCAGGTGTTTTTGGCTACACTCACAAACCTGCAGACGAGGAGCTGCCTGGCTGATGTCGACTCCTGGAGGCTGTTTGCGAACCTCAATGAGCTTTGCCTGGTGAGACATGATGCAAATGAACAGCATGTGGCCTGTTATTTTTCGGTGTGTTATGCAAATCATTACAAACAACAGCACCCTTCATAGCATTATAATAGCACTTGTTTGTTGTGCAGCATCAAAAGGTGGAATACAGCAACAGTTAACTCTTGAAGTCTTACTCTTGAAAAAGAAGCTCTAAATATAAAGATGTATTATTTATTTATGAAAGCTTTATCTAATCCGGAAAGCCTCTTTTTCAAGAGGCAACGAGTGAGAGACAAACGACATAAGAAAAGAATCTAAAGCAACGTCTTCATGCGTGACATACATAGTGTTCCTACTGTTGACAGATGGAACTGGGGCAGGTGATTCGTTAATTCCTCCATCACTCATTCACCATGTCAGTTACAGTATGTCTCAGACACTTAATAGAGTTTTTTTAATGGGGAATCAACTCACTTTTGTTTGTTTCCTTTAATTGACAAAACTGAAGTGCCTTGCGCCTTGTGCCACGGTTACACTGCAGTTACTGGTGAAGACCTGTGTGTTTCAAAGCTGCGTTGCTTTAGCTGTAAGAAACAAAAAGGCGTGGAACTTGAACGTGACCGAGGTATGACGGCTGTGCGGTGATACTTGACACTGAGTGTTTTTCTGCTGCAGGTGAGCTTTGGTTTCCTGAACAACCTCCTCTGCGTCATCAAGGCCACGTTGGAGATTGCGGAGGGTGGCGGGCCCACCCTGCTGGAGCTGCTGAGCAAAGCAAGTGTCACTCACAAACACGCTGACTCTGCCTGCAGTCACCGCTCAGTTATTCGCTCAGTTGCAAAACTCCACTGATAAGACGATGAAGACAAACTTGTCTCAATGTATGCTGGATACCGTGTGCACCATATGCAAGGATTCAGGAATGCAAGAATGCGAACACGCATTCAACTGGAGTGAAGCTGCACATGATGTTTTATTTAACAAACATAACATATTCATATATTTCAGAATACAACATCAATAACAGGAAATCACATTTGCGGCTTGCCCGGTTCAGTTTCCTTCAAACAGCTCACACTTCTTTTTCTGACACACAGAAAAAAAGAAAGAATCTACACAACAATCAAGATCAGCAATTCTAGTTTAATATTTAGTTCTTTGTTCATGAATCCTCATCAAATAATGCATCACAAGAAGCAGCTGGAGAATATTTTTCCCACACAGGGTCATTTTTGTAAATCTTGTACGCCTTTTTTATGATCTGTTTATCTGCAGCTTGTTGGCTGATGTGCCCAGACAGCCTGATGTTTGTATAACCCTCCTATCTGTTTGGCAGGCTTTCCAGGAGAGCTTATGTCACTGCCTGCAGAAGTACTGCCTCAACTACTCCACAGCTCTGCTTTATCTAGACAGCCTGAAGCCCAGAGAGGACTTTGGATCTTACGTGAAGGTACCCGAGGGCAGCCAAATTGTGTGTGCGTGTCAGAGCGGTGGCGAGGACACCGTGTACTGTTAACAACGCGGCAGGCAGAGCTGTAAAAACGTGTCAGAGAGGACACACACAGCAACATGGCAGCCTAAACAGCAAACAACCAGTTATGTGTCTCCAAGGCCTGCAAAAGAGGGGAATGTGACCATTTGTCCATTGTGTAACCTTCCCCGTCATCACGCTCATGTATTTCTTAGGCTTGTATTTTGGTCTTAAATATCACTCTTTTCTCTGCCCCTCCCCCCCCCCCTCCTCCTCCCATTACCCCTCTATTAACAAACACCGTGACCACCCTTGAACCCCTCTGACCTTCTTCTTTTTCCCACCGACAGCCCTCCTCTCACCCTGTCCTCTCTCTTTCTCCCCCAGTGGTGTGAGAGGAACGAACAGTGCCGGAGGCTGCAACTGCGTGACCTGTTGGTGGTGCCGTTACAGAGGCTCACCCGATACCCTCTGTTGTTGCGGAACATCGAGAAGAGATGCCAGAGGGAGGACGAGGCCGAAGGCCTGCAGGTTATAACGGAGCAAGTGGACACATCGATATGTGAGAACCCTGAACTACTTTGTTTTTTAAATGCATCACTACAAACTCTTATTTACATAAGACAGTGATGTTTTTTTTACCACCTGAGCATTTCAGCACTGCCTTATCAGCAGATTCTCACTGACTGTGTAAGCACAGTGTAGGGTAGCTCTTTTAACCTGCTGAACATTCCTCTGAGCTTCAAGTGTCACACGTCTCATTTGTCATTCAGCTGCTCACGACTTGTGTGTTTCATCATTCGGGTGTTTTGACACACAGTAAGGGACAAGAAGCGTGTTAAGCAGATGTAGGTAGTTAATCCGTGTAAAGCGAGCTTTCTTGTGAGAAAACAGGCTCCATGTTTTGGACAGCAGCCAGGAGCCCTGACCGTTTATTCTTCAAAGCATGCCTCTGCCTGCAGACCTGTTGTGGCAGTTTACTCTGTAACTAGATGGACAGGCTGTGGGAAATGTGCTGCAGCACTGCACCTCAATTTGCATTTTATCCGAACAAAAAACGAACGGTGTTGGCTCACAAATACTTAACTGCATACTTTCATGTAACCATTACAAAAGCACGGCAGAGCAGCACAGGTTGACACGGAGTATCGTAGCCACGGCTCAGATGTGTAGGGCAATGTCCTCTGGGTGTGTGTGATGTTTACTGTAAAGTGGTGTAATCTCTCACGATACGGTTACGCCCGTATTCGGCAGGCAACCATCACTACACAGGAAAACACAAGATCACAAAGTAGCGCTTAAGAACAATTTCTCTGTCATTTGAAATAGAATCTGTTATTAATGTGACTTAAGTACATGGTTATTTTTAGAAATACTACTGATACTTTTTAGGGGGAAATTCAGGGGTTAGAGTTATTTTCTTCTTCTGCTTCTGTCCGTCTTGATTGAAAGGATGCCTCTCTGCTTCCAGGTGATTTAGAGGGAAAGGTGAAATGGCTGGATAACTACCAGAAGGTGAAACAGCTGAGAGATGCCGTGGTGTGGCTGCCTGTATGGGAGAGAGACAAGCGTGCCGTCGTCCCTGAGGTCTGTCTGGTTATCTGTGTGTTTGTGTGTGTATATTTTTATATTTGTATGTGTGTGTCTGTGAGAGCTCAGCTCTGTCAGTATCGGTCCACGTGCCAAAAGGCCCAAATGTTTTCCTCTTACCTGACTGACGACGTCTCTTTCAGAATCTGAAACATCTCTTAAAGGCTGTCACTCTGGAGAATCTCATTTCTCACAGAAGTCTGCTGCATGAAGGGAAGGTGGTGCTCACAGGTGTGCACAGCTGGCAGAGCTCCAACACATTTCACATGCTCAGTGCTCCGATTTGAGTAACATCTCACCCCATCTTTCTTTCATCACCAGAGAACACAAAGCTGATCGATGTTTATCTGTTCCTGTTTGACGAATTCCTGCTGATCACAAAGATAAAGAGGAACAAGAAGGTATGTCCCTCTGTTGTCGTGTTCTCAGTGGGACTCGGACCACGACAGACATTCAGTGTAAGGCTGTCCAGGAGCTTCATAACGTCTTCACACTGTGTCCTCGTCTTCCTGTGTAGCGGTCTATTGGTCCAGAACAAAATCCTATCAGGATGCCACAGAACCAGGAGCTGGATCAGCTCCTGAAGGACGGATGCACCTTCACGGTTCTGGACCAACCCGTCTCTCTGGACCGACTCCAGCTCAAGAACATCGATCAGCTCAATGCTTCAGGTACTACAGCGTTCTTTCTTGTTGATTTCGAGCACACGGCAGGATTGAGCGTGATGCTGTGTCTTGATAAACGTCTCTCTGTCGATGTTCACAGATCAGTGTGTAAGTTGATGTGAGAATTTCATATTGTGTGCTTCCTTCGTAGCATCGGGGCTGCCTCATTCCTTCATAATCATGCACCAGAACCGCTACCAGCAGTGCATCGGTGCATTCATCCTGCAAGCTGCGTCAGAGTCTGCCAAGGTACTTCACTTCAACTGTGACTTTATGTGACAAGACACCTAACTGCTGGATAATGAACTTGATATTTCTCTTTGTGAACACCTTCTCGTGTGTCTTTCTGCAGAGAGTGTGGATGACGAAGATAGAGGGCGCTGTCACGGAGCTGCTGAAGCTGGACTCCCAGCAGCGAGTCAAGAGCTCCTCCCTGTGGCTGGAGTCTTCACAGATATGACGAGAAACGGCAGCAGAAGCCATCTGAAATGTCTCTACTGTATACGTGCACTTCACTGTCTCCTGACCGTCTTGTAAATAAATGTACTAGCACTAGGATCATTTTGTAAAATTAATTTTGGCTTTAAAGGCAGCTGCTGTGGTAGTGTACAATAAATATCTAATTTAGTAAAAGTTGGTCTCTAGTGTTTTTTATTTTTATTTATAGGAACACATTATTTCTGATATCATTTTCACTTTTCACAAAACAATTTCACCTCAAGTTCCATTAGCTGATTTTGAGCTTTTGATCATTTCACATGCTCTTCAATGGCAGATGGAGCTTGGTCAGTAGTGTCGTCTTTTTACTCCAACATGTACAAGAAATGCTTTAAATTAAAATTTGAACATTTACAATTCTATGACGTGAAGTGGTTCAACTGCTACCGTCTGAACAAAGGCTCCAGAAGAGCTCCGAAATGAGATTGTTTGGTCAACTGCTAACAAGTTCAAGAATTAACTTTTAATTTGTTTTAAACAATTAGAGATTTTGATCCAAGGTATAAAATACACACTTCATTTATTATTTGTGTCTAAATAAAAAAAAAAACAGCACACAAGAAAATAGAAACATACTGTAGGTTTTATTTACGTTTGTCATGACGATGAATTAGAAAATGGTGCATGTGAACATAAATCACGTTGTTTCTCTCGTCCCTTCTGGTAAACCGACTGTGGTGATACACGGTGCGTGTCACCGCTAACACTGCGCAGTGACGTACAAGACGTTGGCCTAAGGCACACCTTCACAACCATCGAACACTCTAAACATGGAGGAAACGTGTGAGCCACTGGGCCAGTTCAGTCATCATGCATGATCCACTGACAGCAACATGAAGCAAGCCACAATTCACTGTGTTCAGATCTGTGGTGCCTTTTTTTTGTAAAAAAAACAATTAAAAATTAAATTAAATGTAAGACACTGATGAGTCCACACACACATTTTCCCTTTTGTCATGTTTCTACATCCACAAGTGTTATATATTTCCATTTTCTCTTTCATTACAAACATTTACAAAGATAATTATGACAGCCTTATTATTAATGAGCAGTTAAGTACATCGAGGCTAGAAATGCTGAAGCCTGTATATAAAGTCGGTGGTCCTACGCTCGTGGCTGGGTTCTCATACGGACGAGCCCAGAATACAATAAGGTGCGAAGCATCTCTCTAGGTTTTAAGGGGCTGTACAGCTTGATAGATACATCACAAATCCTTGATCAAATGCAGGCAATCAGACAATATTTGTGATCTCTAAGGTTTAGAAATAGTGCTTTTCCTGTGCCAATCTGAGGTAGACATAACAAAACCAATGCAACACAAAAAGAGACGGGTGTTCTTGGGAGCTTGCGACTGAAACGCATAAATGGCTAATTAGGTTAAGTCGGAAACAAGTCGCCTGCATCGTCGCCCCGGCTTACAGTGTCTCCGTCTGCTCCAGTCTTTAGACGATTGCACAAAAGATCTTACCAAAATTCTGTCGACAATTATAAGTTATACAAAGCAGGAATGAACTTTTACAGTGTCACCAGCTGCACACAGGTTGGACAGAGAACTGAAAGCAGCACCGACATCCCCGAAACAACACGCCAGAGAGATGGTGAGGGTCTGAGCAGCCAACGTTCAGACAGTGCACTTCTGCACACACACACACACACACACACACAGCAGGCCTAAAACACACACTCTGTTACAGCATCACACACACACACACGCGCGCACGCAAACAAGCGCACAGCTCCAGAAGTATTGTATTCAGTGCCGCTGAGTGTAGACGAGCAGCAGGAAAATAAAATTTAAAAATAAACATGCAGGCGACTGCAAAGACTGCATTAACAGTCTGCAAAAAAAGCACCACAGTTTGCAGAAATGAACACGCAAAGAGAAATGTGGCACAGCTAAAAGTGACTGTACATAAAAGCCTCTCAGATCGTCACACATGCGGTGATCAAAATAAACATGTAGGCCCCTGATTTAAAACTCAAAAGCCTCACGCTTAGAAAAATACTGAAATATGAAACAAGCTCAGGGTTTTCATCTCGTCTGTATTCCTGCTGAAGACATTCTTTGGTCATGAAATAGGCTGAATATACATCAAATCCAACAAACGCACAAACACGCTGCCGCACAAAGGAAACCTGCAGGAACCGGTTCAACGTCACGGTTGATCTCAAGTCCTGTGCACAAACCGACTGATGACTTGTTTTCTTAAAGACAGTTTGAACATTTATCAAATAAAAAAAATGACATTTGACCGTAAAATCTTCAGCTGTGATTAATCTGCTTTTGCACAACAACATGTTAACAAAAAGGATTGAGTGCTGAATTTACAATACATAATTTAAAATCACTACTTAATATTTTTAAGAAATCCTTTCCACAAAACATCAAATTAAAAGTTGAACTGATAAACTAACGAGCATTTGGTCGACTTATTTTGGGGCCAAATTAACTGCTGACTGATCTGCATTACACACATTCAATGAAAAGAATATCTGAAAAATATCCCAAAGATATTTTTGAACTCACCTTTTTTTCAATAAAAACCTGAATTTAAATTTGTTTAGCGATCAAATCGATGCAGTCGTACACAGAAAACATCATACCCAATCGTCTGATTGGGGTATTTACAGATATTTTATTTTTACAAAATATTTACCTGCATTTACCTTTGTAGGGCAGCAGTGATTCTCAACATCATCATTACAATATTTACTTCCCCCAGTCACTCCGGCAGTGTCACACTGACCTTTCACCTCCTGGCAGCTGATGCCAAACATCTTACCACGTACACACCGACCACCTTGCACTTGCTAATGAATCCAAACAACGATGGAGATGTGAATATGAACTTAAAGAGATGGATGGTGTTTAGTTCTCACTGTCTCCGCTCTCTGGCAGTCCACAGGAGTAGCAAAGGCACAAAAACAGATACAGACAAATCCCAACCAATCCCACCCAATCCCACCCCATCATGTGGCTCCGGTGTCTCTCCAGCCAAACCCTTCGGTTACTCTCCTCCACGCCAGAGCCAGAAGTCACCTGCAGGTGGGAGTCTTTGCACTGGGTCTGTCCTTAATAGTGCACATTAAATATGACAGAGACACGCCTTCTTCTGCCCGCTGAAGTAGGAGGTGGAGGGAAAAGGGGTGAGGGGTTGGGGGGGAGGTAAAGGGATGAGAGGGAAATCAGCTTTGGAGCTCCTCAAAGCACGTGTCACAGACCCGTACTGGCTTTTTCGAGGACGGTGTGAGGGCGTTCCTCGGTGAACACTCGGCGCAGAAAATGTTGCCACAGTGTCTGCAATGGTGCTGGATATATTCACAGAGGAGAAGGAGAGGGTCACATTACAAAGTGGACACTTTAAAATGTGTGTCCCGTTGCCCGTAAGCATCAATCCCCAAGACAACGTCATTCTTACCTTCCTGACGGTCACACTAAAGCCTTTCCCACAGGCCATGCAGTTCTGCACTTCGTGATCCTCGGTCCACTTCCTGGTCAAACTCTGGGACTGCTTGATCTAAAAGCAGCAACAGCAGAAGTTACAACCGGAGCGTTTCACTTTATGTTTGCGGTGACGCTATAAAGCATCCGAACAAAACCTGCTGACAATGTTTTTCTTTATACAAACAAGACGCCTCGTGTTCCAGGACCGACCTGGAGCGACTGGTTCTCTCTGCCGAGCTCCTGCATGGCTGCCGTCGTGTCGTCCACCTTCCTCCTCAGCTCCACCATCTTGGCCTGCAGCTTCTCCATCTCGCCTTCACCCTTCACACACCTGAAACACAAGCACAGAGCAACGGTGATGTGTGTGTTATTGTTCTTTGTTATAAGTTCTTTAAAAGAGTTTTATATATATATATATAGACTATATTAGTGAATTCAAAGTTGTAGGAGAGATGAGGTTGTTATATATATATATATATATATATATGACTATAAATTACCAACTATATTTTCCCTTAACCTTGTAGCAGCTGACTCAAGTCGCCACCTCTGAATACAGCCACAAGTGCTCCGAAAGGTATTAAAGCCATTCCTCACTCGCTACTTCTACATACTTCATTGAGCTTTGAGGCCAATCAAGAACATGCATTTAAGTCTTTTTATTGGAACAACGGGTCATTTCTTGGGTGGCACGTTGTTTAAAAGGAAGCAGCGTCGACTCACCTTTCCAGAAGGGCCCGTCGCTCATCCTGGTTGTTCTGGACGGTGGCCTCCAGCACGGCGATCTCTCCTCTCAGCTCATCCGTCTGCTTCTCCAGCTCGCCGACTCTCCGCTGGCTGCCCTGCCACTCTCTCTTCAGCGTGGCCACGTTTTCATTCAGAGCCGTCACCTGCACCCCCATCTTAGCTTCTGCCTCCTCCACGCGCTTCACCTGCTCTCCTCGGACCCGCTTCTCTGCCGACTTTGAGAGAAAAGCATTGATCGTGTCACAAAAAAAAGGGGATCAGAAGGGCGAGTGAATGACGTTTGATCCGCTAAGTGAGCCCACCAACTGATCCTGGACATTCTTGGTTTGTGCAAGGAGCTGCTCCTCTCTCTGGCCCTGGCTGTCCCTGGTGGCCTGGTGCTCTTTCTGCTCCTGCTCGAGGGTCTTCTGTGCCGCCTCCATCTGACCCTGCAGCTCCAGCTTCTGCTGGATCAACAGCTGCTTGGCTTCCCGCAAATCACCCAGCTCCTGAAGAGCAACAAACATATAGCTCAATGAACAATCCTTGGCTTTTAAAAAAGGACCATATAGTGTCTTTAACAAGATAAGCAGTAACTCATTTCACCCATGGGGTCAAACCTCAAAGGGCTTGAGAAGGTTTGAGCTCAGGAAGTTATTGCTTTGACAATAGCTTCGAATCAATCTGAAGACAGCTTTGAAGAACTTAAAGATCCAATGCTGGCACCAAATTGTCGACTCAAGCAAACACAGTTATGACTTTAAAGAATGTGACCCTGATGACCTGCAGTATTCCCGAGCTAAGCTGTTTACATAAGACAATAAGGCATGGGAAGCAAGTCATGTCAGCCAGAATGGGACTGAAGTTGGCGGCCATCGGCCCAGGCTCTGACACTATTACAACATGTTTCTGAGGAATATTCCAGCCTCTCTCTTCCCCTATAAAATCAAAAGAAAGACGTTTTTAGTTGCTGCTTTTCATGAAAAGACGACTGACCTTCTCGCTCTTCTCCGTTAGTGTTTTTAATTCAGAAGTCAGTCTGGTGTTACTCTTTTCCTGGACAGTCTTTGCTTTGTTCAGCTCCTCAACTTTGCTCTTCTCCTTCTCCAGTTCCTCCTTTACTTGACCCTGAGTGTGTAAGCACGATTCACAACATATGAACTTAAATCACATCAAGTCATACAAGTGTTTATTACCGTGTTGGTTAATCTGTTTGTCTGACCTGTTGCTTCTGTAGTTCCCTCAGGGTTTGCTCTTGCTGTTGCAGCTTCTGGCCTCGTTTTTCCAGCTCCTGCTCCAACGAGCCCCGGCCCTTCTGCAGGTCCTGGATCTGAGCCTCTAAACCCGTCTGATGGCTTCGGTTAGCGGCCAGCTCTTCCAGAGTCAAGTTCATCCTCTCCTCTGATGCCTACAGTCAGAACGGTCAGGAGAGTTTGTTATTTATCACAGCAAACATTTTATTCATCAGTCTGCCAGTTCAGAATCATCTACACCTCTCCCTAACCTTAATCCATCTATGTCAATTAGTTAAAAAAATGATGCAGCATCACAGCTTCTGAATGAAACACTGAACATAACCTCCTTAAATCAAGCCATGATCCGTCTCTACTCTTGCAGCATGAACCTACCTTCAGGTCTTGCCGCAGGGCAGAGACCTCAGACTCTTTGCCGTAGAAGTCGGACTGAAGCTTAGCGAGGCTTTCCTGGCTTTGCTCCGAGGCCTTCTGCAGCTCCGTCGTCCGGCTGTTCTCAGAGGCCAGCTCCTGGCCGAGCCCAGACACCTGGGCCCTCAGCTTACTCTCCTCTTCCGTCTGGAGGTGAAAGTCACATGCACGCATTCACAAACACACTTTGGGTAACACACAAATGACTCTCAATCCGCTCAAAGAATAATAAGTGTAAAAAAGCTACTTGCCTTCTTGACGTTAGCTTCTTGTAGCTCTGCCACTTGGCCCTTCAGTTTCTTTATCTCCTCCTCAAAGGACCCCTTGGCCGTCTTAAGTTGTGCCCGCAGCTTCTCCAACTCCTTCTCTTTCTCCTTCAGCGCCCCCTGAGTGTTAGAGCGCTGCTGCTCCAACGTGGTCAGCTGCACTTTCAACTCTTTCTCTGCCTGAAATGTGAAGGCACACAGCAGGTCTTTAGGTTCAAACGTACATTCAAAACAATAACGCACCATCCTCGATTGTATCAGAAGCTCACCTCTCCCATCTGCTGCAACTGCTCTTGCGATTCTTTCATTGACTTGGCGATGGCCTCGTTAACCTTAAGAAGCTCCTGTCTGGCCTTCTCATTGGACTTTTCCTGAGGATTAAGACCGATTGAGCTTGTGAATGTCCTGGTGATGTAATTAGGTGGCTATTTGTCACCCCTTGTTGCGAGACACATTTCCCTGTGTTGCTGACGTGGTCTAAACAACAGCGCACTGAACCTACCTTCTCCTCCGTGACTGACTTATGGTTCTTCCTCTCTGTGTCCAGTTGACTCCGGCTCTCCTTCAGTGCTTTATTAGCCTTTCCTAGGCTCTCCTGTGCAGAGGCAAGCTCCTTCTTCTGAGCCTCTTTCTCCTGCTGGGCCTTCTGTAGGTCTACCGTCAGGCTCTGAGCTTTCCTGTCCACTTCTGCGTGCTTCGTTTTCCCCTCCTGGATCACCTTGTCCACGTTCACCTTCAGAGCAGCTTTGTCCTGCTCGCTGCGCTCCAGCTGCTGCTGAATGTCACTCAAAGCAGCTGCTTTTTTCATCAACTCCTCTTGTAGTGTTGTAGCCCTTAACAGTGGAAAGACGTTTATATTGTGTTAAGTATGATTCATATACATATTCAATACAGTGGAGCAAACCAAAATACTCGCATGTGGTTGTGCCGTCACTAAAATACCGTTACGGAGAGTTAGTGACAGTTGGATTTACGTTTACATTTATTCTTCACTTGCAACTCTTAATCCCATTTCAATAAAGCTAATGAACTCACCCCGCTTTCTCCGTTTCCAGCGAGCGCTGCAGCTCCTTTGCTTTCCGTTTGACCTCTGACCCCTCCTTCTGCAGCTTCTGCACTTCCTGCTGCACCTGGTCCCGAGTGGCCTGCAGCTCCCCGACCTGTGACTCTAACTTCTGTTAGATTAAAACACAAGATGTCACTAGAGAACATTTTAGGCCTAAATTTGCCTTTTTTACAGTCCAACATCAGGTACTCACAATAAAGACTCGATACTAACCTTATTGAGCCCCTCCAGCTGCTCTATACGCTGCTCTGAGGCCATTAGTTTGTCTTTGCATTCCTTCAGACTGGCATCCAGCTGTGTGCACTGCTCCTGTCTCTCCTTGAGCTTTTGGGCCTGCTCCTCCAACTTCTTCTGAGCCTTATTCAGCTCCTTTACAAGATGGTGGGAGAGGGTGCGGGATACGAGAGGAGAAAAAGTGAGTCAAGTGAAGCAGGAGAAGGAAGACAACACATAAATCAGGGACTTACAACTGTTTTCAAAGTAAAGACATACTGCGGCACAACATCAGTGGCGTAAAAAAGGCGCTAACCTGCTGTTTGTCCTGCAGTGCATGCTGGGCCGTCTCCAGGTTGTTTTCCAGGTTAGCCTTCTGTGCAGCCTTGGCTGCCTCTGCAGATAGCAGCATCTCTGTCTTTGCCTTCAGCTGAAGAAAAACAGACCCACAAAAACTGTTCTTATTAAATATAAATATCATGACAATATACTGGTTTTGATCACTCCTTACAATCTGATTTTAAAGTCCATGAGTACAAACTGAAATAAATCACCTCACTATATTAAATATATATATATATATATATATATAATAAATACATACCACACGGACATGCTTGTGAAGAGGCTTACCTGAGCATCTAGCTGGGCTCCTTTCTCCTTGCTGTCTGCGTGCTGGGTGGTGAGCTCAGTGACGGAGGTCTCCAGAGTGTGGGCTCGGTCCTGGGCTGAACGCAGCAGGCTCTTCTGCTCCTGGACCTGCTTATGCAAGTTATCCTGGGCTTGCTTGTTGCTCTCCGATTGGTTCTTCAGCTTGTCCGTCAACTGTGTGACCTTTAAGACCCACACACACAGTTTTATAAGCTCAAAAATGACGAATGGTTCCCTGTACTTAGTGTTAAATAAAACGGGCCTTCCTATATAATGGGGTGGCGTGTGTCTTCTCAAATTCATACTACCGTAGTACTACAGAGAATTGACTGCAACATGAAATTGGACCTGTGTGTGTGTGTGTGTGTGTGTGTGTGTGTGTGTGTGTGTGTGTGTGTGTGTGCGTGTGTGCGTACCTGTTCTTGTAGTCCATGGTTTTTCTCTTTTAGCTGGTTGAGTACAGCCGTCTCTCCCTCACCGGCCTGGATCTTGGCACACAAGTCCTCTCTCTCAGTTTCCAGCTGGCTCACAATGTCCTTACCCTTCTGCAGCAGAGCCTCCAGATTCTGGATCTTCTGGTCCTTGTCTCCAATCTGACGCAGCACCTGCTCCAGGTCATTCTACAGCACGAGCCAGCATAGCAGAAAGATTACATGAGATATTCTGGCACAAATATGTATTTTATGTTGTGTGAGAGATATATATATATATATATATATCAAGATTTCCACACAGGCATATGTTTTTTATTTGTGAACGGACAAAATGTATAATGTAAAATATGCCACTACACACAGTGGCTTCAAGTAATAATCCAGTTACTGAAATTTCTACTATTATCAAATAATAACATTTTGCAATACAGTTACATTCAAAATCTGCATTCTGACCTGTACTATTATGGTTAAAAAAAACTTAATTTAATGAACCACATTTTTACTAACTACTACAGCTTCGTGAGTGAGCGAGCAAAAAATCAAGCTAAAAATCAAATGATGAAACTATCATCACAGTATTATCACCTGACTTGCTCTTTTGAGGTAATTTGATGACTTTGTATAAGACTATGTTACATATTATTGGAAGAAGAAGAAACTCTCTCCAATGTGTGTTAACGGAAGGATTTTCTTGTGAACAGTACCTGAGCCTCGCGGAGTTTGCCATTTGTGTTTTGCTGCAGCGCCTGCAGCTCCTGGTGCTGCTGCTTGGCTTTCTCCAGCTGGTGTTGCACATCTGTATTCTTACTGGCACTCTCCTTCGACTGCAGAAGCAAAACACAGTCATTTCGTGCATCGTGAGGTTTCTGTACATCACTCTGCAACGGTTTCAGAAATGCGTTAGGTTTAAATCTTGATTTGTTTATCTTTAGAAGATAATTTAATATAATCTCTAATCCTTGTGTTTTAATCACTCTGCTTCTCAGTTTTAACCTTAATAAATAAATCTATTCTAAACTACATACAAATACATTGTATCTTACGATAATAATTAAACGTCATTATTTATGTACAGATGTTCTGTCTGATCTATCACAATATTTCACTTCCCTTTCCTCTGATGCCTACCTGTTCTTCTGCACGGGACAGTTTGAGCTGTAGGTCGGCGGCCTGCTGCTCGCGGTCTTTTAGTTTCTCCCCAGAAAGCTGCCTCTGTTCTTTAAGACGACCTTGCACCTCGCCCAGCTGTCTCTCTGCCTCCAGCAGTTTGGCATGCAGCTAGGAAGAGCACATGGAAGGGGGGGGGGGGTTAAGTAGGAAGGCGCAGGATGACAACACTAATAGCAAGAAATACAGCAGATTCTGTCTGGAATCCTATTTGACTTTGCTTTTTTTAACACTTTACTGCGTGCCCTCTGTGTGTGATCGTTGTCCAGCCCACTCACCTGACTGATCTCAGTCTGCTGCTGAGCTCCTTGGTTGTCCTTTTCTTCCCTTTGCAGTTCCAACTGTTTCCTCTCCACCTTCAGCTCTGCATGCTTCACCTCCAGCTCCGTGATCTCATTCTTCAACTTTGTCACCTCCTCAACCCTCTCTCCGAGCTCCGTCTGGGCCTTCGTCAGGGAGGCTTCGGACCCTGTGGCCCGAGCCTGGAGCTCTTGCACCTCCAGCTCCCTCTCTCTCAGGCTGCCTTGAGCTCCCTTCTTGGCAGCCTTCTCAGCTCCCAGACGCTCCTCCAGTTCCTGGTACTCTTTCTCCTTACGTGCAAGCTTTTCAGACAGGCTCTGTGAGAACAGGAGAGGATAACATTAGGTAGATTGCCCAGAAGTTTGGGAATTATTGGAGTGATAGATGTCCCAGTGTAGGAAGGAAAGCCAGGGAGCAAATAAATGAAAGCGAAACCATAAACTCTAGCAAGTGAAATCATTGTTTTCAAACTGTTGTCTCATTTGTCTCCTCTACATTAAAACAGTTGGTGTGATAGGAGCTGCAACAAGACACAAACAACTACGCTATGGAAAAGAACGGTCAGCTGTCAAGAGTAATGTGAGGTGTGGCATTTCTATGGAAAGGTTTATGACACAGGACTTGAAATACCGTGGTATGTGAACAGCACTGGCCCTGGTTTAAGCTCTGGCAGTAAACTTCAAAACATGGTGATAACATACATAATGTTGTTAATAGCGGAGCGTGCTGCTAACTAGGGAGTGTGACAGGGAACCCGGACTTCACAATAAACCTCTGCAAGCCACCACAGCAGCTGGCCATCATTAACAACCGTCTGCAGACACTTTATCCCCTCATCCCTCTCGTGTCATTGTCATAGCTCCCTGCTCGGTCTCTCCTCTCTAACCCTGGAGTTACAGACCAATGAAAACCCCTGTTTGTCGTTCACCTGTCTGTTCTTAGTCCTAATCCTCGGTGTCTCACTGTCTGCTCCGTCACCTTGGTCTCTATTCCCATGAGATAAGTATCGGTATCAGATCTCAGGGTATCCTGTTGTGAGGAGAAGCTCGGGGGGGGGGGGGGGGGGGGGGGGGGCGCGGGGGGCGGACTGTAATCCTCCTCTTACCCGGAAACCTACTTGGCAGAGACGCCATTGACAAGCCTGATGTGGAAGGATTCAATCTCTGGCAGGAACCCTTCGCCTCCATTGCGCCAGTACAGTTACCTGTGATTGTATTTCCCCCCCCCAAGAGACCGAGCTGGCATGGCAGAGATCCCCCTCTGCTGGTTTAATTATAGAGCTGCATGTGGTTTTTGCATCAACATGTCTGGGTTGCCAAAAAAGAGCTGGTGACAGCAGGGCATTGTGATGGGGCCTGATGCCGGGCAACAGAGGAAGGTTTACAGAAACTGAGATGGTGTGCTCTGTACTTGAGGGGCGGCGGGCAAGGCTTATTGACATTTCTGAAGTAAAAGTAAATCATACACATGGCAGATACTCCAGCAGACATGTTTGCGCCTGCAGTAATCTGCTTCATGTCTGCGTCATATGACTATAATAACTGTAGCTGTTGGTGTGTGTGTGTGTGTGTGTGTGTGTGTGTGTGTGTGTGTGTGTGTGTGTGTGGGTGTCTGTGTGTGGGTGTGTGTGTGTGTGTGGTACCTGGCTTTGCTGCTGCAAATTATTCAGATTGCTCTGCAGCTGGTGGATCTGTTGTGTGTAGACAGCTGCTTCCTGTGGACCCTTTTCCAGCTCTGCTTTTAGTTGGGATATGGTCTTCTGCAATACAATAGACACACATGTTACACTCTTTTTGCAAACCATTGAGTGGACATTCAAAGAAGTGAAGCACCACTGTGAAGGAATGTCATAAGAGAAGACAACAAACCCAATATGGATGAGTAACAACAAGGATTAAAATGCACAAAAATGCAACAAAGGAGGTGTAACACACGGTGAAAACAAAGAAAAATAAAAGAATTTGAGTAACTCAAAAAGATAAGATCAGCGTTTGGGGCCAACTTTAAACATGTTTTACCTCCAGTTTACGAATCTTGAAGAAAGAGTGAGTGTTGTGTGGAGGGATACAGTGAGTGAGGAGCAAAAGAAGAAGGGGCGGGAAAGAGAGACGCGTACAAAGGTGAGGCACAAAACAACCGCAAACGTCCGATCTGCAACTCAGAGCCAGATGCTACTGGGACGGGAGATTAAATAATCAAATCCACAAACATTTACCACACATAATTGTGCCAACACCGTGCTGCGGCAGCATTACGCAGAGCATTTTATTCAAAAAAAGGGGTTTGTGTTTTCGTATACTGTTGCAGGTGATGCATGAACCTGAATTCAACGTTAACTGTCGTGTTATGTTGACATGTCGCTGGCCAACCTAGAGACTGACTGCTGACCGCAAAAATGCCAACATGTTCATGAATTGCAACTACAGTTTCAGACTGTAGCCACTTGTCATTTATTATCTTAGGAGCTATTACATGATTAAAAACAGAGTTTTCAAATAAATTCAGAATGTGGTTCCTCAATTATAAAAGCATGAAAACTATCTCTTGAGATAATTTGTTAAATAAAGATAAAGGTTCGGCACCTGGAGTTCCCTATAAATGTTTCCATCCTTGTGGGAACAAAATGCAGGCGATAAATCTGAATTATTTATCAGGCATTAATTAGTGAGAAATAGGCACAAAGCCACCTGGTATGGCATACTTAAAGTACGTCAGTTATTTCAGAGCTAGTTCTGAATATGAATCTTACAACTACAGTTGGGGGGCCTGAGTAATGACGGTATTCATTTTAAAGAACTGTATTTCACATCAATACTACAATCGTACTATGCAAACTGTGGGAATCAGTGTGCAGGTTTATGTGCTTGGGTAGAATTTAGGGTGGAAGAGTGGCAACTTATGTTGCAAAAAAACAAGTTAAAAGTGAGAATCTGCAGAAGTACATTTCAGTACCGCGGGTGATTTGGTTCCCTCACCTCTGAGGTAGTGTAGTTAGCCTTCAGCTGCTCGTAGTGGGATTTGAGGCGTTCGGACTCTTCTTCCCTCTCACGGGTCATACTGTCCATCAGTGTCTGGACCTGCACCAGCTCCTTCTGCAGCACCTCCACATCCTCCACTCCCGGCCGCTGCAGCTAGGGGGCAGAACAGAGACACCGTGTTAAAGCCGGGAGAACGGTGGGAACAACAGGATCTTTGGTATCAAAAATCTGTCAAAACTAGATTCTTAGTAATAGTCTCCTTGAAGCTCCAGAACCAAACCTATTTTTGTAGGACGCCCCTAAGCCACTCTGAATAGCAACAAAACAAATACAGACAGAACATAAAAGTGTGATGATGAGGGTAACAATGATGAAGGGGTTGTCTGAGTCAGATCTGCTTGGATTCTTCCAACACAGCTTTGTGCCAAAAGGATTTCATTATGTCGATTCAACGTTACTCTCTCAAACAAAAGCACAGCATTCATGAAAGCTCTCCACAAAGTGTTAAGTATGACTCAAGCCGAGTGAGAAGAGAATGAATACTTAATGGAAACTAAGTGTACGCTGTACCAGTTCTGTTTGGAGTCCCTCGTTCTCCTGCTTCTCCTTCTGGAGCTGTTCGGTCAGTTTGCCCAGCCTCTGGTCAGCAGCCTCCCTCAGGCTCTTCTCCTCATCATAGCGGGACTTTAAGTCTGTCAAATTCAACGATTCAAAATATTTAATCATATCCACATTTTAAAAAAAACAAACACCAATACCTCACTTGTTCACATCATCCAACTGATTTCAGGAAAACATTACCGGTGTAAAATGGAAGAGCCATGCCGTTAGTCCACAAACGTTGAAGGAACAACTTATGCAAAGTGTGTTTAAGACAAAACACACTGGATAGATTGAGCTTAATAGTGGTTTAGTACAAGAGTACTTTAGTGTTGTAAAATGATGCAGACCCACAGACACAGGCCTCCCAGTATCCTGGCGCCACACTGACCTACTATCTCTGTGGCCAGCTGGGCAGCCTTCTGCTCAAACAGGTCTTTCATCTGCTTGATGTTGAACTTTTCTGTCTCTGCTTCATTCAACTTCTTTTCAAGGGCTGAGAAAAAGAGCACCACATATTAGCGATCGATGTTTGGCATCTTTTTCCACAGTTCTCTCTTGAGTATAATGTTCCCTACCTGAATCCTCTGAGGTCACCTGTCCATCATTCTGTGGAAAGGAGGAAAAAGAGAGAAACATGTACAGTAAGAGTAAGCAATGCCATCATGTTTTATCAAGCAGTTTCATATTCAGAAGATTTCATTTGGAAATATATTAAACATCTTGAAGGAATTACTTGCTTCAGTTGTCCTTGGACTTTGTCTAACTCCTTCTTGAGCTCTTCAGAGAACCACTTTTCCTCCTAATCAGGTGAAAACAGAGACTAAAGTATTTGTATGAACCGACCACTTGTAGACCTCTGTTGGGTTCAGAACCTCCACTTTACCTTGAGAGAAACATGCAAGTCCTGAACTTCTTGCCGCAGCATTGTAAGGTCTTCCCTAGAAAAGGAGGAAATAGCACATTCACAAAAATACACAAACAAAAAATTCTGTCACCATAAAGGTCAGACTCATTGTCGTAAATGAAGTCTCACCGAGTGGGGGCCATATGAGTGGGCAGGTCTCCGGTGTCATGGAACAGCTCATAGTGCTTAAACAGCTCCTCTGCAGAGTTGTGAGACTTCATACACTGAGGACAGATGAAGCCCTGAACACAGAAACACACCGTAGGAATCAACCAATCGATAATAACTTGGGATCTGCTTCATGGGGATAAAAACAAATGCTAGAAAAGTCGTGTGTCCGTTCACGTTACCTCAGACGTCTGATCGTGGTTGAGGTCTGTGCTGGGCTGCTCTGACTCTGCATTCTGGGAGCCTCCCTTCCCAGGAGTCTGAAGAGCAGAAAATAGATCAAATGAATCTGAAGGTATGACAGCACTCTAGCATTACAAGCCTTAAACAAATGTAGTAATAAATAGCTCTACCCTGGATTGTTGTCGTATTCTCTTTTTGAAAGCATAAATATTTTAGACAGTCATATCAAGATAAACAACACTGTATAGTATGTGGTGACACCAGCTCCTCCAGTTGCTGTATGATGTCTATAAAAAGTACTATACTGCTGAAGCTTTGTCATGTTGCGCGGAGATTGTAAGTGAGCAGCAGTTTTCAAGTCTAGACACAAATTCCCCATTGGATTGAGGCCGACTCTGATTTAGCCACTCCACGACACTAACGTTATTGTTTTGCAACTGCTAGATTTCCGTGTAATTCATTTTTCCCTCTGCCGTCACAACCCAGCCTCCAGCAGAGCAGCATCCCGACAGCACGATGCTGCCACCGCCACGCTTTACGGTTGGGATGGTGTGGATCTGGTGACGTATGGTACTTGGCACCAATGGTATAATGGTATGATGGCCAAATGCTCCACTAAGATCCCATGAGCATAGAATTGTTTCAAAGTCTGCCAAGACTTCGGGCAAACAATAGCCCAGATGACATATAAGGTTGTTGTTTTTCCAACAACCACAAGGCTGCAACTGGTGAAGCCCCTCAGCAAAAGTATGCGCAGTGTCTCCCATCTGTGTGTCCACGGGTCTCCTTTAATAACGATCTTCTGTCAGAGAGGCTGCTTGTATCCTTCACCTGACCTCCCTTGTGACTTTCTTATAACATTATTGCAAAAGGTTTACAAAGTTCCTTTTTTGCAAGGACATTGACTCACCAGCTACCGGGCCTTCCGGTGTAGCGGTAGTGCCCCTGAACACCCCTTTGAAGGCAGGCTAAGCTTTTTATATTTAACAACCTTAGAACTCACACAAAAAAACAGAACTACACTTACATACCAAAAATAACCCAATGTATTTAACACGGGTCTTGTGCTTAAATGATAACTACCTAATACACAATTGAGCACAGAGTTTAAAACATGTTTAAATCTCCATCAACACGGTCAAAATGAACAAACTCTGGTCATAGTTTATAGCTCCAACATAATACAGTACCAATTAATTGTTATAATCTTGTTTGTCTACCATATTTTACTGTACATTTTACGGTTTCTATTTTTAAATTATGTCTTGATTGTTGTGCTGTGTTCATTGTTTATTATGCACCAGTCACCAAGTCAAAGTCCTCGTATGTGTAACGTACTTGGCAATAAACGGTTGTGATTCTGATTCTTGGCAATTTAATATATAATGAATGACATAATAAAATGTTAACAGATGTTGTAAACCAATTCAGTGGTTCACTAACATATAGAGGACAGACCATCCGATTGTTTCCTATAATAACCCGTAAAAACGTAGCTTATGTGTTGTCAACTACACCGTTTTAATAATGAACAAGCTTCTACTGTCGGTTTATATGAAGAGGAAAGAAACAAAACAGTGATTTCTTAACATGAAATGTTTTATTCTGTGTTTCTTCCTAAACGTTTGCAATAAATCCCTTGGAGGTCTGACAGTCCACGACCTAAATACATGTTGTAAAATGGATTTTCCTGGTTACAAGGCCGGAACTTCAAAGTGTACACAATGATTCAGTTAACGTTAGCAATGCACTGTGGTTAATGTAGTTCTACAACTAGCTAAGTAGCTAACCTCTTACTCCCACATGAAGGCTAACTGTAGTGACAAGCTGGTATCCAAAACAACAATGTCACCATTCACATTAGCATAAGCTTAATTTACGTTAATTAAAACGAATGTTTCTTTTTTGTTTTCATGATGCGGTAAACCAAGTGACACGGGACTTCCCAATAGTCAATCTGTGGCTAACGTCAGCGTTAGCATGTGATGAGTGGACGATGAATTAACCTGCTATGACATAGCTAGCTAACAGGAAACATGAAAATAAAATGATTCAGTGACCAATAACGTTAGCTAGCTCCGTTATGCCTCGATTAACCCTGGAGAGTATGACACGTTGGCTAATAGTTCGCTGCTGCATTACAAAGGTACTAGCTTGCGACATCCCTGTCAGGAGTAACGTTAGCATTAGAACCAAGTTAGCATTTGATGGCTAGCTGTATCAACCCCAACAGAAGGAGCGCTTGATATGCTCATTCCGATCTGACGGTGTGGCGGGGTCTTTTCCAATCGAGGAACTCCCGTTGGGAAAAAATAAAAACCCCGCCCACCTACTACACACTGTGTTTTAAAACGTGCGTCCCCACCATGAAAACAGACAAGGATAGGCCTGTGTCTCCCAAGGAAAACGACTCGACTTTAACGAAACAAAAGCGACACGGTTGACTTTGTTGAACCAGACGCTTACCATTTGAAGTATCCGTCTGAGCATGGCCTCGTCTTTGTTTTTCCCGACACAAAATCCAATCAGTTTTCGAAATGCAAAGTTTACGTCGCTGTACAACGAACACCTGACCGAGCTCCGACAGCAGCGGCGAATGGGCGGGTCATGGGAAGGATGGTTGAAGCCAAGCAGGACACACAGCCTGGCTATAGATTCTAAAATAAGTGTTGTCGTAGTTCTACTGCACTGATTAAAACATTCTCGCTAAGGGGATGATCAATAAACGTTTTTTTTTTATTTGACGGTTTTATATACAACACCATGGCACACTGCAGAACATTCCAGTCACAAAAACAAATAGAAAAAAAAGGATTTATCATGAAGTTTATCAAGAAGAGCCAATGATATTCAATAAACATACGTTGCACTGACAAAAGAAGTCTGGCACACTGACTATGACTTCCGGTCATAGTTTCCTGTTCATGATGGGAGGGAGTTTTTCCCTTTGCAACATAAATAAATAAGTTCAATCAATGCAAACTAAATGCTGTACATGAAATTGTAACAATTCCTTCAACATTGTTGGAATCTAACCACATAGGAGAAAAATATGGCCTGCTTTCGACATTGTGTGTAAGTGCAGATTGTACTGTAAGGGCTGCTGGGTGTAAAGTGTCTAGTATAAACTAAATACAATTTACTTGTTGTTTGTGAAGGCACTTAGAAGACTGAGACTAAAGCACATTGTAATTCTCCAGTAAAACAAAAGGCCTCTCAGCCAAAACATTGACAGGACAATTTGTCAAATGCACTTAATAATTATAGTGTCTTTTGCAGATATGTATTAGTTCTTGTATGAACTTTGGCACATTTGCTAGTTTTGAATTTGCTGACTGCAGCTCTGTTCCCTTCTACAGCAGCTGATATTTATCGAACTACCAAAACGCTGTTCTTTGTTCAATTTAACATTCAGCCTGACAAAACATTAACTATATATACATACAAAAAGGATGCTTGAAGAAGAATTCAATTCTCCATTTCAGTGTGGTGGCTGGTATAAAGCCTAATCTTAATGACAGCGTTACACTGTTACTAGTGATTAGAGATAACACTGTGTGTACTTGTAAACTGGTAATTATAGGAGGAGCAATGTTGTTCACACTTGTATCAAACCAGACTTTGCTCTCAGCTCTCTTTGGGCGAAATACCTCACAAGACTTGAGATGTAGTCAGGTGACATTAGGTTTTGCTTCCCAAAAGTGTCCAAACAATTCACAAAAAAATGAACTGTAAAAAGTGACTCATTCACATGTAACCGCTCCTCTTCAAAAACATCTTGAAGAGGGGAATTATTTGGCACTGAGTCACTGTGGGGGTATGACTTCCTCTAAGAGCAAACACTTCCCAAGAAACAACCCAAATACTTGTGTGCACTGCTAGTCAAATATTCTGCATTAAAGGCTAAACAGGACCTACACTGCAGAAGCAGCTCACTGAGAAAATCAATCTCAAGCTGAATGCTTTTAAAGGAAACATTTGCTCCATTAGCTGTTGAGATTTGTTAAAAAATATACATATAAAATCTTAAATATACTTGGAAAACCTGTTGGCACTCCCTAAAAATGGGTTTCAAATCAACTGAAAGGAAGTCCATACTGTACATATTAAGAGGCTGCTTTAGTAATGCAATCAAGGCAGAAGTCTTTTCCAGATGTCCATCGCGTTGTCCTCTCAACAGAAGTGCTTGCTGCTGCTGCTGGTGATGGTCCTATCTGTTGGCTAGATCTGAGCCCTGTGTGGAGCAAACAACATAGTGAGGCGTGTTGTTGTCCATCACTTGGGAGCTCGGGGTGTTGCCATTAGTCGAGCTACACACAGGACCACAGGGGGGGTTACAGGTGCTTGTGAGCCTGTGTAGGTACTCTGCATGGACAGGCTTGTGGCTCTGCAGCACCCTGATGGCTTCGTCAACTTTGAACCACTTCCTCTTCCTTCCTGTGAAAACATTCAAGGGAGGACAGGGACTGATCATCAGATGTTTGGTGTTGCGCTCAAGGAACCTTTATCAACAACCATGGATTATACTGAACGTTGTTGGTATTGAACCTGAGACCATGTGGTTTTGAGTCTGTCAGAAAAAAAAGAATTGTTGGATGTGGCCTTCCCTATTCAGATGTTGGAAAGGTGTGGTAAGAGGGGTTTCAGAGGCTGTTCGACGATCGAACAAGCACTCTGTTTAAAGCATATTGACCTTTTTTAAACTACACAATGAATACACAATGGTTGATAATATATAGATAACAATAATCTGAACTGCCATCATTCATATTTTCACTTCAGTGCTAAATCCTTTACTACTGTTATATATATTTATTTCTTATAGACACATTTACACATTAGTATGTCTGAAGTTGACTTGTTAGCCATCAATTTGTGGTTGATGCATTCCTGCCTGAAGACTGTTTTGAACTTTTCTTCCAAATGAATGAGGTCATTTTTTATTTGTCATTGGAGCGTGCAATTTCCTGGGTAATTTCTGCCAAATCCGTGTCATTTATGAATGCCTCAGCATGGCACCCTTTCTCACCTTTTCTCCTTCTCGATCGGTTACTCCCACTCATGCAGTTTAGCATAAATTTAGCATGATTTATTGACCGTAAGTAATTCTAATACATTCTTCACTAAAACTCTTAAGCAGCGTTACTGAGCGTCTCACTGAGCGGTGAGTAAGATTGCTCAAAAGGCAAAATATTGCGAAACCACAATAGTATACAACACGCTCAAGAATAAACCGTTCAGCACATGTTTCAACACTGAAGTCAGAGTGGAAATGGACATTCCTGACCTACTTCAGTTGGTGTTTATGAAGCCCTCATGTCACAAAACCTTCCTAAGAAAAGCACCTTCCATAAAAACAATGTGTCCCGTAAACCGTCAGCTGGGAGTTATTAATAATCCAAACCCATCATTTCCTCCAATTCTATTCCAAACACCATTTCGGTACAGGAATTCTATTATTATCTTTATTATTATTATCATGTTGAAGTACACTGGCCTTTCAGTAGAGGAGGAGAGTGAATTAGACCAGAGAAGAAAAGTAAGGAGGGGGCTGTGGTGAGTGATGGGAACAACAAACATTCCTCCCCCATGTGAACAGACTCAACTCTTTGTTGGTGAAGGGGGTAAATTATCACAACCACTTTGTTCCAGACTAGCAATAGATTAGCAATAGTTACCTTTTGAGTTACTAGGTTCCAATAAAAGCATTAGGTTTGAAATACGAAACATATTAAAAACAAATAGTGATCACATGTGTACACATAATCCACATCACGGGCAACTTTATTTTTCAATTTTATGGGGCAAAAGTAAGCAATGAAGGAAAGGATATGAATTTTAGGGCTGATGATCATTTTCATAATCAATTTTATCTGAACTGAAATCTTGAAGTTCAGTTGACTATCAAATAAAACAAAGAAGAGCACAAACTCCTCAGCGTTGAGAAACTAGAACCAGAGAACGTCTTAACGATTAATGGATTATCAAAATAGTTATAGATTAATTTTCTGTCGTTCAACTAATCACTTATGGCTCTTATTAATTATCTCCCATATGACGCCTCCTGACGTTTTAGGAGAACATTGTCGATAAAAATGGGATAAAATATCAATAATGCTGTGTAGTGGTAGTTAATTTAGGAAGACAAATTGGTGCTGTAGGACTGTAACACTGTAGATCGGGTGGTTTGACTTCCTGGATAAGTATGTGTCCCAGGTTCTCAGTTTACAAAGTGATGACTGGAGACCCCGACAGTCTTTCTCAACCGTCATGTAACTGAGTCGGAATAACTTCTGTGTGCCATTATGATTATGCACAGAAGTATGCGAGACGAGACAGTCGAGACGTACCAATTTTGACAGAGTCCTCCCAGTCCTCCAGTGTTTCCGTCACTATGAGGGTGAAGACGTACGTCCGGTGCTTTCCGTCTTTATTTTGCTGCAAAGGTTTAGACGAAGACACTTCTTCACATCACTGCAATAAACTGTGTAAATGCAATGCAAACAAAGCTTTCATATACAACAAAAGACAAGATGTTAACACAGGACTCTAAAACTAAAAACTTAACACACTGGCACAAAAGCAGGAGGCATGCCTACATAGGCACCCGAGGCATGATAGTAGGGTCACCAGCTAAGCTGATACAAGACTTGAATCGGTGTAATATCGTGAGTTGTACGCCATGTGAGAATATATTATAATTCCCCATGAGTTTGACAAGCTTACCTCAAAAATCCCGAGTAGTCTGCCGAGTTTGCCCTTCACACCCGCCTGTATACGCATGAAGAAAAAGAACCAGGAGTCATTCAACATACAGCCGAAGCTGAACACTAGTGTCGATTTTTTTCAACAAACCTTTCACTGTGCGATATTTTCCTGTGACATGTGACCTGGTATTAGGAACAGCTGGTCTCTGTTGTGATTTGTATGCACATTCTCAGTTGATCATTTGTCCCATATAGGAGAGGTAACCCTGTGGCGTGGCACCATGGCATCGCCGCAAGCTCGTGAGGCAGCGTATAGCAGAGGTGACCAGCTAGACCTAAACACGGTCTGATGACGAGACAGGTGGACTTAACACAAGAACATTGCAGGAGCTCCTGGCTTTGTTCGGCTTTTGCTGTGTGGCATAACTCAGATCAACTCGGACGTCTAGAACCCACAACAGACAGAGACCATTGCTGCCAATTCCATACTGCATACCGATTGTATACAGTATATCTCCTACTTGACTTTATATAGTATTGTTTTTGGAGTAAATATACAATACATTCTCATACATTAAACTGAACAAATGGAACTCATATTTTAACTACTTTTTTGCATGTTTTCCAAGATCTTTCTGGAGCAGTTTAACCACAATTTGTCATTTATTTTAATTTTGTGCAGCTGCAAGCAGCTCCTTAATTTCCGTTGTTCATAGCTTTGTGGTCAAATGGTCCACATCAACAAAAATCAAGCTTGTTTTTCAGTATGCATGCTTTTGACTTTTGTCCTTTTTTCAGTGTGAACACACTCAAAAGAGTTGATAGAGACACAGCTATTGTCTATACTAATGGACAACAAACCAAAAAAGGTTGTATCAGTAGAATAGTTTCCAGCACTTCTGTCAAAATGTCATCTTTGCTTTGTTATAGTGATCATATGGAAAAAAAGATATAGCAATTGAATTTGAAAATCTTCCGATAGTATGGACAAATCTCACACGAGTGGGTGTTGAACATGACGTTTTGAATTGTTAGCCTGCCTCAGTAGTTGGTTTGTAGCTCATCTATATTCAGGTACATGTCTGGTCTGGGAGGCAGAGGATCTGGGTAACTGGAAACCCTTCCCAAATGTCACTGCCATACTTCAAAACTGTCAGCACACTTCTATCCAAGGCAGAGGCTCACAGCGCACTGCACTCCAACTACCAGCAGCACCCACTGAACAAACCACAGAACAATTACTTCTATCCCTCAGTATTGGCTACAGTATTTAGACTATAACTTTCAAAAATTGTTGCTATAATCACTCAATGTGTATGATAACGATCTTGAGTATCTCTGCTACTAGCCTCTCAAAATGTATTGAATACAGACAAATCATTTTCAGTGTGCAATACAGACATGTCAATTAAAGGGAAAATTCTTTGATTTTTCAACCTTATCTCTATCTATCCAAGTTAGGCATATAAATAAAATTCCTGCTGTTCTCGGTGTCTCATCTGCAAAATTGGTTGTTCTTCCTGCATCCAGCGCCAGTGACGTAGTTGGTGGTAGGAAGAACTACAAGCTGTTTGAGCTAGGATTTCTCTGGGTCGCTCATGGACGTAAAGTGAGCTCTACATGTCGCACAAAAAACGGAACCTCCTTGTTCTCTTTGCACTACATCTACCACCGACACTGATTGGACATCCACATAAAAGATGGTGAATTTTTCCTTAAAGCATTTTTGCTCGTGTTATGTAAGGTTACAGGGTCAGACCTGTGGTTTTGCTCTATTTTAATACATTATCAAACTTCATATCTTAACCAGCTTTATGTTTTTTTTATCAAAGTTAATATCACACAATGCATTTTTCTTACTGATGCATTCACGTGCTTGTGGGATGTTCTAACAGGTTCTGAGTTTTGGGGAGTCTGCATCCACACCAGAGACCTTACGAAAACATGAAATGACCTGGTTCACCATGTCCTTTTTCACAATATCCATATTTATTTCTGCTTATCTTCTACTTTCATTTTATGACAATATAGCTCGTGAAAGCAGAGCTGTTGATCAGCTGACTGTCATTACTCAAAACCAGTTGAGCTCACCAACAGACAGTCGTTCTTTCACCTGCATTGTCCTGCAGCAGTATTATTACCTGACCGCCTTAAAAATGAACAAAGCTTTGATACATTAGCAAGTTCTGAGTCAAGGTGTTTGTGGCTCCCTGGGATAGAGAATCATCTAAATACATACAGTATGCTTTAGAAAACGATCAGCAGTAATGTCAAGTGTATGCAAACTTCAGCTAAACATGCAAAACCACCACTATGGACATTTAATGACATTGCTGGTTGCCTTAAAGTAGTGCCGAAGAACAGTTACATGTTTGTGCCTGTTTCCTTCCCTTTTTTTCCGTGGATGAGCTTACCTCTTCGTAGACCTCCCTGACGGCGGCCCCACAGGCCTCCTCCTCGGGCTCCATGCCTCCTCCTGGCACGATCCATTGGTCTGGATGGCGACTGCTGCTCACCAGTAGCACCTGCCAAGGAGAAAGGCCCTCGTCAGGTCCCTGCTGCCGAGTTCAGGGTGCCAAAAACACGCCAACGGCATGCCCATGTTTAGAGTCCGTCACCACTATAGGTATCTGGTGGCGGCTGACTGTGGTGCTAGTCATTCAGCAGGATGTGTATTAAACATCTCACATGTCGTTCACTTCATTTACTTATTGCAAGATGAGCATGGTGTGGATTGGGCTGCTGAGCATGTCACACTATTTACCGCATAACTAAAACAAGTGAAAGAGAGTAACAGACGGTAGATGTTTCCGAAATAGAAGCGCGAACAGATACACAAGAAAAACACATGCAGACACCTTTAGATTGACTTTTGCTGTGTGTATGTGTATCACTTTCCCAACACTAAAACTCACTTTACCTACCTGAGAGCATGTGTGACCACAGGAGGACACAATAAAAGAAATACCTGGAAGGAATACTTCAGATTTTAGGTGGATTATGTATATAACACTAAACAATTAAATAGTACGGTATGATGATCAACAACCTAAAAATAGAATACAGTAGGACAGTCCTCGACCAAAGACATTCATAGTCGCCTTACACTAACACATTTTGTCGACTAATTGATATTGATTGGTAAAGCTGAGTTTGTCCACAAAGAATGACACAAAAGCACCGCTTTAAATATTCCGTTCACCAGAGATGTTAGTTAGTAGACATTAGTTTCTTGGACATAAGTCATTCAGCATGACGAAAGCATTGAGAACGACTAATTGGCTAAAGAGATCTTAGTCGACTAAAAAGGGGGGGGGGGGGGGGGGGGGGGGGGGGAGGCCTTGAATACAGTCGGAATTAAAATAATAAACTCTCCAAAACAGTCCCACAAGTAACATTGCAGTGACCCATTTCAGCCCTCATTTGCTTATCAAATAATAAATAAAGGATAAGGCGAGGTGCTATAAAACGTGACAAAAAGAGCTGACAAATCTGCAGTCAAATCTGAAATAATCAAACCAAAGCCACACACTATGTTTAACTGACCTCAAACAAATGCAGTTTGGTCTTTTTTGAGCACGGTGCCCCTCAAGAGATGCAGTCACTTGACCTTAAACCTTATTCTGGCACCACACTGACCCACATCAAGTTCACGTGTGAATAGTTTCCCGAATCCTTTTGGACACGTGACATGAAAGTACTCGCTCTCTTTGACAGCGAAGATTGATGAAAAACAAGCAGCTTACACACTTCATGTTATTCTATAGGTGAACACGACTGTCCCAGCAGAGCTTTCCCAACGTTAAAATGTGTCTGCATTCCTTCTGAGACCCGATAGTGGAAGCATGGCAGATTTGCGAAGAGCACTAATGAGAACATCTTCGCTGCTGTCAGAGGTGGACTGTATTGCCCAGAAATGACTGTGATGAGTGAAACTTCCCGCTGTGTGACTTGGCTTGGCTGTAACTCAACTCTGTTGCCAGGTCAGGAGGAAGATAAAACCAAGAAATCTCAGGACTCTGACTGTTCGCTTAGCTTATTCAGTCACCAACCCCATTATTAATAAGCACACATTAAACACACTATAAAACTACGACTTCAAATAAACAAAGAGCTCCTGTTTTCCTGCTTTGGATCACTGATGTAATTGCTGAAATGCATGTTGGGTGTTTCTGTTCTTGCGTAACCTATTCTTAACACAGGCAACTCGGTCAATATTTATGTAGGCGAAGTTAGAAGGTACGAGTGATTCTGCGGTCATGTGATATCGCAGTCAGGGAACTGAATCTGCAGTTAGATCTTTACCTCACTGGTTCACAACCCTACTCTTTATGAAGACATCTTAAATAAGCGACAATCAGAAAATGACTATGGGCAATTTTATAAAAAATGAAAAGAATAGAGGGCAAAAAGGATGCAAAAGAATGAATCATTCCTTGAGGCATTCCTTCCACTTCCTACCTTGATTCCTTACTTTAAAAGTAATGAAGCAGAACTTTACGTAGTGAATTTCCTTTCCACTAATCGAGAATACAGTGGCAATAAAAGTACCCCCCCCCCCCCTGGAAGTTTCATGTTTTGTTGTCTCACAAAATTTAGTCAAAGCAGATTGAAATTGGCTTTTTTTTGACAATAACGTCAAAGTAAAAAAATCAGACCGCTACAAAGACAAAAACATATAGGCACTGTACTCCTTTTGTTTAATGTCAAATAGGAGTGTTGCAGCGTATGTGGCATCGATGAGGTGTGAAGAGTTTGCTCCGTGACGGCTGATGATGAGGTGGTAAACTAATCGCTGTGGAGGTTGAGAGCAGTCTCCCTTGGATCTCTGCCCTGTAAAAAAAAAAACGCAGATAGCGCAGGGCCCTGGGGGCTTCAGAGACACTGGTAGCTGTCTCACTGACACAAATGTACACAACACACACATGCATGCACAATTTCACACAGACGCCATGTGAAACACGTTGGCACTTCCACCTAAGCAGCTACACACAAACACACACACACACACACACACACACACACACACACACACACACACACACACACAGCCAAAAGGCTTTCAAAAACCACCAGATCAGCAGTCGCCTTTCTGTATGAAAACAAGAGAGCTTAGCAGAGGAGGTTAATGACCCCAACAGGCAGCACACACCTCAGTGAGAGCTCAGAGGGAGGAGGAGCTTTGACTGTACAGACCCCACATCAGCTTTAAGGTGATCAACACCTGATCACAATCCAGCTAAGACACTGATGACAGATGGTATACTCATACTAAGCTAAATGAATGAGGCGTCAACATTTCAAAAACCAATGTAGTTCTATTTCTTTCATATTACTATTATTTCTGGTGGAGTGACTCAGATGATTGGCCTAATATGAACTCCTGTACAGTAAAATGCAAACCAAAGCAAGCCGGTAAGGCGTTCAGTAAAATCAATTTAGGATTCTTCAGGACATTTTTTCTTCAGGATTAATAAAGTTCTATCTTATTTTACATATATTTTTTATATTAATAATATACAGATTTTCACCATATTGCCGAGCCAAAATGCCAAATGTGATTATATTGTTGTAGTAGAGTGCATTCTACTATAAGACCACTGATTAATTGGAGACATGTTTCTTATTTACAGCATAATTACTAACAATACTTTATATGTCAGTGACGGCAACTATGATGATGTACGGATTACATGATTTTTTTTCTGAGTTCTGACAATATTGAGTACTCCTGTCTAGTATTTTATCTGCAGACCTGTTGCTGTCCTTCTGGACTACAGCTGACATGTTGAGGAAGTGACTGTACACGCGGCATGCAGCCTGGATGGATAGTTCACCACATAAAGTGTGACATATTGCAATCAAAGCGTAGATGGTGAGAATGAAGGACGAGATCAGCATGACATGTGATGTGAGACCATTTCATCATCCTCCAGTGCAATCAGCAATAATCAAAGTGACTTTTAGCATACATCAGCGCTCTCTCCCAGACACGTAGGAGAGAGAGAGAGAGAGAGAGAGAGACAGAGAGAGAGAGAAGAGGAGAGGGTGGGAGCACGAAAGCTAATCTGTCAGGGGACAGACAGGGCCTGCACCTTGTTTCTATAAATTGCAGCTGATAGGTCACTTGGTGTTTAGCACACAGTGTAACACTCAACCCAACCAGGCCCTTACGACCCCACTCCCCCTATCACATGTGGCCCTGAGATGGGCCGCCGTCACTGGGCAAACAACCCCCGCCCCCAATGAGTCTCAATTACTACCCCAACAAAATAATAATAACAATAATTTCAGCAGCATTAAATTAAAATAATGTATGTTCTAGAAAATGACTGCACTCCTTACATGCTATTTTTTAAGACTTAATGTTAACTGCAGAATGAGTATAATGGGAGACATGTTTGAAGCTGCCCATTTGTAATGTCAGTGTGCAAATAATAATATATATATATATATATATATATATATATATATATATATATATATATATCACCATTTGAAATGATCTAAAAGTTCCTCATGAGCCATATTAGTTGGCAGGATGCATTTGATATTAATATTTGCGGTAACATGTCACATTTGATGATCGACATCACCCTCCTTTGGGTTAAAGGTAAACATTTTTGAGCCGGTGTGTGCAAACTGAGCGGATGTAGGACAAGTCCTGTACATGCTAATTTTGCTGTACGATACCTAATTTAATGTGTCATGTGTCGAAGTGTCCCTGAGCAAGACACTGAACCCCTAACTGCTACCTGGGCGCTCCTCAGCAGCCCACTGCTCCCTATAAGCTATAGGATGGGTTAAATGCAGAGGTCAAATTTCATGTATGTGTATATGTCAATAAAAAAAAAAACATTAATACCGGCAACATAAGAATTGATGAGACAATTGTTGCAGCACTCCATTGCGATCATACTAAAAAAGAAATGCAGCAGCAGCAGAGTGCAGGAGCTGCATGGTGCCTCAGCAGAGGATCAGTGATCACAATGACATGTGTTGATACGGAAATGACCCTGTACCACAACCACATCAGCTGATGCCAGTGCAAGTTAGAAAACAAACACCCCCTAGTGCACTGATGTAGACTCAATATTTGAAAAATAAAGTGCTATTTAAAGGCTGAAGGTGCACATTGAAGAAATAAATAACCAAATACATGCTTGACGGTGCAGCACTGTCAATGACAGCCCCTCATGCCAGCACAGTTATCGCTGCCAGGACACAATGAGGATGCCTTGTCTTTATGAATTATGACTTATCTGGATTTCCTCCTAGACAGGAAATGAAAATGATGGGTCTCCTGCTGAGAGCCGGTTACAAAGAGTGCCAGCTTGTCAGGCCCCTTGTTTTTTTCATAGGTCAGATATTTTGGAAGTCAGCCAAGGTATGTTCACCTCTGCCCAGCACGTCAATTAAAGGCAAAGACGTGACTCTCGCACACAATAAAATACTGCGTTATGTAGTCACGTCTGGGCACTGTATGATATAGACAGGCACACGTCAGTGTTAAAATGGAGACTTTGTTAATTATAAAGCCTGGTATGCCCACTGCAAACAGTTTAACCACCAACACCTCACTTACCTCGTCCTCTTTTTCGTTTTTAAAACACAAACACGCCGCTCTTCTCTTGAACCCCTCGCCATCGTAAGTCCTGGTCTGGTTGGGCTTAAACTTCATCATTTATGTTCCCAATCGTCGAGTGTCCGATTTTTTTTGGGGGGGGGGGGGGTGTTGGTGGAAGCGCAAATCTGGATTCAACCAGACGCTGAAGAAAGTGGCTCTCCGTGAGAGCAGCGAATCTCCCGAAATATGCTCCCAACTTTTAAAGCTTCTTCAGATAGTCGCAGTTCTGAAGCGTGCACTCGGTTCATTCATTCCTGGGCAATGTCAGAGCGCTTCTGGTCGTATTTGGTAGGCTTACCGACCATGGTGGTTTAGTGCCGCTGTCAACACGCATGATTCAACAAACTCGCTCCCATCTGTGGTCGGAGGTGCCACCAGCTGACCTGAGAGCTGCGCAACAAGCTGCCTGTCAGCTCCCACGTTACACCGAGTTTCATGTTCATCATTAACAAGACGATAAACTAAACGTGGATGAAGTGTCTTACAGCTGCCGGTTCCATGCGGCCGTTTTTTTTTTAGCACTAATAATCATCAAAAACGCCGCGTGCGTGAGTGATGCTGCTGCTGCATGCTTCAAGTGCCACTCTCGAGCACCTCAACCCTAAACTGAGATACTTTGAAGATGATTTGAGTGAGAAACTGAAAAAAGATGGCCGTTTTAAACCAACGGATTGTGAGTTTTATTTCAGAAAGCATTCTTTGAAACTATCACAACAAACACACTGTAGGCTCCTTATCCTCCCACGTTTTAATTTCCCCCATTTTTATATCCTGTTACGGATACAGAAATAGCATTATTTTTAAAGGGGGAGTGAGTGGGTGGGAAGGGGGACACTCATGTGCACAAAAAAGGCTACATACACTCTAACACACACACACACACACAAAAACACACACATACATAAACATACACACACCTACATACATACATACACACATGCACATATACATACATACACAAATACATACATACACACACACACACACACACACACTTAAATACATACACAAACCACAACTCTAACCCCTTGCAGTACATTTGCATCACATTTATTTTCATTAAAAAGTATTTACCAGTCGCAATTGGATTCGCATGAATACTAAACTTCACTGAACGAGGCAGTGCCGTTCCCTGCAGTTTAAAGTCAGGGTCAAATAAACACAACAACGTTCAGTTCAGTGAGGCAGCCTGGTGGTAACATTCTCTGGTTGTTTACAGCAGCATTCCTCTCGTAGTGAAACTTGTAATGGAACTACTGCTGAGTATAAATGTACCAAAGCTCAAGGTTTCCCTCTAGTGGAGGTAGAGTGTCTCTGAACCACAGGATGTGTTCAAGGGTGAAAATGTTTAGAGGTGTTATAAAGTGACAATTCTCTGATTAGCAAGGTGTCGCAAAGGGACACTGATATCTGGCAGAAACCAGAACAAGAAAGTGTTTTTTTTTTTTTAAATGGACAAAAGTCTTGATTGTTATGGAATAAAAAAATGATCCTGACCTAGAGCAGCACTTTGGCTCTAATGAGGATAAAAAGGTACCATACCATGTTCTGCAGAGATAATTACTAAAATGTCAGGGGCATGGGAGCATGAAGGCTACATCTCAGGTTCTATTTATGAAGTTTAGAGAACAGAATGACTTTGGTTCAATTTGCATTAAGTACTACACCATATATCATTTGTATAAAGATGTATTTTGAGATTAATTAAAATAAAGTCAGTAGCTAAATAGTCATAATTACCAGAGGTAATTAATGTTTAGTACAAACTTACATATTCTATAATACCGACCATACATGTACAGTCTTAAATAAAAGTACCTAAAAGTAAAGATGTGTTGGTGTAGTTACAGCCTCTGTGGTTGAAAGTAACATTTTAATCACTTTAGAGTATTGAAATTGTTTGCTACTTTCACAATAGATGGGAAATATTGTACTTTTTTTAAAACAACTCTACACCCACACAGGTGTTATCACTTATCATGGTTGGTTAGACCTCAAGTTAACGTTGAGCAATGATGGGAATTATGTGGTTATGAAATCCATGTACTAAATAGGTGATTAAGGTGTAATCTTCACCCAGACTTTTCCCGTCTGTATACACCAACACAATCCTGAAAAAAATCATGACATGTGTGTCCTATAAAGAATTATACCAAGACAACTATTTATTAATCAACAGATTTTATTTACAGAACATAAAAGTATGCAGGTGGGCTGTTTCATAGCATTGTGAGAGCAGGAAAGCATTTCCTCCCCAGATTAACAGAAACAAATGAATACAGACTTTTCAGCAAAAAAACAATCACAGCGGCCGAGAGTCAAAGCCTTCATTGACCTTTTGGAATTTGATCCTGTAACAAGTAAGCATCTCCTCTCATCAGTTCTCCCCCCCCCCCCCCCCCCCGATCCACCACACTCTTCCCTTCAAACAGCTGACAGCTCAAATGTAACCACTGCGTTGTGAAATAAATGCCATTGGAAGAAGTAAACCACAGTTTTGACTGTGATGACACACGGGGGGGGTGTAGCAGAAAAGTTAGTGCGGCATAGCAAGAAAGATTCACATATAAAAGACTGGATATGGTAATAAAACACATGCTAAAACAAAGGAAACGTCCGCAATGTCCACCCTACGGTTTACACTTAGCTGAAAACCTTAATGTGACAGTGCTAAGCTTAGTTTGGTTTTTAGTCATATTATTTTGTATTTAACAGCCAGACGTGACTTAAAGAAGAAGCAGGGCTACCATATTTGTATGCATCCTGTTGGGCTATCTACACAGCCTCCAGGTGAGTGTCTACATATAGCGGGCTAGTAGTCGTTAGATGCTTCTAATACACAAAACAGCGACACAAGAAAACTAAATTAAAAGAAATGTAAAAAGTATACACATCCAGCCAATCCCTCCTCCCCATCTATTCCACTGTCCCAGTACCTCCAAACCCACCCATCCCCCCAAACATGTGAAATGTAGGACCCTTTTACCCCCCCCCCCCCCCCTTCTCATGCTTGTTAAAGCTTCAGTTGGCAAAGGCTTTCCAAAAATCAATGGGCAAAGAAAGCCTGGTGAGTAGATCTAAAAACCTCCGACCATGCATTTGAACAGTAGTGAGTTCGGAAAAAGACGAGTCATTTCATCCCTAGTGAGCATTTAAATCACCAATTATCAGCAGTTGTTTTTTTTCCTTTATAATATATTCATGTTTATTTTATAATATATATGCATGTATATTTAAGACCGTGTCCTTTAAATGCAAATGAAGTCGGTAGAGGTCTTGGCAGAACATAAGGAGTTATGTTCGCACGTGCATCTCCACCTGCTGGGGTGCTCTACACTTCATTTTTGCTTCCAGCATAAAGCCTGGTCCATGATTTGGCTGGAGAGTAGAAAAAAAATAACAAAAAACACATAATGAACACGAGTCACGTAAATGATACCTATATGGCCCATTTACAAAGACTGCATAAAGACATGCGTGTATAATCTAAATGACAGAGGGGAAAGGGAGCACGAGGCAAGAGCTGGATGGGAAGTTTAATAAACCAGATCGGAGCGCTCACCTGTTTCTATAGCTTCGACTTCACTGGACTTCCACTTCTCTGCAACGTCATTTGCAAGGGGATCATCAGGGTTGGGTGCACTTAGTAACGCCTGGATTGATAGCAGCACTGTGCGAATCTGGAGCGCTGGCGACCATTTATCTGATAAAAATGAAAACAGAGGGATTATTAAAGAACAAAATCGAGAGGGACAATAGAGAGTTTTAGGCTGCAGGGGCAAAGAAGAGACAGTGCTGATATGAGGTAGTAGCGGCACAAAGCTCCAGTTAGGGGTCACAAGTGTAACGAACAAGGCCCTTGATCTTTTGAGCAAGATGAAATCGGCAAAGCCCTCACTTCACTCACAGGCCACAACATCAGAGGACACAATGCATACAGGCTTTCAAACAGTAACAAGAGTATTGACGTACCTTTCAAAATGTCTAGACATATTCTCCCCAGCTTGTCTACATTGGGATGATATATTTTGGTCATGAAGCGTACTTTAGGAGCCGCCATGGGATATTCCTCTGGCAAAAAGAGCTCGAGTTTAAATGTGCCCCCCTCGAAAGGCGAGTCCTGAGGTCCGTCAATGACCACGTGAAAGTAGCGGGCGTTGCATTCGTCTGGCTCTGCCTGGATGCCTTGGACGGGCTCTGCGATCAAACGCTGAGTTTCCTGCCACAGAAAAAGACAAGAGAAATGTATTCACTTTGAATCTGGGTTGAAGTGGCAGGAGATGGGCTGCTTGGCTTTCATCCTCTAACACAGAAGGGAGGGTGGCTTTGACCGCAGTAGTGGCTTAATGCTGTCATTCTGAAGGCTCTCTCACTTCGCAACTGTCTTTTAGAGGTGACGCTGACTCTGCACCACAGGAGACCATTACGTTCATTCCCATCAGCCACTGCAGCAAGGCCTCTCTTAATTCATAGTGGCAGCCAAGGGACCTACAGAAACATATTATATGCTATGAAAGAGGGGCAGGTATCGGATATATCTTGTGGTATGCATGAGGCAGCATGCCTGATATATGCCTTTAACAATAAAACTATATTCAAGCTTGCTGCGAATATGCATGGCATTACGTCAGTACATACTCCAAACTGTGGTACAGATACTTCAATTATTCTGCTTATTTTCCCAATCTAACATCAGAGTAGTATCCTCTTGTGTCTATCTGAAACGCAGGCTTTAGTTATAGATGCAATATCCCGGACAACAAAGGGAACAATAAATAAATGGATGAAAAACAGCATCAAATACAGCTTGCCAAGAGCCAGCACTTGTTTTTGTGGTTTGAATGAAACCGAGAGGGAGATTCCTGAAATGTTTCAGATAACCCATAGACAAAACCATGCAGTGAAAACACAGACGGGAGAGGGGCTCCCAGTGCCAGTCACACGCTCTGAGGGCTCAAGGGCTCCGTGCGCTAAGTACCGTTCCCACCAACGCTAGTCTGTGGTCTGCTTACTCAAGCACCTGTGCAACCTTCTCCTGAACACCATTCGTGCTCCTGATGCTTTGATTATTGAAACCTTTACAAATCGTAAGCTGTAATTCCAAAGAATATGGATAATACACAGAATATGGTTATAATAATAATAATAATAATAATAATAATACACAGAATGTGTGAATGTTATTTGCAGAATTACAGCGAGGGTACTGTACGGTTCCCAAAAGAAAAAGGAAAGAAAGAGTATGAAGCTCGTCTATTAAAACGGTATTAAAAAATAACAAAGAATCACGTAAGTAGTGGGTTCACAAAAAGAAGACTGGTGAAGTCTGCAGTAGCCCACAATGGACAAAGCAAACACTGGCTCTAGAGAGGGCCTTTTGCGTTTTTACATCACCTGAAGGCCACCATAGTTCCCCAACACTCTTGTAAAAAGAGGGGTGAGTGGAGGGATATTTTTTTTACATCTTAGGGGCCAAATTATTAGCAATTTAATTGATATGAAATCGTGAAAACATGAATTGGGATGTGCAGGAAATACAAGACAACTCTTCTTCAAAGGAAGAGACAGCTCCCAGGCAACAGTGACAGTATCATATTGTTGAAAGCAGGGGATGTAACCAATCAGCAGCATCTTTAGTATGCTGAGCAAAGCCTCTTTGGTTACTGATGTTGGACCATAAAGTCAGGTTCAAATGTCTGCTAATCACAGTAGCAAACGTTTCATCCATACCACTTAACACTAGTCAGGTCACCACATTTATGACTAACGTTAAGGACAAACTTAAGAAACTTCAATGAAACTGTGTCAAAAGAAAAGACTGCAAGGGGAAAACACCCCACCTTAGCTAAATACACGTATGCCTAAATGAAAAGTATAACAATAGGAGTATTAGGCTACCAGGCTAGCTTTAGCTTATTCGTGTGTTTCCATCACTCGAACACAAACAAAGCTAATAGACTAGCTGGGCTTAGCATAATTACCTAGCATTGTTATCTAACCATTTAGTCCGCATCATCACAATCTGATCAGTAGCGGTTTGAGAACACTAGTGTGCTTGAAAAGTATATTTAGAAAAGATAATCCCGGTACACAGCATATTTATCCGCCATTTTCTCAAAACGTTGGTGTATTTCTAACCCGCCGTGTCTCTAGGCTCAGATAACGGAAGTTACTTTAGCGAGCTGGACGTGAAGCGGGCACCGTTAACTCGGAGCGTTGGGAGTTTAGACGGTGGATGTAGAGTTTTTCCCGTGACAGAAAAGTGACATATGCTGCTGTTTAAAGTGTGAAATATTACCTTAGAGATCCTGCGGGGCAGTCCTGCCATCTTGTTTTAAATGCGGTGTTTTAGCTCTCAGCCTCCTCTCTGTCGCTAGCATTGACAGCAAACTCACGTCTTCCGGGTTGTCTACGTCATGACAGTGGATGCAGCTGATGATGGAGAAAAAGTTTTTTTTTAATTAAAAGACAAAGAAAAAAGCTTGTTCTTTTTAGACACACAGAGAAATACACCTGAAAATATTACACAAAATACATTATTAACAACCATATATTTCATTTTTTCCAGATGTTGATAACTAATACACTTTCTGCAAGACTGAACAAGAAGGTATACTTCATCTGTTTGATTGCCCATATTGCATTACACTTTGGAAAGACTGGGAATTATGCTGTATATTGGAGGTATATTGAAGTATTGAAGGTAAAAAAAAATGCACTTATATATCATCAACTATTTTGAATGTGATGATAACAGTTAATGTACTATTGTCAAAACATCTCATCTGGGAAATGTCATACTCATGAAGCTTAATTTCCTAATTCAACACCATCTTTTAAGTTGTTTTTAATTTAAACTGAAAGTTATTTTGAGTCTTAATTTTGTAACAGATGAGAAATACATGTCAGCAGCTGAAAGTCTGTCAGAAGTCTTATTTTTTCCATTGTTATAACTGTTATTGTTGTTATTGTTATCATTAATATTATTATTATAGCCTTCTAATGTGGCTTATTTTCTTCCTCTGTTATTTGAAATGGTATGGTGGATTGTTTGTACATTCTTATAACTCAATAAATAAATTAGCTGATAGAGCGAGGCAGCAATTTACCTGATGTACATATATTTTACATTTATTAATAGAGGATAGTCATTTACCAACAGATAAATCAGATTATGCTCTTTCGCCCTGCAACTCCTCATGGTAACTTTGGCAATATTAATTGGAAATTAATTTGTTTTTACATAACAAACAGTTATTTTAAATTTACCAAAATTCATGAATTCATTCATGATTTCTTTTCGGTGGAAAGTTTTTGAACATGTATTTGAAATGCTGTGCAGAAAAAAGATTTTTGGAGATTTAGGAGATTTTATGATATTGACAGAAGTCAATTAACATCTTCTCATTTTGAATACAAAGCTGTACACAGGCGACATGGACACAATGACAGACAAAAAAACTACAAAGCCATCAAAACTAGTAATTTACAGTGCCTCGAAAACCCTTTTAAAGTTCATCTTTCTTTTTTTTTAACCAGCCAAACATTGTGTCCAGCTATACTCTGTCATAGACATAACAAAGCACGAATTAGACCTTCCACTTCCCCTGGCCAATAAGCATACGGTACAGCTGTATTTTCACTTTGTTTTGCTCTGCAGGGTGAACAGGAGCCATAGATTGGAGGGGACTTGGAGCCCCTCCTCCTGACATGTCTGTGTGGACAGAAGCGTTGTCCCTTTGGGTGTCAGGCCTGTTACATGGGCATTATCAGTGTGGCAAACTAAGAGGAACTATATTTAAAAAGCTGTCTAAGAAAACGAAGTCCAGCATGCAATTTCTGCTCCACCATAGCCCAACAGGTGGGTTTGATATTTCTGTCAGTTACTTTTTTGAGCATGAAGTCTGTGCGTAGAAACAAAAGTGGAAAAAGGAAATGTGTGTATTGATCTGTTTTTTATTTGTCTTGGCAATGGTATAGTAAATTAGTCTCCGGATGCTTTTTGTCATATGATTCTCTGCTCTAGTTCATTGTTTTTAAGCTTTATTTATTGCTACACAAATGTGGATTAAACTCAACGATAACACATTATGTTACACTGTAGATTGTTTAGAAATGTTCAAATCTTATTTTTAAAGGTGTGTTGCAACCTGAAGGTGACAGTTTCTGACTCCTAGCTGTTCTTTTGCCAACTCACGTACTTCCTGACACTGACCTTGGCTTTTGCACCACAGTTTAGGGCTAAATATCTATCATTAGTGTTTTGTAAAATTTGTATATTACAGGCAACATGGGAAACAGCCAGGTGTCAAATCTGAGCCTTTAATTACTCATCATGTCTGACACCTTACAGGTGCAAGGTTTCCGCTCATTTTGTTGTGATCATGGAAGCTTCCCAGACTAATCAGAGCTCATTTACAGATTCCGTACATGCATGCAAGCATTAAAATATTCTGGTGGAAGTAGTAATTTAGTTTCAAGGTGATACCTTCCTATCTGAATCTGAGTAGGACATGCTCACCGATGTTTGTGAAGGTAAAATAGCTGGATTTCAAGAATGTAAACAAACAAAGTCCCCAAAAAGTATTCAAAAACTACAATTTTCATATATATTTTCACATAATAGTAATAACAACAACTGATATTCAGCAAATCATCTAAGTGGTTTAGCATTCATGCCCTGTCCGACCCAACCAATCCTACAAAGTTTCCCATTGTTGAACACACACAGGAACAGACGAACCAGCAGCTATTGTAGACCTTTCTCTCAGTGCACAGAGAGAACAGACAATATCAGCCACATTACAGGGGCTGATGCTCCCACAGTGCCTGATTTGAGTGGCAAGATCTATCTTGACAGGGCTTAGCAAGACTTTCTTATCAACTTAGAGTATTTTATATCGAGGCGTTATGGGCGAAGCTTAGTTTGAGACACAAGTCTCAAACTAAAAGAAATGTACTTTCCTATAATATTGAAAAAATACTGTATTATTTTAGTAATTAACATCCTCTCAGATTTGTCTTGTGACCCCTTTATGGGTTCTGACCACCAGGTTGAGAACTGCAAGACTGTAAATATTTAACTCTCTGATACTTTGAGTGACTTATGTTTGTCATCTGTAAATGTCATTTGTTTTGATTTTCTTTTCTCTCTTCTTTTTCTTTTTTAGCTCAGTGGAGCACACGGTGCTACCTGGCGTGTGTATTCACCATGATCGCCTGCTGTGGACCAGCTTCACCTCTCTATGCCCCTCCAGTAACAACAGGTGTCCGCTCTGCTTTCTCTGCCACACGAAGCAGCAGTGTAGTGGGAGGCAAGCAGAAGGCAGTGACCTTCAACAGGCTCATGGTCAACATTGGAGGGGATTTCAATCCAGACACCGGTCACTTCCGCTGCCGCATCCCTGGGGCTTACTACTTCTCTTTCTCCGTGGGTAAGTTTCCAAAGAAAATGCTTTCTGTGATACTGGTGAAGAATGGAGAGGAGGTGCAGGCTATAGCGTATGATGACTACCGCAAGAAAGGAAGGAAACTTCAAAGCCAAAGTGTAATGATCAGTTTGAAGGAAATGGACACAGTGTGGCTGCTTTTACAGCAGAGTCCTCAATATGCTTTGTACAGCAATGCCGGCCCTTACATCACCTTCTCTGGTTACCTTGTCTTTCCGGACATTTCCCCAAACGGCTACGTCAGCAACCACCTGTCCCCATCAGGGCTGTCCTACCCAAACTGCCCCCCTCAGCCTGACCCTTTGGCCAGAAGTCAGACGTCAGAGCAGCCACGGTCTGCCTTCTCTGTGGCACGGACCTCCACACTCATGGGTCAGAGCATCAGGCAGCAGGACAAGCCACCTCTGACCTTTGATGTGGAGTACGTCAACATCGGGGGCCATTTCAACAAAACCTCTGGCGTGTTCACCTGCCACTTCCCAGGCGCTTACTTCTTCGCCTTCACCGTGGGGAAGCATCCTCGCAAGGCTGTTTCTGTGAAGCTGATGACCGGGAAGGGCGAAGTGCAGGCGATGGTGTTTGATGAGGACACATCGAAGAGAAGGGAGATGCAAAGTCAGAGCTTGCTGCTGTCTCTCCGCCGGGGCGACAGCGTGTGGCTGTACAGTCAGCAGGATGAGCGTTATGCTGTCTACAGCAACCAGGGGAGGTACACGACCTTTTCTGGCTTCCTGGTTTATCTTGATACAGAAACACTCCCACCTGCCACCACTCAGGACAGAACTTACCTCTGAATGTCTTTAACCCTTCTTAACACATGTAACATTTCATAACATTATAGAAAATCTTTAGAATTGTTCTCTGTTGATGGACGCAGACACAAATTTACTATGGTCAGCATAGTGTAACTATATTTAATGCTTTGTTTGTTTGCTTTTTGTTTATTTTATCCTCAGTAAGTAGTGTAACTCCACGTATAACATGTGTTGCCAAATTACTCCACTGGATGGTGCTATGGTACAATTATGGACACTAACCAGCAACATGTCCTTTAAGTGCAATTAGCTGTAAGAACTAAAATAAATTCTGTTTGTATAAAAACGTGTTAGTTAAATTGGGGTTTGGTTCATAAATATATTTACCTTTAAAATAATTTGTATTTAGATATTGCATGCCAAGAAATATTATGTAAATGATGTATAGTTTATTAAAATCTACTTACTGTAAACATGATATTTAGAAACACATCATTGTCATGTGAGTGGTGATAGTCATGTTATGGAATTTTTATATTGTAGATATATATATATATATGTATCTCTTATGATGTTTTATGTGCATTTCAGGAAACAAAATAAATTCATATGCTTCAATGAATTTAAAAGGTCTTGTTTCTTCTAAGTCCAAAGCTAACAGTACATGCTGTTGAGTATAAATACACTGTCAGTTAAATGTATGTTGTCTGAACTCAAATGCAAAGTTAGCTGATGTTACTGATGACGTCTTCATTCCTCTAACACAGTTCTCAAAACATGGATCCTAGTACTCCAGGTGGTGGTGTTGCTGCTCCAAATATAAAAGCTTCTGCTAGATAAAGCATCATTGCTACTACAACTACCACACTTAATAACATCTACAGCAGCAATAGCAGTATAGCATGAAATAAATATGGATAGAAGTCTGTGTTGGATGTTCTTTAATTATATAAAAATGGCTAAAACATGCAAAAACACAGTTATGGTATTTGTTCTGATACCCCACTGAAATGAAATATTAGCGATTAAAAGAACGTTTAAATGTGGGCATAAATAACGCATGAGAATCTTTTGCAGGTCATATAGTGGAAGACAGCATTTCATCAGGAAAACCACTAGACATTCTTATTCTAATATTTAGTCAATTGCTGTTTTAGTAACATTTTTGGCTTAATTTATTGTGATAAAGTTTCAGAAAGATATTATTTTCAGATGTATCGCATGTTCTGTCTGTATGTGAACTCCTAATGAGGAATATAACAGGCATGAAAATAATCTGAAGAGTGTTCCAACGTAAACCTTGTTTATTGAGGCAGAAAAGACTTATAACTTTACATTTCGAGCACCATCTTTGCTGTGAATACGTTTCAGTTTGTACTTGTTGGACTTCAAGATGTTTTACATGATGTAAATAGTAAAAAGAAGTTTCCTCTTTGCACTGAAAACCCTGTCATAACATCTCAACAGTGAGACAACGATGAGTTGGCTGCATCACACAGTAAATACACACAAAGATGTTGGGACTGTGAGTCATAAAATAAATGCATGAGCAGAATAAACGCAAGAAATAATCTAAAACCATTCACTGAATCATAACAAATGCCATCAACAGGTGGTGCAGGGATTTAATTCCACATCCTCACATCATTCAAAATAAATATGCACTGTAGTTGGGCCATGGCTTTGTCTTGCAAGTTGAAATGTCCATGTTTTCATCCCTACGTTACTGCTTTCTCCGCCTCTCCTGGTGTGTCACTGCACGTCCCATATCTCACAGAGCAGTGGCGTAAATTTATGGTCGTTCATTCTCCAGGACGTGAGCATCTCTGCGTGGTAGTGGCTGAGTGTTCTCAGCTCCGTCAGACGGCCCAGGAGACGAGCAAAGTACTGCAGCTCCTGTGGGTGCTGCAGGACACACAGCTTCCTCAGCACGACCAGCATGGTCTCCTGAAGCCTCTCGACAGCCTGGTGATCCTTGACGTAAGGCCGATCTGGAGAGGATGATACATTAGCATTTTCGAATATAAAATAAACCTTTCATAGTGTTATTACAAAATACTTCTGGATCATCGAACAGCCGTTGACGCTGGCTCACCTGGCGTCAGGATGGTTATGGCAGTGAGGATAGCCTGTTCCTCCTGCACCATGTGGAGTTCACCGATGCTTTTGTAAAAGTTGAACATGGGTGTCATGAATTCATCGGGCATACCTGCAGAAAGAAATGTATGCGATTTTCAAAAGCTCCCCTTCAAAACGTTGTGATAAGGTAGAGTCAAACACAGACTTTGAATCAGTGATAACACAATGGGCTGTCTTTTAAGCCCTGGTTTAATTACTTACACTCGTTTCAGTACATCTACAGTACTACATTAACAATCCCTTAGTCTGGATCAAAGATAAGCGGTTACGACAGACACGACATATAAAAGTAGGAGCAACGTTGTTAAATTCAGGGGCAACTATTGTTGTTATTCTCCATGAACTTTCTTTATAACATTCTCAAATTGTACCTTTCATAGTATAACGTGATCTGTATCTGTATGCAGATGATGTTAGTCTGTATATTGCTCATGTGATGAACTAATCTGAAGAAAATTTTGTGTCACGGGCGGAGCAGGACAGAGATCAGTCAACACAGTCAAACCAATGCTAAGAACACGTGTAGTTTTATCTGGTCAAATATATGTAGCGAACAATACAGAATGAAGAGCACGAGAGAGAGTAGAAGGAGCTTGTCTTACATAACAGTCTGCACTTTGAGCCGGGACATTCAAACAACTGTCCTGCCTAATCTGTAGTATTCTATGATCACGAGGAAAATAAACTCATGTCTGCACGAAAGGAAAGCAGCAAGTTTAATTCTCCAAGTAAAGTAAGTATTCTGTTGTGATCGTTATGACAGGATACATTTCTGGTACACGGATCATTCAAACAGAACTGGGGAACAGGAGAGGAGGAGGAAGACATGTAAGAAAAAGAGGATAAAGAGTGTTTATGAATATAATGTACAACCTATTTATGAACCTCAGTGATATCCAAATTTACACGATTTACTAAGATAAAAAGAAGAAAAGGAGTGAATTTTAGAGAGATAAAAGTCATTGCAACTGTGAAATCTTAACTGTAAAGTGAGGGGTTGGATCAGTGTTGTAATGTACATTATTCCACAAGAATATTACAACTGAAATACTTTGATTGCATTGTGTCTTAACTCAGCTTTGATCATATATTTCCTGGTCATACATTTGCACAAATTGAAATACAATAGTTGCAATTCAGTAGAAGGGGGATCCGCCTCATTTATCTCTAAAGTGGGACACATTCTGGGGAGACTGGGTGCCAAGGTAGATCACCTGTTAGAGTGGGCCCCCATGTACCCAAGTTGAGTCCTTGCTGCAGCAGCCGGGGTTCGGATCCAACTCCTGGCAATTTGCTGCATGTCTTCCCCTCTCTCTCCCCCCTTTCCGGTCTGTCATGTAAATCCTCAAGTGCAAAATGGCCGAAATATAGACCAATAAAATATAAACTGCTCTGCTTTTTTTCTTTAGATTCAATAATAAATGCGGACGATCATTACAAACTGCTCTGTAGATCATTTCAAATGTTTGCATCCAGTTTGCTCTTGCACACTGGCAACAGTTCCTACTTCTGATGCTCTTTATTCGAGCAGAGTGTGTGTGTCTGTCTGTTCGGACACATCATCAAGCATTCAGAAATGCCACTGGGGCTCGGAGGGAGAGAAGTGGACAATGGCACTCTTGATGTTTTGATAAGGGACAATGGTCTCTTCAGACAGCTTTGCTCCCTTATTCTCCCAGACTGGCCTTTAGTGTGAATGTCTCTTATCCCCACCATTCACACCAGAGCTGCACCGAGGGACCCAGTGACTCACACACACACACACACACACACTGCTGCCATCACTGTCTGTCTAACTGTCCAACCTGGTTGACATAATGACACCTTGCATACATATAAATGACTTCTTAAACCCACCAAGCTGGTAAACTATTTGATATGGGAGTTATGTGTAAACAGAGACTGCAAAAACAGACTTATATGTGTGTGTTTTAATAAATGTAACCCAGTGCCACTGAAGAACCGGGTTCCCTCGTCCTCACAGTGAAACTGTACCCACTAAAGGTGTGTGTGCATGTGTAACCTACACCCAGCCAGAGATCAACAGGTCAACACACATCTCCAAGCTACATCAGACAGATCAGGCAGATCAATTATTAAAGGATGATCTGACTAAACCTGGCTGCTTGGCTGCAGGTGGAACTACAAATGTCGTGATGCTGCATGTGCAGCCTGCTGGTAGAGCAAAGCACTAAAAGAGTCTTGAAGGTTATAAATTCGGAGCAAAGATATTCTAGTTCCACACTTAATTACTAAGACTATTTTGAAAAGTGAAAGTGTAGAAGGCCTTTCTTTTGAAAACACAAGGATTTGTGGGGTTGCACCATTTTACTTTTTGATGGGGCTGTTCAATCCCAAAGTACAGTATGTTGTACCAGAGAGTGCCTTATAGTTCCACTTCAGTTGACTCACCACTCTTGCGTATCCTCTCCTCCAAAACGTCTGTGTGTCTGTTGGGCATCTTTCTGCTGAAAACCTGAGCTGAGCGGAGAAACATGGCCTCTACAGCCGAACCCTTCAGCAGAGCGATCTGATCCTCACGATCCAGAGAGAGAAAGCCTGCCAAAGGCAACAAAACTCTCATTACATCCAGCAAAGAATCATACTATCAGTGTGGTATGTCATCATCCATAGTATATACTATGCAAGTCTATATTCTATAATACATGCAAACTAGGGAGCAATACCTGGAATATTTTTTGTAAATTCCACCAAAACTTGAACTTGACTTGTTGCCATTTCTGTCAATAGAAGGAAGTTTTCCTCTGGGCTGTACTGCTCTTGCAGCTGGAGGGACGAAACAAGAGTAAACAGCACAGGAAAATATTATCAGATGAACAGAGAGAAGACACACCAAGCTGCATAAACTCCACCAGCAGTAAACTACCTTGTTTAATAGGCATAGAAGCATCAGAGGTAGCATGTCATGTGAACTTCAGTATATCTGAAATTTAGAAGTCAGCCAAATTGTCTGAGTGTGGCGTCCTTCTGAACTGGCTTTGTGTATTTGAGCTGCACTCTCTGATGCTAACTTCTGGAACTCATCTATTGGATCTTTACACGTCACTGGTTAAAGTAGTTAAAGAAAAGTAAAGTTTAAAGTGATATTGAATATATACCAGTTTTTTGGCTACGTCTTGAGGAATTTGATGTCTGTTGTAAGCATCTACGATGGCTTTCATGAGAGCCCGCTGCTCTTTGGTGATTTCGACTTTTTCCTGAAGAGAAAACAAAACACATCATTAACTGGCGAGTGACATTTTATCTGTGACAGACTCACAGAATCTTTGAGAAACAAATGAAGGAAGAAGAAGAGCAAATTTCCACGACACGGCTGAAGTTGTGATTACCCTTGACAGTTTGGTGGTTGAGGAAACCTGTTTGTTGTCTGTGTTGTCCGCCCCCTCCGTCTCGTCTCCGGTCGACTGTCCCGGGGAGGCCTTGGTGTTCTTCCGCAGCCTTTTAGACTTACACTGGATCTCTGTCAGCAGGCCTGCCAGTGGTGATGAAGGCTTCACTATGTGTGTTAAATACCTCACAGCTATTCAACAGCATTGGTAAATGTTTATTTACATCTATTGTGAGCCCATAATGGCATTAGGTAGTACCAATACTGCATAATGAAGCGAGAATCTTAACTTCAATTGTAACATCATTGCTGTTGCAATATTTGACTTTGTAAGTTCAATCAGAAAAGAAGACTTGAAGCGAAAGTGAGTGAGTACAAAATCAGTTTCTCCAGTAAATTAACATCTGTCTTTTCCCGCTATGTCCAAAACATGTTTAATTTATCTAAAACATTTGTCTTAAAAAGCTCTTATTCTTCCAACAGGTCGAGTCATGAATGTCTGCCACCCTGCAATATTCATCACAACTTGCCTGCAGTATTTATGAGCAACCATCCGCCGGCTGTTTTCAACCGACAGCTCTTAATAGACCCAATAATGAATCATCAATACTCTGAAAGTACATGTTCATATATGCAAGTTCCATCTTCACATTAAGGTATGCTCAGCTTGTGCAAATGCAGAAGACTACATTCCCAAATAGAAAGGGGTTTTCCACAGAAAATTGCTTTTAATGACATCAACCACTTTGTAGGTGTCAATTTCTCTAAATTGATCTTACGGTGTCTGTTTAACTGCTTCTATTCCTGTAACGGTAACAAAGGCTGGACCTTTCGTGTGATTATGTTACACCCAATCCTCCAGTTAAATTCAACAGGCCATGTCAGAATAGAAAATGAGGGCTCACCACAGCAACCTTTGACAGCCTGTCTTGACTCGACTAAATAGACAGCACACTGTTTGCATTTGGAGGGTGCCAATCAGTTTGAATTGATGGTTGATAGTAAACAGAAATGTGTCTACAATTCTTAAATTTCCCATCCCTTTAAATGTTTCTGCATCCTGTCAGCATTAACATTAACCAGTGATACTCACATTCAGCCAGCATGCCCATCTCCTTGCACTTTCTTAGCCGACACTCCTGGCATTTCCTGCGCATGTACATGTCCATTTCACAGTTTCCGCCACTCTTGCATTTGTACACAGCGTTCTTGGTTATGCTTCTTCTGAAGAAACCTGATTGATAAAACAAGTTGTTAGTGTGAGCCAGGCACAGAAGATGCAGATACAAATCCATTTTGTACATTATGGACTACTGACAGTATTTTCTGCCACAGTACATACACATAAGTACTCTTTTTGAGTTAATTCCCGGTGTGATTTCCATGTAATACTACTTTATACCTCTGCTCCAATACATTTCAGCTTCAACTTTTAATTTATGTTTCTAACTACATGTAATGCCAGTTGTAGTTGCTAGTTATTTGTATTTATTTTATAGACATGATGCAATCCAAATGTTCTCCATCTCAACCAACAGCAACAGTAAATGGCTTCTTACTCAAAAAATGTATAAGGAATAATAATAAAACAATGCTAAATATATATTGTAATACAACTCTTTCAAAGAGCCCATTCTGCATGTCGAGTGCTCGTGATTTTGATACTTAAAGCAGCAGTGTGCAGGATTTAGGGGTATTTATTGGCAGAAATGGAATATAATTTTCATAACTAACTTTTCATTAGTGTATAATTTTTCACATACACATTGTCATTTAAGTAATTGTTAATAGGAAAATATTAACTAAACTGTAGCTGCTTTTAGAACATTTAGTAGATAACTTGAGTACTGTTTTGAATTTAGGACTTTCAGGATTTTCTTTCATTGTGGTACATATATTTTTACATAATACGTAAAGAGTTTGATCTCCTTCTCTCTTTGCTCCGTATGTATTTTATGCATATATCAGCTTATCTAATAGGAAGGATCATTGAAAATGTGATATAAATAATATTTGTAGGTTACACACTGTTCTAATAATGTCACAGAGAGAATCCTGTGAACACGGCTGGCAATGTCCCAAACAGGCACACACACACACACACACACACACACACACACACACACACACAGAATAACTTTGGAACAGTTATTAGACATTCTGACATGGAACATTAAGCTGAACGACATGCACTAGCGTAACTGAGCTCGGGTTGCTCCTGCATTGTACAACAGAAAGCTGAGAGGGAACCCAATCTGGCAGCAGTACCGGGTAGACCTGAGCCTATTCTCTGAGCCGCTGCGCTCCTGGCATTGTCCTACCTCATAGTGTGGAATTACACTCATATCCATTCACCCAGTGGTTTGGCTGGAATCACAGCAAATTCACGGGGAAACAAGGTGAGGTGCAGCTAAAGGCCACGACCCCTATGTCTCAATGAGACTTTATATGGAGAAGGGTTGTATAGTGACTGTAATATTTCCTCATACATTCTTTGCTCATATTGAATCAGCCTTGATCTTTTCGTCAGCTCAAGAAGTCGGAACTGACCTTGAGGTGATGTATGATTGCATGGATTTACTGCCTTTCCCTGGCATGTAATCAACATTATAAACAGTGTACAGCAGTAGTAGTAATAGTTGTAAAGTGTGGTTGAACAGCCCTTAATCTCATTTTATCAACAAAACACAAACCGTAAATTAGATGCAGCACCAAAGCGTATTACTGACAGTCTGTCTGTTAGTCCTAATAAGCACAAACCACACTACCAAGGCTCTATTAAATACAAATGCTCATGTGTCAATAACTCTTCACCAGCTACTGTTTGGTCTGTAGATATGATCAACAATGTAATGGTAGGTCATGGCCCCCAAAGGCAACAGCTAAAGACAATACAAAAACATACTTTTTGCTATATGGGACAAATGTCATTCTACACAACCGCATCCTTCGCATGTGCCCGGACATGTTCTTTAAACAGTACAAACCCAGACACTCAGACTTAAGCAAATGCGGGGCAATCTGCTTGAACAGAGGGGATTTATAAAATCACTGTTTGTTTGTCAATAACTGGCTAAAATCCAGCGAACTTGTGTCGCTACTTCCTCACCTTTACATCCCTCACAGGTGAGAGCATTATAGTGGTATCCAGAGGCCTTGTCTCCACACACCACACACAGTTCCTCCCCTTTGACCCTTCCAGCCTGCGACATGTGCCGGGTCCTCTTGCACATGGCGGGCACCACAGTGGACACGTCCTCCATCTCAGCATCATAGCCGACCTCCAGGGGTTCTTTCCTCAGTTCATATATCCCCGTGTGTGAGAACCATTCGTCTCCGTGGTACTGAGGGTAGTAGTTCTGACTGGAGTAGTATGGCGTGGAAGACATGGTCGGCTCCATGGACGAATACTGCATGCTGGGATAGCCGGTGTAGGGTAAGATGTCGGGATCCTGCAGGAGAGGACTGCCTTGATCTGCCAGGATATCTAAGAGAAACAGGAGAGGGATTATAAAACTGCTTAAAAACTGCATGTACAGAATCTTTAACTCAAGGTCCATTTACTTGTATTTTTCTTAGATTCTAGCTGCGTCTCGTGGACTATTTTAGTGAATGGAGATAGCTCAGTTGTCATAACATGGCGTAAATATGGAACCAAATATTAACAGCTGAAGTCATCCCCATTTCAGCTGAGAAAACTCCGACGAAGATTATGACATAAGGTTGAAGGCTTTTTAAAAGCTTGCAAATGGACCTTGACTTAAGATATATATCCATTTAAAAGTCAAGAATACACTTTCACACTAAGTGAACTTGATATAACTTAACAAGATATACCTTGGACTAAGCTAAAATGCCACAAAGCAGTCAAATCCCAAAGGAAGGTTGTTTGGAATAATGTCAAGTCAGTTTTTAGATCCCAAAATAAAGACAAGTTTGTTTCAGTGTAACAAGTTGCAAACACAACATTCATAGTGACATATACTCACCTTAAGAGTGTGATGTCTGGCCACCGGAAGAATGTAAGTCAAATATTCACTATATTTTAGCTGTTTTTGGTCTTCACCGACTCCTGAGGGAACCATCTGGTGCTAACTGCTAAATACTCCACTTGCACTAGCTAGTTGCTAACTTTGTCTGCCGTTTGGTGCAGGGCAGGTATTTCACAGTGGGTTATCATAGCTCTTTTGCTGAAAACAGCTGCCTGCTACATCTGGGACGGACGAGAGTGATGAGAGTGAGACCAGCAATTCAAAACAATGAGCTGAAAGATGCTAAAACACTCCATAGAACTGTGGAGTGCAGAGCCTGATGATAATTGTCTGTGGGATCATCACTACCAGAGACTCCTTTCACATTGCAGGTAGTGACTTGGCCCATTGTTAGTATAAAATATTGATTAGTGCAGCTTTAATAATTTGGACTGGTCCCTTGAATAACAATGCTGAAGCTCAAGTGTCAGACGCAGTCAAATAGCTTCAAAGGAAATCCATTTTGATTAATGTCAAGTCGAGTTACTTTTATTTTTACACCCAGAAATAATGTGTGTTGTCTCAGGTGCTTTACAGTCTGCAATATGATACCTTCTATAATAAAAACCTCTGTCATAAACTCCACACGATTATTTATTATGTCAAGTGCTTACCTGCAGAAGAATAGGCAGTGGCTCAGCGGCAGTCGGTACAACCCATAAATGATTAACAACTCGCTTTCACAGAGCACACTGTGTCTTTTAGAAGGACTTGTAACCTCCACTCCAAACAAGTTGGCACTTTTTAAACAGATAAAAGGATAGTTAGCATGGTTACCGTGCTGTATCATGACTACTGGTTTTGAGAACAAGTGTTGCATATGCACAACACAATATTCCCTTTTAAAACCGGAGTTGGTGTAGTCGGAAAGATAGTCCCTCAAATCAAATATGTAATTAAAGCAAACATGACACACCAACACGAATGTAACAGCTGTAAAGTATATGTATACGCTGACCTCTTGAAGACTTGGTCTGGACCATGGCCATCTCCGTGCGACCAAACACACAAACTATTCAGAGACTTTACTCCCTGATCCCAACAGTGCAGCTGTGTTTCGTAGATCGGTCCTTCCTGTGCCTCTAACTAACAAACTATCATCCATTTATTTCTTTTGTTGGGAAACCTTCCTTTAAAGATGTGAGAACTGCAGCTCAAGTACTGAACTCCTTGGCACTTGCTTGAGAAATCCCAAGGGGAGCAAAGGTGGCCACGGCTACTCATTAACCACACGGTTACATTTCTTTACATCTACTAGTAGCTGGCTAATGTGTGAAGTCATTTCCAGATCTGGACAATGGTCCCAGCTGACTGTCACTGTATGGTGAGCTGGTTCATGCAGCTATAAGAAGACATGTGCACCCATACATTTTTTGCAGATGTTGGGTGATTATTTTCTGCACGCATGTTTGTATTATTCTTTAAAATCTAAGATATCATTGGTTAAAGTTGATGTGCTCTGTTGGTTCCAAATGTGTTCAGAATAACTGATTTAGAAAAATGCATTTGTAACACAATTTATTATAGACAAGTGGATACTGTGACATTATTCTTTTTCATACAGGACATACAGTGATCCTGGAGTCTTTGAGTTCTGACCTCCTTGTTCAGTTGGCTCAGTTGAGTTTACATTTGTACCGCTGTCACCACAAGAGACAGCAGATGCACATTTCAGTTATTTTTCGCTTTCTTTTTCACTTTTCTTCTTGCTTGCTAACTAGTTTTCACTCACTCTCAAGTGCAGCACGTGGTGTTATGGTGGTACATCACACTCGGACAGGTTAGAGGTGTGTCTTGTGCAGTCAGCCTATAATAGCAGGTAGTTGATTGGTTGTTGTGACAGTAAATGTACAGATCAGCCTCCCACCATAGTAGTTGTATTCCTAACTCTCTAAAATACCTTTTACTGTGTTAGTTTTCTTCTTTCTTTCCTTTTGTGATAACAGTTTGGGTATATTGTCCTTTTGTGTATCTTATTACTGTAATTAGCCAAATGCCAGTTGATGTGTGACATGTCATCATAGCTCACCTATGTATGTATACAGGAGTGCTCACACTTTCATCTTTACCTGAGGAAGATCATTTGTGGTGGAAATGTTGTCATGTCTATGTTGAGTAAATTAATCGGGAACGAGACAGCTTTGTGCCGATATATTTTTGTTGGCCCCTGACTTTCATCTAGCACCAGCAGGTCAACATTTAAATGTGTTCACTACGTTGGTTTAGGAGCAAATACCTGCAAACATAAACTTAATTAAGATAAAGAACATGGTAAACATTTTACCTGATAAACATCCAACTCAGTCGCAGTTTGTGAAATATTCACAAAATGTAATCTATTGATTCGTGAACATGGACACGAAGTTTCCTTTTTTTTGTGTCACTCAGCACGACTTTCAAACAAATTTATTTCAATTGGAAGTATCTTTTGTGCCTTTTTCTTTTTTCTCAATCGGGATGACATTATGCAATAAAATGAACGTTAGGTTTAGGCTACAAAATCCCTTAGTTAGGTTTAGGAAAACATCATGGCTGGGCTTAAAATAAGTGAGTAAACATAGAGTTCAGCAACAAAATGAACGTTTAGGTTTAGACAACAAGGAAAAGCATCATGGTTGTTCTTGAAATAAGTATGTCAACTTAGGCTTATAGGCGACAAATCCACTTAGTTAGGTTTAGGAAAAATGTCATGAACGCGTCATATCAACACTTTGGGATTCTTTGGGTACACTTTGGGTTGAAAGTCCTGTGTTGTGTTGTTTGGCCCATCCACCTCCCCACCAGCCCACCATAAGTAGTCTTTCTCACACACAAGGTCACGTGGATGCATTTTATTTGTGTCCCCTCCACAAAAAAAGGATCCTAATTGACTTTCCATTGGTATTGTTGTTATGCTGGTTGGCATGTAATGTATTAAAACTACCTAATGCATTGTTAACAGGTCGTAGCTTTTTCTCGTGTTCCTCGTGTTGTCACTGTGAGAATGTTAGCATACTGATGTTAGCATTTAGCTCAAAGCGCCCCTGTGTGGCTGTACACTCCAGTCTTTCTGTGAGCTGGCTCCTGCCAAGTTGACTTACCAAACAAGTGGGAGCTCTCTGAGATGGAGAATTCATCGCTGGGTGGGATTTGCAGCGGTCCCACCACATTGATGTCAGGGCCCACCCACTCATTCATTCAGAAGGGTCGTCAGGCACCAACTCAAAAAACTGACTTGGACTGGGTCGTGGTTGTAGTAAGCGTCTGTTTACTCCTGTAACAATCATAACAATAGAGGGATTTGTGATCCATTGAGAAGATCTCCTGAACACCCTGATAGGTTTGCATAATCCTCTGAAATCTGCACCACCATGTAATGACACATCAGCCTGGGGGTCTCTACATTAACACTCCTGACAGGTCTTCTCTCCCACTCTGTTCAGTAGAGCTCTGCCTGCATGGAGGTGGGGGATGAAGGTCAGGCCACAACAAGGCCGCCTGTAAAGCAAGTCTTTTCTTTCTACCTTTTGACATAGCAGTTATTATATTTCCTCTCACGTCACATATTCAAGTACACATTCGTTAGGGCTCACTTGACAGGATCTGTCAGAAGATTCATGTTGTCTTTCTTAATGTTACCTTTCATTATTAGACAGAGGCTCATTTAACAAAATGGTAAAATATCCTGAAGGTGTCTCGTAAATATCAGACATGTTTTTAAACTTGTCCCTGGCCTCTCTTTCTGGTGACAAGACCACATGTGGTCACATGTGAAACATTACTTTCATAGACTTCATCAGCCGCATTTCGGTTTTAATTAACTCAGTGAAATTTCCCCTGAGATCCAAGAGCAACCCACAATACTTCAGAAGCCCCCGGTCCACTTTAACAACCCACACAACATCCAAACATGCCTCGCACACAGTGGCACGCAGTGGACCGATAAGGAGCCACCTGCTCACTAGTGAACATGATATATGATCAGACTCAATCTCAAAGTTCTTACCTTATCCCGGTCAGTTGATGTTAAATTCCTGCCCGCTAACTTTCCGCTTTTCCAGCCTTTTTTCTGACATCCACTCCGTGAGCTACCGCTCAATCAATATTTGCTAATGAACATGTAGCTGCTTGTGTCTGGACAGTGAGAGCATGTTTGACCAGTTGAGGTCAGGGAGAAATGGATGGTGGTTATTAATTAAACTGTCCATTCCTGTCCATGTCATCCCCCCTCCAAACACACTATCTCTAGCCCCCCCCCCCCCCCCCCCCGCCCCCGCCCTCGCCCAACCCCCCGCCAAACACACACCAAAAAAAAATCCATCTCACACCAAGACAAGAGGCTGCCTCATGAATTCTCCAGCAGACCAGAAATCCCCCCCCCACACACACACAAACAAACACACAAAACACCCACACAAATCACACATGGAAGATATATCCAGTTATTAAGAAACAACTGGCGTTAGTGCAGGCAAGCCAAGTAGAAGCGCTGCTATCACTCCAACATTTTAATATTGTTTATCTTTGAATACAAACAGAACATCATGTGTCTTCTTTTCACTGCAACTGTTAGACACTGAAAATCAAGCTTTTTTTCCTTGTCCCTAGCTGTTATTTCTATGTCTGTACATTAAGAGAGATATATAATATATATAACAACTGAGTCCAATTCTTTGTCTGTGCACACATGTTGTGAATGTTTTTATAATAATTTTGCAGAAGCACAGATAGAGGTTTTCATAGAAAGCCCCTGACAGCAGACCGTCGCAATCGTTGCCATTCGACCTTGAACCAATCAAAGTCATTTTATCATGTCAGTCAACACCAGATTTGTTTATATTGGCACTTTCATACCTCAGCATACCTGCCCTCTTGTTTTGTTCTCTCTAAGATAGACACGCATACTGGAAATCAAATTATTCTTGTCATTATCATCCTTAATTTGTCCCAAAGAAAACAATTGTTTAATCATTGATGGGTTGTTGCTCCATCAGAAGAGGCCCTTCTGAGTCAACAGACGGTCTCTCTGAAATAAACAGAACCTTTGCCGTTGGCTGCCGGCTGTTTGTGGACTATCTGGTCTGTGTTTAAGAGCATGTGGGGAATGAGCTAGCAGCGATGGCCTCGAGAAAAAGGACAGACAAAACGCCACTGATTATATTAACAAGTTACATGTACAGCAGTCAAAGCGCTCACAAATATTGATGGGGTTGATTTAAACCTATTCCAAATACCTCTCTTAATGTGGTTTAATGAGGACGAGAAAAGATCCGTCTGTTGCCTTTCGCTCTGGTGTTTTGTTACTCATTCCAGACATTGTGAGTGACGTAGGCTACACATGAAATAACAGAAATAACACCCTGGAAAGTGACACAATCGTCCTCATGTCCTGCAAGGACAGCACAAAGTCTATTTTTCATCATCAAATGCACACACAGCATCAACTTTAAGTGTTAAACATTTGTATACATGTGTATATTTCACAATATAAGGACTCCCTCTAACTGTCATCCTTTAAAGCGGCAGTAGTTTTGCAGAGGCCAGTCTGACACTGAAGAGGAATATCCTGTCCAGTAATTATCTTCTGTGGTGAAAATGAAGCAGGCGGATAAAGACAGATAAGACAGAGGATGTTTACCAAAGCGTGATGGGAAACAGAGCAGTCTTTGGAATATTTTAAATTCTCTAAATTGGGCTCTCTAACATAAACAGACAGCATTAAGGACAGTCTATTCTGTCAAATAGTTACAGAAGATAATACAAATCTACAGGGCACATTGTGTCTTTGTGAAGGCTTTATGTTTATGATTTGAATATCAAAACAATGAGCTGGAGCGGTAGAAACAAAGCAGTGATATCGAGAGAGAAGGCACGAAAGTGTTCTACTTCCTCTCGTCTTTCTTTATTTTAGCCGTGCTAGACGCACAGCTAGAAGGCATTTTTGGTCGGTCAGTCAGCCCACCTCTTTGATCCAGACTGACATATCTCAACAACTATTGGATGCGCTACCATGACATTCATGGTTCCAAGATAATCATGTTCGTCTCAGGATGAATTGCAACAATTTCCGTGAGTAGCTTCATCACTTCAAAATTTCAATTCAACTACTTTATGATCAAATACCAGCAAAACTGCATTGTAACAACCTTCCCATCAGCCTCAGCTTTTTGGTGCAAATTAGCAAATGTTGGCATGCTACCACGATACATGAACTTGGCAAACACACTCCATTTTAACAATCAGCATGTTAGAAAGGTCATTTTGATCATACTAGTATTAGCATTTACATCAAAGCACTGCTTTGCAGAGCTGCTAGCATGACTGTAGAAGCTAAGTCTTGTTTTACATTAACCACTGTGTGCAATTTGGTTATTAATTATCTCTGCCGGGCAAAAACCTGGGGGAAGATTATGCGTTAAGTCGTTTATGTGCGTGTCCGGGACCGTTACTGAGTGAGTCCATGACTGAGTGAGTGTGCACCTTGGCCGAAGCAAACTGCACAATATATTTGGTGGCGAGTCATGGCTGCATGTTTAAGGACCTCTTGTAGTTGCGTTGACTCACACTTTCTAAAAACACCTTTTATAACCGGTTTTATACTACCATTGACTGCCTGCTTACTCCTCACTCACTACTCTTAGCCAACCACAAGCTGCTCCTCTGCGCTCACAGACACAGTTAGAGGAAAACAGTTTGCACACTGTTATTGTTTTGGACAAACTACCAGCACACACGGCTGTACCTCGCCACCACTCAGCCGCTGCTAAGTGTCTCGACAGCTTGATGAGTTTACCTTTATGTTTTGGCACGATTGTATTAAGTGTATTATATGATGTCTTCAAGCCCATTGCTTGCAAAACGTTACATCGCTGCTTGTTTTTGAGTTTGAACGAAGTCTGTTTGACGACGCTTTACAGCACTGGTTGTATTCATTCAACCACACAATACAGCAGTGGTCATTGCAGACACACCTGGCGGAGATCTTTACTCTGCTGAGTGCACCTTTCTAGTTATTTTTATAAATTCTTTGAATATAAAAAGTAACATGAATGTTAAATATCCTCATACAAGGTAATCAATAATTCAGAACCTTCACAGGATTTTATGTCTCTAAACAATCTTAATACAGAATAGAAATGCATTACATCTCCAGTGTGTTCAAATAAAGTGCAAATCAAATCAATGCTCTCTCAAACAATAAGATACTAATTTACAGTACAAAATAAATTTTCTCTTCTTTAGCAGTAATGATAAACAGTGAGTGTAAATTCTCCATACTCTTTTATGATTAAACATTACAGTACATTTTTTTTTTAGAAACAAACTGGGTCTCTGTGGGTCAAACATTGACAAATTGCAAAAAAAGACAAACACCAGGAGAATATATAGAGTTACACTAAATGCATCATGGAGTAACGTCATCACTGAACTCACCATCCATTACGTCCCATTATGAGCTCAGAAGAGTATAAATAATGAAGATGATATAATGCTGGAAGAAGTGCATCACAAACAGATGGTGAACTAAGACCTGCTCAGACAAGGAGAGCGGGCGAAGCGGTTCAAAGTGCAATCATTCAGCAACAGCAAATACATACAAGCAAAAACGAAATAAGGCTCATAACATTAACACTGCTGTCTCTTTTCACGTTGCATAGCTGACACAAAACATTTCAGAAACTGTTCATGTGGTTCTAGCTACATACAGTTCAGTCAACGTTTGCCGACAGACGAAATATGATCAACGCAGTTTGCAGGAAAAGTCAGGTTTGAAATGTATGTAACACTAGTTTGTTCACAAATGTTTGTCTGTGGTTTAATTTCCATTATAATAAGAGCACTAGTCTAAACTACATTTATTATTCAAATCTGTTTTGTTCATATTTTTATTTTTTTATTTTGCCCCAATGAATTTCTAATAAAAACTATGGTTGATTTTAGCATTTTTATTTTTTTGTGTTGTGTTCCCCCATGATTTTTGACATGACAGGACATCACAGTTAAACTGGAGTATTGACCAAAAGGGAAAAATGTCTTGAGGTACATATGATGCTGCTGCTCCTCGTCACTTTTCCAATGTTTTTTACATTTCCACAGGTTTGTAATCAAATTCTCAGCCTCAACCAGACTTGAGTGTTTTGGAAGTCCTTTGCCCCACAGGGCGTCTCACTGGTACTGGTCCTGGTGGTCGCCATTTCCAAAATGTTCCTCCTCCTCTTGCATGGTCCCCCCTCTCTTCTTTTTCCAGCCCTGTTTTCCACCAGATGAATTGTCTGTGGTTCCGTAACTCTTTTTGGGAGCCACCGTGTTCTCCATGTTGAGCTCTGACTCTTCAGCCAGCTCGTCCTCATCAATAATGCCACATTTATCCTCGCTGGTGCTCTCAGGGTCGGCCCAGTCCTGCTGCTCTCCAGAAGCAAAGATAGCGTAGAAAATGACCCCTGAGTAATGCACCATGGACGCAATAACAAAGACATTTTGCCACTCCAGACGAGTCTGTGGGGAGAGGAATAGAGTGAATACATTTCCTGTATACATGGCACTGCACCGGAAGAACTATCAACTACAACGTAATACATTTTATGGTGCTATAAATTATTAACACCAGCCATTGATAGGTGCAAGATTACATACAGCGATTCTGTAAACCTGATATGTTTTATATATGCTATGAGGGAAAGCCACAGTACAGGACACTGAGTTTCCTGTTATGTTTTTATAGACTCCTAATTAAGAATAAAATAATTTCATCAGAATATGAGTTTAAAGGACTGACGTTAAAGACAAGATAACTGGAAAATATCTGAGATGTGGAACAGACTAGCCTTCTGGAAGGTACGTTTTAAAGCTGACGGGTCGAACCATGATGAACACTTTTTAAAAAAGACTTCTATTGTGCAGCTGCCTTGAACGTCCTGTGGACGGTTAATATGAAAAAGCACTGACTGTGGAGCCAGATCTGAGTTTCCAAATACTGCATATAAACTGTAGGCTTAAGACATTTAGTAAGCTTTGTACTACATGTACTAACTGTCTTTGTCTTTTTTAGGGTTGTCATAGCCACTGCTGCTTGTATGCTGCGCTGCTATCTGTGCTGTCATTTCTTATGACAGGCCGATCGTATCACTTTCACTAGCATCTGTGGCAAGTTGTGTTGTGTATTGAATAAACCTGATTTTTGTTCAGTAGCTGGTGTTAAATAAATTGTCCATTCAGAGTCAACATCCTTGTCTCTGTATTGTTGTTACTCTCTCTGTGGGGAACCCATGTCAACCTGTTTATCTAGTTTTACTGGGGATTCCAACCCCAGAGCTGTCTATCCTTGAGGCCCCAGTAGCCTCTTTACTTTGCCTCGGGTACAAAATAAATGGTTACTGTTACAAAACAACTTGTTATACCTTGTTTTTAGTCAGGGCTCCAACAATCAGAGGACACACCATTCCTGATAGCGTTCCCACCCCGTTAGAAATGCCCATCAGGATGCTGGCATAGCGAGGCGCAATGTCCAAATGATTTACATTAAAACCTGAAGACACGGACCACACAACACATTTGGTTAAGTGGAGAGCGACACAATTACAAAATACATTCTCCCAAAGCGAACATGGCTTAGATCCACTTGAGCGTTTAGAGTTGTTGGTTGCCTTGAAAATAATCTAAAGAAAGAGAACACAAAGTAAAAGGCACAAAAGGAAAAGGCAACATCCTGAGCATTTCTACCAAAACCCTCATGTTTTAGGTTTAGTATATAGCCAAACCAAAAGTCTTATAGCGGGTGAAACATGTTTCTTTGGTGCAGATGTAATACCTGAGATGGCAAATCCACTGAACCCTACAGCCAGAACTAGGAAGGTGATGGCAACCCCTCGAGTGTGAGAAAACCCGACCACCAACAGCAGAGTGGCCTCCATACCAAATCCTGTCAAAATACAGGACCAGAGAATGTGAGTCATTGGCTCATGTAAGAAACATTTTCAAAAGTAGGATCTGTAATGACTCAATTCATTGTCCTGCACAATACCTGCATCATTCTAACAGGACTTTTTGTACACTCCCATATTTTAAATACTTATTAGAAGCTCAAGAGCAATGGCTGATTGTAATATGAACTATTTTAACGACGATTAACATTTTACCACTACTGCTGGCTAAAGTAAGAATGGTTTAGAACCATTCTTGTGCACAATAAGTGTCTCTTAGTTTCCAATATAACTATAACAAATGACAGAACATATTGCTTCTAGTTTACCACGACGTACCTCCACAGTTCATGATTTTTCTCACATTTGTGGTAGACATGATTTTGTTACTGCGTAAGTAGTCAGCCAGCTGTCCTCCAATAGGAACTACTATTGTCATCACCAGGTGGGGGACAGCGGACAGGATCCCCACCTGTTGGAACATGGTGCATTCAGGAAGCCATCATGTAAATCAGTCCTATGACTAATCATCTGTCTATATGGATATTTGCCATTGCTCGTTGAATAGCTATAGTGAAACTGTGAGGCCAACCTTGCTGATGGGGAAGCCAAAGACTTCCTCAAAATACGCCGGCTGGCTGATGAGGAGCAGGTAGAAGGTCCAGCTGCGGCAGAAGTTGGCCACGATGATGGCATAGACGGGCATGGAGGTAAAGAAACGACGCCACGGTGTCTTGAATTTCTGTGATTGGGAGACAGAAGCCAGTGTATGTCGTTTATTGTGTGTGTGTGTGGGTGTGTGTGTGTGGGCATGAGTTACTCGTGTTGTGGGGACGTAAATCTGTTTTACACAGTCGCATTGTGGGGATTCTACTTTTTTTGGGGGATAACATAAATCATTATATTTTAGGGTGGAGACTTGGTTAAGGTTAAGGTAGGTTATGTTTTGCTTAAAGTTATGATTAGGCAATTATGATGAGGGTAAGTCTCCAGGAAATGAATGTCAGTCAATGTCCTTTAAAGTGATGGAAACACAACTGTGTTTGTGTGTGTCACACAATTTCAGTGAAATGATGTTAAACTAAATGCACTATGATAACCTGAATCTGGCAGCATATTGGGCAAACACACCTCAGTGACACTCAGTTGGCGCATTGTTTCACCGATGGTGGTCTCGATGTACATCCTCTCCTCGTCTGTGATTGTGGGATGTTCAGCAGGACTTCCATATGCCAGCAGCAGCCACATGACATACCATATGATCCCAAAAACACCTTTTCATGAAATAACAAAAATTAATGCATTACTTTATACATACATACTTAAAGGTGTTTATATTTGTATTGGAGGCTTTTTTAAGGGGCTGGATACACTAATTAAAACAAGCCTGAGCTATTCTGGACCACAAGAATTTTCATTATTAAAATTAAATGAGCAAGGTATGAGTCACAGAGCCCAGACAGGAAAATGCTAATTCACTTCAATAAATCATGAGATTATATCACAGCAGAACCAAGGTAGATTTTTATTAAAACACATTTGGCAAAGCATGAATTTGATGTCAATGTTAATCATTTTAATCAAACACTAAAGCAATTCAGATAGCGCTTATTGTGCCAAGCATACAAAGTACAACCGCCAGAGCAGTAGGCCATTCAGGGATTACAAAGACACTTTACATGTCACTAAACTGACACCTAGTGTATAAAATGGCTCAACACCTACTGAACATGTTACATGTGTGTATATATGTATATATATAAACCTCATGTACTCTTATATTATTTTTGTGCGCTTGCGTGGTTCAAGGAAGATTATCAAATAAATGATATATTCCCAGTTTTTATGCTAAGCTTAGCTAATCGGCTGCAGGCTGCAGCTGCATATTTATTGTACAGACATGCAAATGGTATTGATCTTCCCATCACCCTTTCTGCAATATCTTCGTCTTATCTTTATCTTTACATGAACATATTTAGCTTATTGCTTATTTGCTTATTGTTTTGTATGAGATAGAGTGACTGAAGTGTTTGTCATGAGTCTTACCATAGATATAGAAGACCGAAGGCCATCCAACGTATTGAACGAGCACTCCAGCTAAAGGCATGGCGATCACTGCTCCTGCGTAGGATCCTGGGAACAATTGGTGTCAAATTTCAGTGTCAAGGTATGATTACACCAGCAGTAACATCGGGACTCAGTGATAAATAACTAAAAATATATCACATATAGCTCAACTTGTCTTCTTCTGAATATTATACAACCGAAATACTTAACTGCCTTCAGAAACTACACCATATAGTGAAAATGTGTCTTAATAAAAACAAACACATCAAAGAAGCACATTAGTTTCATTGAATAAATGCCGAGTCGTTGGCACTGCCGAGACAGAGAGCGTGTTTTAATGTGTTTTTCTATTATCAGACGGATTCGTGAACACTGTTGTTTTGAATAGAGCAGGGAGCATGAGAGTGCTTTTGGACAGAAAGCAATGTGACGCTTCATGTAGGTGAATGGAGGGAGAAGCTCCCTGTGAGCACGCAGGTGAGCCATGTTCATTTACAGACAATGTCAAGAGGGTTTTGATGTGTGGGTTGTCATGGCACCAGTTTAAAGTGCAATGTGGTTATTTTAATTCGGGAGAGACAGGAGTGGACTAAATCTGCAAAACAAAATGACCTCTCTCATGTCCATTTACTGACCAGCCCCACTATGACTGATACGGTTGTGTTATCTGGTTTGGATCAATGAAAAGCTGTGTGTTGTGGTCAGTTTGGGAGTATTTTTGACAAGAGTGAATTAGAGGCATTGCTCACCACAGAATGAAGTTGTGGCCAGTCGACTCCGCTCAAGAGGTGGCGCCCATTTGGACCACATCCCATGACATGCTGGGTAGGTGACACCCTAGCAGGCACATGGTGTGGAAGATGTCAAAGGTCAAATATTGATCTAAGAGGAAACCTGGGATTCGTCTGTTAAAGAGGAAAGGCTTTAAAAAAAATTGTCTAACATTTTGGGAAATACACTTGCTTTCTTGCTGAGAGTTAGATGAGATGTTTGATACAGCTCTGATTGATCTTCTCATCTAACTCTCAACAAGAAATCAAATAAGCATATTTTCCCAAGATGTCGAAGTATTGCTTTGTGTATGTGGATCATTTTCACTGGTTAAACCCCCACTGTGTTTTTTCTTACCTCCACTAAGCCCTGCAGGATGCGCACAAACATGACATAACCGTAGTGCACCCTCGCTGCTGATGGGATGAACATGTTGAGCACTGACGTCAGGAAAATGGCAGCCCCAAAAACCCTGTAGAAATACTGCAATGTTATCATATTGTGTGTGTGTGTCTGTGGCTAAAGTGAGGAGACAGCAACTTCAATGTACCTGAAGCACTTACAGACACAAAATAATGGGGAAAATCAGACACTGTTAAATTCTATACTTTGAATTGATTCATTGCTAATGTAACCAATGGTATTTTAGTCAGTGCACAGCTTGTCATGTGAAATCATCATTTACTTGACTTTAAATGCAGTTCTGTCAAGGAATTTCCTATTTTGCCCATAATTAGCACCAAACTGCAAAATTATAGTCCGTGAAAACTACTAATATTTGTAATATTCTCATTATCTGTCTGTAATAGGTAAAAACACAACAAACACATGCTACCCAGTGTCTAAGAGCTGCTGTAGATGTCTAATATTGTCAGGCAGTTTTTCTCTAAATATCTGACGGTCAAAGCATCTCAGTCAGCCTTATAATGAGACAGATCTCACGCCTCTGCCTTTCACGCACTGAGATAAAGACATCCCATTCAATCTGCAAGTTTTTGCTTCATCACCAGCGTGCCGCTTAGCTCCCATATATTTTCTTCTTCACCCCATCCCTCCTTCCTCCTCTTTTTCCAAAAGAGTGTGTAAGTGACACTTGTAATATTCCAGTGGCTGGTGTTTCAGAAAGAAATCAGAGGCAGGATCTTTCATTATTAACTCTGTCAGTGGCGTGTCCTCTTTTCCTGTGAAGCTTTTATTACAGGACTGCTATCTGCTCCATCAGCAACGCTCACCACAGCGTACAGCTTTAACCCTTTAACCACGCACGCTCCCCCCCGAACCTTTACTTTCCTATCTTTTTTTTGTCTTTCTTGTGATCCTTTCTTAACATACGTGATCATGGCTGCATTGACCATGACCTCACCCTCAACTCGAGGAAAAACCTCAAAAGACAAAAAATAGAATCCGTCTAAGCGCATCACACATTGAACAGTTTCTCTCTCATGGGCCGCATCATCTGTTGTCTCTGCACTGTGTTTGGGCTGCAACTAATGACTCTCTTCTTATTGATTAATCCTTTGGTTTTTATTCAATAAAAGAGAAAGGTTCAAAGTTGCTCTCAAAAAACATCATCATCAAATGACTTTTCTTACCAAAAATCTAAAATCTAAATATATTCAATATTCAATATTCAATGACACAAAACAGAGATTACAGTGTCACAGTGGAACTATTAATAGTCATGAAGTGCATGTCACCTGTTGGCAAACAGCTTGTTGGAGATGAATCCACCAGGGATTTGAGTGACAATGTAGCCCCAGAAGAAGGAGCCGTGGATCAGCCCCACTGTCTCTGGGTCCCAGTTAAACTGAGCTGGCTGGAGAGAGAGAGAGAGAGAGAGAGAGAGAGAGAGAGAGAGAGAGAGAGAGAGAGAGAGAGAGAGAAAAACATTTACCACTAAACTGCATTCATTTGGTATAATCTACCTGGCTGCATTACAGCTACATCCCTTAAAGAGTTGATTGAAATGGTTATACTGCAATCTAGTTTTCCTCTGTAAGGCCAGACTATCTTCTGAGCAACAAGAAAATAGATACATCTTATACAAAGTCCTGCAACGTCAATATCCCAGGGGTCCTGTCTGATTTGATTCATCTACCTGAAGCACAGGAGTCCCATTGATATAGACAGTGTTGTTGTTCACCATCTCCACAATGGCCACACCAAGGTTGCAACGGATGCCAAAGGAGATGCAGAAGCCCAGGCCGCTGAGGATGGCGATGATGTAGCGCTTGGGCAGACCGCCGCAGCTACAGTCCAGCAGGGGGGCAGTGCGTGGAGCTGATGCCACCGGACGCCCATCCTCTGTCAGCTCAATGTGGTCCTCTTCTTCTACATTACTACCGTCTATTTTCCTGTGACGCAAATAGCAGGAAAAGAAATCACAGTAAGAGCACGTGATCGTCAGCAATGCTAGTTATCTGTTCAGCTTGAAATACTTTTTATCCATATACGTCCTTCTTCTTTATTCTTCCATCCACAATATATCAAAATGTTGGCTACCTAGAATCTTTGATTTTTTTTTAAGTTAAAATTGTCTACAAGTCATACAAATATATACAGAATGTATATCATTTTACAGTCCTCACACTTTTGTCTGTAAGTTTGTAAAAAAACGGTGGCAACAGAAATAGCACAGTAACCCAAGTCTAGGGGAAGGCAAGACACACGACTAAAAAAGGTAACAGCAGTACTGTTATCAGGTTGCTTTCAGGTGCATCACTCTCCACACCTGTTTCACTACCCAGAATCCAGCTCTGTCTCGCTGTCTCCCCGATCCCATGAACTGCTTTCATCTGCCTGTAGCAGATCTCTACTGCAGTTCTCTTCCAGCAAGACACAAATTAACCAGAAACTGGGATCCGCTTATGATATCAAGCACTCAAATGTTCCCTCATTTCTTTACAATTGGAACACCTAGTTTGTCCTATTATATTATTTATTACAAAATAATACACTGCTATGGAAAACAGCATATTTTATATTTATGTTTTTGTCGTAAAATACAAGTTAATACATAGTCTAATAGCAGACTCATTGTGGACATGTGTCATGTCATGAAAGAATAGTTAATACGGTTGGTAGGTGTCTCTCACAGCTGCATCAAGAATTCTGAACTGCATTAAGATACAAAAGCCACATTTCAAGTCCTTTTTACTGTTAATGTAATGCAACCAGTCTCAAATGTATAAGTTGTAAGATGACAACAAAGAAACAACAAGAAACAACAAAGCATGGCTAAGAGTTCATGTCTGGTCACTAATTCCATAGATACGATGTGGCAAAACATTTCTTTAACCAAAAGAGGCCAACGCAAAGTAACTTTACAAGTCCTGAATTGTGCAGCCCTCTGTGGAAGTTTGATTCTCAAGGATTTTGTTTAACTGTATTTTTTAAAAGAAAGGTGCATATCAAATGAATACGTTTGGTGTAGCAGGACGACATGATAAAAAAATAATTAACAAATTGATTGACATTAACATTGGATTTGTTCGTTCTTCAAAACTGCTATAAAATCCACCTGGAAATGTTATAGCAACAGGTCCTTAAGCCCAAACCTGAGAAAGTGTAGGTTTATTGACCGTTAGCTGGATCATGACCAAATTGTTGTATGTGAACCCCCACATATATATCTATCTATCTATATCTATATCTATAGATATAGATATAGATATAGATAGATAGATAGAAAAATATAGTATGAATACAAATATCTTAAATTCCCATTTTCCACTTCATTGTAATGTCAGTCAAGGCATTGCTATTATACATGACAAAAATACATGCACATTAACCATACATTTTTCCAGGAAATTGTCTACTTGGCCGTAATCTTCTTTACAGAATTGGGGCTCCAACACCCCACACACATCTCACTGTTAAAGATGTATCAGATATGAAATATATATTACGGTCTTCAAATAAAATCTGTGATTACATCACTGGCATTGCCTGGCGACAAGCAGAAGAATCAAATATTTATTTATCATCAGGATCTCTGAGAACTCGCTGGGATTAATGTTTTCGCTTCCAGGCTCTCCACTACAGATGTTTCCCTCTTAGTTACAGAGCAATATGAAAAATACATCTCAACAATAAAACAATAAGAGTGACACGCTCATTCCATAAACTCCAACAACATCTAAACAACTGTGGAATGTGGATCAAACACCCTGCACACACAGTTTTTTATGCCTCCTTCCCACCTCTCTCCATACAAACCCTCTCACCTTTGCAGTTTTCCTAGAGAGTCCCCCACTGTGCTTTTCACTTCCTCCTTCCCAGGTTTAAGCACCTGTTCCTTCAAACCTGCTAACCCTCCAAAAGGCATTTTTCTCCGTGCCTTTCTTTTTCTTTCCAACGTTATCTGAAAACAGTGTCTTGATCACTAACACACTCTGTTCGGACAACGAGTACACAATAAATCCACTAGAAGCTGTTCATCATCCTGAGTTTGTGGCACCGCGGGTTGGCTCCACCGCTCAGTGGTGCCACGGGTCCCTCGGAGGTAACACAGAATGTTCCTCTCCACTTCTCTCTCGTGTGAGGATTCACTGTTGAAGTGGAGGGAGAGATGATATTGAAGTATTCCTCAATGTCCAAAGTACCGTTCAGCCAGAGCCTCTGAAACTATTTTCATCTTCTAAAGATCCAGTTCATGAAAGTGTAGAATCCAGGTTTTAGTCTCTCGGCATTGTGAGCCCGCTCCTGTCCGCAGCTGATCCGAACGAACTGCCTAGATCTCCTCTCCGTCTCATAACGCATCTATTCGTGGTGAGGAGGGGCAGGTGAAGATGGTTTTCAAAAACCCAGCCCCCTCGCTTAACACATCATCCTCCTCATCTCCCCAGCTCCACCCCTTCAGCTAGTAAGGCTCATCTGATAGCAGGACGAACAGTTAAATATGCATGAGCTTGACAAGTGGCATTGAGAGGAGACAGGATAAGCTAGACTGCTGTGGTGTAAAATGGGAGCAGGTGAAACCTAAGACAGAGCCATCAAGTTCCAGGTTCAGACTCCCACTTTTCCATGAGTACTATTTTTCTGGGGGTGTGACAGAAATAACTGCTGCCATGAAGCTGTATAGTTCATGGACTTACAAACAACACCAATCTCTTACTTTTTGACACAGATGGGCATTTCCCTGAATAGCTTGTTTTGACAGCAGGGCTAAACTCGTCAGTTTTCACAGTGAGTTTCCTTCAATCCATAATCAAATATGCAGCATTTAAGTGAGATTTTAAAGTTTAAACAGTAGAGCGGATGGTGCGGGCCTGAGCCCCAACAGTCTCTTTTAGCTGTGGGCTGCTGCAGAGCAACTGCTCAGGGTGATGCTGGTTCTCCAGCTGTTTATGCACTGTATAAATGAACTGAGAGCTCAATTCCCAGTGGACACTCTTTCAGTAAATAAGGTTATTTGTGCCAGGAATATCACAGTTCCATTACAGACAACCCGAATGGAACTGCCTTCTTTTTTCGTATGGCATCAGATCAGAAATGATTGAAATTAGATGTACTGTATATTCATCTCGTATACTTAATCTATTTAACCATTTATTTAACAAGGAAGTCCCTTGAGACAAAAATCTCTGTTTCAAGGGAGACCTGGCCAGGATAACACACCATTACAAGATGTATGTATAGTAAGTATGTACTTGTGTAAACTTAACAGATACTTTATGAGGTGTGTATTTACCAGCCACGACAGCAACGCTGGTATTGTTTTGTGAGTCCGTGTGTGAGTCATCATGTTAAAACGTGGTCCTGGAGACACAGAGCTGGTTGTCAGTACTTTGCCGAGTGTTTAAATTGCTGTCTGTCTGCAGCAGCAGATAACCGTATAATATATCCAACCTGGCAGTCTTCTTGTTTCTGTTCGACTCTGCTCTACTGCTTCCCAGGAATTGTAACATTACCACAATAATGTGATTACTGAATTTGGCAAACTGTTGGTTTAAAGCAGGGGTCAGCAACCTGCGGCTCCGGAGCCGCATGCGGCTCTTCAGCCCCTCTGTTGTGGCTCCCAAGGCTACATCAACACTAATACGTTTTCGTTTTAAAACAGAGTTTTAACAAACTAAAACGATCTCCGACAACACGGCGTTTCAGCATTGTTTTCTTAAACAAATATCGCCTTAAAAACGCCTTAAAACGAATATCACGTGACTATTCACGTACATTGGGCATGATGGTGACGGTGTAAACAGGAAGTAGATTAATTGCTTAGTTAAAAAAAATACGACAGAGTAATATAGTAGTCTGTAATAATGAACGGTCGTGCTTGATACTTAAGATCTTACTCTAAAATCTTCCTCTATAAAGTCAAACAGACACATTTCGTGGAAAGTTTTAGAAGTTTTATTTTTTAGACTTAATTTCAACACTGTTACGATCACAGTTCACATTAGGAGAAAGGTCATCATTCTAGGTTGTCATCTATAAATGAGAGGAGGTGGGATGCGTTGTAGGTTGAAGAGGGACAGTCGCAGTTTGCAGGCACAGTTCAGCAGTTCAGAACAGTATTTGGGAAACATTGCACATATTCCCATGTGAATAAATACACCCACGGTGATGGTAATGCCAACATACGATCCTACTTTCAGTAGACCTTTACCACACCAACGCCACAAACTTCTGCTCTCAGCCTCAGTAGCTGGAGCCTTCAGGAGGCTCTCCTCAGGTGTAGCGTCATCTGTCCGATCAAGAGGTGTAGCGTCATCTGTCCGATCAACAGGTGTAGCGTCATCTGTCCGATCAACAGGTGTAGCGTCATCTGTCCGATCAACAGGTGTAGCGTCATCTGTCCGATCAAGAGGTGTAGCGTCATCTGTCCGATCAAGAGGTGTAGCGTCATCTGTCCGTTCAAGAGGTGTAGCGTCATCTGTCCGATCAAGAGGTGTAGCGTCATCTGTCCGATCAAGAGGTGTAGCGTCATCTGTCCGTTCAAGAGGTGTAGCGTCATCTGTCCGATCAAGAGGTGTAGCGTCATCTGCCCGTTCAAGAGGTGTAGCGTCATCTGTCCGATCAAGAGGTGTAGCGCCATCTGTCCGATCAACAGGTGTAGCGCCATCTGTCCGATCAACAGGTGTAGCGCCATCTGTCCGATCAACAGGTGTAGCGTCATCTGTCCGATCAACAGGTGTAGCGTCATCTGTCCGATCAACAGGTGTAGCATCATCTGTCCGATCAACAGGTGTAGCATCATCTGTCCGATCAACAGGTGTAGCGTCATCTGTCCGATCAAGAGGTGTAGCGTCATCTGTCCGTTCAAGAGGTGTAGCGTCATCTGTCCGATCAAGAGGTGTAGCGTCATCTGTCCGATCAAGAGGTGTAGCGTCATCTGTCCGTTCAAGAGGTGTAGCGTCATCTGTCCGATCAAGAGGTGTAGCGTCATCTGTCCGATCAAGAGGTGTAGCGTCATCTGTCCGATCAACAGGTGTAGCGCCATCTGTCCGATCAACAGGTGTAGCTTCATCTGTCCGATCAACAAGTGTAGCGTCATCTGTCCGATCAACAGGTGTAGCATCATCTGTCCGATCAACAGGTGTAGCTTCATCTGTCCGATCAACAAGTGTAGCGTCATCTGTCCGATCAAGAGGTGTAGCGTCATCTGTCCGTTCAAGAGGTGTAGCGTCATCTGTCCGATCAAGAGGTGTAGCGTCATCTGTCCGATCAAGAGGTGTAGCGTCATCTGTCCGATCAAGAGGTGTAGCGTCATCTGTCCGATCAAGAGGTGTAGCGTCATCTGTCCGATCAACAGGTGTAGCGCCATCTGTCCGATCAACAGGTGTAGCGCCATCTGTCCGATCAACAGGTGTAGCGCCATCTGTCCGATCAACAGGTGTAGCGCCATCTGTCCGATCAACAGGTGTAGCGCCATCTGTCCGATCAACAGGTGTAGCTTCATCTGTCCGATCAACAGGTGTAGCGTCATCTGTCCGATCAACAAGTGTAGCGTCATCTGTCCGATCAACAAGTGTAGCGTCATCTGTCCGATCAACAAGTGTAGCGTCATCTGTCCGATCAACAAGTGTAGCGTCATCTGTCCGATCAACAGGTGTAGCGCCATCTGTCCGATCAACAGGTGTAGCGCCATCTGTCCGATCAACAGGTGTAGCGCCATCTGTCCGATCAACAGGTGTAGCGCCATCTGTCCGATCAACAGGTGTAGCGCCATCTGTCCGATCAACAGGTGTAGCTTCATCTGTCCGATCAACAGGTGTAGCGTCATCTGTCCGATCAACAAGTGTAGCGTCATCTGTCCGATCAACAAGTGTAGCGTCATCTGTCCGATCAACAAGTGTAGCGTCATCTGTCCGATCAACAAGTGTAGCGTCATCTGTCCGATCAACAGGTGTAGCGTCATCTGTCCGATCAACAGGTGTAGCATCATCTGTCCGATCAACAAGTGTAGCGTCATCTGTCCGATCAACAGGTGTAGCATCATCTGTCCGATCAACAAGTGTAGCATCATCTGTCCGATCAACAGGTGTAGCGTCATCTGTCCGATCAACAAGTGTAGCATCATCTGTCCGATCAACAGGTGTAGCGTCATCTGTCCGATCAACAAGTGTAGCATCATCTGTCCGTTCAAGAGGTGTAGCGTCATCTGTCCGTTCAAGAGGTGTAGTGTTTCCTTGTTTTTCCAGAAGATTCTGCTTGTTCAGAGATTTCTCTCTTTCCTCGCAATCCTGCAATATTGTCGAAAGGTTTTTGATATTTGACTTCATTGTCTCTTGCCGGTGTTTACATTTGGCCAACTTCTCATCATAGTCTCGCTGATCCTCCTCTACACGCTGCTCAAGGTCATGAACAGTTGCCCACAGACTGTTAATCTCGGTTTGGTTTGTATTCTTTGGACATTCAAGTTGGGTTTCCTCAGCAGTCATATTTTCATTGTTCCCACTAAATCCCAACTTCTCCTCTTCCATCTTTTCCCACTCTTCCTTGGATTTATAGATCTCTGTCTGGTAGTGTGCTCCCAGAGCAGCGGGTAAATTATCTTGAGACATATTTGTCTTTCTTCCTTCCTTTCGCTTTCCTCGTGTCTCTTTGACGTCCGCAAACACTTCCACCTGAAAGAAATTCTGGTGTATGGAGTTTGTTTTTAAATTGTTGTCATTCGAATTATTGCATCTTTGTTCTTTGTGTGACATCACTGCCATCCTATTCTAACACATTTTTACAGACTGGCTGTCATCGTGATGTCATCGTGATGTCCTCGCTTTTCTGTTTTATTTTATTTTGTTGATTTTACTAAATTATTTTACTATATACATATATATGTTAAAGCTTGCAATGTCCTGGGTAAAGTTGGCGAGCAAGCTAACTAGCTAGCTAGCTCACTGATAAAGTTTCCACAGAGACTAGAATTTACTCATACGCACTCACAAAACAACCGCACCCGATCTTCTTTTAACTGTTTAGCTGATATGAAGGTTAAACTGTTAATTATTAACATCTCTACTGCGAGGAGCTATGTTTTGTTTGAATCAGGAAAACATTGTTTATGTAACATGATTGTTAAAATGTCAGCAACAGCATCATGTTATATATTCAATTTGCTACAGTCAGAAGGTGAGGAGCATCTGATGAAAATAAAACATGTTTGCAAAGTTACTCATATCGGTGCTCAGTATCGGCAAGCACTCAAATGTAATTGCTTGTACTTGGTCTGAAAAAAAGTGGTGTCAGTGCATCCCCTCTCTGGAGAGACGCCTCTGCAATGTCTCAAAAAGACCCTGCCACAGCAGGCGGGTTAATTGACAAAAGTCTCTTTATTTATTTTTTTATTATAAGGATAAACTTGATGAGGGTTACTGACTTATTTATTTTATGTTATTGGTCTCATTTTCTTTTCGTTATTATTAGAATTAGTGAATTTTTCAGACCCGATGCATACTTCATACCAGTTGGTGGCGGTAATGCACCACTAAGTTGTTTGCCAAACGACATAACACGTAAAGAGGAAGAAGGAGAGATTCCATGGAGCTGCAACGAGCTGCAGCGGTGATTTTGTTGCGGCTATAGGAGGGGACTATTTTATGTCTTCCTCGTCGGGGCTCCCTCTTCTTTTCTGCATACAGAGAATATAAGGCAGTTGTGCAACATTCTGCCGCCGTCTCGACTCCCCCACATTATGTCCTATTAACACAGCAACATCCCGGAGTAACGTCAGTCGACTGTCTCATCCATGCATTGGAGTCCTGGGCCCCAGCGCTCCGGCTCCGGGTCCAGCCATGTCGGCCTGGAATACAGCGGCTGGCGGCGGTGACAGATCGGGAGTTGAACCGGCAGGTAATTAAAACCCTACTTAAGCTGGTCACCCGTTTGAATATTGACGCTGGGTGAGACAACGTATGCGCGGCATTGAGATGTATCAGACAAGAGAGAAGCGCAGTGGTGTGTTTATGTTTTTGACAATCTCTCGGGTGACTGTAACTCCGCGCTACTCCAAAACTAGGTCAGTAGATCAGTAGAGCAAACTCTCCATCAGCGCCATTTATGTAACACTGCGCGATGGTTATCGTGTCAACCGCGTATTGTGCATAACATGGACGTTACATCTCGACTTGTTATCAATGACAACATGAATGACATGTACATTATGGACCGTTAGTCTTAACCTAAACGACTGAAACACGCAAATTGTAGCTTAGCCATGGTAGCAAGACCTGTTTACTAAGTCTGTCAGAGGCGGTTTTGCAGGCCATGGTAATTGTCACTGTATATTCTTTATGCTCATGCTTTCCTACATACACAGTCCATGTTTCCGACACAGACTAGTGTCAAACTAGCATTAGTGCTGAGTGCATGCAATTGTAATGTCCTTGTTGCATAGCGACTGTAACGTTACGTCTCTACTTTTCAACATATATTGAGCTGCCATTGAATTACAATGACTGAAATCAGTAAGGCCAAGAACAACTTCATTTCACCTGTAGAAATAAACACAAGTTATTGTTGAAAACATAAATCTATGGTAAACTGTCGAAGCACCATCCTATATTTATGACTTCAGGTTAACACAGAAATGTTGCACTGATTGTTGTTGTTGTTGTTGTTAAATGTTAAGCACCTTCCCGTCATGTCAAATTCCTTGTATGTTCAACATACCATGGCAATAAACGGTTCTGATTCTGATTCTGATTCTGAAATCAAACTGAGCGAAACTATGGGCTGAAGTTTTTCAATGTCCTGTGATCACAATCAGCAATCTTATCCATTATGCATATTTTACACATGCATGTTACATTTATGAAATGTATTCAATGTCACATTATTCTTCCTGCAGAAAAAGGCTAAGATTCTGTATTTTGCATTAGGACAATGATTGGCTTAATGGTATTGCATGGTAGTTACAAATGTGAAGATCGTACAAAAGGATCATTAACTTTAATTTGATAATTGCTGAGATGGTCCATTTTTATATACTACCACCAATTGATTTTTTAAAAACCTCTGACTGGCTAAAAAAGCTTGAACCAATAGTGGATAATGTTTTTTTAATGGTCAATGTGCATGAATTTATGGGGTCAAACTCCGTATCTTTGTAAATAACACACTGTAAACTACAAAACAAAACATAATTTTTGTTTTGTAGTTTTAATAATACTTGACAAAATATTAGTCTTGATGGACTAATTGTTTTTGTCAAAGGTAAAGACCAGTTACTAAACGTACAATTCTGGTTAAGGGTACTCATTAAAACCAATTTTGAGTGCTGGTCTATCATCAGAGAGATAAATAAAGTATTCATGCTTTCAGTAAACTTCTGGGAAACTACTGGAACATCAGCAAGCAGACAAAAAAAAAGCAACAAATCCTCATAATTGGGAAGCTGGAATCAATTCATATTTGACATTTTTGCTCAGTCGATTGACAAATCGATTCATCGTTTTAGGATACTCCATTTTAGTAGGCTTTTAACATATTGTCGCTCATAAAGCAAGCGGGGAGGAAGCTTTGCTGTTAGAGTAATAAAATGGCTGCCACTTCTAAAAGCGTCTGTCATGTTAAGTGCCCAGTCAGGATGCCACAGTGGACCTTTCAAAGTGACCATATGGAACTAATCTAAAGAGGATCTTGACTTCTATTTTTATACAAGCATTTCAACACAAATAATCATGTTAACAATATGTTTAATGAAGAGAAGAATCTAGTCGATTCTCCTCCACCAATTGGTATTAACTAAGCATGAAGTTAACTGTGTGTTACAATAGTGTAAATGTGTCATGGTGACTTGAGTGTTATAGAATCAAGCTATTGCGGTGGCAATCATGAAACACTGTGGACTTACTGGGCAGATCCCAGATGTTTGTTTGTATATTTAACTTGATCAGCGGGGGAGGCCGTGGCTCATTGGGTAGAGAGGGTCGGCGGCAACAACAGGATCCTCGGCGGCTGTCCTGTCCTGTAAGACACTAAACCCCCTAATCAGCAGTAAACTAGGGATTAAATGCAGAAGTTACATTTAATGTATACCAAATGAATATGCCGACTATAATACAATTTAATTTCCTAGTCCGAGAGCTCACTTGACCATCTTGACCATTGATATATGAATACACGTGCATCTTTGCCGGGAAGTGTGCACACTTGTGTGAATAAAATAAATATATTTATATATTGAATGATGTATATAAATAACTTGAAATTTGAACATGGTAAACCAATCAGCCTGTTTCTTGTGATGCTGTTACTGTGTGACACATACAGTACAGCTCATGGGTTTATTCAAGTGCAGCAGATGCTCAATGATGGGTTGGGTGAATAAGCAAGTTAATTAACACGTGAGAACAGGAGAGATTATGGGAGTTGGCAGCCATCTAGTTGCCTTCACTGTAAAGTTTATACTCGCCGTAGTGAAGTCGGCTGGCGTGTGGTGTGGGGCGTGTTGGCTCCGCAAGTGGTTGCGGTGCGCCCGATCACGTGACTGTCTCAAATCGTTCACTGGTAAAAACACTATTTACATGTTATGGGATTATACAAAACAGGCCAATACGTTTTGAGATGCTTTAGAAACGGGAGGAGCGAAATCAAATTGTTTACAGGATAGTCAACCTTCTTCTCGTTCTAATACATGTAATACTTGACTTGTTTATTTACAGGCCTCGTGCGAAGGCAATGAAGGTAATGAGTTTACAGATTACAATCCCTCCTCGGCATTGTGGAGGTTGATTTATGGCTTTTTGCCGGTTACACCAACAGTCTGTGGGCATATCTATGGGTTACACTCTTTGTCTTTTTGATTCCTCACTGTTCATTTTGATTGTACGCATTGCAGCGCATCGAGTACAAACGCTTCCGTTCATGCTCGGAGCTCACGCGCCGTCTGCGGAGGCTCGCGCTACAGCGCCAAGCGCGAGTGTAAACAAATCTTAACCCTCTAATCCAACACATCTTGACAGGGGAAGGGAGATTAAAAATCAGGTTGTTGCTGATCTGTTAATGGCTATTCGGGTCACAGGGTCTGTAGAGCAGAGAAAATAGGTGCCATTGGTATCAGCTGTTCTCTCGAGTTTCTCTCCCAACCATTCTGCTGAGGCCATGACTAAATCACAGTCATGGCAGCTCCACATGAATCAGAATATACACTAGGCTGCAGTAAGGGAGGCAGTAGAGCTGCAATGTCTTGTCTGTAGTCTCTGACCAGCTCCACCACAGCAGGTTGGACAAGCATCAACATTCAGGCATTGACAGCATGCACGTTTTTGTAGCATATGGATTGTTTTTAGCTGGGCTGAGACATTAGGGCTGAAAGGATTAGTTCATTAATGGGTTTATCTAAGGCTTTTTATTTTAAATGTACACAAGTTTCCATCGCAGCTGAGATGACAGCAGCTGACTTCTTTGATTAATACTCATCAGTAAAATCACCTGCTATGGGACAAGAGAACAAAACACTGAATTAGTCGATAAACAAAGCTGATTGTAAAAGTTAGTTATGAATAAGTACTAAAAAAACATTACAATTAATTTTCCATGCTTGATGGGGTTTGCTCCAGCCGAGTTAGCTATTAGGAGCAATATCAGTTGATAACGCATTACACTGGTGGGAGTTGGACAGTACTGTATGTATGAATGATTTACGAGACACAAGTAAGAAATGCTAATAAACAGCCTATTACTACAGCTTTTTTACTGTTGATGTGCGGAGCAGTGTTCTTGGATTTTGAGGTCGGGTTTAGTCAGGTTTTTCTGACCTTTTTTTTTCTTTTTGTCACCGCATTGAAAACACATGTATCCCTGCGGTTTGGTGGTTAACCTAACTGTAGTGAAACAGGCAAGCGCGTGGACAGAGCCTTGATCAAGCGATGTAGATACAGTAAATAAGTTAAAAACCACATAATCAGCAGGATATTTATGTGATTTTTAGAAAGCGGTCTATGCAAGTTACGCTTCGCTTAACACAACAGAAATAGACTTGAAGCATAAATAAACGTGTGAGAAGCTCACTCGCTCGCTCAACCAAACAATTGCTACGAGGCGAGCAACTGAAAACTGTTTTTTCTCCAGAAGCCCTTGAACACAGCGTGGAACACACACTGTATGCACTCCTGTCACTTTCCCCTGGAAAACATTGCAGTGATGACGGTCATGAACTTTAACCACACCTCTTTTGCAGAGCAACGGGGTGTTACACGGCTATACCAGAACAACCAGTTATGTCCATGGAATTGCTGATCATGTGTGCTTGGGCTCAATAAGCTGATTAGAATTCCCTACTTTTCCCCAAGGGTGCTTCTCTTAACTTTTACTTTCTTCTCTTAACTTTTACTTTCTTCTCTTAACTTTTACTTTCTTTTAACTTGTCTTGTTTTGTGTTGTCTGTCTGTAACTATGTGTCTCTGATGCTGCTGCCGGTCTTGGCCAGGTCTCTCTTGAAAAAGAGATTTTTAATCTCAATGGGACTCTCCTGGTTAAATAAAGGTTAAATTAAAAATTAAAACATTTGATGGTAGTTATAACGAGGAAGGATTGTTACACATTTACTTACATGGCGGGAATGCATCGATGTGCTTGCAAATGAAATCGAGTCCTACAGTTCATTGTGTCTTGTGTGTTTCAGAAGAGGTGCTGGTTAATGAAAACCAAAGCTCTGTTTCTTTGCCCAGCGCGATGACCCCATCCTCAGCTGTCGATATGTCCTTTAGCACGGAGATACCCCGGAAGCGCAAGGGCTGCATGGACAACCAGTAAGTAGTGTGATTGCTCTAATTTGGCTCACAGAAAATCTCTTGAATCAGGTGACCTAAATTGTTGCAAGTTGTAATTGATGAATTTTCTTCCTAGGGATACAAAATCTGTTTCTATGGATATGGATATGGAAGATATGGAAGATGAGCAAAATGGGTACTGTGTGCTAATATAGGGGTTTCAGAGCTGACCTGTTTATTTTGGGATTTTCTTCTTCAGTTACATTTCAAATGTGTGTTTTTCTGCACTACAGGTCAGATGGAGAGGACCGACATGGCAAAATCAAGTGCTTCAGGTCGGTTTAATTTGACCCCATCACATTTATAACATTCCTATGTTCTTCTAATAATATCATCAATCTTAAAATATGATATATTTATATAATATCATGCAATATTTCACAGGTTAAGATAGTCTGTAAATTGAAAGGAGAAATTATTAATTGTCTGAATTATTTCTTATTTAATGTCTCTGCAGAGAGCCGCATAGCCAAATTGAAAAAAGGAGACGGGACAAAATGAACAATCTCATTGACAACCTGTCAGCCATGATCCCTTCTTGTAACCCCATGTCCCGTAAACTGGACAAACTCACTGTGCTCAGAATGGCAGTGCAGCACCTCAAATCTCTCAAAGGTACCTAGAAATGTTTTAATTTTTTAATGTGGATTGTCCCATCAGGGCTGATGATAAATGTATGTTATTGTGCGTACTATATTCACCTTTTGCTGCCCCGCCTATTGTTTCCCCTTCTGCTTCGAATGCATTTGTGTTTGTTCCAGTTGAGCGCTTATAGCGGTTTAGACAATGTTGATATTTGGGAACATTCAGCAGCTAAAAAGCGGCAATCAGATGGTTTTACAGTACCACGTCCATCGGCGACTAGGAAGATGAAACATGAAAATGGCCTGAAATCACATATGAGGACATTTTGAATTACTTTGTTGTGTCTCTTGGTGTAGATGCGAGCAGCCTTCCCCTGGCTGAATATCCGAGTCAGCCAAAACATTACAAAATGTTGACCAGACAGGCGCATTTCAGAAACAGCCCAAAAGCGGCTTTCCGCTCTGCTTTGCTAAAAGCGCTATTTCAGTCCAGAAACGTTTACAGTGGCGCCGAAAACTGTAAGCAACATGTGCCTGAGGTTAGCACAACAAGCCCGGTCCGCTTCTACAGCGCGAGAGAGAGTGAGTGTTGTGTATAAGACGAGGATGGTGTGTCAGCTTTGCTTCACCGTTTTAGGTATTTGTCTGTGAAAGGAAACACTCGGTTAGTCCTTTTATGAACAAACATAATATCATGGCAATCACATTGTCGTTTTGCTTATTATTAATGCAGTATAAGTCGGATTTAGCGCCGTGACGTCGTCTGCACAGGTTGCTAATATTGGCAACTTTTTAATTTGCCAAAATATGTCATATTGACAGATGCAGATTCAATTAGTTTGGGTAAAATTAAATCGGTTGAAGTTCTTAGACCTGACTGTTGTAATAAAGTTATACCTAATGCCGAACTGTTATATAGTAATCTCACCTTTTGAACTGGCCGTGTAACAATTATTTCCATGTTTTCAGGTTCAACAAGTTCTTTTTCTGAATCCAGCTACAAGCCTTCATTCCTCCCTGATGAGGAGCTCAAACACCTGGTCCTCAAGGTAAACACCATCAGGCTTTAATGTCATGCTAGCGACAACACCCCTGCTTGACTGGGTTCTGTTCATCTGATACCAAAAAGTAAATATATATATAAAGTATATTGATAGCATGAGATGATCAAAATTCTTAACATGCATTACATTTTTAGTTGTAATCACTGTTTAGACTCTGATAATTGATGCGCTGATTTTTCATGATAAGAATTTTAAATGATTTTGTTTTTATAGAATATATAAATAGAACAGAAATGTACTCGATGGCCTCTTACGTTTGTCTTGACCATGTCATCACATTGGATCCCCTTATTTTCTCTCATGTTTTCTGTTGTGCAGGCTGCAGATGGGTTCCTGTTTGTAGTGGGCTGTGATCGTGGGAAAATAGTTTTTGTCTCAGAGTCCGTCACGAAGATGTTAAATTATAGTCGGGTAATGCTTTTACATTTGTTACTGTACCAGCAACATCTTTGTTCATGTAAAACCCCCGGACACACCAGATAGGTTGTGTTGTCGTGGTACCACTGTTAACGGACTAGAACCCACCAGGGTTATTATCATAATACCACCAGCACGTGCATGGGCCTGTAGCACCACATTTAGCATTGTGTGAAAGTAACCCTCAGCAGACACACCTGGCTTCTTTGATGATGATGAAAAACAAAGAGCACAGTGTATATACACCATATTTTGGATTACTTAAGGATATTCTTATGCTGTTCTTCAGGAAAGCTTTGAGTGAGCTGTTGTATTTTCTCCCTCAATCTTACTTAAATCTAAATCCGCTACGCACAGTATCTGGTGTGCTCCGGGGTCAACAGTCCTCAATCAAGTATTTTGTTACATTTTTTATTTGTCAGTGCGAAATACCTTACATGCAGAATGGTTTTGACATTTCTTGTCATGAGCATGGGCACAATGTTTAGGGCTGTTTGTTCTTCCTACAGGTGGAGCTGATTGGACAGAGCCTGTTTGATTACATACACCCAAAGGACATGGAAAAAGTGAAGGAGCAGCTGTCAGCTTCTGAATTATACCCTCGTGAACGCCTGATAGATGCTAAAAGTAAAGCAATTATTTCTGCTGTCTGTGTTTGTGTGTGAGAGAGAGAGAGAGAGAGAGAGAGAGAGAGAGAACGCACATGTAACACTCCTGTCATGTCTCCAGCGGGCCTGCAGGTCCAGGCTGACCTCCCAGTCGGTGCAGTGCGACTGTATTCAGGTGCACGCCGCTCATTCTTCTGCCGCATGAAGTACAACAAGATTTCTGTCAAAGTGGAGGAGAAGGAATTCCAAGCAAGCACCTCCAAAAAGAAAGGTGGGAAAATAATCCAGTGGTCTATTCAGCAGATCACTTTTGTACAGTCAATGTATTTGGTTTTGTGTATAACTGCTATTATGATATTTATCAGGTATACTTCTATTCAAGTATTGGTGTGAAGGTCTTCGAACTGTGAGGCAGAGGTTTAGAGGAGGGAGCAGAGGGAGAGATGCGAGGCAAAGATAATTGACTTCACTTTCCAAAGTGAATTGCACAATTTGAGTCAAAAATCAGACAACTCCTCAGTCATTAGTCACCTGGATCGAATCTTTATACACTTTGCGATGTCCATTGTGAATAAACGTCCAGGAAATCCACATAGAAAACAGAAAGATATGCTCTATGGCTCCTGAACTTACCTGAGAATCATCATGTTTTGAAGTCATCTTCAGTATCAAAGTAGTTTGCTGATTGCAAAGATGAGCTGCTAATAGCTTATTCAGGATACTTTTAATAGGGCCAATTAGTGTCTTCCTCAATCCAGGGCAATATTATATTTCCTGTTAACGTTTTCCAAAGCATTATGGGAACTGTAGTTACAAAACCTAGAGTATGATTATTCCACTTAATAGAATAAGTAATAACCTTTTTCTTTTGACATTACTGTGGCTCGAAATGTCCCAGTTATATTTATATATATATATATATATGTATATACTATATTGTGATTTGTGTCTGCATGTGCCTACAGAGTCGCAGAAGTACTGCACGGTCCACTGCACAGGCTACATGCGCAGCTGGCCTACCAGTCAGGTTGGAGCAGAGGGGGAGGGCGAGGCAGACAAGCAGGATAGCTCCCACTTCAGCTGCCTGGTGGCGTTGGGACGCGTGCACTCCCACTCATCTCCCCAGGTTAATGGAGAAGTCTGCGTTAAACCCACGGAGTTCTTCACACGTTATGCTATGGATGGCAAATTCACCTTTGTCGATCAAAGGTAGAATTTAATTTCAATGAGGGGGTTGTAGAGGGTTGTAACGTCTTGGTGCATGGCTTTGAGAACATGTACAATCATTGAGACATTTAAAATATCTCCCATTTACATTTCTAAATGTCTTTGATACTGATGTCAATATGAAAACAATTTGAGTATTTTAGATAATACAGTTGTTTAAATTCATACTAGCATGAAACGCTTGTATGCTCTTTTAATACTTACGTTTTTATTTTGTTTTCTTCTGCAGAGCCACAACCATTCTTGGTTATCTTCCCCAAGAATTGCTTGGGACATCATGCTATGAGTACTTCCATCAAGACGACTTACCGCATTTAGCTGACAATCATCGAAAAGGCAAATAACACTTCATTGACCTTATACCGTTTATCTTTTTTGTAATTGTCTTGGATCCTTTATTATTATTTTTAAATGTATGCCAAGATGATACCTACATTCTTCAATTATCTAGGTCTATTTAGATCAAATGTTCATTTACAATTAAGCTGAATGTGTTGATAAAGAGGCAAATCACCTATTGAATTTCTGCCCATCTGACGTTTACTCCTGTAGGTTAGTATGCTGCAAAATTGTGACGGGTTCCCCATATTTCTGTCCGCTAGTCCTTTTGCTTTTGGTGTTCTCTGCCTTAAACAGGTCATACTGATGCTGATACTGATACTGATGCTTTACTTTCCAATGATGTTCACAGTGCTGCGGAGTAAAGACAAAATGGAGACAAACTGCTATAAGTTCAAAACAAAAAATGGCTCTTTCGTCACTCTGCAAAGTCAGTGGTTTAGTTTTGTAAATCCCTGGACCAAAGAAGTGGAATACATAGTTTCAACTAACACAGTTAAATCGTGAGTATATGCTTCAGTCCCTTTGTGCTTTACCTAGATATCTTTGTTCCCAAGATAGATACATTGTACATTAATCGGCACTTCACCTGTGTTTTCGTCCCACGACAAGGTGCGATCAGAGTCGAACCGATCGTTCAGGAAACAAGCCTGAACAGTCGAGCAATTACAAGACTTCTGACGGTCAGTTAAAGTGAAGAAAGACCTTATGCCCTGTGATAGTTGAAAATTGTGAAGCCATTGCACACTGTAAAGCACATGTCTGTTCATTTTACTCTTAACTGTCTTTTCTGCTAGAAGAGGGCAAGAAGTCCCTTCCAGTTATACCAGGCATCTCCACCACACCTGGAGCTATGATTTATGCTGGGAGCATTGGGACCCAGATTGCCAATGAGCTGCTGGATTACAACAGGTGTGGCCTCGCCAGAGAGCAAGTCCTCTTTACTTCTTCTTACAGCGATAGAGATAAGTAAATCTGACAATTACAAAGAGAGTAGTTCAGTAAGTCTTTTTTTTGCCACAGTTGCTCTGCTTGTAAGTTGTTGACGATGTTACTTCTGTTACTACTGCAGTTTTTAAGTGGATTTGTGTGTTTCTTTAGGATGAACTCATCACCTTCCAGTGGTAGCGTCAGCCCGTTCAGTCTACCACGCGATAAGTGTCTCCAAACTCACAATCAAATCAGCAACAATGTAATTGTATGTACCAACATATCTGTATTTAGTGCATCTGTCTCAAATGCTTTTCTATTCACAAAACTGCATGACGCTTTTCAGACTAGCTCATTCCAAAACAGCTGGGTGTAATTTATGAAATAAAAAACAATATATGTTTGTAGTTGTAGGGGTTTAGGCCCACATTAAAGTAAAATTTGGACAGTGCTACTTGCTGGAAATCCACTTGAATTGAAGTTCAGTCAAACAACTATATGGTTGAAACTATAAGTTGAAATGACACCAAATCAATGTGAACATTATTGTTTTTGCCCCATTATTCTTTGCAAAATGTAAGGTGCCTGAGTAAGGTGTAAATTATATCAAAAGAATTTGTCGTAGTAATTTGCACGACATGCCAAACATTTCATATGAAATGCAGAAATATAATCTTAAACCCCTCCAATGATTTACACCTAGCTGATAATTTCTTTTTATATATTTAATAAAACCAAGCAGAAAGTTGGCATTCTGGCTCAAGAAGCTCCGTCTGGTTTTGGTGTTTAAACATTTCACAGTAATGGCAAATATTTCCTTAGAAAAACCATAAACTAATACAATTACCGCTGTATGTACTGGGCAATTATGGTGAATTTCCTACAAAGGTTGGAAGGCATAATTGGGCCTGCACAGAATTGAGTTTTTCCTCTTGTTTTTACATCATGACTTCACTTCTGCCATGTTCCTGCTAGGGCTAAAATGTGCTCCTCTTTTGGTCGTAAGGTGCCAAATGGAGAGGCAACCGAAATGGAGATTCCAGGAAAGTCCAGCTCAGAGGATGAGCCCCAGGGAGCTGCATTCTCAGGGGCAGAATCACTCATGGGTACTCTCACTGCTCCGGTTCATGACCTTATTTATACATTTTAGTTATCTCCTCTTATAAATCCATTGATTTTCTTCCTTTCTTTCACCCTATCTTACCTCAGAAGGCAACTCCCAGCAGGATTTGGACAGCGTGGTTGGACCGGGGCTTAGTAGCCTTAGCAATGACGAAGCAGCCATGGCAGTGTTCATCAGCCTCCTGGAGAAAGACACAAACGTGGGCGAGGCTGTGGACTTCGAAGAGATGCACTGGTCTTTATAGAATCTGCTCTTACAGTGTGATGCAGTAGCACTGCGAAAAAAACCACCAGGACATCATTTTTGCGATGGGACGGGATCGACAACAACAAGAGACACCTTGTTGTCGGAAGGAGGATGTGCCTCTAAAGCCTTACAGCGGTTTGCCTGCCCTGAAACGCTGTTGTTCACTGCTCTCCTCACATCTACTGGCATCCTCCAGTTTAACTGAGGAGTCCTCGTAAAGGTTGAAGAACCCATGAACACAAATGACAGTTGCATGACGGGACTCTCTCCTCCACCTACAATTGAACGGGTTAGAAGTGATGATGCAAAAAAAAAAAAAAAAAAAAACACCAAACAATTGCACTGAATTGATTTCATGTTTTTTTTTTTTTTAAAGGTTGTATTTTGATTTGACCTGGCCCATCTCTGTTACCCCTCAGGATCCAAGCCGTTGGTAGCCAGTGTGTACCACGGCAGACCACACTTCCATAACCTCTAACTTTGAGTCACCTAACGGTGTGCCGCTCAGAGATTTGCTCTTGTCAGTATCTGAACATTCTCCATGAAAACAATCCAGCAACCTCTTAACTTGTACACTGACTTGAAAAAAAACTGTATATGTGTGGATTTGGTGTGGTTGCAAACACCACGTCTTCAAACTATATCTGTCCTAAAGGGATAGTTTGTGTGAAAAGAATATTTTAGTATGTACCCTTGTATAGATATTAATCCCTCAATGTTGGCTGCCCTTGATTGGATTTGTCCTAGCTCAGAACATTAAATATTTATCGGCAGAGATGATCCACCTACATACATTTGTCAGAGAGCAGCCAGTTTTGATGGTTGACCATTCATGAATCAATAGGGCTTTCTGAGCACTACCGTAATACTTCATGTAAAGTGAAACCTTAGAGCTGCTAAAATGGAGGTTTGGCATCAAACCCCTTTCACATTTTAGACATTTTATCAAAACCTGTTTGAGGTTGATCTCTGAGTCCGATGGTAGAAGTGTTAAACTCAGGGAGTGATGGAAACAGAGCCGCTCCGTTTACTCATAGAATGACGCAGTTCTGAGTAACTGTAACAGTATTTTGTCCTCCAGTTCAAAGTTTTACATATTTACCTCAAACTATATATTGTTAAAGAGTCTGTACTTGTTCACCTGTGCATCTGTGTTCTTACACTTATTGTCAGCTTTATAATCTTGCAGGTAAGCCATAACTTTAGCCTTTCTTTTCCTTTATAATATGTACTGACCCTTTTTAAAAAGACATGGTCGTTTTTAGTTGCTTTCTAACTCCATGCAATTGTCCCTCCTATATCATGCATGACTGTAAAACTCCAGAAGGCAGAAGATTATACTGCTGACTTGAAATATATCACATTTGGTGAGAACTTGGATGATTCACTCAGTTGTGTGGATCCCTTTTGCAATTTACCTCATGCAGAATTGTCTGTTTTTTTGTGCTCATTTTTACAATTGTACATCTTTTTTTACTAACAAAACATTGACAGTCATCATGTCATGATTAATGTTAGTGACCCATTGTTGAGAATCATGTGGTAGCCAGATGGCCTTATGGGTGAATATAAGCTACAAATGAAGAAATACCCAAGTATGTCAAATTGTCACATCAGCCTGGCTGATGCCAAATACTACGAACATTATATACATAGTTTCAGTTGAAGAAAGTTGTTGTATTGGTTTGTTTAAAACTATTTGATTATGGGCTTATTTGATACCCGTTTGACTGTTTGTTACATTTATCACATTTCTTTTACCTGAATGATTTTGAGTGTTGTAGATTCCTGGAGTCTCGGTGGGAGTGTGCTAAAAAAAAACTGAGTACATGTAAGCTTCATTTTGAGATTTTGTAAAAAAGTGTTTCAACCACATACCTAAACCAGTCAGTCAAAAATATCTGTTGTATTGCTACCCAAATATACAATACATGGAACTGTGTATCTTTCATGCAATCATTCATATTGGTGTCTCAGGACACGGTTTATAGTCACCTCACGAGGACTGTTTAGACTTTTCCAACAAGAACTCTTGAAGACATTGTTGTGAATTAAAGAGAACGGTCTTTTCTTGATCTAATGCTTGAATAATGAGCCAGTGGGTGGACCAGCTGAGCTCACAAGGACCCTCCTGCCTGTGTCTGAAGTGCCTTTGGACATGTCTGCTCGGACACTCGATAAACCTGTGTTGCTTATGGAGGCCGCCTCGCACCTGGCAACCTCCGCAGACTGAAAGGATCATTGGATTGACTTGCCGCATACTGTGCACATCGTGAATGAAGCGGAAGCCTGTTGACGGATAACACAGGAATTGTATTGTACATGTTGGCTTGAGCACTCTCTCACTACCTAACCAAACAAGCAGAGCTACAGAGTCGTGCCATAGACACAGACTGGTCTTTTTAAAGGCAACAAGTCCATTTTGTATTGTTATTTTGGTCCCTGTTCCTCTGTTGGTGGTGACTTAGAGTTTTTAAGAAAGGGAACATTATGTTTTGATTCGATGCCCGGCTTTGTTACTAGTTGCATGACCATTTGTGCACAATTCATTAGTTGCATCAATAGAAATGGAAAGGACTGATGACACAGGCAACTATCGCTGCACAGGAGGAAGGACATTAATCTTATTTTGGGCTGTTGGCAGCTTGTTGCTGCCTCCATTGTACCACTTCCTGTCACTCTAAATTTATTCTGGTTTGATTTTTGGGCCCCAGAGGAACCACTTACTGTATACGTCTGTTGCTGCTACGCTATCAACATGTCTGGACTTTCTTGTTGTCATGTTGTTAATAAATATTAGTTTAACAAACCATCAACAGGAACTTGGGGCATATTTTCAGATATATATATTTGAAATTGAACAGAAAGACGGCACACTTTGTGAGCAGCCTCACTGAATCCAAAACATGAGGCCAATTGAGAAGCAGCAGTCTGCTTTATGAGTAATCACATTTACCTTACACTGAACCCACTTACAGCCTTCCTTTCTGTTCCCCCCTCTGAGGAGATTAGCTCGGAGTAATTTAACAAATGGGGTACGGCATTGGTTGGTGCAATTAAGAAAGCATACCATAAGCTGGGATTTGTTATGTATATAAAGTCAGTGGTGAATACAAAGCTGCTGCTCCTTTACAGAATGGGCCAAGCTGCTACTCTGCCTAGTAGGAGAGGGGGGTCTTATGTCACTGAGCTGTACGAGTGGTCCAGGTAAGATTTTCATTTGGCTTTTAAAATTGCCAGACGCTGTTAATGAAGTGTGTATTCAGGTAGAAGATGGCTGTTAAAGTAAATGAAAGTTTGGAGAGAGTGGAGACGTCCAAGGCTCCCCTCTGAGCGGTGAAAAGTTGTAACATGCGTAGCTACAACTATAGATGCAGCTTAAACTGCAGATTTTTGAAGCAACTTTCAAAAAGCATACTACTAGGTCTCCTTTTGTTGTGTAGAATACGGTATTTTCCAGACAAATCTACAAAGCACATCCTTTGCCTTTTGTTTCTTTCGTTCTTTTTTTTAGTTTCTGTACTCGGTTGAGGAATTGTGTCTCTAGCCCTACTAACACACTGCTGATTTGCTTCACTTTGCCATGTTGTAGTGAAGTGGTTCAAAATCATTTGGCCTAATTATCTTAACACTCTATGTCCCAGGGTGTAAGCAAGCTTTCAAACACGTGTAATCCCCACAGAGGTTGATCTTAATTCTCTTAATATCGAAGGACATGTTTCTTCTACAGATCTGACCTTTTATCCAAACTGCCCCATGCTTCTGACATTGTTCTTCTCTCTTAATGAAACAAATGTGTTGATTGTCTTTTTGTTATAGAAAGTTTATCAATGAATGTCCAAGTGGGCTGATCACTCTTCATGAGTTTCAAAGGCATTTCAGCAATGGAACAGTGGGCAGGGAGTCAGCTGAGTATGCAGAACAGATATTCCGCACATTGGACAATAACGGGGTGAGCGAACTACACTGCATGACTTTACGCTGTATATCACGTGAGTCTGGAGGGAATACTACAGCTGGAACGGGACAATACTAAATGCTGTATCGTAGTAATGCGACATAAAGTGACAACAATCGGGAAGAATGAATAGCAAACAAAGATGTTAATGGTGGGCGCTTCTCTGCAGGACGGGGTGGTTGATTTCAGGGAGTATGTCATGGCCATCAGCATGCTCATCGAGGGCTCGGCTGTAGAGAAGCTGCGGTGGTCATTCAAGCTCTATGACAAAGACAGAGACGGAGCCATTACAAGGGAAGAAATGCTGGACATCATGCAGGTACATTCACTACTACTCTTACTGATCACGAGATGGTACCACAGACGCATCTTTCTGTCCCACTAGTGTGTGTGTTTCCTTTTGTTCACAGGCTGTGTATAAGATGAGCGTGACAGCTGCTTTAACCGAACCCAACCCTCTTACAGCCGAGGAGTGTACCAACAGGATGTTTATGCGGTTAGATAAAGACAATAATGGTGAAGAAATCATTTTCCTTTTCTGCTTGAAATCACGTGTTATTTTAGCATGGAACCAAATTAACTTTGTATGTTTTCTTCTCTCAATAAGCTAGACTCATAAAGATAATGGCTATGTTAAATATACCTTAAAAATACCCCCAAATACTCCATTATGAAACAATAGAAACTCTGAAACTCCAAATTGACTTTTATTAAAGCCCTTATGTCAATTATGTGATGCAAGCCTAAAAATAAACTTTTACTAGTTGGGACAAGTCTAAGACTCTAAGATAGTTGTTCAATTATCAAAAGATAAAGCAAGCACATGCCTAAAGCTGAGATAATGCATCTAATTGAGGATAAACCACATCATGTGTAATGTTCAATAATGCTGAATCTACTAAACATATATGAGATGAATCCTGAACCTAAAAGGTATTAAGTTCAAAACATTTAGCATGTATGCTACAGCGTAGTGAGGGCCTCAGAATGGTGCTTTGTTTCTCTCCTGTAGAGGATACAGTTTAGGTTGTAAATGGTGTACATACTGTTTACATTTAGAAAAACGTTAAAGACAACTAATATTCATCATACATACGTATATAATAATAATTATATCTACTTTGGTAGGCACTTGTATTGGCAGACTAACATTACAAACAGTAAGCTCTTGCTCACTTATATTAAGTATTAAATATTAAGTAGGGAAGTGAACCAATTGATACTGATAGTCTGTCCTCTGCTCTTTGTCTGTAATCACTGTCTGTCCTTGTTATGTCTGTAGCCGTCATCAGTCTGGAGGAGTTCATTGAGGGAGCGCTGGATGATGATTGGATCAGGGAGATGCTGGAATGTGACCCCAGCACAGTGAAGGTGGAGAGGCCCCTGAGGACTGACACCGCTTTGGGGGCCCATGAGTGACCCAGAGTGGGTTATTCTATTCACTGGAAGCAGAGGAATTACCCAGTCGATGTTTGGATTTCGAGGAATTGTTACAGCATCACATCTTCTATTCCCTCTGACAAATTACATTACAATAACTTAGAGATGGAGTTGAGGAGCACTAGACATTTTAGATGTTGTCTTGTTAAGTTATCACAATATGAAAAGCATTCATTTCTGCCTTGTTTTATTTTATATAATTTTTTTACCGTATTTTGGATCAATGTTTTGTTTTGTTCTTTTGTTGTTGTTTTATTTGCTGTATTATTTGATTGTAGTTTTCATAATTTCTGTGTCTCATCATCTCTCTTCTCGAGTAAGTCATGAACATCACGTGACAATGAAATTGTATACTTGTCCTTCTCATTTTATATTATTACATATCCATTCTGCACTTGTGGCCAGATTAACTTTCACAAAGACCCTAAATCAATTCTAAGTAAACATATTGTAATGTTTACTGTGCCTCTCAGTTTACCTTGACTGCCCTTTAACATCTGCCCTGAATAGACTTGGTAGTCAACACATGTCTGCAGTAATTATCATTTCAGATGGAAATATTGTGCTTTTTACTCCCAACACATTTACCAGATAGCTATAGTTACTAATTCATTTACAGACTAACAATTTACTAACATCCCACCAGATTAAAAAAATATGATGCGATGTTCTTAAAATATAAGTTCTACCTTGATTAAATTTAGATGTATGCATCAGAAACAATAATCCACTCCAGTATTATACTATGTAACATAACATTCTGCATATTAAATACATGTTGCTTTTAATGCTTCTGTACTTTTATTCAAATGTATTGAACTGTTTTTGCACAGTGCAGGATAAAGGATATTATTCTCCCTCTGACACTAAAGACCACTTGATGTCGCCGGTGCTTCTTTTGAAGCTGAGACACAGCAGGCTCCTCCCACACTTTGAGGAATATGCTGCTTTCAGGTTTCAGCAAAAACATTTAGGACCATCAAGCGACTGTTGACTGCGATTGTTCCTGGTATATATTATAAATCCCCCCCTCCCCCCTCCCCTGTGATAAACGGACAAATAAAGATGAATCGGTTTTTAGATAATCTTCGCGCCCTGTGCATTGCTGATGTCAACAGTGAGCGGCTGTAAGTTTCTAATTTCCCATTTTCCCCATGCAACAGCGAAGGCACCAGAACTCCCATCATGCGTTACATTCCTGCTCCGGAGCCAATCCACGCTGCAGCGGGGCGGGATGTTCCTGCCACGACGTCCCAAGTTTTCCAACTTCCATCTCCAACAATCCCGTCACCTCGGTACATCATGGCGTAGCAATGTGGACGGACGTGGGTAGTACTGGTCGCCACGGAGAAGTTCAGAAACCAAGTTACGTTGTCGTGGAGTTATTGTAAACAACCAACAGACTCACGGGAATCTCAAAGCTCTTCGAGCAGACTTTCGGTGAGTCTTTGGCTGTGATTCATTATTTACATTAACTTCGGTTTGGTGGCTAACGTTTAACTTAGCTTGTCGGAACAAACTCCTGTACTACCAGGGTCCTGGGACAAGTTATCTGGCTCACCGTTAACGCTCGTTAAGCTGTTAATTTTACATTTTTACATCACTTGTTGCATAAAAACCGTTGGAGCGTAACCCTGACTGTTGTTGTATCTTCCCCTAATTTAACCAACGTGAACCAGGTTCACTAGTGTTAACTGTAACGTCTCAGCCTAACTTTACAGTGATAGTAGTTTCATCTGGAGGTAACGTTTGATTTACACCAAAATATGAACCCATCACAACGTTAAAGGTTTCTGACGTGAGAGAGTCCGTCTATTGGTTTATGAGCGTTGTGCACTAGTAACGCTCACAGCCTGAGGCCACCTCTTCACAGACTAATCTGACCTGGTTTATTGTGGCCTTGAGGTGGTGCCGACTGAGATAAAACTACTTTGGAACATAAATAATGGAGTTAACCCGAGGTGGATTGACTCAGACTGTACATTTGGCGACGTTCACTGTCTGTGTTTTTAATCAGCTGTTGCATTGCCCTCCAGTTGACTTCTTTAAACAGTTTGGCCTCCCTTCTGAAATGCTTTCCAAAACAAATGAATTGTGTGAAAACCAAATACTAGGTAATGTCAAGGTACCCGCCAGTCTAATGCTGTTGATTATGAAGTTGTGTTGTGTCAAATTGTGTAACTTTACTCTGGGGGTTTTCCTTCAAAATGTTAATTATTGTTCAGATTGTAGGGAACCCCCTAAGGCTCTTTATTTCACCTTTTTACAGTCTTTTCTTGAGACAAGAATGCTAAAACATATTGTAAAATTGCAACAAGCTACTTTTTTTTATAGTTGTTCAGATATTGAGTGAGGCTGGGTAGGCTCACACACAACAAAACATCAAGTGTGTGTGTGGTGTGTGTGTGTGTGTGCACCTTTTAAACATTTGTATTTACATAACCTAACCCTCTGTACCACATGTGCACTGTTCAGTGTTGTATTTCTTTTTGGCATAATGTTAAAGACGAATAACTTCTTCGCCAAATGGAGGTAGAAGCAGTGCAGCCACGAGTAACATGATAAGAATGTGTGCTGCTGTCCAGCATACATTAATTGCAGCTTTGCTCTTTTGCATACGTACGAGCAGGAACAAATCCTAAAGAGGGAGAAAGGGCTCCTTCAGATTGGCACAGACTCCAGGTTTTCATATAAGCAGGCGTAGTTTGCTGGTATAAAATTAGTGATGATGTATTCTGCCTGCTCACTCGGGTTGTAAATAGCTGCAGGTTATACGAGAGCAGCGCCCTGCCGCCGCCGGCTGCATCGGCGGACACGCAGCCTGCTCTGCTACCACTCATGCACCCTTAAACTTGAAGACAATAACGTAAGCTCTGTCACGAGAGGAAATCACAGCAGGCAGGTTCGCTCGCACTATAACTATTTTAAGCATGTTTTTATGGTGTGGCACAACACCCTACATGGTTAGTGCCCAAACACACTTGGATGACGTTTAAAGAAAAGTGCAGAGCTGAATAGAGCATTCATCCAGCTTTTCTCCATGGAAATATTGTGGGAAGGTGACGACTGAGTCAAGGCCTGCATGACTCGAGACGTGGAAAGTGTCCTGATGTGGTGATACTTGGATCCATCCCCTTCATCTTCCTTTATGTTACCCGGGTATAAAAAGAACAAGTAAAGCAAACGGCTGTATGATTTATGATTGTAAATTCTTCTCTCCTCTGGCTTTTTAAAAAAATTTTTTTTTACCACCAGTAGTACAATACTAGCTGTGAGAGCCAGTTGCTTGGCTGCTGTAAACACTTTCTCCCGTCACAGACAAGTGGCCCGGAGGCTTATATTTTGTTTTCTATTTTCTGTGTGCGTGCAAGAGCAGAGTTGGCCGGTCATTCAGGACTGAGGAACTACAAGATCTTCTCTTTCTGTAGTGTTCAGTGAGGATGGGGTATGGTTCCCGCTGCCTGAAGGGACCAGAGCTCAAGGATATGAAAAGCCATTATTGTGGTCCACTCCCCCCCCCCCCCCTGTATTCATTATTCTCTGCATGTCTCAATGAATTATATGGCTGCTTTCACCAAAGGGCAAGATTGCTTTTTGCAGGGTTTTTTCTTCTGGTTTTGTTTTGAGGGCGCTGAGCTCTGAAAGGAGTATGCAGGTGTTGTTGCAAATGCAGTGTGTACTGTAGCGGAGCATAGCATTTTTTATTTTATTTTTCATGTTTTTGTCCTCTCATGCCTCTCGGTCAAAATACCTCACTACCATGAACAAAAGCCCTCTCTGTGTGTCTTATGGTTGGTCTAAGTGGTGCTTATAGAGGAGCGGACAGTGACACTTTGTTTTTGAGACTGATGCTGGCTTGTTGGAGATGTCTCCTTGGATAGCAAGCTTGAACTGATGACATACAGGTGCAGATAGTGCCTCTATAATGCATTCTTAACTAAGCAAAGATTAAAATACACTTAACTGATTAGTGGATGGACAGGAAATGCATCATCTGCTATAACTGTTTTAGTGATCAATGAATCACTTTCCCAACATTCCAATGTGAGGATTTAAAATAGCTAACTCAATATAAATATATATATATATTCATTTTTTTTTTTTTTTCAGAACAAGCAATGTAAACATACATTTGTGCTGTCATAAAACATGATCTGCAACTTTTTCACTATTTTCTGACATTTTATAGACAAACAATTAATGGATTAATTAAGAAAAAAAAATCATTTGTTTCAGCCTGGAAACACGCTCTGATCCACAGCTTTTGTTTAGTGTAGACAAAATAGGCAAAGTCCCCCTGCTGCTTGCTAGACAACCCTCCTTTGTTTTGACTAACATACCATGGAGGCGTCCCAGGACCCGAGGACACAGTGCACTTCTGGGATGAGGCATTCCTTTTGCTCAGATCTTATGTCCACTGAATCCAGGAAGAGCTCAGAGACGGTCTTTACGCTTGTTTAGCATTGATTGACACACGGACGGCGGCTCTCTGAGCGGCATGTTTGGTCTTGACCTGATGCGTTTGAAGTCTTGTTTGCTGAAAGCCACGTGTTAACCTTACCCATGTTTGCCTCTCTGCAGTGAGAGAAGAGCTGACTCAGGGTTTCCTTCATTCCACTTTGAGTCATAGTGATCCAAACTCTGTCTATGCCGTTAAAGACTTTCTGCTGTGCATTTGTCGTTGAAGTCGAGTGAGTTTTTAAATCTTCTTCTCATTACCAACAGTGACTGCGACGCTGGTATTGACCTTGCCGTTTCAGGCTTAGATGATATGTTAGAGATCCCTTTTAACTAAAAAAAAGGCTAAGTGCAAGAATACATGATTGTAAAGCTTCCCTCAAAAACATGAACCGTGCAAAGATTAGGGCTGACCAGGAGAGTGAGCTTGAAAAAGACATGGATGAGGACATTTGGAACCGTGTGAGGGAATGACAATTAAAATACAATTTAAAAGACCAATATCAAGCTCAAGTGGTCCAAAGCAAGACTAACTCAAATTTACCCTAAAACAGACCCAAGTTGCGACGGATGTCGTAATACCCCCGCCAATTTAACCCATATGTTTTGGTCATGCCCTGCTGTTGCAGCTTGCTGGTCGGTGATCTTTAACACTCTATCGGAGGCACTTTATACTGATTTCCAACCCAATGCAGCAGCAGCAGCTTTATTTGCTGTCACAGATAGACAACAGTTGCATACAATATGAAAAAGACGTGAAAGCACTTTTTACGACACTGCTTGCGCGTAGAAGAATATTATTACACAGGACATGAACAAATCCTCCTAAAGTGTCTATGTGGTTGAGTGACCTGATGCAAAGAGAGCATCAAACAGTCACATAAGGGGTTAAAGTCAAATTCCTCTCGCTATGGGATTCAGCTTTGACTTATTTAGGTAGACTTATGGTGTGCTTATTTTCCTGTTTTCCTTCTTTATTTCTGCCTAATGTTGCGTGTATATCTGGTAAGATACCATGTGGGACTGCTGATACTAGGTCTTGCACCATTGCTGGTTTTTCAGTGGGCATGATATTTTTAGGTTCCCTCTGAAAACACAGCCATTGAAATGTTATCTTTTGAATTCATCAAGTAATTTGAGCACATCGTTCCTTAACCTAAGTAAAAAAAACAACAACATTGTAATGGCCTTTTGGAGATAACTGTGAGAAACGGGTTTCTGCTCTGCACTCTGCTTCTCTCATTTGTATAAGTGTATAAGCAGTCACTGTAGGCAGCCTATAAGAGGAGCATTTTTACCCTCATTCAGGGTTTTACTGTTGGAAACCACTCAGCAGTTTACTGTGGAGCTGACTGGTGGCATGCTGGTTCCTCTCATCTCTTCTTGGCCTTGTGTGTGTGTTCTTGTGTTTTAGTGCATGCTTATTTTACACATAATGGAAAATGAGGCCACAGAAATGCTGAAATAACAGTGTTAGGTCTGTGGGTGGTTTCCATAAAGTTTGTAAATGGTGGTACGTCCCAGTGACGGGCACTCCCAGGATATGAGGCAGCTGATTAAAGGAAGAGGTGTGTGTGTGTGTGTGTGTGTGTGTGTGTGTGTGTGTGTGTGTGTGTGTGTGTGTGTGTGTGTGTGTGTGTGTGTGTGTGTGTGTGTGTGTGTGTGTGTGTGTGTGTGTGTGTGTGTGTGTGTGTGTGTGTGTGTGTGTATGCGCAGATGAGTGCCTCAGCATGCATGTTTAAGCATGCGTGAATATACAGCAGAGCCTTTTGATTTGACGATAATGGGTCTGTTGTGCCGCTGGGGCAGATGTCCAAGACTGGGACACTGAAATGTAACTCTGATCCAAACAGAGTGTCCAGTGTCCTATTGGCAGGACATTCATTCTGCCTATATTTGAGGTAAATGGCCTGATTGATATTCTGTAATGCATTATTCATCACCTGCTCAGGGATCAGAGAACAAATCAGCCGAGCACATATATCATTTTATTTTTTTTTGCTTTTCTGTAATTTTGCTCAAAACAGTCACATCCATCTCACAAACGGGTAATGTCCCCTTTTAGGCATAGCGGCTTGTTGAGGATGTCCTGCAGTCACAGCCTAATTCCTGGGTGGGAACCTTTTGTAATCACATGCTTAATGTCAACATTACTGCGCGTTGTGCCTGGAGAGCTGAACACCACTGTTTGCCGGATACGTCCTCTTTCTGCACTGTTGATATTCAGATCTCCAGCACACAGTACAGCTGTCATAACTGTTTTATTCCCCAGACTAAACTGTACTTATCGCTGCTCTGGGTGAATTGTCCCAATAATCGTGAATGTTTTCATTGTAAATTCCTCTCAGTTTAATGTGAGATTTCTTGTTGTCGTTTTATGTGTTACATAATGCATGTGTGGAGGTTTTTATGAAGCTTCTCTACAAAAGATAATATTAAAAAGCACTGTTTATTTTTTTTTCATCATTGTCCTTCCAGGTTCATCAGTGACTAAAGATGATGGCGGATGCCAGCGACATGTTGGCAGCTGCCCTAGAGCAGATGGATGGCATTATAGCAGGTATAGTCCTCCTATTACATTAAGCATCAACGTCATATTTTACAAATTTGGGCAGTCATTTAGTTTTTTTTACAGCTGTGTCAAAAGCATAAAGCAACACAGTCTCTATACGACCCTTCCAGGTTGAGTAAACATTGATAACACTATCTGGTGTAATGGTTTGTTGCAGAGCTGACATATTAAATAGACGTCACGTAATGTGTGAAAGGCTTTAGCATTTATTCTGTGCTCATTCAGGCTGGGTGGGTTTTAACTATGTTCACCAACGTGTGCTCAACAGCCTGACTTTTTAACAAATAGGGACACAAAACAGCAAAATGTGTCCCCCAAAGTAAAGGAGGGAAGTGTGTAGTAGTGAACAACACAAACTACAAAGAATTTAGCTTTTTTGTTGTTGTTGTTGCATTATGATAATAAAGCAGACATAACTGCATAGTATCCTAATTGCTCAAAGTATAAGGTGATAAATGGCAACCATACTTTCACTTTTGATGACACAAAGCTGGTGCCTGGTTGCCAGCCTGGCAATCGCTTTTAAGAGTGAGTGTTGAGCTCTGATTGTGTCTCAAAGGACCATTTCATTTCAGTTCCCCCAAACTGTTGTTGTTGCAAGAAACACCGGATGTGGGATTTTCCATCTGTCTGTCTTTGGGTTCTAGCTCCTCATGTTGGTCTCTCCTCTGTTGTGCTTCCTTACCTCAGGCTCCAAGGCTATGGACTACTCCAACGGGCTGTATGACTGTCAGTCACCCACCTCTCCTTTCATGGGCAGCCTGCGGGCGCTTCACCTTTTGGAAGACCTCAGGAGCGTCCTGGAGTTGATGGACACGGAGGAAAGGGAGAGTCTACGCTGCCAGATCCCCGACTCCACGGCGGACAGTCTGGTGGAGTGGCTCCACGGTCACTTGGTAAGATGTAGACCCATACATACTACGAGAGATCTGTAAAAGAGATATTACACAGATACCGTAATCGTCATCAGTTGAGAGCAACAATGCGTTTTCTTGTTATTCTTTTAGTTTAATAACTGGAACTGAAGATCACAAAGTATAGTCACATTTACTTCTTCTCCTCATCAGAATACTGTAGCCTCGGGTCAGATCCGTTTCACATAACTGGTTTATCTAAACATAGAAGATGTAGAACTGTAGGAAGGAACACTTCCCTTGTCTGAATCCGTTTACGTTGTGCCACCATGGAGGAGGTTTAGTCTGTGATGGGAGGACAGAATGTGCTGAGCATGCTTTAGCACATCTGGTTTGCTTGTGATTGTGCTCACTCTGTGTGCTGCATTAAAACTCTATGAAGGCAAACAAGCGTGGGCAAACAGTCCTGCGTGGAAGTAGACGACAGACTTGTTTGCCAAGCGAAAACACGGGTGTCCTCTGCTGAGTTCACTGGGAATACACGATGAAATGCGTGTGTGTGTGTGTGTGTGTGTGTGTGTGTGTGTGCGCTGCAAGAAGCCGGCTGACTTCTTGGGAACCAGAGTGGTGTTTGTTTGGGAGAGAGCGATGGGCTGCAGGCCAGATGCAGTGCTGTAAGTCACTCTGTGCACAGCAGTCTGAACGTGAGCCTTCCTCTCAGCCATGTACGGTTTGGTTAGTGCAGTGCAGCCCGTCACACTTTGATGTGAAGCATTTCATCTGAGATCATTATTAGGTGCAGGTTTTTTAAGATCAGCGGAATAAATAACTTACCTGTGCCGCTTACCCATGTCTGCACTTTTAACAGGTCAAAGATCAGTTCCTCTCCTTTTGTCTAATCCATATTTTGCCTTCTGTCCGTGCAGTCCAACGGGCACATCTCTCTGAGCGGGGCTGACCACTACCAGGAAAGGCTGTCCCGAATAGAAAGTGACAAGGAGTCGCTGGTTCTTCAGGTATCCGTCCAGCTATTCTTAAATAATCTTACCAGTTTCACAAGAGATGAAATCTCCTTCTGAAAAAGACTTCTTGGTTCCTCGCAGGTGAGCGTGCTGACAGACCAGGTGGAGGCTCAGGGGGAGAAGATTCGAGACCTGGACATGTGCTTGGATGAGCACAGGGAGAAACTCAACGCCACTGAGGAGATGCTACAACAGGTGTGTGTGTGTGTGTGTGTGTGTGTGTGTGTGTGTGTGTGTGTGTGTGTGTGTGTGTGTGTGTGTGTGTGTGTGTGTGTGTGTGTGTGTGTGTGTGTGTGTGTGTGTGTGTGCGCTTGCTTGTGTTTGCTTGTGTTGGATGTAGCAGGGGCTTCTCTTGTGCAGCTACTGAAGTAATGCAGTCTAATTTCCATCTCTACCGTGAGCACGAAGCACTGAATAATCATTATTATTATTTGAAGTATTTACAACAACAAGAATGCCTTTACTGCCAATATTGACCACACAGCAACCGACCTTTCTTTTTGTAATGTTCCCTTCTTCTATCATTGTAGGAGCTTCAGTGCAGAAGTGCACTGGAGACCCAGAAGCTAGATCTGATTTCTGAAGTGTCCAACCTCAAGCTGAAGCTGAACAACGTGAAGGAGGACAGACTTGATTTTGATGATAGATTTAGGGATAGTGAGGTATGTGAGCTGATTCTCAGGACAGGAATTCTCTTTGTTTCTGCCTTTTGTCCTTTCTCTCTCACCTCAATACACACAGACACACTTGACCACACAGCAAACTAGCCCTCATTCATGTTGACTGACACCTGTGTGGGGGCGGGACATCTCATTTTATTAAGTCGCTCTCAAAGCAGCTGTGTTTTGAGTAAGAAAAAAAGTTGATGATCGTTCTTGCACTTCAAGGAAACATTATCATTCACTGCACCATCCATAGGAAATGTGCCCGATGTGTTTGTTTTTTTTAGGTTATTTGAATTTACTGCCCTCCGGTCAAGCTTTACAAACATTAAGATGCCTATCGGTGGTTGTTTTCTGCTCCCAGAGGAACCATGCAGGATACTTGGAAAGCGTTCAAACACGTCATGTTGTTGTTGTAGCAGCGCTGTCGTCTCTTCCCCCCCCACTGGAACAAAAAGCTGCTGTCGATGTTCCGCCTCACGGCACATAAATCACTTCTCATCTACAAGCAGCTTTCTCTGAAGCATCCAGTCTCCAAGGAATTCAGTCCCTTCAAACCTATCTAGAGTTACTTTATACTTAATTTAACTTTGAAATAAAATGCATTTGAGCACTGCCATAGTGAAATTCACACTGGAAGATCAACGGCCTATTGGAGAGAATAAAGTATTACTAGTGTATCTTTTCTTTAATGGCATCAACCTGCTATGGACTGGAGATGAAATTTAGCCTGTATGGCTAAATCTGGCTCATCGTCGCTTCTTAAAACATATAAACATGTTTCAAAGGTCTGCTTGCTATTTTACTACAATTCTGTGATATGCACTTTCTATTTTCAGGATTTCATTCTTGAAATTAATGAACTGCGGTACAGATTGACAGAGCTGGAGAGTGAAAAACTACAGTATGAGAAGAAACTTAGATCCACAAAGGTGAGTTGTCACAGGAAAGTTTTCTCTGCGTTGATATGAAAAATTCTTCATGGCTTGCTTCTCATTATTTCCCGGCTGTTCATGTATCCTCCGGAGAGGTCTCCTCCAGCTAAACACACTGTTTTGTTGTTGTCCTTCTACAGTGAACTCCCACTGCTGTTGAAATAGTTAAAACTGTGTTTTCACAAGTTAACCTGAAAGAAGGTTGATGGTCTAGTATACTAGTTAAAATATCCCCCCGCTTCTGTAAACGACTCCCAGTATGATTTATTCATCTTATTTATATTTTTTCTGCTTTAGAGATTTTAGTGGCTGCTTTCAAGACTCTTTTTTTATTTTTATTTTTTGTATTTATATATATATAAAGGTGTTGTAATTTCTGTCTTATCGTGGGTGAGACCTCAGGAGAAATTGCACCTTTTGCAGTTTCCCATAGAGCTAAAAACACAGCTTTACGGTTTCTCTCTGTTCGTCAGCTGTGTCTGTTTTTTAATGTGCTGTTGTTCTTTAAATATCTTGCTTTGAATCCTGGGTATTCCATCTTCTTGACCGCTTCTCTCTTTCACATCTTGCATCTCTATATTCTCTCTCTTCCTTGGCTTGTCTCTCAACTGCTAGTCGCTAATGGCCAAGCTTTCTAGCCTGAAAATCAATGTGGGCCAGATGCAGTATGAGAAACAGAGGAAGGAGCTCAACCTCCAGGCTATGAAGGTTGGCTTTTGTCAGGACGACTGTTTTGCTTGCTGTATGATTATGGTTTTGACCTCTCCCTTTGGCTCCTCTTTTGTTTTTATTTTTCAGGGTAAAAATCATTACATCTGGTTTGCAGTATTATTTTAAGCAAAATGATGTCACTTTTGGTACACGCTGAAATCACTTGATTTACTAAACCATGCAGCACAGTGCGATGTATAAAGTCGGGGTTAGTCAGAAATGCCTCTTATTTAACTCTGCATCTACAGGGGACCACTTAAAGCAAACATTCACATTTTTCAAACCACAGGCATGCTTTCATTTTGGGGGTTTTCTTTCGAGAGTTGTCAGCGTTCTACTTCTCTGCGTCTTTCTTCATCCCTCATTGCACTCGTTTCTTTTTTTCTGATCCTCTTCATTAAAACCTCTTACAGTTTATTTTGTCTGTCTCTAAGCTTGCTTCCTATTGTGGTCACTTAAACATGTCTTTTTACATTTTTTTTTAATAATGGCCTGTATTTGTTATTCCCAGTCATAAGTGCTTACCCACCCACCTCACACATGTCGCCCTCCAGAGCAGGTGTGCCCTGCGTGTCTGTACGCCACGTCAGCATCTTTGAAACTCTGTGTTGTGGTTTGTTTGTAGCGTGGAGTTGGGGGTGGGGGGAGGTTGTGTCTGTGTGGAGGAAATACCCTCACTGTTGTCCTCTGTTGGACAGGAGGAGCTAGCCATACTGAGGAGGCAGCTGGAGGGCAGAGACGGAGAGATGAGGAGACTACAGGATGAGACAGGCTTCAAAGCCGTCGCCTCGAGCGGCTCAGATCCCACGGAGAGAGGTGGGAAAACCAGTCACTGAAGATGAGCATGCATGACGTTTAAACTCCTGGTCATATGATTGAGTGGTAATATCGAGGGATAATTAGCAAAGCAGTAGGCTAAGTTTTTGTTTCATAATTCTTTGTCCTGTTTAGTCTCTCATCCAGATGAAACTCTTAGAAAGAGGCTGAAAGAAAAACGTAAGGGGGGTTTTTCTACTTATTTTTATTATTGCACTTTATTACTGCACCCCTCTCAACCCCTGTTTGCATGAACGAGCATGAGCCATCTGAACTCAGCTTGTCCATTATAACCCATTGGAGTGCTAATACCAGACCACAAAGCATCACATCACCAATCTGTTGAACTGAAGACCAAAGTCATCCATAAGCTGTGTGTTTTTAATGTCCACCCTGGAACAGCAACAAGGAATGTCTGCTTTGTGTTTTCAACAGGAATGAAGGAATGAATTGTGTTGTTTGTCATAACCATTCAGGCTGCTCACTCATCCTCCTGCCTCATGTTCTCCAACAATAATCCCCTCCTGTACCCGTCGGTATCGCTCCTCTAAACCTTCCCTCCCTCACACCAACAACCAGTGTGTGTGTCCTGCTAACCTGTCATGTTGTTGTCGAGCTCAGTGTTGTGTGACAGCTCATCATCACAAGTGCTGTCTTTATATCTGTGCCTTACCCCATCAGTGGTCTTTCACTTACGTAGAACAATTTCATTTTTTGCACATATGTGACTCAGATCTTTTTTTTTTTCATGATGGTGTGAACAACACACGTCACATGGAATCTGACCTTTTCAATTTTTATCTTTTTGCAATTTGACCTCAGTCATATCGGAATTCTTGCAACTTTTATGTCACTCTACATCGACATTTGTCACAATTCTGCACTTGTCACTTTGCGAATGCAAACAAGGAAGAGAGGCGCTGACAGATCTGGCTCAGACTCCGCATCTACACACACACACACACACACTCATACAGAAGTAGCAGCCATTGCTCCACAAAAGGCCATAATTAAGAATACGGCTCTCTATCCCCTCATCATCTTCCTCGTTATCATCTGCTCAAAAATTCTCTGTCTTGCACTCAACTTATCAACTTATAAATGAAACCGTAAACGCTGACATCAGCGGCCTCCATGTTTACTTCCGTACAACAGCGTGCTGCAGGTGACGTCCTTGTTACAGTTCTTCTGCACATGCGGGTCAGTTCAGGAGGGTGACTAGGTCACACTGGGATCTGATATTGGCTACATTTAAAAAACAGCCAAACAAAAAGATCATAATAAGGCTTTCAGTGTGAACAAAGAGTTCTGAATCAACACTACTTTTAATACTTTTTGAAGATGAGTGGAATCCGATTCATCGTGTGTGTGTGTGTGTGTGTGTGTGTGTGTGTGTGTGTGTGTGTGTGTGTGTGTGTGTGTGTGTGTGTGTGTGTGTGTGTGTGTGTGTGTGTGTGTGTGTGTGTGTGTGTGTGTGTGTTAATTTCTTGTTAGATATCACATTGAAGTACCTTTTTTTTTTTTTAAGTTGTTGAATTACTTAAAAATAAAAAACCTGTGCGGAGAAAGGCTGAATAACTGAAGATCTCTAAAGTTGAGGGTTGACCGCGCACAGCGTTGTAGCAGTATGTGTGTGTGTGTGTGTGTTCTGAAAAGCGAAAATGTTCTACCAAAGTGAAATATGTGAAAAATCTGCTCACACAAGGATACGATTAATTAATTTGACGAACTCTGAAAAACAAAGAATGCAGCTATGGTGTTCCTGGAATGACGGCCAGCTGATTGTGTTAAGTCCTCTAATGTCACCCTGTGTTCAGGCTCATTATCCATATCCTCTTTGTCACCCTGTCAACGCTACAGTTCTCTGTCTGTAATAATCGTCTCTCCTCACTAGATGTGGAAGTGCAGAGAATGAAAAAGGCAGTTGAGTCGTTGATGGCGGCCAATGAGGAGAAGGTACAGCTGACACGTTGTAAAGTGAGTCGGCTCTCCTGGAACATTTGTGGTTTTAATTGTCTTTGACTTTGCAGGATCGTAAGATTGATGAACTAAAGCAGTCGCTGCTGCGGTATAAGAAAGTTCAAGAGATGGTGATGTCAGTGCAAGGGAAGAAAGGTGAGACATCTGTCAGAGTAAATGAATGATATTTATGTCTGCGATTAAGATCTGCCTCAAAAGCTATGCTGCTATGTAGTTGATTTTGCCTGGCTTAGCCCGTTCACTGCATTTTATGTACACTTAACATTACTGCAAGCCATTTGTCACAGCATATCATATGTTTTATTGTGATATCCAATCTAGGTGGCCACTGGATTTCTTTCAGTACAATAAGATAATCATCTCGCAGAGACTCAAACTTGAGCTAGAGATAATGCACCACAGGGAACAACTGGTTAGCCTTTTCTCAAGTCTAATTGGTTGAGAGCAGGGACTGCTTTGAAAACTGCCCTTGTTGGTGTGTTGAAGGACACTCTAACATTTGAAACTCGAGACAGCTGCCAAACAGCAACCCCTTTTTAATCTATTTGGCTTCTTGTTTTCCTATGGGTGTATTTGTATTTCCCTGAGCTTGCTGCTTGCTGATACACTCGTTCTATCAGCTTTCTTCTGTAGCTTTCTGCAACACATTTCATTTTAGCTTGTCTTTTAAAATCTGTCTAGAGATAATAGACGAGGTAAGTCTTCTCAGACTGTTTTTCTGTTTAGAGGTTTCATCGATGCTAAATAAAACGGCTGATTCTGAAATTGTACATGTCAAATTTTCATGTGCATTTTCATCAAATGTCTACTCCAGAGAAAAGCGGAGACACCGAGCACATCGAGAGTCACGGTGATGAATCCATTGCATTCTTGTCAACCGACGCTGTGTTTGGAGAGTCAGAAAAGTATGAATTTACAGACGTTGAACAACTGAAAAGGAGGAGCCCAGATGAGGTTTGTGTGCCATAACATGTGTGTCACAAATGCTAGCATCTAAAAATCAATCTAACAGTTGTTAGAGTATTTAAACAGCAAATACTTTAAACCATAAAATCACAAGAAATGTCATTGTTGATGTCGAGATGTAAGATGCTAAACTTTGTATTAGAAACCTCAGATTATTGTAGGTTGTGTTATCTTTCTAATGTTTTGCTAATGAATGCTATTGACTCTTGTACTGCAGGTTTTTTTCAAATGTTTTCCCCTCAATACACTTCAAATCTCATTAAACTCTAAAATGCTCAATAACACAGCAACAGCTCACATAGATTTCACACTTGTTGAATGAGTGTTGACGAGTTCTACAACCAATTAAATGAATAACACCGGCTGTCAGTCCTCTAAGCATGTGTGGAGATTAATATTAATAATGAGCTGTAGTCTCATGGCCGCAGAAGAATATGCAAGTTCATTTTTTAAGACTTTGATTTTAAAAAGGGTATTTTCTTGTGTATATTTCTGTCCTCTGTCCGTGCTCTGATCTGTGTCTAGTTGGAGATCCTCAATGGACTGAATGAAGAGCCTTCACCCACATTTTCAGATCCAGAAGCAGCATCAGAGTCGGCACCAACAGATGTGGAAAGGTTAAATATAATTGCTTCAGTCATACAGAGTGTGAGAAAGTGTCTCAGTAGCGTTCTTTAAGTTCCACATGATGAGAAGATTTGTGTAACAGCAGTTCATGTCCTGTAGCCCCAGACTGCTGCTAATGACTCACTATCTCTACTGCACTGCTGTGAGTTAAATGTGCATTGTTATGGTTTGGCATTTCAGCAGCCGAGATGCTACAAAGACTGGCAGCCAGGACCAGCTGGATAGGAGCAATAATCAAAAGGTAAAAGGTACTCATTTTAAAAAGGGGGGGGGGGGGATGTTTGATTATTATTTAGCAAAAACGTTAATGCATTCCATTACTTCCCAGGAAGTTGTTTTGTAACAAATACAAGTAGCCTTTCACCTTCGCTAAAACGTCTCTTTGTTACATGTCTCACTCGTTCGCTCTCTCGTCTTCTCTTTGTCTTACTGTTTGTCTTATTAGTCTGTAAAATGCACCGTAATGTTTGTAGCCTTTTAGAATATCCTACATGTTGTGTGCAGTCCACATTCTTAATTCTGTTTCTTTACAGTAAAAGTTACACTATTTTAATATGTGGCTACAAGTGTAGCATGTTAGACTTGACCAGTACTTGTAGGCCAGTATGTATGAGCATGACAGTCATGTGGGAGTAACGTTTTATGTCCTCTTCAAGAATGCCAGGGAAGAGATCAGTGAAAAGCCGCCCATGAGTCCCTCGGCCACCTCGCCTGCCACCACAGAGGAAGACAGCTTTGGCTCGAGAAAGGCTCGTTCATCCTTTGGAAAGGGCTTCTTCAAGATCCGTGGGGGCAAGAAGACCGGCAGTACCCCTAACCTCGGTAATCATTTAGCAGCCAGACGAGCCCTAAAGGTGACTCGCTCTGTATTTGATGCCATTTTGACATTAAGATAGCAGCCGTGCAAAATGAAGCGACTGTTTACTAGAGTGAGATTTTGTTCCACCATGAACGACTTTTTTATTTTCCCAAGCCACACCCATGGAGCATACTATATGGACCAAGACCGTAATTTGCAGCCCACACAAACTGTGGTCCCCATTTAATTATGGAAGTCTGTTTCTGTGCTGGTGCATACCCTTCCTTCCTTCTGGGTGTTTTGTGTGTGCGTGTTGTACACATGTATGTCTGCGTTTGTTCCACCTCTACAGTCCTGTTTCAATCATAATGTCTGCCCTTTGTCTTGTTCTTTTTCTGTCGGACCCTGTCGTGTGTTGTGTGTGCTTTGTAACACATGAAGACCGCAACCGGAGTGCAAGTGCGCCTATGCTAGGTACAGTATAGACCACAGCTCGTGGAAGGGTTGAAGACCGCAAAGGGAACGGCTGATTACATCCTATATTGCTGTACACCTTTTGCCCTTTCTAAACTCATCCATCCAGCTGACGTCTTTTTATCGTCCCGTCTCGGCGCTTCAACAGCCACACCCTTGTCACTACCCATTGTTGCACAAATGTCCAGCACACAGAGAGTCTGTTGTTCATTTGTCTGCACGTATTTGTTTACGCTCTTCTTTTTCCGTCAAACCCTTCCCCAAACACACATCTGTTTCAAGATCCAGATTATCAGATCAAATGATTTATTTGGATCTTGAAGGCCTCCCACCAAATAAATCTAAATCAAAACTAACGAGCCTCCTTTTTAATCTAATAAAACGACTATTTTATTCCAGACTTAGTCAGACATCAGCTGTGTCTGATGCATGCATACTAGAGCGGGCATTGCTTTTGATGCCCACCGCCATAACCTCTCGTTCTGTCTAGGTCTAGGAGACATCACGTGAGCATCACGTGGCATTTCATCACGTCTGTGTTTTCTGGGTCTCTACACTGACCCTGTGCAGCAGCTCCGTCTCCGCTGATCCGTGCATGTCTCCCACACTGATTCTCATGATGCTGATTATTTTCTGTGGGCATTTCTTTGTACAGCTGAAACGGAGCGACAGGGCACGGACCATCTGGATCTGGCCGGGCTGCCACAGAGGTCGGCTAACAGCGACAGCACCAACACACTGTCTACGACCCCAGAGAGCAGGAAGAAATCCAAAGGAATAAAGAAACTCTTTGGGAAGTGAGTTGATAATAACGTAGAAAGTTACATATAGAATCTTAAGCTCTTGATTTTAGAAAAAACATTTTGAATGCATTTACAATAATGCCTATAAATGTTTATATGCAACACTTTCAGATTCAGTTAGAAATATGAAAAAATGTGCAAAGAATTTAAGCACAAAGGCCGTAATTTGATTGTGGGGATGTTTTAACATGTGGAATTTAATGTCATATTTTGAAGGCTAAGAAGGAGTCAGTCTACCACATTTAACCTGGATGACAACCTACCAGAAGGTGACTTCAAGAGAGGTGGAGTGCGAGCCACAGCAGGACCCAGATTGGGTTGGTCTCGTGACCTCAAAAGAGAAAACGAGTAAGTCTGAATGAAGAGACTCAGTGTGTGGTTTGCTTGTTTTGAACCTCTGGTGTACAATGAAATTCAGAAACCATGAGAGGATTTTTGATAAAAGCAGTTTTTGTTTGCATAACAAAATGCATATTCTATACTCCCAATTTATACTTGTATGTATTTGTTTGTTTCCTTTTTATACCACTACAAGGGTGTCCCTGCATACCTTTGTGAAAGTTTTGACTTTCTGTTCATTTACTTCTTTCATTAGCGACGTTGATGCTCCTTTTGCACGCTGGTCAAAGGATCAGGTGTGCGACTGGCTGCAGGGCCAGGGTCTCGGCCTTTATGTGAACATGGCTCGTGTGTGGATCTCCTCCGGACAGACACTGCTGCAGGCCTCACAGCATGACTTGGAGAGGGTGAGATGAAGCAGAACAATTTAATACGTTTAGCAAAGCTGGCAGACTGGCCAAGCGTTCTTGTTGTTGAACTTACTACAGAACGGAGTACCTCAGATGATGTGTAGTCTTTACTTGTCTTCTTGTGGATGTTCAGGAGCTGGGCATCAAACACCCGCTGCACAGAAAGAAGCTGCAGCTGGCTCTGCAGGCCCTGGGCTCAGAGGAGGAGGATAATAAGGGAAAGCTGGACTACAACTGGGTGACGAGTGAGTACCAGCGAGTTATCAATGATCTGCTGGTCAGAGCAACTCTGAAGCCATTTTGGGGCCATTTTTCTTTGTTTTTGTTCTTCTTGACCAATTCTACTCAGTTATATTTAACGGTTAACTTGACTTCTTCCGTATGACATTTTGCTCTTTCTGTTCACTGTCAGGATGGCTGGATGACATTGGTCTGCCTCAGTATAAGACCCAATTTGATGAGGGGAGGGTGGATGGTCGCATGCTGCACTACATGACAGTGGTGAGTGTTGTCTGCACAGACCTCGCAGAGAAGGTCTGGCGACTCCAGTGCCATCTCGCATTAGGATATACATACAGAGTCAGATGAGCTCCACCGGCGATGGCCTGGTCTCACCCTCTCCATTTGGGACAATGCTGAAGTCGCACTACAGTATATACTTCTAAGTTCAGGGAATGTGCATTTTTACGGAAAAAGCCTATAACGTGCTTTTAAAATATATACTTTGTCACAGCTTCAACTGAATTTTGCTTTTATTGTTTGAATTTTACATTAAGTCATTGGTGTCTTACTTTGTTCCTCAGGATGACCTGCTTTCTCTGAAAGTGGGGAGTGTCCTGCATCACCTCAGTATCAAGAGAGCTATCCAAGTGCTCCGACTCAACAACTACGAGCCCAACTGCTTGCGTCGTAGGCCGTCTGACGAGGTGCCTTCACTTTAACATCACCTGATAATGAGCAACCTGTTTCAAAATGCTCAGCTGTGTGTGTGTGTGATCATAATCCGTTCCTAATCAGTGTTTGTTTGCATCCTTTTTCTGTGAATTGTGCCTGCAGAACAATATTTCTCCAGCAGAGATTTCCCAGTGGACCAACCATAGGGTTATGGAGTGGCTGCGGTCTGCAGACCTTGCTGAATACGCTCCCAACCTGAGAGGCAGCGGCGTGCACGGAGGCCTGATGGTGAGAGTCTGGCGCTCAGTCTTCCTGAGGAACAGAGGTTCTCTTCTGAAAGTATCCACTCCTAATACATTTCCTCTCTCTCTACAGGTTCTGGAGCCACGGTTCAACGTGGAGACCATGGCTTTGCTGCTGAACATCCCCCCCAACAAGACGTTGCTACGCCGCCACCTCGCCACACATTTCAACCTGCTCATTGGCTCAGAGGCCCAGCAGCTCAAACAGGAGTGTCTAGAAAACCCAGACTACACTCTGCTGACTGCCACCACGAAGGTCAAGGTAATGCAAGGATAGACTATCCGTGCTTCACAATAGTACCGCTAGAACTTCTCTTACAGTGGTCACAAGGGCTACCTTGTAATACCCCTGAATAACCAAGACAATCTGAACTTTGTATTTTACATAATGATTTGACATTTTATAAACGGTAAATTATTCTGTCTCTTTAAACTCTTAACGTAACTATTCAACGTTGGATTAGTGGATGTCCGATCAGTTTTGATTGTACAACAGAACTTCCTTGTTCTCTCGGCTTGTATTGCAAACTAGCTACTGTAGGCCTCCAACAGCAACAATGGCATTCCAAAATATGAGTGCAGAAGATGTTATGGGGGATACATTTTACAGTGTTTTGGCTGACTCAGATATGTAGCAGTATTTGAGCCATATTATGTGGCTGAAGAAATGCATGTGAGAGCTAGTTGTGCCAGAGGATATGGATGCCGGGACCCCTCCAATCCATCTTGGTACGTCTCGGCACTGCCGGCACGAGAACTCCGATTCCTCTGTCAGTATAGCGCTCACTAGCAAGAATTAATATTTATATTATATATGTAAAATCAACACTGATTGGACATGCATACAAATTTTCTCTTTGAATTTTAGATGTTTGTTTACATTATACTGCAATTGGTTATTCCCAAAATCTGGTAACAAGTTATTGAAAGGTTTAAGATTCGTCAAAAAGGAAAACATTCCTGCATATCTAAGGGTAGCTTTATAACACGTATATACTTTATTTCCTTGTCTTCTCTCTCCTCGTTCATACCAGCCAAGAAAACTGTCATTTGGTAACTTTGGCAGTCTGAGGAGGAAAAAGCAGGAAGAGACAGAGGAGTACGTGTGTCCGATGGACGTGGAGATGCCAAAGGGACGAAGCTTTCAGAAAGGCTTCGAGCTCCAAATCTACGAGGACGACCTGGACCGGCTAGAACAGGTGAGCTAGCTCTTCAAAGGGACTGATGATTTTATTTAGACCTAACACTTATACATCTAATTGCATGTAAGTATATCTTAAATCTATGTGAAATATATTTATTGTGTGCATTATATGTAGAGAAAAAAAAACCCACTCCCGATTTTAATGAGGTTTGGTCTTATGATGTTTTCTTATTGCGTGTAAATTGTCACCAGTGTTGCTTAGAAGGTTGGGTTTGTTTTCTCAGAAGATCTTTACTCAGTAATAGAGTCTGTACATCTTACGTTTCCATATTCTATTGGGGGTTTCAGTTGATTAATTTTGAAAACTGCTTCCTGTTTCACAGATGGAGGACTCTGAGGGAACTGTGAGACAGATCGGAGCTTTCTCTGAGGGTATTCAAAACCTGACGGTAAGAATTTCACATTGACCAGGACTCATAGCACGCTGTACTCATTGATAATATTGTTTCACAAGCTTATTATATTGTTTTCTACACTGTGCCTTTTATCAGAGCATGCTGAAAGATGATGAATTCTTCAAAGAGGCGTCAAATTCACCAAACCCCAGTGTAACGGATGAGGACTACACCGCATGAGAACGTCGGCACATTGAGACCGGGTCCTGCTGTGAATGAAACTCTGTGCCAATCCTCTCCACTCGCACACAGACTTGTCTCGACAAACCCCAACAATGCTCCCACATTTCTTCTTAGTGTTACATTCAAAGATGAGCCAAAAGTATTACAGTGTTTCTTTTTTTTCTTTCTTTTTTTTCTTTTTAAACAAAGGTGTTGTGACAGCCTACAGTCCAGTAGCCACTATCACTCCTGAACTTTGTCTCCGTTACTGTCGTCTGATGACAGCTAGGGAACATTTAGGGCAACACCACTGCTTGCCTACCAGCTGGTTTCTGGAGATATTTTGTACTCAGTTGTGTACTGGCACATTTCTATTTATGATAGAACGGAAGTGTCATCCAGCAGAAAGAAATATGCCAATATAGATTTTAATATATGTCTTTTAAATTCCTTTCTGACTGTAGAAATATTGAAAAAAGAAGTGATATGCTGAGAAGATTTTCCCATTTTTAGAAGTTGGTGTAAAGTAATAACTCCGAAACAGCTGCTATGTTTTCTACAGAACTAAACCCTGCTAATAACACAGGAATTGTCATATATTTTATCCTACACTGAACATTTTACAGGTTTTCACTCAACAGTAATGTTCAACATGTATTTGCACCAATGCATATCATACAATACAATGCCTAATGAATATCATTGCATGGTCTTGGAATTCAACACATTTACAGTATGTAAGTTCTTGTTTTTTATTTTTTTTTATTTTCTACTATAAATTGATTTTTAATGGAACCCTTATTTTGGAAAGCGTTGTTGCATATTCAGATTTGTGAGCTAACATAATGTCCGATTTATTGGAAATAATAATGTCATAATGCAACCCTTGACCATACATGTTTTGTTTTTTTACTTTTATTAATTTCTTAGATCAATAAAGTTATTTAAATAATTTTGGATTTTCGTCAAAAGTAGCAGTCCAGCTGCAATAAGTCCCCGGTTGGTGTTTGTTTCAGAGAAATTGTCGAGTGAAAGTAGAAATCTTCTGATTACCAAACAGATTGTTTTTGTTTAAATGAAGATCTGAATGATGAACCTGGAGACAAAACATAGCAGCCGTGGAATCATCAGGTCCTTCCTGAAGGCATGTCTAATCTCAAAGTTCTCATAGAGTCCAGGTCAACCAATGCCATGTTTTATTCTTTGGCAATTTAATTAAAAACAGCTTTTTGGGGAATATCCAGCATGTGAGCACATTTGCAAAAATAATAAAAAATCTCAAAGTTGGATTTTGGCTCAAGGTCTCATGACATGTTTGTAAAGTTAGCAAATAAATTCATACACGTGCAAACTTTAACCAGTACCATGCAGAAGACACTGCCCAGATGGGTCACCCACCACAAATAGGTTAATGTCAAATAGTATAGAAGTGCGTGCAGTACGCGCTTCGAGGGTGACCCTAATTTGATGTTTCTCTTGTGTCCGTAGAGTGACAGCATCCGGGCCTGCTGTCTTACAGTGTTTCTCCATTGGTTTGATGCATTTAACGAGAGCCGGAATTAAAGTCATACATGTTGGACCTCCCTGCATTTAATTCATTGACCAAGGAACGAGTTGGAGAAAGCATGCTTTCTATGTTACAGCGGTGCAAGAAAGCTGTGTAAAAACAGAAGATCATTCGCGTCTATCTTTCTGAAGTTGTGATCACTGCGTCGCCTACATTTGTAGTTTATTAAACACATTTGGCAGAAGAGCATCAAATCAATGAGATGGAGCGCCCTCTGATGGCTATACAGTCAAAACGTAAACATCAGAGCGAGTTGGTTTACATTCGCCCATGCGCAATTAATGGACACGGACAAGCCCTGCAGGATATATGAAGATCGGGTTGAGACTGGACTGGAAACAGACACGAGAGCACTCTGCAGTCTGAGCTAACGGAGTGAAGAAGCATGATGGCTGCAAGGTGTGTACTTTTTTTTTTTTTTTTTTACCAATTACTAATAAAATGAATATCATTGTTGTAGTCAAGTTAAGTTTCTTAAGTTATTTTATGACTAGAACATCAACAGGTATTTTTTTTTTCGTAATGCTCTAGGCAATTCTTTTTATTCTAATAGTGTTCTTTTATCTCCACTCTTTGATGTATTTATAGAGAATGTGTTTAACGTGTGCTGTGCAGGTTCTGTGGATTCCTCGCCCTTCTGTGTCTCAGTGGGCTGGATGCATCGAGGTACAGTAGACAATCGGAACGTTTCTCATGACTTACTGTGTTTATTCAGTTTGACAGTTTTTCTCAGTTTTTCTCTCATGCCTGACCTTTGTGTAACAGACCAACTGTAAACCAGGAACTGTCCGCTATTTTCAATGAGCTGTGGGTGTTGGATGTGAACCGCCTGACGCCTGCGACGGACTACACGATCTCTGTTCAGGTACGAAGCACCTTCTTATTCTGACAACACTCAGCTTGTCTCCTGTTTTCACAAAGGTACATTCTGTGTTTGGACTGTCCAGGGTAGAGCCAGTTTTGTAAACCAAGGCAGCCATGTTGTACGGGATCACGCTTCACAGCCTCTGTTCTCCAATGTTAACGAGACCAAACTAACGCACACAACCACCTACTCCCGTAAGTGTCTCTGTAAAAAACAGGGGTATATTTCATCTTTCTGGCCATAAAAAAAAAATCCAGCTCATTTGCAGACTGTGATAAATGAAACTTTTTTTTTCCCCTGGCAGTGTTCATAAATCTCCTGGACAACTTTGAGCGGTCCACAGGCGTGGCTGAACTAGTCACAACAGAGGAACTGACAGAGATTAATCTCTTCCTGGATGCTGTCTTAGAGACAGAAGTCATGAAGGTAAATTTGACATGTTACAACCAGTTGCATCTACCCAGCCATGTGTTTTGACAACTCTGTTACTATAGTTTCTGTTGCACAACACCTCATTCCTTGCACCTTTTTGTTTGTCTGGATGTCTTGTCAGGGTAGGAAGATGACATATATAATACATTCTAAGTTGTTTTTGTTCCAGTTTGTTCTTTCCCCACGTTTTGGGGTTTTGAGACTGCAGCACTGTACACATTACTCCAGGATGTTAGAGAGAGAAAAACATCTGTGTGCAGCTGTGGAATGCATAGTTGGCCTCAGCTGTTCTCCCCAAAGAGGATCGGTTGGGAAAAACATGCTGTACTTGTTAGATGGACCTGATGGCCGTAGTTGACGTCAGGACTTAAGTTTTTTGCAGAGGACAATACCATCTTTTAGTATTTTGTTCCCTCTTGTTACTCAAGCTTGTAATAGGATCTTCCCACACCAACAATGTCTGTTACATACACAATCATGGACAGTACAGTTTGCAGTGGAGTGCTTAGTAACACTCTCTTTAGACTGTGTATAACGGAGGTGTAAGCAAAGAGAGAAATATATATATATATATATATATATATATATATATATATATATATATATATATATATATATATATAACGTGTACAAACATTTTTAAGAGAACATTTAAGAAAAGAAAAAAAGATAATGGACATACAGTAAATATACAAATTCTGAAGTAAAGTCATAATAGCTGAGTGAGTGTCAGTAAGTCTGTTTCTTGTACATTGAATAAGTCTTTCAACAAATACTAAAGTGCAACACATTCTATATCATGTTACCATGTTAACACTAAAAGGCCTCTGGTTTAGTTAAAATGTTCTTTCAAAGTCTGACAAACAATTTTAACTGTTGTAAAAAGATTTGAGAATAGATAAGTTAAAACGTGTATCACAAGGTTAAAAATAATTAAATATAAGAATACATCTGAATGTGGATTATGTTTTTCCTCATGTTGGGTCACCTCAATAGAGCTGTACGTCATAATTGTGATTTGTCCACAGAGGGCTCATCGGTACCTGGTGAGCAAAGCACAGTCCAGCTCTGACCTGAGGCACTTTAAGAGTCAGCTGTATTTGATCTGGTTCCACCTCTACCACAGGCATAGAAACACAGGGTGAGATGCCCGAACAGCTGCAGATGATCGTGTCTGATTGTTGAATTCATCAGAGAATCTGTGTGCGCACCGAAAGCAAACGAGGGATTTTCTCTGATTTTGTAAAAAGTTATGTAATTGTTTCTAAGTAATATTTCATTTTGTTTGGTATCTCTAAACATTCACCAGCCTGGACTCCTGTGGATTCGAGCATGTGTTCGTTGGAGAGACAAGATCTGGAACAGAAATCATCGGTTTTCACAACTGGATCCAGTTCTACCTGCAAGAAAAAAACATGCACTTGGACTACAAAGGATACAAGGCCAGGGTACAAGACTTAGTGAGTATAACAGTGTGTAACTTAGTGAGCCTTTCTTTCTGTAGCAGCTTGAGTGGTTTTCTTTATTTCTTTATTCTACTAAAGTAACATTCATGTGTTTCTGCCCTCAGCCCGATCAAGACGACCACGTTCTGAACCTCCAGTTCAGCTGGCACGGTTTGGTGAAGCCCGTTGGCAGCGCCTTCATCGGGACAAGCCCTGAGTTTGAGATGGCGCTCTTCACCATCGTCTTCCTCATGAACACAGAGAGGAGCACCACGGTGCTGGTCAACATCGACCAGTGTCGGATGGAGCTGGTGGTCATCAGACATGGACGCTCCCTCGGGACGGCGTACCCAAAACTGCTGAGCAGCAACAGCAGACATGTCAGGCAGCAGCACTCAAACTGATGTGGAGTATCTACTGACCCAAAGTGATACTCACATTATAATGTTCATGCCCAATAAGCTGAGGCACAAATGTACTGTGGTTTAGTTTCGACGCCACAGACCTTCTTAGTATATGACATGTGTAAACATCTGTAATTTGTATCAAGACAACTGTAAACTTGATTAATTTGTCATAAAATTTCAATAAAAGTAGTTTGAAAGTCATCTATTTGGTGTGTTTATGAAATGTCCTTTATGCTTTGAGTTTATATAAAGTTAAGTATCAAGTAAGTCAAATCCAAGTCCAGCTCTGATTGAGTTTCTGGAGAAGTGCAGTGGCAGCAGAAGTTTCACCAAACTGGAAAAATCAAACAAAGTGAGAAATATTTTTAATTTAATTTAATTTAAATGTTTTTGTATTTACTAAATTCTCTCAATTGGCTCTTTATTTTGCCATTTTCAGTACTAGTAATACACGAATACATTACCACAAATCGAAATACACACAAGTAAATTACCAGTACTTTGAATCCACAATACCTGTCTAAATGTGCCTAGATTTACCAAATGTGTTTGTGCGATGAGTTAATACTGAAGTTCACAAACACTTGCCAGATAACTATACCTAAAAACACGCATACATTGATCTCTATAATTAATATAATCTCTCTAATTATTGCAAAAGATCGCACGACTTTGTTCAGGTGAAGAAAAAGACGAAAGGCGGAACACTCTCTTTTGTTCCGCCCACACGGACGTTTTACAGTGGAACACACGAGCGGTCGCATGCTGCAGCGACTTCCGACCAGACAATCATATCAACATTGACAGTATGAGCAGATAGTCTTATGTGTTTGCTGTTGAACAGTGGAGATAACCATGGAGGTACTCGGAGGAGAGTTCAGTGACATGACGCCTCAAGAGCTGGCGGCTCCTGTCAACACTATAGCGGTGAGTCAGGAGCAAATAAAGACCGAAAGTTTCACACCACGAGCGGAGAAGCTAACGTTAGCACGGTGGCTATCGCGACAGACAAAACATAACAAACAGCTTGTGGAGAGCTATATGAACCGAAACCAACAGACAGGGTGTCAGTTGTAGAGTCACACTAATTCATATTTTTGTCGGGGGAACTGTCCGTTTGCAAATTGAAGATATTTTGATAACTTTTACTTGCGGTTGCAGAATATAAAGTGTTTCAAGCAATGTTCTCTCACTGCTGGTTAATGACAAGAGTCCAGTAAAACCTGACATGTTGTTTTTTGTCTCTTTTTTACAGGAAAAATGGAAACTGTTACCGGCCTTTCTAAAGGTAACATACCAACCTTCATCCACCTGCTGTTTACCCCAAATATCCCCTACTGAATGTTATCATTTAGTCTATAAATCCTCTACCATGATACATGTAGCCCAATTATATTGTCATAAAATAGTAGATTTTCTGGGAAATCAACCGATACACTGTTCATGGATGAAATAATCAGAGGGTAGAGTCTGTCTGTCTTTAATCTAGTGAATGAAATGCTTCACGTTAATGCAGTAATTACAGTGAAATCATGGATTTGCAACCTTGACTACAATAGCCGACACACTCAGAAATATTATAGGGATAGATGCTTATAATCTGCAATTAAATGGTTTTATTTCCATCTTCTCTGGTCACAAGAAGGTACTTGATAAACTAATCAGAATAATTATTTCAGCACTACATACATCATAAACTGTATTTATTTCACAATGGACATTTTTAAGTTTCCCTGTCATTTTTTGACTTGTTCAATCCGTTCTCCAGGTGAAAGGGCTGGTGAAGCAGCACATCGACTCCTTCAACTATTTCATCAATGTTGAGGTAAAACACAACTCCAACTTGAATGTGTGTACAGCTGTATCCTTTTGTATATATGTTCATGTTGTTTATGTCTGGTTTTCCAGATAAAGAAAATAATGAAAGCCAACGAGAAGATCACAAGTGATGCTGATCCGATGTGGTACCTCAAGTGAGTCCCATGAACATCATCGTTTGGGTTAACCGGCAGTAATCTAACACTACAGACATACATGAAGCAGCTTGTGTTGAGAATATTGAATGATGTTATTAATATGTATGAATGTTTTCCTTGCAGATACCTCAATATCTACGTTGGCATGCCTGATGTTGAAGAAAGCTTCAACGTAACCAGACCAGTATCGCCTCATGAAGTGAGTTTAGTCTGTTGTGTAATGTTATGAACCTTTGTTGGCAGGTGTAGCTGCAGTTTACCATCTTAGTTTTAGCTAATTAGAGACAATTTGCCAATTTACAGATAATTGATGATAATTTTTATAATTGCAAAAATGTTAAATATTTGCAGCTTCTCAAATGTGAGAATTTTCTCTGTTTCACTTTATTATTAATAAATTGTTTGTTTTTGACCATTTGATCAGACCAAAAAGTAATGTAATGATAAATATATGGGTTCTAGAAACCTAAAGTATGATGCACATTTTTCACTATGTTTTGATATTTCATAGATTAAGCGATGAATCGATCATTTAAAAAAAAAAAAAAAAACATTAGTTCTAGCCCTGATAACGATATTTGGTAATTATGCAAACACATCTTAACCAATGATGGCATCAAATGTCAGAACATTTCACTCATTGTTCCTGTTGTTTTTACAGTGTCGTCTCAGAGACATGACCTATTCAGCTCCCATCACAGTGGACATAGAGTACACTCGTGGCAGTCAGAGAATCATCCGCAATGCACTGCCCATTGGAAGGTATCAGTGTCACATCCTGCCCAGATTTAATTTGTGACTGGATACAACATCTTTTACTCACCGTTAAAACTGATCTCCTTTAATTTATCCTAAATGTATACTTCCACTCCCCAAATCACCATTTGTATGTCAGTTACTCACCCTGTGTTACTTTACATTCTTGAGTTGTTTTTTTCGCCTGCCCTCACAGTGAACAAAGAATCAAAAACCTGAGAAACGTCTTGATCAATTCCTCGTTAGTGCGAGGAGAGCACCTGCACAAGCATGACGCTGTTTGTGCGGAAGTGCTTTACATAGTAGGGTTTTAGCAAAAATGTTTTTTGAGAAGTAGAGAGAATACAACTAGATAAATGAGACTTTGATTTTACTGCATGTGTTGTTTGAGAGTTTGAAAACTGATGTTTTTGTATAGATTTGCTGTTGTTGAACACGGCCCCCGTTTACTACGATTCATCAAGACTTATCTCGTTTTGTTTGTTTTCTTCGTTCACCGTGGGGGCATGCAACTGGTTTTCTTTGAGGTAATACAGGGCGAGTAATTGATGGTAGTTTTGGTGGTGAAGTATTCCTATAACTCTTCTACCTGCTCTGTTTGATAATGTTTAGCTGTTATTTCACAGTTTTTGTCCATAATGGATGCAAAATAATCTACAAACATATACACTATACTATAATGATATATAAAGTACTAGTATAAAGACTCTTGGTATTAATGTATTTAACTCTGCTTTTCTCAGGATGCCAATCATGCTGCGAAGCTCGAACTGTGTTCTCACAGGAAAGACGCCCATGGAGGTTTCTAAGCTTAATGAATGTCCTCTGGATCCAGGTACACAAAGGATGACACAGAACGAGAGCAATAACACAGCCTCACATTTATTAATTCTGTTTTACTTTTGTATGAGTGATTCATACGCTCCATGTGGTATTTCTTCACAGGGGGTTATTTCATTGTAAAAGGTCAGGAGAAAGTCATTCTGATCCAGGAACAGCTGTCTAAGAACCGAATCATTGTGGAGCAGGACAGGAAGGGGGCAGTTGGAGCCTCAGTTACCAGGTACTGGAACAACTTCTCCCCTAATCATCCATTCAGTGCAGTGACAGAGTTCCAACTAATTGCATTGCCTTTGATAATAGTTGCACAGATTGCAGGATTTATAGGCAACTGCTTGTGAAACACACAAAACCTCTACAGACAAAAAAAAACGTCAACAGACAATATCAGACTCAAATGCCAAATGATTTCTTGAAATGTGGTCATTAATTTTTACCATTTGCTCCATTTTCATTCCTAATAATCTACATTCAAAAAGTCTCTGTAAACGTTAACAGTTAACAGGTAGAATGTGTGAGCTGTGTGTTGATTTACCTTCAAGAAATAAATAGTTAGGCTTAAAGTTTAATTTTTACCAATTTAACACTTTATTTGCATTTATCATCAAGAAGTCTCCTCATGTTATTCTGAGCTTTTAGTTAGAAACTAAATGAAAAGCCTGGAACAGCAAAGTGATTCTTCTGACCTGTTAAAATGGTTTATTACTTGTCACTGCGTTGAAGTCAGTGCTTTATGTTGTCCAGAGATCGATTAGGTCAGTGGTTTGATCTAATGCTTTGAGGTTTACCTGCAGCCATGCAGCATAGGTTACCCTGTGATCTTAAATCTCAAATACTCCACGAAACACCTTTTAATACCGAACACTGCCACTTGTTGCAATTACAAGAAAGACGGAATTACATATTTTATGTTCCCTTTGTTTCCATTTCTTATGTCATTGTGAAATATTTAGCTTTCTTTGTCTAACATTCTGGTTCTTCATCTGATTTTTATTTTTGAAATCTTGTCTTCAATTTCAGCTCTACTCATGAGAAGAAAAGCCGAACTAATATGATCGTCAAACAAGGCCGATTCTACCTGAGACACAACACGCTGTCAGAGGACGCACCCATTGCCATCATTTTCAAGGTGAAAGAGTTGTTGATGACTGAAATGACACAGCAGAGTGATACTAGACTTCCAGTGGGGGGCGCTACAAGACAGCTTTGAGGCCAAAAACTTCAGTTTGTTTCCAAAGAAACTTTATCAGATGAAATCACTTTTTATAGTTTGTTCTGTTTTACTGCAGCCTGAGTTATCTGCAACAGATGATTTCACACCGCTTTAATAATGCATATCGCATTTTGTGATTTTGTTGCCGGTTAGTGCAGTTAGAAGTCGTCAGTTTCAGTAATTCTTCATCAGATTCATTTTCACGTGTCGCCCTTTGCTCTCAATGAAAATGTCAGTGAGACAGCTGGCATCATTAACTCCTTTCCCCACTGAGGACAAATCTCTCCAAACATGTCAACCTGTGAGTGTTGAGTGTTTGGAGCTGAAGTCATTATCCGCAGGACACGGTTTGCATGCTCGCTCTGTTTGCAGTGCACTTGTATACCCTGGGTGACTTGTTCCCCGTCCCTCCCCGTGTTTGGCTGCAGAAACAACCTTCGATAAAGTGTGGGACAGACGGATCAGTTCCCATAGCTTCACATTTCCATAAACAAATGTCAGACAACCTTATGACTCCCAGTTCACTCTTCCCTCCGTGTACAAACACAGCTCCTCCTTATGCCTCCTGACTCACCTCTTCTTCCACTAGTTGCAGAATGTCTACTTTGTGTACATTTCACCTCATTTCTAAGGTCTTTATGTAGTTACATGAATGAAATATGTATCCACTCTTGTTCCTCTAATCTCACTTCCCATCACACACTCTCTGCTGGTCGTTCACACAGGGCATGGGCGTAGAGAGTGACCAGGAGATAGTGCAGATGATCGGCACGGAGGAGCACGTCATGGCCAGCTTTGCCCCGAGCCTGGAGGAGTGTCAGAAGGCCCAGATCTTCACACAGACTCAGGTACCTCACTGGTCCACGCGTGGTCGAAATAATTATCATAAACTTATAAGAATACTCCACTGATTTTACACTTAATAGTCAGTTTACTAGTTAAAAAGAATCCTACTTTGCCTTAAATTCTGTTTTTGTTTAGATTTACAAAGCTAACAAAACATACAAGCCTTGATTGAGCATTGTTTAAAAAGCAAACATGAGCAAATGATGAAATTACAACGGCTAATTCTAATAGATAATAATGCTTAAATAATTAAGTATATGGAAATAAGAGGACAAAAAAGAGAAACTATTAAAAACAAGTACAAAAATTGAAAGTGCGTAATTAAATAAACTGATTAGAACCAGAACTTTAAGGTTTACCTTGATTATATTCAGTTCACTAAAGAAAAAAGAAATCACCAAAAAATCTGATATCACTGTTTTTCCTCAGCCTGAACTTGAGAAGTTAACAGATCCTCATGTGCTACAAACTGTGGGTGTGGAGTTTGAGGGGGGGTGTGCATTTACCAGGCAGGATGGTCAGGTGGATGCAATTTGTTGCATTATGGGAAATGTAGGATCCAGCATTTAAACCTCAGCTGCATTGATTTTGACCGTGTATCCCTTTTTTCAAAGTTGTTTGAAAAAGGAGATGTTCGACACATTGGGAAATACACTTATTCGTTAGAAAAGATTGATACCACTCATGTCTGTGCTGTAAATATACATTTACAGCAGATTCATTTAGCTTTACACAAAGACTGGAAACAGGGCTAGCCTGGCTCTCTCCAGCGATTAGAAAATCAGCCAAGCAGCTCCTCTAATGCTGAGTTCACACTACAAGCGACAAAACGACTAAGTGTGGAGAGCTACATTGTCGGCGAGTCGCTGTGAAAGTGTCACTCAAGTGCTCTTTGACGTAGTTAAATAGCACGGGGAACCGGCTCGAGGCAATTTTGTCGGTGGAACGGAACAAGTTTAAAGAAAACGTGTGATTGGCTGACGTTTCACCGCATCATTGAAAAAAAAAAGACCAGCTTCCCTTTGATCTGTAGCTTTGAAGTGTCGGGCGTCCGTTTGTAGCTTCATGTCAATGGCTTCCATTAAAAATGACTTGTAGCCTGTTGTTTTGTCGCTCTAGTAAAGTGTGAGCTCAGCATAAAGCTTACTAATTGGAGTCTCTGCAGGTTGCCTGGCCAACTCACAGAGACAACGAGACTCGGGAAGTCACATTACCCCCCCGATAAATCCACTACTTGACGTTCTCACTCTTTGGTATTTGTATTAATCTATAAACCAGACGTAGTGTGTTAATTAGTGAGCTTTAGATGTGTTGGTAGGCAGAATGTTATCTTTGGACAGAGCCAGGCTAGCTGTTCCCTGTTGCCTTCATGTTTAGCGTACAGACATAACACAGTAGTCATATTATCATCTGACTCTCAGCAAGAAAGTTGAATAAGCATATTTCTGAAAATGTCAAAATATTGAGGATAATTTAAAAAACAAAACTCAGCAGATGATAACATTACAGTACGATTAAGATGGAAGTCAATAAGCGGCGTTATTGAATTATCACCCAGCCCTGATCTGCTCATTACCTGCGTCTGAAGAGGAGGATGTCTGTCTGTTGACAGAAGGTATTTTCTTTGTCTCTCTGTGATCAGGTGACTTAAGGGTTTGTCTTACCAGCCAGTCAAGTAATGCTTTGGGTGGTTTATTCAGCAGGCCCGCATGTTTTCTTTGACAACTACAGATGAATGCAATCGACCAATTTGTTTTCATAAAGATTATGTTGTTAGAGGAACCACTGATGCATTGATGAGGCCATATTTGCTTCCTAGCAACCAGTCTCCGCAGCTCTCATGTTCCTCCGTCTGCCAGCCTCCGTGATGTCTTTTCAAGGTATTCATTGGGTCATTGTAATGTGCACAATGAGGCCTAAATCTATATAATTAAAGGCAGATGAGGCTTAAGAAACATTGTTATCAGATTATGATAAGTAATCTGCTTAAACTATATTTGCCTGTCATCTTTTTTCTACTGATCTATACTTTGATATATTTGAAGATTTCATCAATTAATAATTATGAATATATAATATTACAATATATATATATAATCTTTTATTTCTCTAAATTAGACAATACCTTTTTTTACACAGGGTATTTATGTGTACATAATAAATATATATATATATATATATATATATATAGAGAGAGAGACATTTATCTAATGCAGGTTGGGTGGTCTTGCAAAAAGTCTTAAGTCTCATTATCCTCTGACCTTTCCTATAGATCAGTAGAGGGCTCCAGAGAAACACTGGTGTGTGTGTGTGTGTGTGTGTGTGTGTGTGTGTGTGTGTGTGTGTGTGTGTGTGTGTGTGTGTGTGTGTGTGTGTGTGTGTGTGTGTGTGTGTGTGTGTGTGTGTGTGACTTGACCTCCCACAAGCCTGATGCATGTGTTTTCTGTGCGCTTTTTCTTGAAAATTCCACACATGTTAATCATTTTACAATCAGCCTCAAACACACTCACACAAAATGCCTTTAAATACAGAACTATTGACCAGTTCTGGGTAGTGAACCTCTCTACATTTTAATGCCAAATAAGGTTTGTTCTTAGCATTAAGTATCAAAAGTTGCGGTGCTTCAACTTTCTCACTAATTCTTTCTTTGATCCAATATTTCAGCAAAGCTCTTTTTGTTTAACGCTGATGCATTAAGTTGTGTCTAAAACGTTTATGTCAAGGATGGCTGATCATCTCACATCCTCTTCCTTTCTCTAGTGGTTACATTTTAATTTATTGATTTTTTTAAATTTACTTATTGGTTATCTTTTTGTCAAGGTCTTATAGTCAGGAGGTTGGATTGGTTGGGAGGGCAGGTGTGTGGGTAGATGACGTTATAGGTTGTTGTTTTTTTCGCAAATGTTAAACATTTTAGATAAAGTTTGTTAAAAAAACAACTTTATATCGCTATGTTGTGTTTTTTGGGGTATCGCATCCGTACCAACGTCATCACTCGGCTCTCCCTGACCTCGGCTGTATCTGCTGCTCTGTGTTTCAGGCTCTCAGGTACCTCGGGAATAAAGTGCGGAGGCAGCGCATGTGGGGAGGCCCCAAGAAGACCAAGATGGAGGAGGCCAGAGAGCTGTTGGCGTCTCTTATCCTCACACATGTGCCTGTATGTTGGTCAACAGACGGACAACAATCACAGTACACTCGGTATATTCCACAAAGTGTAATCATTGGGTATTTTGTCTGCAGGTCAAAGAGTTTAACTTTCGGGCAAAGTGTATTTACCTGGCTGTGATGGTTCGGAGGGTGATCCTGGCTCAAGGGGGCAACAAGGTGGACGACAGAGATTACTATGGCAACAAACGTCTGGAGTTGGCTGGACAGGTAAGCCCCTATGCTCCATGTGGTCTCATTTACTGCTGGTGTAATGCCATAATTAATCCGCCAGTCAGACAAAGACCTGCAGGTCCATTTAGTTCATTTTATTTGTTTATTTGTCAACGGATCAACGGGAAGTCGGTGCTGACATTAAAAGGCACCCTGTTGAACTGGGTGTTTACAGCTGAAAGGTGTTTTCTACCTTTTCTTGACTCGCAAGAAAAGAAAACAGGCTTGATTCTGATTCATAACGTGTGGAAAAGAACAAATATCCCTCACATGCTGTAGTGTGAATGGATCACAGCACTGGACCAGATGACAGCGGCTGCTCCAGCCCTGATCTCTCACCTGCATCTTTGTTCCTGCCTCCTTCTCTTTTAATATGACTCTCATTATTTCTATTCGGCTTTGTTTTTCCCCTGTTTTGTTTTCAACCCTCCCCCTGTATTTCAGTCTGGCTTTGTCAGGAGAGAGATATGCAGTGGCACCAAAATCCAGAGGCAGTGGAAGCATGGGGATTTTTCAGCACCGTGACAATAGAATTGCTGCCTTGACTGGAGCGATTGAGCTAATCCGCAGGCCCGGCTCTGATAATGTAATTACTGCTGTCTTAAGGCCTTTAATTTTCCCCCCAACCTGCTCTGTATAAGGAGCAGGAGATGGAGGAGGGGGGGGGGGCACAGACCCCTCTTTCAATAGGGGGCTTACACACTAACAACGCCAGCAATCTCTCCTCACTCTCCAATTATGGTTCCCTGACATTCAACTAATTGGCCTGGCTGCGCAATGGAAGCTTAATTTCTTTATTAATTTTAAGCAGCGCTGCCTGTTTGTTTTTGATGTATGCTAATGCACAGGGGGGGGGGGGGGGGGGGGGGGGGGGGGGGGGGTGAGAGAGAGAGAGAGAGGTTGCCTCCTGTAGGCCTGGCGGAGGAGGACAGGGACCTGGGACGGAGGCCAGGTCAGGCTTATCGGTGAGCCGGCACACCTGGTTATTAAATCTGACTGTAAACACACCTCGGTACTGATTAAAGGCAGGAACGTGTGTGAGGTGCCAGTAGATCTGAGAGTGTGACTATGAAGATACAATGACAACTCTCTGAAATGACTGTTCTTACCCAACATCCGGGCCGGAGATGTGACGAGTGAATAATATCAATCAAAAACGTTCTTACTGATGATTGTGTCTCTCTCTGTCGCTCTGTCTCAGCTCCTGTCTCTGCTGTTTGAAGATCTGTTTAAGAAGTTCAACTCTGAGCTGAAGAAAATCGCTGACCAGATCATCCCCAAGCAGAGAGCCGCTCAGTTTGATGTGGTGAAGCACATGCGGCAGGATCAGATCACCAACGGCATGGTCAACGCCATATCCACTGTAAGTGTAAATAGAAAGGACGCACCTCACCCCTTAAAACCTTATGCCAACAAACAGAGTCCCTCTCTGCTCTCTCTTTATGAATACTCGACGCTCAGACTACTATTTTGGTAATTAATTAACGATGAAGATATTTTTATGTGAACAGTCCTTAGTTACTTTCACAAACCATAACTTTTAAATTATCTTTTACTTTAATGTGCTATAAAATGTCTAAATTAAAGGTGTACTTACTTAGATATTCTAAGAGCTTTCAGGCATATCCCATGGTCTTCTTCAGAACTAAGATTGTGAAATTGCTAAGTAAGTGTACATTGAGTATAGATGTTACAAAAATACAAATGTAGTGCATACTTCAGATTCACCTAATAAACAAAACTTTTTTCCACCATTTGAACAATGGTTAATATGAAATTACTCTCATGAGCTCCTCTTAGATAAAGAAAGAAGTCGTAACTTTAGTAGCAGGTAGAAGTAAAGCAAACAGTTTAAATTAAGTTACTCCAGCACTACCTGTGTTCATGAAAAATGTATTAATAGGCAGGTTAAATAATAATAGTGAATTTTCTGTCCACAGGGCAACTGGTCTCTGAAGAGATTCAAGATGGACCGCCAGGGCGTCACCCAGGTCTTGTCTCGTCTCTCTTTTATTTCGGCTCTTGGCATGATGACGAGGATCTCCTCCCAGTTTGAGAAGACCAGGAAGGTCAGCGGGCCGCGCTCCCTGCAGCCGTCACAGTGGGGCATGTTGTGTCCGTCTGACACGCCCGAGGGAGAGGTGAGTCAGCTGCAGCAGCCACACTTCACCTGTTCCTGCAGGTCCAGTGACGAGGTTATTCTAACAGTTCTCCATGTTGAAATCAGAGTTAAAAGTATGCACGGAACATGCAGAGCTGAAATGAGCCACAAGGTACAGTATCACAGCTCTTGTTGTGGAGGACAGCCTTTTGAAAACACGATTAAATGTCCACTAAATATTGTTGTAGATTGATTTGGTGTGGTTTTCGCAAAGATGCGTGGCTCAGTATTGTTGTTTTGTGCGTAACATGTAAATTCGGGCGGGGCGATAATTCAATATGTTAATTAATGATGACAATTGTATATCGAGATATCGTGAGACACAATTACGTTGTCTTTATTGAAAATAACAAGCACATACTAACTAAAATTTCTCAGAAAATCTGATTATTTTGCATTTAATGAGAAAATAGTTAAATCATGTGGTTATTTCATATGGGCTTTTTATTTATTGAGTTACCAGAAAATGACCTAAATCGTTGTAGAACATTTTAGCAATATCGCCCGTCCCCAGTGTAAATACAGAGAATTGTAACCTTCTACATAATATCGTAACTGTTCGTGGTTTATATCATTGTTTTTGGTTTGCAGGCCTGTGGTCTGGTGAAGAACTTGGCTCTGATGACCCACATCACCACCGACATGGAGGACGGTCCGATCATCAAACTGGCCTTCAATCTGGGAGTAGAAGACGTCAACCTGCTGTGCGGAGAGGAGCTTTCCTACCCGAGCGTCTTCCTCGTCTTCCTCAATGGTGAAGCCTAATACATAAATAAACACAAAGAGAACTAACAGTGGAAGCTGTTGCTTTAGATCACTTGAAAAGAAAGTTGAATCCTCCCTGTTTTGAATGCATTGCTTCTGAACATGAAGGGAAAATATTCTGTTTAGTTTACAGGAAGCAATTTTGAATTTTTGCAGGGAGGCTGATAAGTCATTAATTTTATGGCAGCGGTAGGTATTATTCTTGAGTCAGAAATTGGCCCCTTAATTACTGTATATGTTTGTCTCACCACTGATAACTGTCAAATTATATTAGCTGCCATACCATTTAATTAGTTGGTAGCAGCAGGTGTCAAAGCCCTTCAGAGTGTGTTCACTGCAAATGTGCCCTCACACAGAGGCAGAGCACAGTGTCTCCTCTGTTCTCCACTCATTTTGTCTGTCAGGCTTGATATGAGCAAACCCCTGCAGGCAGCCTGAGCTCTGCTTTCACCAGCCGTGGAGGTTCAGAGTACACTACTGTATACACATGCTGTGTCTCTTTTTCTTTCCATTTAAAGTTTGCGAATGGGAGTTTTTGACTCAGAATTTAACCCATAAGTAGAATTTTCTCACCGTGCGTTATGCCGATAGTAACAACAGTTATCTGCTGCAACTTTTTGACTTGTGTTTAGAGCGAAATCAAGCAGTCGATCGAAAGAAAAAGGATTTCTGTAATTTAGAATAATAGTGTGAGCCCTATTACAAGCACAAGTGGCAAACATTTCTGTGTCCCAGCTTTTCTTACTTTGATCTGATGTCAAACAATATATTTGCATTTCAGACCGTTGCTTGGACAAAACGTAATTTGAAGACGTCACATTGGTTTCTGAGTCATTTTGACGGGCTTTTCCATTTTCTGACATGTTATAGACAGGATGATTAATTGAGAAAATAATGGAAAGATGAATCAATTATGAAAATAATCATTAGTTACAACCCTACTTTACGCCCGGGCCACACTTCCTGTGTGAGCGGTGCGTGACAGTTACCTCGCTGAAGTGCTGCAACTCGCATGCGTGTGATGTTCACACAGACTGCTGCCGCCAGCCCTTCCTTTCTTTAGATTGTTAGCCTCTCACGATGGCCAACAATAATAGAATGTTTAATTATAAATGTTAGTTTTACTTGATTTTAGAAAGAAAAAAGGTTAAGAAGAGTGTGCTCATTTGTAAGTAATGATGATTTTAACAATTCAAAGGCGGTACTCTACTAGTTTATGGAACCGTGCAAGTCATTATATTTCCACAAACTGTCCTGCAAATAATTCAGAATAAAAGCTTTGTGTTAACAACTGAAGGGATTCTGTCCACAGAAAAACACTAGAGCTTTTACTTTGAAACAGAAACAGGTTGCAGGACAAAAATATCTTCATGTCTTAAGACTGATACCAGGATATGTTAAAAGGCGACGGTGGGGAACCGTACTTGAGAGTTTGTGTGGTTAAAGTATGTACATTATCTCTGTCTGTCTGTATTATGTCGACAGGTAACATTCTCGGTGTGATTCGAGATCAACACAAGCTGATCAACACCTTCAGACTGATGCGCAGGGCGGGTTTTATCAACGAGTTTGTGTCAATCTCCACCAACTTGACCGACCGCTGCGTCTACATCTCTTCTGATGGAGGACGTCTCTGCAGGTGTGCAAGTTTAAACCTGGAATGATACACAAGGCATTAAAAAAAGCATGAAAAATACATGCTATTGGGACGCATTCTGTAATAAACAATTAGTCTACATCAGCCAGGCCTTTTGTACAACACAATCACATTTTCTGACACAGTAAGCTTGAATTCTTTGCTTAATTTAAAGTGGCAAGATGTATTAACCTTTCATCATTTGTCCTCCCAATGTGTTGGTGTTTAATAACAAAGAATATGTAAAACTTCTCTCCTCGGTAGTTTGACAGCTTTCTGCTCCGTTCTGTGTTGTTCTCCATCAGGCCGTACATCATCGTGAAGAGGGGACAGCCCATGGTGAAAAACAAACACATTGAAGACATGTCACAGGGCTACAGGTGAGGCTGGGAGCCTATTTGTTTGCAGATAATCATATATATTTAAAGAGCAGATTGTTTGTTTTTTATATAACTTAAATGCACTTTTCTTGCCTCCAGAACCTTTGAAGACTTTCTGCACGAGGGCCTGGTGGAGTACCTGGATGTCAATGAGGAGAATGACTGTCACATCGCCCTTTATGAACACATGATTAGCAAGTGAGCAGCACCTGATTCTGGGGAAAAGAAATGGGGAAAAGGCTCTCCTGATTTGTTTCTGTCATTCAACGCACTGGTCTGACTGCCTCCTCTATTTTGTTTCTTTTTTTCTGCAGGGTCACAACACACTTGGAGATCGAGCCCTTCACGTTGCTCGGGGTGTGCGCCGGCCTCATCCCCTACCCGCACCACAACCAGTCGCCCAGGAACACATACCAGTGTGCTATGGGCAAGCAGGCCATGGGTAAGACTCAGCTGAGCAGGTAGCTTCAGTCAGCAGGCAGGTCTTTAAACTGTAAAGGTCTCAAATCCTTTCTCATACATCCTCCACACAGCAACAGTGTTTACTTCTGTGCATGCATACACACAAGCACAGATACTGACAGTAATTTAATCTTGCATCTAGACGATTCTCCGGCCTCCTAAATCTGCTGGTTCAGAGTTTAAAGTTTTATTTGCACAAGTTAAAATCATTCAAAAGGACATTAGAATAACAAACAGTATAGATACAAGCAGCCTGCTGGTTCGTCTCCCCCAAAACTCCGCTCCTGCTCTACTTCTTGTCAGAATACATTTGTATGTGTGATTGAGTGTTTGTCTTATGTGTGTGTGTGTGTGTGTGTGTGTGTGTGTGTGTGTGTCAGTGTGTGTGTGTGTGTGTGTGTATGCGCATGGACATCAAACATGGGGCGCTTGCGTAGGTCCTCCATTGTACCGTGTGTGTGCGGAGGCCCTTTCCCTGCCAGTCACCCAGAGTGTCATTAGCAATTCATTGTGTCTGCTCTGGCTGTGCTCAGGGGGTCAGTGTGCTCAGCTGCGAAAGACCACAGAGTGCGCACCCACAGCTCCTTGGTAACCAAAACTTCCCCAAACGGCCCTGCTAACATTCGTAAGAGCTGCGCTCACCCCCACCCCGCCGCTTTACCTCCGTCCGCCACCTCCTCCCTTCCCCCCCGTTATTACAAAAACACAGACTGGAACTATATTTGGCCCAATATCCTCTGCCTTGTCTGTTTTGTGTGGACAGCCCTATACATGTGCAAATCTGGTTGTGTGGCTCGGGCCTATTATCACAGACTGTGCTTGTAGCCTGATTGTGAAGTAATAGCATCTGACAAATGTCAAGGCCTCCAGGGAGGCCAGGCTTTATTCCATAACACAGCCCGCTCCTCCACTCCGCTGCTCCGAGATGGTGCTAACCAGGCCCAGCCCTGACCCACCCAACAGGAGGATTTAACACATATTATCCACTCATAATTGATTCATAGACGGTTACTAATTGTGTGCATTGTGAAGCGCTGGGCCAATTTCTTCTATCACTATGCAGGTCGTATCATATCTCCACAGCCATATATGTCACTACATAGCTAGTTTTCTGGTAATACAATAAATTGTCAGTATTAAATTCACACAAGACCGTGTGGTGATTTCTTATAGACTATTTAACAGAGTATTTTCTCATTTAATTATAAACTTTAGTGCAAAATAATCAGATTTTCTGGGAACTTTTTCTTAGTATGTGCTTGTTATCAATTTAGACGACGTAATTGTGTGTCACGATATCTCGATATATGATTTAATCACAATATGGTTCCATTTAATGACGATAAATTATCTTATTGGATTATTGCCTAGCCCTACGTTGACACAGGGACTTTAAAAATAATGATACACATGCAGTAAATACTAACAAGATAGCTCCATATACCCATAAACATATCCGTACAGTGAGTCACAGAAGTAACTTCTCCATACAAAAGCAGAGGTCATTCATCTCCTTGTCCCCTCTCCTCAGGTACTATTGGCTACAACCAGAGGAACCGTATCGACACTCTGATGTACCTGCTGGCGTACCCTCAGAAACCCATGGTCAAAACAAGAACCATCGAGCTGATTGACTTTGAGAAGCTGCCTGCTGGTCAGAACGCCACTGTGGCCGTGATGAGCTACAGCGGCTACGACATTGAGGACGCTCTGATCCTCAACAAAGCCTCGCTCGACAGAGGTGACGGTGCATGTTGTCAGTTTCACAGGATTTTTGCTTTTTTTATCTAACCGTATTTTACTTTAAAAAGTCCTCTATTACAATATATTTGTGTAACAACAAGTTGTTCAGGTCACAGACACTCAGTAATACTGATGTTTCCCTCCAGGATTTGGCCGGTGCCTCGTCTATAAAAACGCTAAGTGCACGCTGCGGCGTTACACCAACCAGACCTTTGACAAGGTGATGGGGCCCATGCTGGATGCTACCACACGAAAGCCTATCTGGAAGCACAGCATCCTGGATGCTGACGGCATCTGCTCCCCCGGTGAGTACCAGCAGGACTGGAAGAGACCCAGGATGCCTTGCTGCTCTATTCCAGGCCCCACTGCTCCAATACTGTGATTGACTGTATTATGAATACAACAGGATTCATCTGTAGTCTTTTACAGGATGTCGGTCTATTTTGCTGGCATTGGCTTGTTACTGATGTTTTTTTAAGTGTTTAAGGCCTCATGAAATTCTAACGTTACTTAATGTTTTGTAATTGCTGTTGAAACATGTTGGGGTGGGACATAACTGATCAATCAATCAAAGGGATATAGGAAAGAAATGTTCAATTTGATACAACTTGTCAAAATGTTTGACAGCTTTATTGGTTGATTCTGTTTATGCCTTTTTACAGAAAATCACTTCAGGTCCCAATTAAAGATTCCCTGTTTTACAGGGAAAGAACGGAGCCTGACGTCTCCATTAATTGGGTTCTTTAAAATCTCTCAGTCTAGTACTGACATTTGACATTTCAACATAAGCAAAGTATTTAGCTTTCTTTATCACGGCTTCAGTTTGTGTTGACATACACGCAGCACGACCCAATGAAGGCCACTATCGTGGTGCAATGAGTTAATTAGCACACTTAATGCGCTTTGGTACAATTAATTGTTTGGAAGTAAATAAAGGGGAAATCATTTTCATTGTTAAAAGAGATTAATAAACAGGCTACAAATAATTAAAAAAAATAGAAGTAATGCACATGTAGCTGCATGTCTGTTCTTCTTGTCATGATCTAGATTTTAGACTGTGATTGTTTTTGTTTCAGAGAGTTATTAAAAGGAGTGCTGGGTAAGAGTCTCATCATATAAGCGCATGTAATGGCCTGTGCAGGCCCTCATAACCCTGTGATGAACCGTGTGATGTGTCTTGTGTGGGGCACAGGTGAGAAAGTGGAGAACAAGCAGGTGTTGGTGAACAAGTCCATGCCAACTGTCACCCAGACACCACTGGAGGGCAGTACCCAGCCAGGCCAGCCCCAGTACAGAGACGTGCCCGTCAGGTGAGTGCGCTTCTTCCCCCAACATCACACCCACCTCTTCAGCTAATGTATGATTTTTTTTTTTTTTTTCTTGCTGTAAAGAAAATCACTTCGGCCATTCTTCCTCTTTCTTTCTGCAGCTACAAGGGCACAACAGACTCGTACATCGAGAAGGTCATGATTTCATCCAACGCCGAAGATGCTTTCCTCATCAAGATCCTCCTCAGGCAGACCAGGAGACCGGAGATAGGAGACAAATTCTCCAGTCGACACGGACAAAAAGGTGCCAACCTCAGCGCTGTCGGACCGTATTCTCTCTAAAACGGGCGGCATGTTGAGCTGAAGCCTAAATGTGTAGAATAAAGAGCACGGCGCTAATATCCACCACTTAAAGCCCCCAATTTGAACCTGTCATGAGAGATTGTAAATGACTGGGGGAAAACTTTGGTCGTCTCTGTGCTGGAGCATTTGTTGAGTCAAGTCTCAGTAGCTGTTGCTCTGTCACTGCCCCCCTGTCCTCATCTTTCAAGAGCTCTTTTCAATTAATTGGCTCTTTGTCCTGTGCCAGACTATGCAAATTTATTACACCCCAGCAGTATTCTGCTGCTGCTGGAGAAAAAGTGTTTACAACCTCCATTGTTTTGCAGCACCTCCCCTATTGAGGGCTTGTATGATGTTTTAATCAAAAAGCTAACTGGCGCCATGCATAATTTACTCTCCTCATTAACGCAGTGGCCACTGGGCGGTCAGCTCGGGGTGGGACAATGTCTTCTGTCTCAGATAGTGACGAAGAGAGAGGGGTCGCCGGGGGGTTAGCTGGAGATCTGGGTGGAAACTCCCAGATGTGCAACTGACGTACGGCTAGTCAGGTTAATCAGAGCTCCACGCAGTCATGTGGAGGTGTTCACGGACACTTTAGGAAACGCTCGGGATACTTTGCTCCAGTGGGCTTGTATTTGTTTGTAGAATTTTCCACTTCAATATTTTAAACTGAATCCCAAATCAAGGTTTTATTATTTTATTAGAATTTTAACTGCAGCAATAGATCTTACAGCTACTCATGACTAGTCTCATAAGTCCTGGTCAGCAGAGCAGAATAAGTTAATTATTTACACACACACACACACACACACACACACACACACACACACACACACAGCTGTGGAGGTGGGGGAGGAGGTGGAGGGGTTGTCAGTAGTAGGGGCCCATTGTGCGAGCCGCCAGCGTGGGGCTGTATGAGCTGTGATGGAGGGCTCTGGACCCTTGCTGTTGTCTTGCCTTTCTCTGCTGATTTCATGCCTCTTTTATCATTCACTTTCACACAAAACAAACAACACCGAGGATGTCTGCTATGGGAACTAGTGTCTCTCGCTCCTCTGAATCTTTCTAATCACCTTCTCCTCCATTTTCCACTTTCTTTCCTCCTGCTCTCTTTCCTCTTTTATCCTACTTTTACCCTGATATTCAAACTTTTCTTTTTACTGCCTTTTCTTTCTTTTTTCTTTTCCCCTTTTACCTTTTCTTCTGGCTCAGCCGTACTCGCCTTTTCTCTCTTTTCCTTTTCACCTTCTTCCTGCTCTTGGATGACTTTCCAGCAAATTGCTGTACTTGTTCCCAGTCAACATCCTGCTACTACATCCTGTATGGCATCAACAGTCTGCTGTGTTGCTGACTGCTCGGCTAATAGTGAATTTTCCCCACGTGCACGGATTCAATTTCTCCTCTCCAGTTGATCCCCTCCACTTCCTCGGAGTTAAACTGAAAGTCATGGAAGTGTAATCCCGGTCTCCCTGTCAAGCTAAGCACCTTCCTCCACTTCCTGCTCTCCTTCTCTTCTCTCCTTCTTCTCTTTTTTTACATTTGCAAATGGGCCTACAATCTGTTTACCCTGGCCAGGGAAGAGTGCCTCGGCCCCTCAGCAAACATTTGCACTCACACTTAAACTCCTGGCTACCAGAGCGCTTGTCCCCCACGTCATGTGAATCAAAAGAGGACCCTGTCTGTCCACATGAGTATGGAAATGTCATTCTGTCAGAGGTCCACACCAGCAAATAGTTTAACTACAAGTTGTCTTGTATTTTTTTAGTCAATACTGTTTGGTCAGTTAAGGCAAAGCTGGTTTGACTTTTTGGTTACAATTGAAGATAGTACAGTTATATTTCCTATTTTTATATTGATTATTTTTCCGATTTATCTTTAAGTCTTAGTGAAAAATGCTCATCATGAGTTCTGAGAACCCAAAATGACGTCTTCAAATTACCTGTTTTGTTTAACCAACAGCCCAAAGTTATTAGATTTATGATGATGATAAATGAAGAATATAATCTGATCCTCACATGTAAGAAGCTGAAATCAGCAACTGGTTTGGCATTTTTACTTTATAAATGACCTAAACAATCAAGTAAATGTTTAGATTATTTTCTTGATCAAAAGATAAACCACTTAAAAGTGCTTGTGTGGCAAAAGTATAGCCGTTCTGCTGTGTGTACAGATGTGTGCATTGACTTCAATATGTTGTTGTTTTTGTGTATCAGGTGTTTGTGGCCTCATCGTTCCACAGGAGGACATGCCGTTCTGTGACACGGGCATCTGTCCAGATATTATCATGAACCCTCACGGGTATCCCTCCAGAATGACGGTACGAACTGTGGAAGAACACACTTTGTTGGGTTGAAACTAACAATCATTTTCACAACTGTATTTTCTCAATAAGTCGTTTCATTGTTTTAAATAATAAAATGTCCATAACAATTTCAGAGAAAGTGATGTATTGAAATTAGGGCTGCAACTGATGACTCTTGATTAATCCATCAATTGTCTGCTCTATATAATATCAGTTATAGTTTGTTTTTAAACATGCCTGTCATTTGTGTGACCTACAATCCAAAATTCGAAGATATTTGGTTTATTATCATTTATGACCAAAGTAAAGCAACAAATGGTCACATTTGAGCTGCTGGAACCAGTAAATGTTCTGCATTACGGTTTCAAATGATTAGTCAGAACAGTTGTAGATTTGTTTTCTGTCAATTGATTAATTAATTGTATTATCATTTCAGCTCTCATAGTCTGTGTAATATTTGTCAGTTGATTATCGGTCAAATCAACTTTTATTCCGTTGACTATTCTATAATTTGACACCGAGTTCGGTCTGAATCACCTCCGTCTCCGCGTTCATAAGTTTGTGTCGGCTCTTGTGAGACAACGCCGTCATTATCCCCGTTCCTCTCCTCTCTGGGTTATCGTTGGCTTCCAGAGCACACGTCCATTGACGGCGCTAAGCAGCAATCTTGCTGTTCACAAACAGATATTTGTTGCTGTGGAGACGGCTGCCAGCGAAGCCGCCGCCGCCTGTAGCGACGTGTGGAAGTTTTTATCAAACACGCACAGTACATCTGAACTGCAGGATGGTGCTGAATGTGAATGACATGAAACTTGGCCCCGTTTCCACCAGCTTTTTGTCCCTTTGCACTGTAAAAACTTGAATGATCTTTACTGCTGAAGTTGTCAGTGCCAGTGTGTTTGCGCGCTGTGGTTGTCATGGAAAAGACTCAGAAATGTTTGGCTCGGGAAGATGTTTCTGTGGCCTGAGAGTGAAATGAGAGTAGGTGTTTCCTTTTATGTGATGGGGTCAGGGGTCCTCTGGGTGGGACCTCAGAGGAATTGTTGAAATCAGTCATCCTTAGAGTGCCGGTCCCACCCCACGGGGTACATGTGTAATCTATTCTCACCCACAATATCAACACTTGGTGCCAGGAGAGAGTGCAAAACACAAACGATTTATGTTATGAACGGAGCCATTGTGTCTGATTCTGCCAGGTGGGAAAGTTGATTGAGCTGCTGGCTGGGAAAGCCGGAGTCCTGGATGGACGGTTTCACTACGGTACGGCGTTCGGGGGCAGCAAGGTGAAGGATGTGTGTGAGGATCTCATCCGCTATGGATACAGCTACCAGGGCAAAGACTACGTCACCTCGGGAATCACTGGGTAAGAAAGAGCTCATGTGTCATCCCCTTAAACACAACTCAGACACACTTCACATTACTGGCTGCTTTTTTTTTTTTACTAAGAGTTTACAAAGACATGAAACTAGCTTGTGATCGAAAATCATCATATCTGACATATATTGAAAGCTTTCCTCAGAGCGGTTTCAATTTTCATCAACAACAAAACAATAAATACATTTTCATACAATGTTTTTTTTCTTTATCGGCTCTACGTAGCATTTGTACGTAGCATAGGTAAAGATACAGGCTGATATTTACTCTGTAAGGTGATATGTGAATCCATGTAACGTTAAAGTGAGAATGGGACAGAAGGGGGCTGAGCACCAGTGGGTAACAATCCTCATGGTTAGAGTAGATTTTATGAAATTTTCTCACTCCTTGTGTGTCGTCAGGAAAGTTCTTAGCCTTCAGCTTCTAAAGTTTTTTGACTGATGTTTATGTTATTGAATTGAGTGTTAATTTAGATATTCTGTATTGTAGTGTTGATTAGATCTTTCCGGATGCATTAGCTTGATATCTACGTATTTTCCTCAGGGAACCTCTGGAGGCTTATATCTACTTTGGACCGGTTTATTATCAGAAACTGAAGCACATGGTGCTTGACAAAATGCACGCCAGAGCCCGAGGCCCCAGAGCCGTTCTCACCAGGTAAAAATCAACAGCCTCTTTGTAATTATATAGAAATAACAAGAATCGAGCAGCGCTGCTCTCTTATACCAATACCTCTATTACTCTGGCAGTATTATTATGCATCTGTTTCGTTATCAGGCAGCCTACGGAGGGCCGCTCCAGAGACGGAGGTCTGCGTCTGGGCGAGATGGAACGTGACTGTCTGATCGGCTACGGAGCGAGTATGTTGCTGCTGGAGCGCCTCATGATCTCCAGTGACGCCTTTGAGGTGGACGTGTGCGGGCAATGCGGCCTGTTGGGATACTCCGGGTGGTAAGTCGAACACGTCTGTCGAGATCTGTTTCTCCTGGAAGCCAACATATAGGATAACCTTTAGAGGTCTGAAGAGGCGTTGTAAGACACACCTGGAGCAATGGACGTGAGGTTTTGTCCCTCTTAATTTAAAAAGTTTATCATGATGGTAATTCACATTAACTTTAAATAAAATGTTTACACCTCTTTAAAGTTTATCACCACAAGGTGAAGCTGGTCAATAAACTGAGAATTTACCAGTTCAACTTTAGGACAGATATAATGTTGTTACTAAGGCTTAAATAGTTCAGCATATGTAAAACATGATGTTTTAGCACATATTGTAATGCAGACCAGAAACTGTCGTGGAGCCTGGATGTCGAGATGTTGGTTTGTAAATTTCCAAAAAACGTCTGATATAATTACAGGAGGGGTTACAGATTGAAACTCTAAAAATGGGGTGATTTTTGCCAATTCTCTGCTCGTCCTCAGATCTGATGGAAGTTCAGTTGTTAGTCCTCTGGTTTGTCTGCAGTCTGATTCTCACTTCCAATCTTCCAGGTGTCACTACTGCAAGTCTTCCTGCCACGTGTCCTCCCTGCGTATCCCGTACGCCTGCAAGCTGCTGTTCCAGGAGCTGCAGTCCATGAACATCATCCCCCGACTCAAACTGTCACGCTACAACGACTGACCAGGACAGAAACGCATGTCTGTGTGAGTGAAAGGTTTAGAGTTAGAGATTTAATTTACATAGTCTGAAACGGTTTGGAATTTAAAAGCTGTTAGAGCTGTGGATGAGAGGTAACAGGTTAAACCTTTAAGGAATTCGTATATTGACATTTTTGTTGGTGTTCACAAACCAAAACAATGAAGTTTCTCATTTATGTTCATACTTTCCCACCACTGTGTTTTTCTATGTGTATATAATAAACTACAAAAGATTATTTCACAATGAGCTGCTGTGTGTGCTGCTATTTGGTTACTTTTAACTCAGCATTTCCTGTTCGATTACAAATATTTATAGATGCTTTTCGAAAAATGCTCTCAAATTTCTAATGAACTTCTGTTCATAAATAATAAGACATCGGGGGACAAAACGGCAATAGTCCACGAACACTTTTACTTCTTTTTCTTTTGTTTCTCAGAAGACAAAACCATTGGGTTTGCATGTTTTAATACTACAAATTACAAGTTAATCCTAAAAGAAATTCTGGAAGATTTTCAAAGCAAAAACATGTATTTTTTTAAATAGTTAAATGTGTTTTCTTACCCTTCAGACACCCACTGGTTTCAAATCAGAGAACTGAAACGTTCCTGAGCTACAGGCAGCAAAGATGTTGTCGTGTTTTATTTTTTCCAAAGTTATCTTCCTGTTGGACGTCAAGGTGACGCCCCGCTTCTAATCCAGCCGCAGATCTCCGTCGCGTTGCTTCCTGTCTGCTTCTCTGCTTTACTCTATCTAATGCAAATTGCCCAAAAAGTAATCCCCAAAAACAAAAGAAATCACTGTTGGGTGGTAATGCAGCTGAAGATGCAAACTCAAAGTAAAAGTTTTTGGAGTCACTTGAGATGCTATTCATGTGCTGATAAAACATAGAAAATATAAATTGACTTCACTGAATATTTAAAAATGTTATGACATTTTCTGGTCTTGAAAAGTTCAGAGATCATAAAGAGATACAAAATACACTAAAACGCACAACTTATGGTGAAATGTCAAACTATGGTTGAAGTTTATCGTATTTATGAAATAACAAATGTAAATATATTTTCTGATATTGATTAATGTGTTCCACTATAATGCACGGCATAAGAACAATGTTACTACCTACTTTTTTCTACTAGCAATTATTTTCATTGACATTTAATCTGTTGATTATTTTCTGGATTTATTGATTATTAATTTATTTTTTTTGATAGATGGCCGTCTGTTACACAAAGCACAAGACAATTTAATCAAATGTCTTATTTTAGCTGACCACAAGTCCTAAACTAAAGATATTCACTTAAAAATTGTAGAGGAACGAACACAACGGAAACAGCAAATCTTCACATTTGAGATGCTCAAGCCTTTAAAAATAGACTCAAAGCGATTGTCAAAGTTGTTGCCAAATAATTGTCTAATGGATTAATCGACTAATCATTGCAGCACTTTGTTTATCTTGCGATAACGTTGGATAACATCATCGTGATATGATTCTCCTGAATATCAATGAGCAATGATACTGAATTATCAGGTAAAATGTTTCCATGTATTTGCTTCCTAATTAAGTCCATTATAAACTAATTGGATGCTCATTAAACCATCAGAAGACATTCTGTTTTGTTTGTGTTTACAACCCGAGATAGTTTTAGATCCATAGAAGATAGTGAAGGACAACTCTCATATATATTTCATGTGATGAGCTGGGTGTTCAGTGAGGACAGATGGAAATATGCAGAACGACACCGTCATTTGTGTCAAGAGGAAGAGTCCTATGGTTTCCTCTTTTAAACTGAAGCCCTAATAGCACCAACATGTAGTATGTAGCGTAACCATACCCCCCACTCACACATACACACACAACTCAATTGGGGCCTTTTCACTGAACAAAAGCAGTACACATCCGTTTGTGCGGGCAGAGTCTGTGAGAATAGGAAGGCTGGAAGAGGCTCTTTTGGTGGCTGCACCTGTCCTATTTTATGAGGCTCTAATAAGCAGATAACAGGATGAAAAAAAAAGGATGTCGTCCACTGAGGGAGATACAGACTCCACCTTCTCATTTGACTGAAATTAATTAGATCCTCCTTTGAGGTCACGGCTCTGCAGTAGCCACCATGTAGGCCTTGAGATAGTGTGCCATTAATGGGGTTGTTGCATGTCTTGTTTAATCTGAAGCATTTAGAGGCTTTGCAGACAAGTCAACATGAATAAAATGTTATGATGATGCTGTTTTTGCTTCTTTATTTTTTTATATTTCCAAATTCCTTTTAACCTTTCATTCATATCCAGCAGCTTCTTTCTTCCCACATGAGTGTGAATGGATGCACAGACCTGCTCCAAAAAAGTATGGCCCTGTGCACCTTGTCCCATGTGATGTTGCTGCCCCCCTGTCCCACACGTGCTCCCAGGTATCTGCACGGTGTCCGTCGGTGAGTAGTAGCAGCAGCAGCAGCAGTGGGGCCCACGCCTGCGCACTGGTGGAGAAAGTCCTCCTTTGCTATCCATGGTGTGGGGAGTAATTCAGCCATAATCCGCCTTTCTCCTCTCCCCTCTTCTTTCCCCTCTCCTCTCCCCCTCTCCTGTGGTTCCATTCATATTCTAATCACAGCTTTCGCTTCTCCAGCTCTCAGGCACTCCATCAGAGCCCTCCCAGCCTCGGGCTTTGCACTTTTACTTCCCCCCCTTTGTGACCGTTCCCTCTTCTCAGAGGCACACCAAAAATAAGGTTGCCACAGCGAAAGAGTGAGCAGAAAAACAGGTGAGAATTCCACCAAAAACATTCACACTGGATTTTTAGCATGTTTGAATGTGTGTCTGAGCACACATGATGTCAAATCTGTGACAAAGTTGCCACAAAGATGCTTTAATGGTGGAGTGAGGTGATAAGTAGACCAAATGCGGCAACAAGTGTCCGTGGGATGCGAAAATGGGAGTTAAAATGAGAAGCAAAGGCAGGAGCGGCGGTTGTGTAGGGATGTATGTTTATATGGAGCTCTGGGGTGTATAAAAACGTATTAAATGCCATAATGGGAGACGGGGAGGCCACAGTGTTAGGACTGCGTAGATCTAAGCCTCTTTTTTTTCGTTGGGAGGGAGCTTTTCTTATTCAAAACAGCCCCACAAAAGACTTCCAGTGAGCCTTGCCACATCCCCATCTGACTTGGGGCCATTCATCAGCCTTCCAAGCCTATCAATGACATGTCCCCATCAGGGCTCCTATAAAATCAGCCCCTTTCCCATGAAACATCAGCAAACATTTTGACGGGTCTGGCTTTCCCCCCGCTGGATTTCTGGAGTCTCTACCCCCCTTTCCTCCCTTATTCCCACCTCCCCCCTTCTCCTCCGCCAACACCACCCCTCTCTGGGCGAACCTCAGATCCTCAACATCTCCTGTGACGGGCAGTGGTCACGGAAACACTGAGCGAGACAAGGGGAGAGCCGCCGAGGAGGGGGAAACGTGCACTAAGCCATTTTCTTGGAGGAACCAGTGTCGTTGATGGGAAGAGGATGCATTGCGGGCTGCTGGAGGAGCCTGATATGGATTCCACAGGTCAGTCCTGTTAATCTCTGCTCGCTTTGCTTTGTCTGGATGTGTTGAGAGAACCAGCTTCTGTTCAGAAACATTGTGTGAGCTTCTGAATCTGCTGCTGCTCTGGAAGTCTCAAACTTTCTCTTCAGTCATACTGAGGCAGTGTCTGGATGCTCGGTTGTTCATTTTTTTTTTTTTTTACCTTTTGATCACTTATTTAATTTTTTCATTTCTGAAGTTATTTATGAGTGTGTGTTTTCGGTCATGCACATTTATGAGGAGTGCTGTTATGTCACAAGCGTGTCACTTACTGACTGATTCAAGAAAAAGTCACAGAAAGCAGGGAAATAGCCTTTTAATTTTTTCATTATTGGCTCGGTCAAGTAGCTTCTTGCTGTTTTCAGAAAAACATTTTTTTGTAAAATTCTGGATTCATCTTTAGCAGAAAATAACAAAAGAAAGTGCACATCATGGTGGCCTTTAAAGTATTATGCGTCTTCACTCAACGATTTGTTCTGTTTATTTTTAGTCCAATATTGGAAAACTAAAGCTTTTATTCAACTTAAAAACTGACAACTAAACAAATCATGCAACAGTTATTTTTATCAAAATTTTTTTTAAATGAGTAAATATGATTGACAGAATTAAATCCTTGGTTAAAGAATATAAATTCATTTCTTGGTGGTATGCAGGTGCAGCAGGGCAGACTAGTTTAGCCCTGCGTGTGTGTAAATAAATGAGTGTTGATCAAATTTAATCCAATTATTTAGATCCCCAACTTATCTGTTCCTGTGGCAAATGAAGCTTGAGATCTGAGCCTCTGTGGAGAATTAGCTTCACTTCAGTGGATTCACTTTTTCTTTTGGTGTTTTTTTTTTTAGTTAAACAAAAGTAAATGCTGTCGGCAAATAATGGGACATGTCAGAACGCCGTCAGTGACACTGGTATTCTTTTATTCAGAGAGAAAATTCACATTTACAGGCAGTTTTTATTTTGATTGTGTAACAAGCATTTTAATTGACATGTAGAGTATTATAAATCAGGTGGCAATATTAAAGGTGATGATAATGATAATCACAGCAATTAAGACCATTAAAGAGCTTCTAACGATAATATTCTCTGGCGTGGAGAAAAAGAAGTCCTTCCACGTCGGTTCAGAGAGCCGTGAGTCTGTGCAGCGATGACGGGACTCTTAACTGCAGTCGGACGTTTTCTATCAACACGTGACAAACATGGAGGTGTAGATTCCTCATCGCCTGTAGACTTTTAAAACTTTTGATTATCTGTGACCTCCTCTCAATCCCCTCATGTGCTGCACCAACAGCTCGTCCTGCCAAAAGTCTGTCCTAGCAACAGCTGCTATGGGGATTGTTGTCAGTTGACATGCAGGAAAGAAAAACACATTTTAAAGAAAGAGTTAGTTGAGACTTTTATTTTGTTAAATGTACTGGTTAAGAGCTTTTATCTTAGTACTGTGTAAACGTCTGAGGTAGTTTTGACGGCTCGTTTGTATTTTAGGTTCCATAAAGTTTTTATTCAACAGATTTAATGGAAAATATTTTACTTTTTATTCCATTGCTCTGCTTAGTGGGTAATTCAGTGGCTCGTAAAGAAGATGTAGCTTATTGTTGAAAAAAAAACACAATTTAAACTACAAGGTGAATAATAATAATGTGCAGTCTCTTTTCTGAATTACATTCATCAAATACTAAATACCTTTCTTGACAGAGGAATTTTAAATGGATTTCCACTCTACGTATCAGGCTGTTTCTACATGAAAGCGTTGGTGTTTTGCTGCTGCTCGGTCACAGAAAGCACACATGTTGAGCTATTTCTAAGTAGAAATTAAAGCAGGACAATGGCCTCTATTCCACCAGAATGCTTCAGTAATGTGCACAGGCTCTTTTAAGCGAGTGTGTACGCTCGTAGTCTCCTGGGAACAATGCTGGATTCCTGCCGCCCTGGTGAAAACATCTCAAATAGAGCCATGGCTGCATCGCTGCCCATACAATCGATTGTAGTCAGCTCGCCTTGTCACATTAGGGACATTTAAAGTGTCCTGATTAGGCAGTGATTTTCACTGTTTATGTAAATACAGCTTCGGCTCTATGCTGCTGCAGGACAAAATGAGTTCACTTCAGAAAATGAGTTTTTAAATGAACAGTTTCCGTTTAAATTAATACAAAGAAATTGACCCAAACTGCTACAAACGTATGTTTTAGCTAAAGCACAATTAAAAGGCCCACGGTTACGTATTTTAAAAAATCATATTATTTTGACCAGATTTTTAATTTCATAATCTCTGAAATAATTTTTCTGAGTTGTACTAAAAGGCGTCATATTACAGTTTGTCCGGCTCTGTGATCTGTGATCCATCATGTCTTTTGTAGAGAGTTGGATTGAAAGATGCCTCAACGAGAGTGAGAGCAAGCGATATTCCAGTCACACGTCTCTGGGGAACATGTCCAACGATGAACGTAAGCAGGCGAACACTGTTACACTAAACCTACTGACTTAACTGTTGTTAAACATCATTTATCAATCTTATAGTTAATGGGTTTAGTTCAATAAATGTAATTTAACAGTTTTTCAAAAAGTTTAGGTTTTGCCCATTGTGTCGGTTATGTAAACTTTCAGTGGTTCCACATTTGAATGTCTCATTTTACCTGAATCACTTAGTTTTGCCCCTAAAATCCAAAATGTGTTGTATGTTACAGATGAAGAAAAAGAAAACAACAGAGCCTCCAAACCACATTCGACACCGGCTACTCTGGAATGGTAAGTTATCTTTAATACAATTTTATATTGTATTTTTATTTAGTCTAATCAAATGCAAGTATTGTGAATAATGTAAAAACAATGTTGCCAGTCTTCTAAAAAAATCCATAATTATTAGTAACCCACTCGCCGAAGTCTACAATTTTCAATTTATCGTTTCGAAAATTGCATTATTTGAATAGTTTTACATGACGCACACAGATGAACACCACATTCTCTACATTTCTGGTTTTATTACATCGGTAAAGGGAAGATTTACATTACGTGTCGTTGAGCCACAAACACAGATGTAAGTGGCGACATGTTTATGAAATGTTTGTTTTTTTCCATTTGTTTGAACCAATTTTGTATTTTAAAAACACGTATGATAATTTTAGTTTAAATTTTAGGCTTGCATCTGACCATGATAAACTGATCAGATAAGAGTTTATGTTTTATTTGTCCTCCCGGGGAAGTTTGATTTGGACTCCATAATGCTGTTGAACAATAGAGACATCTAACACAGACAGATTAAAAAGTGGTGCAGCTTCGACATGCAACAGATCTTTCATATCCTTCGCATGTATACAATTCAAACCCCACACATGCCTCTAGTTATAAAGTGGCTGCCTATTGCACAGCCCCATGACCAATGACCCCATTTACTTAAGCATTCAACATGATCTTAAATGAATATTTATACTGATTTAAGCTGCGCTGTGGGGGACTGAAACCCAGTGTGAGGAACATTAGTTGGGTCAATGTACTTTTTTATAGAGAAGCATTATAGACATAAATGATAATGTCATTGGCCTCTGTAATAATTGCACTGTGCATATGGAGACGTTTTTTGTTTCTAGTGAAATCTACAAAAAAATGTACTAACATTTTAGCACAATGTAAAAACATTAAAAGTAACCATAGTTAGGAGTTTTTGATTGATTTTTTTGGTTTTCATTGTTCAACCAGGAAGAATATGTTTGGTCACATGACTGTTTGGCCACAATTTGCATTAGATTTTCAGAGAAGTTACTAAAATTAGCTTTATATATTTAAACCAGAGCAGCACAGAACATTAGTGAAAATGCAGTTATTTCTAAATAAAGTTGAACGGCTGTTATTTCACTGAAAATGAAATGGCCATAATTCTTTTATGAATGTAATTCCAACGACAGCTTTCTGAGTCAAAGGGAATGTAAGTCAGGTCATAGAGATCATTTCCCACGGCTCACTGAAACAATACAGTCACGGCTCGTAAAACGACAGGAGCAGGCTCTCACAGGAGCCAAATAAATTCTACAGGAATGATGTTCAACATGAGAGGCATTTATTTAGGACTGAGAAATAAGGTTACAAAAGCTCAAATAAGTCAACATTAAAAGTGAAGCAGTGGGTAAAAGCTAAATATATGTGATAACAACTGAAGAAATTAACAGAGAAATCATAAGTGTTTTATATATTGCAGGGTAAATGGCGGCAGGATTCAGTATGTTGTTTGTTGACTCTGTTGACCTCATACCTCTTTATAATCAATCTGTTGCTCATTTAAACAGGTTTCTGTTCAGACCATTAGAGGAGTGACCTGGTACAAACTGCACAGGATGGTTTCCGCTGTTGATTTATTACTGAGGGAGTTATTCCAAACAATTGGAAAACAAATGTCACTAATTTTAAAATATACACTAGTTTTCAAATATGGCTGCCACGTCATAGTCACCAATAACACTTACAGACCTATTAGCACTTTCTTTTTTTTTTTTCTTCTCATTGGTAAAAATCGAATTACCTTAATATCAAAATGTCCCACAAAACAAGTGAAATAGTACCTCAAACAGGAAATATTGTGTTGTCATGGTTAATACCACATCAGAAATCACTGGTAATGATGCTGGCGTACCTCAAGGCTCAGATTTGGGTCCATTCTTATTTAGTTATTTGACCTTTTGTTGATACTTGTAAGTTGTACAAATGTGATTATATATGTGTGTATGCTTTTATTAGCAAACTATGATTTACATACCTGATGATTTATTGGCAGCAAAGAGGCTTTAGGTTAAATACTCCAATAGAAACTTAAAGCAATACAGCACTGACATGGTAATGGGTTATCAAGTTACAAAGGGTTTTACAGTAAAAACATGAAACTTTAAGCAGGATAAAATGATTAAAAACAATTACAAGAAACAGACACTGACAAATACAGAAAGCTGTGTTTTGATTTTCAGTAATGCAAATCAATTATATAGCTACATGACATATGATGTGCATCGGAAACCATTTACTGAGTCTTTTCCACACATAAATTACTTTAACCAAGTGGACACAGTAATGCAAGACTAGACTAAAACCAACGCAACATGCAACGCAACATTATACAGGAACTGAAAACAGATCAAAAGCTCAACAACTCAGATCAATGTAATGAAATACAACCACTTATGTTGGGAAGATTACACAAAAATGCAGGTATGTGGAGAGCTTGGTAGCCAAGTGGTGACACGCATTCCATATAACTGCAACAACTGCCCCTCCAAAACACATCAAACATTCTGCGCTGCCTAGAATTTATCATCATTTTTACAGTGTGTCTGTTAATTAGACAAGATCGCTTACTATCATCAGGGAAATTATCTTTTGGATTTTTGGTCTATGACACACGTACGTCTTCCCCAAAGAGCAGTTGTTACTGTCTGTGTAGTTGTGCAATGAGTGGTATCTGTGATGTCATGCTTAGTGTCGGGTAAATATGACACATGTAAAGTTGTGTGCTGCAGTACACATGCGGATTGATTGATACTTTAGCATCATATAGTTTAATATGATCAATTAGTTACTTATTTCACTACATTTATTAGTGTAGCTGACACGAATGTAATCTGGCTTCTTAAAAATGTACACCTTAAATGACTGCCCATTTTTCACTTTATGTCACAACCATATTAGATTTTTTGTGCACTGATGATTCCCATTATCATCCAAAGGCTAGAAGAGAACTATGAGATAGCTGAAGGCGTGTGTATCCCCCGAAGTGCCCTCTACATGCATTACCTAGACTTCAGTGAAAAGCAGGACACACAGCCTGTGAACGCAGCCAGCTTCGGAAAGGTAAGATTCAAACATCAGTCTGGCAACTTATCGGTCCCTCCAGAATCCAGTTTAACTCTAAATCAATTTTTAATTGTCTTGAAAACGCATGCAAGCCATGAACTACATCTGTAGTCTTTTTAGAGTTCAAATATACATTCATACTCAACGGGAGAAGATACAACAACAACATGTGGATGATGTATGAAAGCAATAATCTCATGCACTAAATCAGCGTTAGTCTGACCATTTCATGCCTGGGCTGGGTTTTTTTTTTTTGGCTGCTGTTGAAGTAATATCAAATGCAGCTCAGTGTGAAGGGAGCAAAGCTCTGCGGCCGTTCACTGAACACATAATCTAGAGCCAAAGGAGATGTGCTTTCGTCTGTTCCCACAACCCCAAGAACTTCCTCAGCCTTCCTACCCCCAGCCATCCCCTGTACCCTGGACTCCGGCCCCAACCCCCAACCCGGCCCACCCCCACCCCTCCGCAGCTCCTGTCGGAAGATATTGAAAAAGAGAAGGGGCCTGGATTAATGTGTAATTAAAGGAAATTTGGAAGGGTGAGATGTTGCGGAATGTTAGATCAGTGGCTGGAGCAGTGTGGGGTGTCCTTTAGGAAGGCTTCATTGATTCAGGACAAAAAAACGAGAGAGGGCCCGGACTGCCTCCCTGTCTGCTCATTTATCAAGCGGGGCCTGACAGAAACTTCACAGCTTGGCCTCTTTTTTCATCCCACACAATGGAGAGCTACACTGTTTGCTAAAGTTTCTGCACCAGGAGTTGGACCAAGGAGCCAATCTCTTTGGACAAAAAGAGAGGAAAGGAAGAAGGAGGGAGTGGAGAGGAGAAAGAGAGGATGGGTGGGTGGATATATGAGGGGAGACTGTTGATATAGGACAAAAAAAAAAGTAATACCCCTGGATGTCATAAATGGATGGCTCTCAAAGCTTATTTTCCCCTCACAGACCTCCCTGTGAAAACGTCTATGAGACTTTCGTGTTGTTATATTGACAAACTTTATAAAACATTTTCCCATTTTTTTCCTCTGAAAAAAATACACAAGTTAATACTTTATAAAGAGTGTATTTGGTACCTTGTGTCAGCTGTTTATATATCCTTTTCTTTTTCCTCCTTACTAAAATAAATTACTATGAAATGCTGATATATACATTATATAACGCCCCCCAAAAAGGTTCAACCGCTCACTCTTTAGTGCCAGAACACTGACTAATGTTTTCTCTCCTACACTGAACAGATCATAAGGCAACAGTTTCCAGCGTTAACTACCAGAAGACTTGGGACAAGAGGGCAGTCTAAGTAAGTTAGTTTGGTTTATTCTTTCGTGAACTACCTACATGTTACACACATATTCACAAACCCTCCCCGCCCCAAAAAACCAAACAATTTTTTTTTTTTTAAAGTATGGACATGCAGAAAGAGTCTACTAAATGAAACAACCTATAAACAGCATATGACACCAACAAGATTGATGCACGAATCACGAAAAGTTAAAATAACTTGTTTCCATTGTGGTCCTGAGTTTCTGAGACTGAGATTCGATATAGTCTGATAGTAGTAAACATCTGACTACATATACCTTTCAATAAGATTATTTTGTTCTTCCCAACTATATAAACAAAACACCAAATCAGAGAAAAACATGTTCAAATCTGAATAAACTAACTTTTTAAGCAATGTCTTTATAAATTGTGTTTGAATTTTTTTTCATTCCAAGTTTTGCTTTTGCAGTTTTCTATAGCTGTAGTTTTAGGTCTTTGTACTAAAAAGATGTTCTTCACCCGTTTGCCCTCTGCTCTCCTCAGGTACCACTACTACGGCATAGCCGTGAAGGAGACCTCTCAGTATTATGATGTGATGTACTCCAAAAAGGGAGCGGCGTGGGTGAACGAGACAGGGAAGAAAGAGGTCACGAAGCAGACAGTGGCGTATTCACCGCGTTCCAAACTGGGAACGCTCCTGCCAGAGTTTCCAAATGTCAAAGACCTAAATTTGCCCGCCAGCCTGCCAGAAGAGAGGGTAAACAGGAGTTTTAAAAGTCCATCCTTACAGCCACCCCCCCTTCCCACCTCTCCCTGCCATCTCACCATCTCTGCGCCCCCTCTGGCTCCAGCCTTTTATCTGCCTGGGACCTTCACTGGGTTTGCATTTAGAGAAGGACCTTGAGGATTTATATGCTGGCTCTTCACTAACTCTTAATCTTTTGGGGGAGATAATAAGATCTAGCAATGGACAAAGGACAGGCACTAGCTGTCCGGCTTTTAAAGAGGGGCCATGATTTTAAATGGTTTGTGTTTTGCTGATCTCTAAAGCTCGTTTTATATTACTCCGCTCCTGCCTAGACCTGTAACATGTATTCATTGGTTCACATGCTTTTTACAAGATTTATTCTCTTGTTTTTGTACCACTTTGTTTTTTTACTTTCCCCAAAAGAGAAAAAAAGCAGTTACGTTGTGATGCAATTACGTTAATACTCTGTTGTTGCCCACAGGTGTCAACCTTCATCATGATGTACAGAACGCACTGTCAAAGGATACTGGACACTGTTATCCGAGCCAACTTTGATGAGGCAGGTTTCTTTTGTTTTCGACCATTTTTACAGATCCATTTCTGTTTTACCAAACTAAATGTTTGTTTGCATGTAACTAGCTCTTACAGCTTTTAAAATGTTAAAACAAATAACTTTTATTTCCTGTAAAATTGAATTGTGTGTGTCTGTGTGGTACTTTCAGGTCCAAAGCTTCTTGCTGCACTTCTGGCAGGGCATGCCGTCCCACATGCTGCCTGTCCTCGGCTCCAACACCGTGGTAAACATCGTCGGGGTTTGCGACTCCATCCTCTACAAGGCCATCTCTGGGGTGCTGATGCCCACCGTCCTGCAAGCACTGCCTGACAGGTGAGCACCTGTTGTACCCTTCACTCTTAGAATGAATGAATCGATACCATTTTCTTATCGGTTGTTACTGAGATTACATCGGATGCCATGTTTTGTTTATTGCATTGACGTTACAGCAGATGTTTATTTTGCAGTGTGAATTCAAGCTGCTACATTAACACTGTCATAGTTATCATTTAGTTCAGGGAATATAGCCGTTTCATTATTATTAATAATACCATATACTTTAATGGTTAATGGCCTTCTTGCTATAGTGTGCTTTTGACTATATTTGACCTTCATATAAACAGCAACATTTTTTTGTATTATTGTGTAGAATTCATTTTGAGGTTCCATGTTTTGCGTAATGATCTGCATGAACATCAGTGAGGTTCACTCTAATTAAAACAAATAAGTTAAAGGTTTTGCTTTGGTCTGGATGTTCAAGCACAATTTAAATGTAGCTTTTATTTAATGTAATTTCAATGTCAGACTGAAACGATGGGTCAATTTCTCAGTTAGTCAGTTGACAAAGTCTGCTAATTGTCGTATAGTTTAACGGGCAAAAACACCATCATTTATCTGATTCCAACTTCCCAAACCAACCATTTACTTCTGTTCTGTTCTTCTAAACAGTGATTTTGATCCACTTACTTTTCACCACACCTCAGGTTGAGGTTGCTCCGTCAATAATGCTCAGTTGCTCAGTAATTTAAAGACCTCGCCTTAGTTTCTGGGAACTTGGCTTTTTTTATACATTTTATAGACTAAAAGATTGATTGTTTAATAGGATGACTGGTGATTATAAATGGTGTCTAATGTACTAATTATGTTCCTGTTTTCTTTCATCCACACAGTTTGACTCAGGTTATTCGAAAATTTGCCAAACAGCTTGATGAGTGGCTCAAAATAGCACTTCATGACCTTCCTGAAAACCTGAGGAATATCAAATTTGAATGTAGGTATAAAATCCACATCTCATATCTTGAAAATTGCTAATTTTGAACAGAAAGTTTAAATGATGACACTCACAGGAATAACCATATTTATTCTCCTTTTTTGTTTCCAGTATCCAGGAGATTTTCTCAGATTCTAAAGCGGCAAACATCATTAAACCATCTATGTCAGGTGCTTATCCTGGTCTGAATGTTTTTTAATAAAATCCATATGAACAAACACTGATAAGGGATATGGGTATGCTCTTGTAATATTGTCGATTTATCTGTCCCCAGGCGTCACGGACTGTGATAAACAGTGCCGACATCACCTTTCAAATGCTGGAGGACTGGAGGAATGTGGACTTGAACAGCATCACCAAGCAGACACTTTACACCATGGAGGACTCACAAGAGGAGCACAGGCGGCTTATTATCCACTGTAAGTCCTTGCTTTTAAACTGATTCCACTCAAACACACCCAGCCAGACGGAGAATTACACTTTACTGCCACGCAAACGACACAACGAGGGACAATCATTCCCACGACTAGCAGAGTCAAAGCATTAATGATGGAGACCAAGAGGTTAAACAAGTTCACACTCCTCTGAAACACCCTGCGGAGCATCTCCAATTCACTCCAGTCTCACTCCTCTGAATCAGTCCTGACGGGATCAGAGGTCACTGATACGTAGCATTTGTCGCATAAAAACGCCATTTGCGTTCATATTTTTTTAGTTTTCAAGTGACGTAGAATACAATATAACCTGACAATATTCTCCCTCCTGTCACAGTGTATCAGGAGTTTGACCGTCTATTGGAGGAGCAGTCTCCAATCGAGGCGTACATCGAGTGGCTGGACTTGATGGTGGATCGCTGTGTCGTCAAGGTCAGACAGCATTTACTTTTTTTGACTCATTTCGAGAAAAATAGGTCTTTAAACCTGGTCTGACTCAGTATTTATGCATAAATGTGTGTCTTTTGTTCATTTTGCACTGATAAAGTTGATGTATTTTCTATGCCTGCTCCCGTAGCTGTGCCTACAGTGTGATAGAATCGGAATTGTAAGTCGCTTTGGATAAATGACTGTAATGTAATGTTTGTTAGATGCTGAGAGGTGATTTTAACTAAATGTTTCAAGTGTTTGCGCAGCAGAAGTCTTGTTATTTTGCCCTTAAAAATACACCTGCGGCTGAACGCGACTCGTCTCTGCGTGTCTTTCTCACACAGAGGCACTTACGTTGCAATCCTCTCGGTTAATGATGTCTTCAAGCTTCCCATTTGCGTCCATTATGTGCCAGATATGGGCTTGTAAAATTTGGTCGCCCTGGCAACGTCTTGGACTGCCCAGACAATAGTTCAATAGGAGGGCGTGTCTCTGGGGGCAAATTAAATAGTTGACTTGTTGACATGTTTTTCGTTCCTGAGGGTTAAGCCCCAATGTGGACCCAGGGGTTAATTCTACGCCGGCATCCCGACCCTTCCCCCTCTTTTCACATGGAAATGTTCTCTCTAGGTGGCAGGGAAGAGGCCCGGGTGCCTGAAGAAGGTGGCCCAACAGTTCCTGCTGATGTGGTCGTGTTTTGGTACCAGAGTCATCCGGGATATGACCCTCCACAGCGCACCCAGCTTTGGTGAGCTGCTCATGCTTTGTCATCATTCCTTAATGCAACAGACAGCTGGAAATACACAACTTTGACAGTGCTTCATGAGTATAGAGAAAAGTAATTTATTGTAGTTTATTGTGTTATGCACATACAAAGGTCCACACAGACTTTTAAGGTACCACAGATACCATTCTAGTGGTGAAACATGTGTCCTATAAAAAGACAACTTCTTACATTGCAAATAAAAAAATAAAAGCTCTTTTCCTAACTTACAACTCAAGCTTTTTATTATTATCCATCCAGATGAACTCATCATCCAAGTGTAGCCCTTAAATACCAATATAATGAGAGAAAAACCATGAAATAGACTTCAAACCACATCATAAACAAAAGAACATTAAACCTGATTGTTTCTGTAGCTATAGCTGAGTTAACTGTGCACACTATGACTTTTTGTTAAATCCTGCTTCACATTAGCCAGAAGTTTGTTGTTTTTCGCATGAGGAATAATTTGTGCTGAGCATAATGAATAATACACACAAAAAATAAATCATACCAAAATAAAGATTTTGCACTCTTTAATCCAGAGATGTTCATGTAAAATGTCCCAGTTAACGATATTCTAGTCATCTGACATTGATGTCCATATCACCACTGAACTGGTGTACGTTTATAAACTTCATACAGGGTTCTGTGCAACCAAATAACCATTTCTCGATTCCTCTAAAGTATGGATCTCATGTCTGAAATAAAGAGAGAGGAAAAACATAAATGTAAAAGTAAAATGGCCACTTTGATAGATTGTTGTGCACCCCCAAGGTTTGCAATAAGTGAAGAGTTGTAAAGATGAAAGAAAAGAAAATGGCTTCTCTTTCCTCTACTTGTGTCCTTTGGCCCTGTCTGTGAATATCAAAGACACAGCTGGTTGCAGTGTTTTGATAAAACAGGTCTCTGTGCACAAACAGCTAATTAACAAAAGCCTCCCCTCCCCTCTCTTGATGTGTTTGCCTGTCTTTTCCATTTTATAACCGGTCAGTGTTACAACCCGCTCCCCTGAATAGCCACAAGTGTTTATTGTGCGCACGGCGGCAACAGCGACCCGCACAATGACACAATTGTGACACTCCCTCACATGCCACGGTCTCATCTTCCGTGCGACCCCGGGGTCAGCTGACATATTTCTGGCACTGACTCTGTACACGGAAACAAGCGCACTCGCTTCTTTTTAATAACAGCGGCCCTCCTGTCAGTCTGCAGGATGTGATGTCATCACTCTTGCTTTAGAAATCCTTCAGTCTTAACGGTCATCATCCTTTATGTCCTAACCCTAAACACAAATAGCCCTTTGGTTTCTTTCCACATAACCAAGTCTCACTGTCAGCATGTGCTTCCACACAATAACTTCCACATCACCTCTGAGTTTTCTTTATGGGTAAAGAACTCATCCTGTCTTATCCGTACGCAGGGTCCTTCCACCTGATCCACCTCATGTTTGATGATTATGTGCTTTACCTGCTGGAGTCCCTGCACTGCCAGGAGAGAGCCAACGAACTCATGAAGGCCATGAAGGTAGAGGGCAGCACAGGTAAGACCGCTACCTGGAGGTCTAATCAGTGAATAATGGCAGAACAGCTGAGAAATGTCTTGTGTAGTAGTAGGAGGTTTCCAAGAATAAAGTACTGTTATTTCTTTTAATCGTTAAAGTTTTTCAAGCAAAAATCCCAAACATTCAGTTCCAGCTCAGGAATTGTGAAGATTTGCTAAATAGCTTTGGTTTTGGACTGCTGGTCGGATAAAACAAGGAAATGGAAGACATTGCCTCGAGCTTTAGGAAATTATGATGTCCATTTTTTACTTTTGTTTTGCCTCTTTTCTTTGCACCGTCAGTATTCGGTTGATTGAGAAAATCCCCAGCACAATAATCAGTGGTGGAAATATTCTTTAGTTGGTATTTGTTTCTAGAAATAATGAACTTCTTTCTCTTTGGAGTTCCCTCTGTGTGGAAGTATAAACGTATATTCACTTTACCGCTTGAAACATTGATCTGTGTGTGTAGCGCTCCACTGAGGTCATTTATTCTTACTAGTCCAGGATTGTGCTATTACTGTTTACTCATGTTGATACTGACATATGTTGTGTCTTTAACATTTATAAATGCACTATTTAATACATATACAATTTCCCCGCTGTGGGAATAATAAAGGATCATCTTATCTTATAACAAATCAAATAATTAGATGTCAGCTTTTTTTGACTTTTTTAACTTTTTGCATATTTTCTTACTGTATCAGATTGTGTAATGGTCTGTCCTCTCTTTACACCTTCAGCAGAGAGAGAGGAGGAATTCCCGCTGACAGAAACCACCCCAACCTCCCCGTCTCCAGGATCTTTCTCTCCCGCTCGGTCAGTCCACTCTGTGGGCGTTTCCTCGGCCAGCTCCCCCACAGCAGCCGTGTCCCCGGAGTACACCGGAGTCACCCCCACCACAGGTTAGACAGGCCTCACAGGTCACACAGACATCCTAAATAAGCAGAAGTCTCACTGCACATAGTTTCTTTGAGCCAACACATTCTCTTTGTGTCCATATATGTGTCTACCAGGCGCTGTTCAGTCATATACCTGGTCCCTTACATACACAGTGACAACAGCCGGCGGCTCCACTCCAGAGGCCGGACAGCAGCTGTCCTGTATGAGTAACAGCGCTCCAGTCCCATCACCATCCTCCACCCCCCGGATGCCTGTCTACAGAGAGGAGCATGGGTAATTATGATTTTGGTATTAAGATTCATTTTCTTTTTGTTGGAGAATTTCTTTGATGGGTTTTCTACCACCTCCATTCTAGGTATACTGGTAGCTACAACTATGGCAGCTATGCCAACCAGCATCCTCACTCCATCCAGAGCCAGTATCCCAGTCTGGCCCATGAGCCGGCGATCACAGCCCCCCTCCACTATTCCGCCTACCGGTCATCTGCACAGGTCAGTCCCAGTCAAGAACTGAGGTTTGATAGTATTATAAATGAATGCTATTAAATTAAGGAATGTTCTAAGTGAATGTGGATCAGTTTGAGTCGAGAAGTATTATCCACAAAAATTAACTTAGACATTCAAAAGTTAAAATAATCTTTCTGCAAAAACAACTCTTCAGATTATTATGTGTTATTATGCGTGTTAGCATTATTGATACATAAAATACATAACATATGATTTGTAATTTAAAGTTGCAGTTGGTCGAGGTGGACTAAGTTTCTACTTACTGTTGGGTGGTTTCATCTATAACAGTTCATCATATTTTATAAGGTCATCTACTTTCTATGTAAAATCTTAATCTGCAACATAGCTAGTTCTATGTAGCTGGAGTCAAACGTTCAATATTTACCTCTGAAATATAGATAAGTATAAGAGTAAAGTAGCATTAAATAGAAATACTAAAGTAAAGTACAAGTATCAAGTCCAGTTAAAGCTGCAGATTACGCTGATGGCCATAGAGACTGTGTGTGTGTGTGTGTGTGTGTGTGTGTGTGTGTGTGTGTGTGTGTGTGTGTGTGTGTGTGTGTGTGTGTGCGTGTGCGTGCCTAAACTGTAACTTAACTGTATGCATCCACAATACAGAGCTGTGTGCAACTGTGCCATGTTGGTTATTTACATTGTAAGAAGTGGAAGAAGAAGAAGAAGCATGTGTGCACTGATGTGCCCAGAAAGAGAGCATCAATAGGTAGTACACAGTTCATAGGCTATGTGTGAGATGCTTGAAGCACGTCTTGGTACACTTTGCAGCAAAGTAAGTAGAAGACTGAAGATTTAAATTTGAGGAAAGAAATGGTGGTTAGGATGTGACGGAGTCACTGATGTTACAGCTTGTGTAGCGACTGGTGTGAGTTTACTCTTTTGATGGTAATTTCCTGTCAAGGGCCCTCCAGCCTCTTCTGCCTTTATAGTGGGAGGAGATCAGCTGGGCCTCAGCGGTCGCAGTGTTTCTAAAAGTCCCCGAATCACCCTCTCCACACAGCGGAAGCAGACAGTGAAAGGTGGCTCGGCCGGGGCCAAGAGGGGCCCTGCTCTGTTACTTCTCTTTCCAGCTCTCAATAGTCTCTTCATCTGTTTGAGCCAGTGGCCACAGAGCAGGGCAAGGGGGCGTTTATTAAAATATTGTTATTCAATGGTCTCTTTTCTGCTTGTGAACAAGAGGCAGCTGAGCCGTCTGTTCTGCTCTCTGACCTGCACTGACTGTCTTTTTCCATGCCGTGATCCCTCATAATGGAATCGACTGTCGTGTTTATATTTAGTGAGAAAAGGGAAATAGGGTCCTACTTCCACTTTTTTTTTTTAAAGCCTGTCTGAGCTTAAATCGGGCACAATGCCTGCGCTTTGTCCGTGTGAGAGGTTGTGGACGGAGCTGAGACGAACACAAAACCTCGTCGGATCCCCATCTGTCCAAAATATTTTTGTCAACAGGCAGATTTAGTCAGAGCTGTGTGGGTTCAGTCACCATAGGCAACACAAATAACACAGGAAAACCACTGATGTCTAATTTTCTTAAGTGACTTAATTTTCTATTTCGACCATTGTGGTCCATCTTGTGAAGCAATTTCCCCTGACAGGAAATTACCATCGGCAGGGTCATCTCACACAATACACCGCTCCAGGTCTAACGCAGTATCAAATATGACATCAGGAGCGCTATAGCTTCCTTTGAGGACACCGAGGTCACGTCCTCTGTACATGTTCTGCGAGTGTGTTGGGTTCAGCGACCTGGTGTGAATTCAGATACTACAATTAAAAATGTACACATGGTGGGTATTTTATATAAGCTGATTGAGAACTGTCTTGAAACAGTATTTAATCAGCATGTTAGGGTTTGATTACTTCTAATCCAATCAGTCAATAAATGATTCAGTATTTCTCCAACAGTTTATTCCTTGCAGCTTTTTTATCTTAAAGGAATAGTTTTATATTTTGGGAAATGCACTTGTTTGCTTTTTTTTTGCCAACAGTTAGATTGATACCACTATCTTTGTTCATCTCTGTTCATGGAATATAAGGCTATAGCCAGCAGCTGATTAGCTTAGCATAAAGACTGGAGACAGAAAGAAACAGCTAGCATGGCTTTTTCCTAAGGTGGCCAAGACGGCTTACCAGCACCTCTAACATGTTCAATCGTGTTTGTTTAATCAGTACAAAAAACTAAATATGAAAGCATTTTTTTTTATTTTACAGACGGTTATGTGCACTGGGACAGAGCCACTCTGTTTCTAGCCTTTGTGCTAAGCTAAGCTAAGCTAACCGGCTGAGTGAGCCTCATATTTAACAGACAGATTTGAGAGTGGTTTTGAGCCTCTCATCTAACTCTAAAAAAAGAAAGCAATTTTCCTTCGTCCTTAACATTTAAATAAGATATCATTTAACAGTCAACTGACTGATTAAAGATATAACATATTACTTGATTAATTAGGCAAGTCACAAAAAGTGAATCTGAAACTATTGTGATACCTGATTAATCGTTTGAGTCACTTTTCAAGAAGAAAACCAAACATTTAACGGTTCTGCCTTCTAAATGCTCTGATGTAATGCTTTTCTTTCGTGTTATATGATAGTAAACTGAATATATTTAGATTTTAGGCACAATAGAGACAACAATCAGCAGATTAATTGGCTATGAAAATAAACGTTTGTTGAGGTTTTACTGTAAATTTGAAGCTTCTCTCAATAGTAGACATTGCTGCATCACCATAACTTCTTTCCTCCTCTTCTTCCCTTCCTCAGTACCAGCTCAACGGCCAGATGTCTCGAATGGAGCCTTGCTTGATGGGCAGCACTCCCCGGTTACACCCTGCACCCGTCGCCCCCCGGTGGCCAGATGTGTCGCCAGCTAACACCTGTTACACCAGCCCACCTATGCATTCATCCCGCTATGCCACCTCTGGGGACCTTTACTCTCCCCTGGGCCCACGCAGGAACTCAGAGTACGAACACTCGCAGCATTTCCCCGGCTTTGCCTACATCAACGGAGAAGCCACCACGGGCTGGGCAAAATAAACAATGCTCTGGACACCTGTGTAAAAGCTCTAGGCCTGCCAAACTGGTGGATGCAACGTCTCTGAACACTTCCAATCAAGTACATGAAAACGGAGGAGCAGAGAGTACATAGTAATAGGAATCATGGTATGGACGTACTGACAATTTAAAAAGTCTCTGAATCACTGATGATTGTGATGTAACTTGTGCAGAGGTTTATTAAAATAGATGTTGTTGCTCACTGCTGGAGGAAAAAATTCAAATCATATAGAATGAACTTGCAGCAAAAATCATTTTAGGAGTGCAATGCTGCTGCCAAGCTGTGCCTTTGTTTTAAGGAACGTCCACCTCTGTTTCCCTCGTCAGTCTCACAAGTCAGCACACAGATCATCCCACCAACCCTCAGTTTTGTCAGTGACTGACGGATCAGGGTGCTGTAAGCCTTCACTGACACCAGTACAATCTCAGTGACACCGCTGTCTCCTCTTGTTGCTCAGCATTGTGCAGCATCTTGTCATGAACTCGCTGCAGCAGCTTTGTTTGCTGCAGGATGTGGATGAACTGTACTGCCTTAAAGTTCTTCTGGGACACCAGTTACATACAGTGGCACAAAGCCAAAACACAAGACAGATATAAACTCCTTGATCGGTGTGTTAAGGTGTCTCCATCTTGATAGTTTTTTAAATGATTGAATGCAGTGACTCAAAAACAGCTGTGCGTGTGTATTCTGTTGCAAGATTTTTTGCTGTTTTACTGTGACTATATATACATATATATATATATATAGTATGTATTTTCTGTAACTTTGTAACATGGTGTATCCTTTATTTTCTATGTTACAATTGGTACTTTGTTCTCTGTTTTGTATGGTAAGTGAAAGACGCATTAACCTAGGGTTGTGTGTTTTATAATGCACTCAAAGCTACTGAGGACCTATTACCCTATGGGTATTTATAAAAAGGGAAATTATCAAAGTGTACAGTAACATGAAGTCTAGTCACTTTTCTGTAAATAAAAGCACTGGAAACCGTCTGTGGTGACAATTTAAAGTCTTTGTCCACTTGTCTTCCTTTTTCAACTCTGTCTAACGCAATTTAACGAAACATATTATTGTATCTATTCAATATTCATAATCAATGTGGGCACTGGCACAAAGTCTGCTCGTTGATTGATTAAGTCCTGCTCTTTCTTTCCTTTCTATGTGGTAAAAGTTTTTATTACAATTATTTAAGGTAGATTTCTTTAATTTGCTAAATAGATTGACTTTATACCTACTGACATGTGTTACTTCTGAAAATGTATCACTCCACGTTTGCCGTTAATCGAATCTCCAGTTTACGTTTTGGAAAACAAAGAAAATGTTCTGAAGTAGTCTGAGCTTATTGTTACTTCTCTCTCCATGCAGTGACAACACAGTGGGGGGTTGGGCCAGTCGCACAAGAGCCACACTGCAGAAAGAATTACATTTCTATAGAGAGAATGTCCTGGTGTGCTGGGGTCATTGTACCTCAGTCCCATGACCTTTGACCTCTGACCCCTGCAGAGATTTGTTTTTATTGGAACATAGATCTTCAGTGTTTCGTCTCCAAAATCCTGCAGGATTCTAAACCGAGACTTTGAATTCACTAAAACCTGTTAAGAACAGAAAAAATGGCAACCCACTGTTGTGGTTTAATCATCTGACCTGAGTGTCAATATCAATATCTGCTTAAGATTTCAGAGAAGGATTGCTGATCCTGGGTATATGCACTTTTTGATGTGAGAAACCTGCTGCATGACCTGAAGGTCTTATCTCTGACATAACCAAGACACTGCTTACACTAGCGTATGCCTGCCTGCTTACACAGTGGTTACAACAAGTCGCTCCCTTTTCATGCGCTTTAAAATTAGTCTATAACTCACTGAGTCAAGCATATATCTGAAATGAAACTAAAATAGAAAAAATGTATCTTATCAATTTGATTTAAACTTTCACACTGGGTTAACATTCCTAAACTCACTGTATCTGTATGTATACTGTAAGATTTGTGAGTGGCTATAATATTGGAATATTAGAAATATTACTGTTCATGGTCATGAAGGGGAACTGACCTGTGGGAACGTTTATTCGGAGGAAAAAGGACATATCTACACTCACAGCTATCGGTAGTTTAGATTCTCCGATCCATGTGCATGTCTTTGTACTGATAAAGGAAGATTACAGCGACAAAGAGAAAACATACAAATTAAGGTTCAAACCCTGGAGGTTGTTAATGTGAGGCAACTGCAGACAACACATATCCTGAGCCCAGTTAATGACATGGATAGTGGCAGTGATTCACCAGTACGTCATGAGGTCTATTCGTTCTGCAGAGTCACAGAAGTGGTTCCAGGATCTGTGTATGACACCTACCCAACTGTGGGGTTTTTCTCTGTACAGACGGATCTGAAGCGCCATCACCTCACTCACTGTATCCAGTCAATTCTTCTATTTTCTATATTCCTCTATAAGTCCACAAATCAATAAAACAATTTAGATTAATATTTTCTTAATCTGTGATGCTTCACAGATGTAACAAAAACACCATTGGCAACCCACCAGTTGAATGGGTATATGTTTTTTATTCAGATAAGCGTAAATGTGGAAAATTACCTTCTGTTTCATAAATAAATAGCTTTGTATAGGCCACATAGTCAGTTTCACAGGTGAACATGATATTCCTGACTGTCAAAGACGAATATACAGGCAAGCTTTTCCCATTAAAAAAGGCTTTTTGACACTTGTTGCAACCCAAACCTCTGACACAACATGGTATAATATATTGTGAAGGAATCAATTACATTATTAATGATCGCCTTCATATTCAAATTCCACAACATGAGCCACAAAGGAAATATTAATTGCATACTCTCATACTAATATGTTGCATACAAGTAAAATGTTTTCCCTGCATGTTTCCCGTCAAACCTGTTGCCATATTGAAATAGTGATACATTCAATATAATATATTAAACCATGCGTTTTCGTCCCAAATGTTTCACACATATAAAACTGACACGTAGAGGCTTATAAACCCGAATATATATATAAATATATATCTTAGAAAACTGTATATTTGTAATGTCAGTGGCAGTGAAGAGCAGCCCTGAAGTGATGGAGACAGTCACACAGTCAGGGGAGTTTCCCTGTTGACAGAAGCAGACCTCACTGACACTCTCGTTAGAGGCTAGCCTGCCAGCTAGCTAGATAGCTGCATCGCACCCATTGGCCACGTCCAAACCAAGCTAACCACTCTATCCTCCGATTTCCGCCATGGATCTGAATACTATCTTGTCACAGCTTGAAACTGCCGACGAAGAGGAAATCGAGAAGTTTCTGCGGCAGTATATTCGAGAGGTAAATCGCGACTCTGCTCGTTTTTACGTCCACCATAACAAACTGCGGTGCTAACGCTAGCTAGCTAGCTAAACAACTAGCTTTGAATTAGCTAAACATCTTACCAGCCGACTAAGCTAAGATGTTGGCACACTCATACTGTCTCTAATGTTGCATCGTTAAACATAAACCTATGAATGAGACAATCAAAGCCTTAAAACGTTGTTTATAACGCCAACGTCCTAGTGCTGATAATGCTAATGCTCCCTAACTAATCATGTTACTGCACGTAGAGTTAGACAGCAATATTAGCATACTTTAGCTATCTGCTGGAGGTATTTGGGAACCTAAATCCCGTTCAAAGAGGCTGAGGTTTATTTGTAATAATGACTGTGACATGTCAGGTTGTTTGGTGTCCACAATGAGCATCTTATCTGTTTCAGAACAGTCACACCTTCAGTTTTGACCAAAAGGAAGAATCCCTGCGCAGTGTGAGTACTAGTTAACTGAGCAGTTGGTTATTATATGATCAAGGTAACCCACTTAAGTTATTATCCATAATATCTATATTTCAGAAGCTGTGCCAGAGTGTGTTGTCAGTTCTTGGGAGGCGTGTGAAGCCTAGCTGTCAGAAGACATGTCTGGAGACACTCCGCATCCTGTCCAGAGACAAGCGTGTCCTCGCACCTGTAGCCACCAGGGAGGGCATGCTGATCCTGGGAGGAATGGCGAGGCTGAACGCTGGAGAGGAAGGCGATGACAACCAGAATATCTCTCAGGAAGACACCCAGTCAGAGGAGGAGGAGAGGGTGGTGGTGGTGGAGGCCTTGAAGTGCCTATGCAACGTGGTGTACAATAGTCCTGCTGCTCAGCAGGTTAGTGTAGACGTGCAGCTGGTTCATGGCCTTTGTGCCACCCTGCGTACAGCCCGCACATGGCACCACGAGGTGGGCCTCTTCACACTGCGCCTTCTCTTCCTGGTGTCTGCACTGAGACCTGATGTGAGAGGGGTTTTGAGGAGAGAATGGCATGCTGTGAGACTACTGACGGAGGTCCTGGAGCACACCCTGGATGTGAGCTGGGTTGGTCCCTATGAAGCTGCCCGTCCAGATCCACAGGCTCTGCCCATGCCGGCAGAGGACAACGAGAGAGCAATGGAGGCGCTCAAAGCCTTGTTCAACCTCACACTGTCTGACACTGGTGGGGAGGTGAGTGTGTTAAGGTTCTGTTGCAAGGGAGTCATGTGGGTTTGCTTTCTTTCTCGTTATCTTGCAAGTATGCATTAGCAGAAACCTAAGTGTTTCTGGCTCAGTCAATCACCGCTCCGACTGTCCCACAACAGCCAAAGTATGACTATATGTAACCATTTCAGTGTAAATGTGACATAAAATGCATGTTGTCAACTTACACTGTCAGTAACACAAATGCAATTTGTGATGAGCTGTGACCAGTGTGGCATTTAAAGGGCCAGCGCAAGACGACTCAAAATGTTCTTTTTGCTGGCCACTTCCAAGTCTGTGATCGAATAGTCAAAAAAATGACGTCCAAGTCTTTTCCTAACCACTTATCCTTGATGGGAAAACGCCATGAGGTCGAGGAAGATGTGAAGGAGAATTCACAACTGTGGCGCTCATCTAACTGCAATAACACAATGGCTGACAAATGTTTTCTTTTTGGGGGTTTTCTAGCAACTTTAAGTATAACACATAGATGATGAGTAGGCTACAGTGACAAACTCAAGGCTGTAAAACTCAAGAAAGGATTCCTGTTTAAAACAGAATCACACATCTTAAGAAGGATGTTTTATTTTTATTTATCCATAGTGTACAATTACCTAGCAACGGCAAATGTTTTGAGGGCTAAATTGCCGCATTGCTTTAAATGTTGCTGCTGCAAGGGCGGCATTATCTCCTTTCCTTTTGTAAAGGTTGGTCCATGTACCCTATGCTAAAGGAAAGGTAGCATTGAAGCACCTTTCCTTAGCATTTAGAGAATGTAAACAGCACATAGCATTGCTGCCACTTGATTCTTCTAGATCACAACTCTCAGGAACCTACCTAAGGAAGAAATACTTCTTACTGAGCAATCAATTATTTTATCATTCACACCTGTGCTTTTCCTGCTGTGACAAAATGTCTCTCTTTCATAGGCTACACACAAAAACAACGGTATCATCTTACCCTGTGAATGAAATGGGAACATTTCTGGTACATAACCTTTTGGACCATGTGTCAAGTATTACATTTGATGTCATTCATGATGAAGTTGTCATGCAGTAGTTTGTGTTTAAGGCTGATTTCTGAAAATTACTGTCGAAACATTTCATGCAATTTTGACTGAAGCGGACACATGACTGCAAGGGCAACATCTGACACAGCGTAAGTCTTAATGACACCAAATTCAGTTCTTAGTTCTCAAGTTAGACCCTGCTCTAGAAATCCAAACTTCCTCTTCCCTCCTCTGTTTTTTGAATCTAGACTTAAAGCTTTGATGTCACTCCATCTCTTAGCGCTCCTCTTTTTGCTCAGACTGGATGTGACCAGTGTGCGAAATCCCCTGTGGGGGGGGGGGGGGGGGTGCTCCAGTGTTACGCTGAACTCGTACACAGACTCAATATAGACCCACAGGATTTCATGGATGTGAGCCAAGGCAATCAACTGGGCTATACACACACCATGCACACACTATGCAGGCTAGATATCCCACTTTACAAATGTATGGTACACAAGTAATGAACTTTGCTTTCTCTTTGACACAATTCATACACTCGGAGCATACAGAGTCGCTATCTTTAACCAAGTATAACCATGATGTCGACGCAGAAACAACCCCACTGCTTTCAGGTTGCACAGAGTAACATGAGGTTTTCTAAACTACACAGCATTTGTAACAAACCGATATAAAAAGGCCTCACGAGGAACAAACGGGTGATGAAATACAATATGAATACATATTTTGCAGTTTGAATTATAAATACTGTTGGGGAAAAATACGCTTTTAAAAGACATTATTTTTGACAAGCTTGCATATGAAAAATAATTGTTTAAGATTATTTCAGAACCCCCAAATGTAGCAGTTAGGCTTTCATGGGGTGTCTGGTATCAATCAAGTGTTTCGCACACTAGTAGTGACGCCTCCCTGAATGTTAAGGAAGCTCATTTTGCAGTTAGACCTTTGCTTCCAGGTCCCTGTCCTTGTAGTTTGCGTTTCATTGTTTTCCTTTTACCTCTGAACAATTGAACGGTCTGCGTTGGAATTCACTTTTTTTTTGTACATCCTTGAACTAATAGGAGGACGACCACCATTTCCGACTCATCGCTGCCATCTTGCGTCACTCGTTGATGCTGAAGACTGAGACCGAGGAGAAAACGGAGGAAGCACACAGGTGAGAAGTCTGCCCTTCACTCTTAATACATGTGTCTCTTTTAGTAAGCTACACCGTGAACACTGGATCAAGGCGCTCTGCACTTTGCAACCTGTGAAACAAAGTGCTTCCACCAACTCGTGTCCATGTTCTGCTGTCACCTGCTGTGATTTGCATGTAAGCAAAGTGAGTGAGAGAGCTGCCCCTGTAAATTAAGACTGGTGGCACACGGCCTGATAGCAGACCGGGGGTGTCGTGGGAACAACAGACATGTTTCTTTGGAGGCCTTGCTGGGTGTTTCATCTTCTAGATGCTCTTAGCTGTCGTAATACTGCGGCAGTGTCTTCTTCTCGTGGTAATTTAATGCAGGAATGCCAAGAATCCAGAGACTGAAATTTAAACAGTGGCACGTAAAAGAGACTGATGTTTCTCTTGACCTGTCAAGTCATGGGTGTTTGGCCTATTGACTAACCTACCTATTGTTATATGTTTGAATGTGAATACCGGTTTACGTGGAGCAGGGGAGTGTGAATGGATAAAGTTGTATTTTCAGAGAAAACAGCAAAACCACATTACGGCAGGTTTGAGGTGTTTAAATATAGGTCGAAGGCAATTTCATCTGTAATTGATGCGTTAAGATTATAAACACGCTGAACGTGTTTCTGTTAGTAGAAGTCTTTTAAACTTGATATTCAAACTGTTTCTCTTTCACCCCATGTTAACGGTACTTTATGCACCGCAGCCGGTAACGTTACACCCTGTGTCATGGGACAAATAGGCTCTATTACCTTTTGTTTGAATAAAATAGATCATTAAATACAACATTAAAATATTGATCAGACACGTTTTTGATGTTTATTTTGGGTAAATGAATTGTTGCATTACTTCAGAATATAAAAAATAATTGATGAATTAGTTGTTAGATTAATCCGATAATTAAAAAAAATATTAGTTATATTAATCAATACAAAATATCATGAGGTGCAGCCCTGAAATTGAGACGTTTCAGGTTACTGAGATCTTCTCTTAGGCGGAGCTACACAATTACTCCTCACAATCATGAGTTATGTGCTTTGGAAGAGCTGTAATATTTGGCATCATCACCAGTAATCACCAAAAACAGCTTTTTACTCCGTGAGCAGTATATTAAACTCAAAACTCGGGCAGCCTTAAAGAATCCCCCAACACTTTATGAAGGCAGGAACTTCCAGTTACTAAACACAGCTGGGGTTTGTGGTTGTAGTGAACACTTCAACTATAAAACTTTATTTCCTGTACGTTGCTCTCCTGACAACATAGGTGTGTGTAGATTTAACAGTGCGCCACAGATGGAAGTCAAATTAAGTCTTTTCTTGAAAACCGCTTTCACCTCGTGTGAGCCAGGTCATCTATCGGCTCCCCATCAGCTGTTCCAACATGTAGATTAAAAACAAGATGTGGTTATTGACTTTGGAACAACTGGTCTCAGGCGAAATGTTCCAAATCTGATCTTTTAATCATCATCTTCAATTATTTATTTTTTTACTTTTACCTCTTTAACCCAACAGATCCTTTGGCAGTCTAATCTCAGAAACTGCTGATCGACTGTTAAATATCAAGTATTTTGTAATATACATCACGTCATTAAGAGATTGTTTTTTAAATGTATTTCCAGCCATGCCATCAACCTGCTGAATAACCTGCCTGTGTCCTGCCTGGACGTGTTAATCGACGTGCCTGTCCAGGGCGGACTAGAGATATATGGGGGGAAAAATATGGATGCAGTCCAGATGTTAATAGACTTCATGGAGAAAAGGATGGACAAGGTAAAGTTCATCCTCTGCAGCAAAGAGAGCTAGCTGTGTACACACTGAAAACGACATTCAATTATGTGAATATATTTTACAGTATAGTGCAAGTGATACTAGTGGAGTAAATGTACTTGTTACGATTGACACTACAGGCCGAGAAGAACTAAAATACACTCGGAACCAGTGCAGGGCCCGTTCACAACATGACACAACGCTTTACTGCACGTCATTCCCTTTGTCATCCACTCATCTTGTCTTTACCTCATTATTCTGAATGTTTAAACCTTTCCGCAGCTTGTGCAGCTTGTGAAGTGTTTGTGGTTTGTGTCACTCCAAGCAGGGCTCCAACTACAAAGAAGGTTTGACTCCGGTGCTCAGCCTTTTGACTGAAGGATCCAGACAGCACAGGGAGATCCGCAGATATATCAAAGCTCAGGTGCAGTAGCTGCAGACCGATTCAAATAATAATATAATAAAGTATGTGACACTTCTCATTGAGTTGCTCTTTTAATGTGGAGGGCCAGAATCTGCACTCCGGAAGTGTTAACCAGATTTGAATTACCATATTGCTATTTAATAATGTGTGTGTAGCCAGTTACTATGTTTCCGAGGTTGGTTAAAGTGACAGAAAAACAATAATCTGAACTTTTTTTTATAATGTCTGCACCTTCAGGTACTTCCCCCACTGAAAGATGTAAAGATCAGGCCAGAGATCGGCACCACCACCAGAAACAAGCTGGTTCGCCTCATGACACATGTTGACATGGGTGTGAAGCAGACGGCTGCAGAGTTTCTCTTTGTCCTCTGCAAAGAAAGCGGTGAGCAGTGGTCGGGTCATGGGCGGAACGCGGGGTTCAGCACAGTCAGATGAGAAAGTATGAGAAAGAGAGAGCAGGAATGACGTCTCCAGTTGGCTGCAAAGGATGAAGGAGTGAACTGCCAGATGCACGATTGCTGCATAACTGTAACAGCAGCTCGGCTCATGAACATTTATATGTAACTGCGCAACCTTTGGTCTTTGTGGTGTCTTGTAGTGGACAACCTGTTGAAGTACACAGGGTACGGAAACGCAGCAGGACTCCTGGTGGCTCGAGGACTTCTCGCTGGAGGGAGAGGAGAGACTCAGTACTCCGAAGACGAAAACTCAGACACAGACGAATACAAATCTGCGAAACCATTGTGAGTGCTCTGCACAGGTCTTAGAATAAAGCATTTAGTACATGTTAGTACATGTGAGCCCGCCCCACTGGTTTGCCCACGGCTGCATGTTGAGAGCCGTCGAGAGGCAATCAAAATGCTCCCGATCTCGGATCTCGCACCTTTTTTAATCTTGCACATCTGCTTGTTCCAGCATCAACCCGATCACCGGTCATGTGGAGGAGCCGATGCCGAACCCCATCGAAGAGATGACCGAAGAGCAGAAGGAGTACGAAGCCCAGAAACTTGTCAATATGTTTGACAAGCTGTCAAGGTACGTACACAAACTAAAACAGACGTAGAGAGCAAGTAACTGTTGAGGGACTGAAGAATTTATTTCAGTAATAATACTGTAAATGTTTAAAACGTTTTTTTTACTGGAGCACTTTTGTTTTTTTGAGGGGAAATAGACAGTAGAGAGTTGACAGGAAATGAGGAGAATGAAAGGAGGGAGAAAATGCAACAAAGTTCCCGGCTCGGACTGGAATCGGGGATGTTTTGATGACGTGGTCAGCATCTTGAACCCTTTGGTCAGAAGGACATCCCATGTTCACCAGTATCCTAATTTTATAATAATAATAAAATACACAGAGAGTGCACGACATATTTCTTAAATTCAAATATGAGCTGTAGTTCATGACAAAATATGGTGGAAGAGTTTTGTCAAGAAATACTAGTTCTGCACTTGTATCTAGAGCCACGCAAAAAACCTAATTTGATTTCAGTCTGTTGACAGGTTTCTGAGAGCTTTGATGCTCTGTTTAGCACAGTTTGGTGTCTGTAAAACGGAAAATTCAATCGAATCTGATCAACAGAATCAATGAATAGAAATCAATATATATCTGAAAATCTTCTTTGTTGTTAACAATCTAAACAACACAAATGTATTTACAACTTAAGACAACACAGAAGTCTTTGCACAAGAAGCACAATCCATTATTTGTCAAAGCCTCGACTGAGATCGTTAACTTTGTCAGTTTGAACAACTTTCCCCCCGCTCAAATTATTCATATTATTCATTGTCCCGGCTGTTTTTGTGTTGACCTTTCCTTACTGAGCAGAGGCTCACGTTAGTCGAGCACAATGCCTGTACAAAGGTAACAGTGAGCATGCTCCCTGCCAACCGATTCATCAAAGGAAGAATCTCTTGCCGTTAGCTGCAGCTTCAATTAGGCCTGGACTTCCTGCACGCCGCCGCATTCAGCCGGAGTGCACTGCAGCATCATTACCACAGCTCCGTTAATTATCGCCTAATTGGGACACAAAGTCGGCTTGACGGTCCCGGTTCCTTTATCCGCCACATTCAGGTTTTTGATGACACGTGTCCTGACTTTATTGTTGTCATTCTGAGCAGCCAGTCGTGGGCCAGACAGGGAGTGGGCTGAGACAGAGGCACAACTAACAACAAAGCAATTTGGGTGGAACGTGGACGAAGAGGAAGAGACAGGGGTGAACAGACATAAGTAAGCTGACCTCGTTATTGTTAAGCCAAATAGAGGGTTGAGCTGTAATGAGGCACGTGTGCCCAGAAGAGGAAGATTCCTTTCTGAGGGTGCAACTTCTTTCTTCTCTTCCTGATGATGACGACGGAGAGGTGCTTCCTCAGTACCGGCTCTAAGGAGATCAGTCGGAGCCCTGTAAGAATGTGCTCCCCTAACTGCTTAACTGGTCCTCCAATTAGCACATATTCTGCACCCCAACCCACCCCCTCTCACACCTGCCAGTCCTCCGTCACTGCTGAGTGGGAGAGGAGGGAATATTTGTGCGCTAATTGGGAGAGATAATGTAACATGTTTTTGTTGGTGTTGTCTTGTTAGTCCTCATTGTACCTGCTGACTCTAACCAGTGATATAAGGCTGTGGACTGGGTGGGTGGGGGGGGGCCTCTCTGAAGGTTTTATCACGGAAAAGATTGTTTTTCTTCTAAAATGCTGGAATAGTTTCAGATTTAGCCCCACCACAGGAGCTTAACCTGCAGTTTTCTAAGGATAAGTAACATTTAATTGGAGGAATCAGTGGGAATTACGTGGCCATTTAAATTTGAACTCTTTACAAATGAATGCAAATGGGTCCTTTTTTTTTTTTTATATCTGTGGTAGATAATTCTCTGATAAATCATCTTAGAGGAAGTGGTGACACACAGAACAGGTATAATTGGATTAGGATGAAGGGGCAGCCGTGGCTTTGAGGAGATTAGTTTGAGTGCTGATCCTGTAATTAATCTGCCAGAAGGAGGAGGAGGAGGAGGAGGAGGAGGAGGAGGGGGAGGAAGGGGAGGAAGGCAGCGAGGGAGAGAGGATGGCCAGACGGGGGCAAGTGTCCTTGAAGGGGAAGGGGGGGTCCTTGAGTTCTCGATGTAAGAGAGTAAAGATGTAAAAGTAAAAGCCCTCTTAATACTGTCCGTTGATACAAAGAGTCGGGAACAAAGTTGGGTTTTGTTTACATTGGAAATAGCATTGATAGGTTTTTACCTTCCTATCTAACCTTTTTCTAGCCAGCAGGGGGAAACCTGATGTTTTTCTTCTTGTGTCCGCAGGCAGAACGTGATCCGGCCAATGGGGGTCAGGCCTGACGGGACGTTAGCGCCTCTTGAAGAAACTCTCTGTGATCCACCTGAGGACTCAGGATCAGACTCTGACTAGTGCAGTTCACATGTAGACCACATTTTCCAGGCAAAGCCCACTTGGCCCCAAAACAACTGGAGCTGTGTCCTATTTCTAGGTCTGGACCTTTTTGAAGGAAGGTGGGTCAGCCAGAGGCGATAACATCTGGCTGAACCAGTCTACCGTTACTGAGCAGAAGTCAGTCAAAAGATCCACACGCTGTACCGATACCTCCCAATAAATGATACTCTATTAACTTAAACATGCAGATATCAGTACAACGCGTGGATCTATAGTCGACACTACTCGAGGGGTGACCCCGAATAGTCGACGATTCAATGTAAGGAGCCTGGAGCCGTCGTAGTGACAGGAAAATGTGGTAATGAATCAGAGGATCATTTATAAATAACAGAAAATAGCACTATTAACCACCAACGATTCTCTGAAATCAGCAGGATGAGGTGCGTAGAAACAGCTGTTTGTGGCGTGCGTTTCTCTCCCTTCACTTCCCTGTCTTTTCACTTTTGTCTGTTGATTGTCACAATGGAGAAAAATAAATTAAAACCGAAAATTCTGTTTTCAACCACAAAAGGCAAGCAGGATAAGAATCTCTGTCTATCGATCTCCGCTCCTCGTTCTACAGACAGCGCCACACTATATTTCTATCGATACATCAAGTTTAAACAGAGCGGGATCAACGAGCAACAAAAGAAAGACATGATTCTACAATCGGCCGACTATAGATTTAATTTGACAGTATAAATTCTGAGTCAGGGACAACCTTAGACTCCTGTTGCAGAAAACCCAAGTAATGCTGGATGAATACCGGCAGCCGTGACAAGGTTTGTGATGCCTGAGTTAAAAGTTTTAGTGTACGAAATGCTGGCAAGTAGTGTTTAAGATGATAAATGTATTCGCAAGTTTAAGTCGGGTCTAGTTTAAGCAATGTATAATATATGTCGGCCCGTTATGACGTAGGCGGTCTAGAAATGTGACTTCTGGTGATCCAGCTCTGAAGTGGGACACAGCTCATCATGTCCCAGTGAACGTTGGAGCAGGAAGACGTTCTCCAAAGTGGACTTGATGCACAGGAGGCCTCCATGGCTACCGTTGCACCTTCCGCTCCCTTGAGTTGGAAATAAAAATAGAGGTAATAATATAATTCTTTGCTGGATCGTATGCATCTCACTGAAAGCACTGTTGTAATGGGTTGTTAAGTGTCACGAGGTCTGAAAGTCATTCCTTCACTCATGCTTTAGTTTTTCTTTTCTTTTTTTACGTTTCACTTATTTTTTTCTGCTACATGATGATTTTGTCCACACTGTATTTCTAGAAGATTGAAGTAGACACACACACACACACACACACACACATTTAAACATGAAATCATTGAAAACTGTTCACAGTGAACGTAGTAATTGTTTTTAAATCTTGGGGCCTGTGTCCTGTGTGGACCAAAGGATTGATGTACCGTATATTTAGAGATCAGACTGTGGACAGATTTAACTTCCAGCTCACGGTATCGTTTCCATTCACTTATTTCTACGAGCATTTTGAATTATCACGCTAGAGAAGCTGATCGGAAACACAAAAGTGTCAAGTTTTACACTTGCATGAGGTTGTTTCTACCTTTTGTTGGAGAAGAGTTAATGTGATAAACGGTTCATAGAAAAACTATTGCGGAATCATTTTTGACTGTTTTAATTCACATGACTGATTAGCTTTTTCCACTGTCGGCGTCTTCTCGGATATTCCCATAACGTGTTAATGCTGATCTTTATATATGGACATCATTAAACATGGCAATAGTAGCTGACATGAAGGAACATTTAAAACGTGCCCAATTGAAACAGATTCCTGTGTACCGTTAGATGACGAAGGAGACTTGTTTACTGGCACATTACAGCCTCGGGGAGCCGATGGAGCCAACTTCTGACCAAACTACGTTGTAGCCGAGTTTATTTGCTCCAAACTAGTCAATGGAAACGCTTGATTTGCTGTTCTCTTTTTTGAGATTTGTTTGAAAATTGAATGGAAACGGGGCAGGTTGTTTGGTTGTGTAATTATCAGTTAGTCGGAAACCTTCTGAATTCAGGGCTTGTTGGTTTACTGTTGTCACTGGGAGGTGTTTTTTCATTTAATATGTCTACAAATAGAGAGATTCAGCATTGCTGCCTGTTGTGGAATCTCGGCAAAGAGCGTAAACTGCAAAGATTGTTTTTTCTAATCCATTTTACTTTTGCCAAATCTGCATGCTGTTAAATCAGTCCTCAGTGACGGTTTCTTTTCTAGATTTAATTTGTTTTGTGCTAATTTTATACAAATCCACTGGTATAAACTGTATTAATATTCTACAGACCCACTGTCTGTATGAACTGATTCATATTTCTTTGTGTTGGTACAATTTAATTTAATGTAAAAGCTGCCAGTTTCTGAAAAAAGCTGCACGTTTGTTACAATTTGACAACAGGTTGTTGTATTATAACAAATTGCTGATTACAATCCAGAGGAAATAAATATTGCTTTTACCAGAGAAGATGTGTCATTATTACAAGAATCTGTGACACTTCATTGGTTTAATAGTGAACGATCATGAGCACACTTTCTGCCTCCTCAGACTCGACACAGTTCAGTAGAATAACAGGAATAATTAAAGCACAAAAGACTCCTTGACGCACCTTCTTGAATTTTATGATTTCATGCAACTAATCAAATGTTTTTATGCCTTTAAGCCATGGCGGGAGACATAAAAACACAATTTCTTCAAATTTGGCACAAGTGTGTTTGGACACAACGATGAACTGATTAGACTTCAGTGGTCAAAGGTAAAACATCAAAGTCCTATTCTTGTCAGCGCAACATCTCCGGTCACAGTGATCTCCAGAAAAAACATTTTTAATTATAACAATTTCACACAAATGTATAAACAGGATAAAATGATGAAGGAATGACATTCTGGACAGACATGGAGGCAATCTGCAGCGTGACTGGTTGGTGAAGGGATCAGCTGTGAGGTGATAATTCTAGTATAACATGTTATACTAATTGTGACTTTTGTGACGTCTTCATGGTATACTATACTGTGTTTACGACATATAGTATGATCCTTAAACATTTTTATGGCATGCTGTACTACAATGTTTACACAAAGATGCAACACAATTACTTTTTTAGGACAATTTTTAATGGCATTACAACTTTTTAAAATTACTTTTATGACACTATACAGTTTTTTTAATAACAACTTATATGGCATATTATGCTATGATTTTTGTATGACGCTGTTTATTACATACACTACTCTGACTTTTTAAGATATTGGGAACCTGACTGGCCCTGGTAGGTCCTCCGTTCTTGGGGACTCGCCTGGCTATTTCTCCAAGATGTTTAGGGGTCAGAGTACCATAAAAGGAAGCGTGGGTCTCAGAAACGTTGATCCCCCCCCAGGCTGCCCAGAGCCTCATCTACCCAGCTCCACAATCAACGCCCAGCCACACCCAGTTCCTGCATCGGGGGTCCCAGACGACGCCTGTTCCGTTGAGCTGCAGCAGTCAAAAGTTCTCTTTCTACCTTTCCCGGCCCTCAAGTCTCCAAGGCCAAGTTCCTACAGCGCTTCTCGCCTTTGGCGTCGGCCACATGGAACTTTCATATTAGAATTGAAAGCGCCACTTCACTTGAAGTAGAAATTTGAATGCAGGACTTTCAGTAATGTAGCGAGGCTTCCACTGAAACGTTAATAAACTGGAGAAGAAGAATAGTTGATGTTTTTGGACCCAAACTACAGAAACTTAATTTTTTTAAAAAGGACAAAAGATTCAATTTACACAATACTTTTATTCAATATTGTTTAAAATACAGTGTTGTGCTGATATAAAACATTAACAAGTTTACTGAAATGGGACGTAGAAAACACCTGAAGAAACATCAGGATTTGTGGGGCCTCATATACATATATATATATATTAACTAGTGATCTGGATGGACCCTACCTCTATAATAAGTGCTTTAATTATGGTTGTTGACAAACAGATTATTTGGTTTACATATGAACAAACGATGACACACCAGATGAAGAGGTAAGATGCACTTTCACTCCAATGCACACAAACGAAAACATTTTGCTACTAGCAGAAAATAACCAGAGGAAAAGTAACGTGTGTGTGTGTGTGTGTGTGTGTGTGTGTGTGTGTGTGTGTGTGTGTGTGTGTGTATAGAAATACCGGAGAACAGTCTTAGTGTAAACTAAGGAGAGAAGAAACTGTCTCAAACCTTTCCATCGTTTATGCAACATGCAGCGTCAGTTGCTCTGGCAGGATGATGCAGAGCTTTTGCTGTCGGTCTCTGAGTCGGTCTCCTCGCCGCCGCTGTTGGATGCTCTTTGACCTTCTGGTCTGGACTTGAATGTTTCCATTCCACCTGGAGGCTCTAGAGCTCCTCTGCTCTGACAAGATGTCTGTCCGCTCACTGACGGGCTGCTAATAAATGGAGGGATGCTCTGCAGAAAGGGAAATTATTGCCATAGTCAGCTAAATTGTTTTAAAACAGGACCCAGAGACCATTAACGGGGAACTGCAGAGGTTTTACAGATCAACGTCTGTTGGGTACTACTGCTGCATATGTGAATAAAGGCTTTCTGTGAAATCTGGTTGAAATCTAATATTTTGGAGTCAAAAGAAGTGGACTACAAGTCCTTTGTAGCCCACTCTTCATCTTAGCTTGAGCCAATGTTATAGGAGTGTAATGCTACATCATTGGAGTACTCTTAAGTATCTATATATGTAAACATCACCGGTGGGCTGTGGTCCCCACTTTCCCTTTGGATTTCACAAAAGGTACGGTTAAAAAAGAGCCCAGAGACTTATAACTCCTTGCATAACCTGCAAGAAGTTGTTTCTTTAAAGGAACTAGTGTTTAAAATGTAACCGACCAGTGTTTCCTGACTCCTCATCAGCTCCTCAATCTCATCGTTCCAGCCGAGCATTTCAGCAAACCTCCGCACCGTATCCTCCAGGTCACCAAGCTCCATGTGGTCTCCTCTCCGCAGTGGGACCTTCTCAAAGGGACCCACAGCGTGTCGGTTCAGGAGGAGACGTGGTACAGTGGAGCGCACCGTGTTCACCAGGCTCGCAAACGGCTCAATCTGAAACAATGACATTTTGTAAAGATATTGCTGAGCTAGGGGGTTTATCTGCTCACCAAATGTACTAGAACCCATTATAAGAAGACGTTTACCTGTAAAGAGGTGCCCATAATGATTAGCAGGTCTGCTTTGGGGAAGTCTTTAGTGTGGAGGAAATAATTTTGAGGAAGGTCCTCTCCAAAAAATACGACGTCAGGTTTGACTGTTGCAGCACAGAATGTGCATATGGGGACGTTGCCATTCATTATGGCATGCTGCAAAACAAACGAAAGAATAAGACGTTACTCCGGCAACAAATGCAGTGAATTGCTGTATTAAACTTGAATGTTTTTTGAGCATGTGTTCAGACATACCTTAGCCTCCTCAGCAGGGTGCGCAGTGTAGCACAGGTGACAGGCAGCCGTGGCAAAACTACCGTGAGCTTCCACAAGTTTGTCATCTGGGACGCCACACACTGGGAACAAAGTTAATAAAAGTAATTATTTTTGGTGACAATTGAATGTTTGAAAAAAATGTCACTGTCGATAAGTACTCAAGTGTTGGCAATGCTTTTGGATCTACATTTATTTTGTACTATGTGTGTTTGTACCCGTAATGAAAAACGTCGGCACTTTCAGCTCGCCGGGAGTTTAATTTCTTTTTAGTTTTCGTCCCCAGTAAGATCTCACTCACGTTTCTCCAGTCCGTCGATGTTCTGGGTGTACATTCGGAGCAGCAGGCCTTTGAGATGAAGCATGCGGACAAAGTAGTGTATGTAGTTTGGTCGGTGGCTGCCGGGATACAGAGCCTTGGCAAGGGAGAAGAAAGGCTGCGGGTCGTTGGAGAAGTAATCAATGTTGAAAATAGCTTCTGGGTAAGGGATGTTGTACTTCTCCAAGTTGGCGTAAAGACCTGTTCCTGGGGTTCTGAAAATGTGGAAATACCGGCATTTTGGGCATTAAGATGATGCTTTTATTAAAGAGCAGCTCGTGGTAAGTGTCTCTATCATAATATTTTCCTTGACTGTTGCTATATCCACTTAACAGGTTTACACTTGAGGTAGAAAGACTCATTTAATAGTAAAGAGGAATGTGAGGATGAGGGCGTGGAGAGAACAAAATCCACAGACGCCAACCTGAAGTCTGGGATTCCGCTGGCTGTGCTGATTCCTGCTCCGGCCACCACCACCACGTTCTTACAGCGGCCGAGCTTCACCAGCCGAGCAACAGAGGCTAGACCGCCCCGGGATGAGGACTTGGCAGCTAATGCAGACAGAGTGCCCCGACCAGATCTGGACCCAGAGGACTGCACAGGGTCACTGCTACTTTTGGACATCTTTCCTTTACTGGAGAGCAGGACAACAGAAAACAACTTTTAAAGTCTTTCCTACTGCTTACATTTGTTTTTTAATTTTTAGCCATGCTAGTGGTGTGGCTCTTAGGATGGCAATGTCAAGTTTCAGTCATATCCTCCACCTCTTTGATCCAAAGTGAAATATCTAAATGTTCAAATGTTCATGTTCCCTAGAGGATGAAGTCCGCAGACTTTGGTATTCCCCTGACCTTCCTCTAGCACCACCAGCAGAGACACTTTTCATGTGAAATGTTGTACTTGACAGACATTCATGGTTCCCAGATGCTGAATCCTATTGACTGTTGTGGTTCCCTGACTTTTCCTCTAGCGCCACCATCAGGTCAACATTTGATTTGTCCAATACTCTGGCTCCACCCAGATAGCTGCAAAAATAATGATATTCCCATCAGTCTCAGCTGTACTTTGTGTTTGGTGCTAATTGGCAAATGTTGACAAACTAAGATGGACCGGAACCCATGTGTAGCTATCTAGCACATAGTCATACGAGAACATACTGTATGTCTGTTGACATGTGTTCAAAAGCTTATGATCCTCTCAAATCTGGGACCATTTAAAATATATATTGGAGCAGAGATGCCTGTGGTTTGTTGCATGTATGTAGAAATGTGTGTGGGTATTCATTTATATGTATGTGCGTGTACTTATTATTGTGCATGTGTGTTTGTCATATTTGATTGCTATAATGTTTCCTGATCCTTATCATTTATAGAAAATAAAGTAAAAGTTACTGCAACATGTCCCCACCTTGTAGGTAAACTGTCCCGTCTGCTCACACTCATCTGACTGAGGTCCTGGGCCAAAGCAGAGTCTGTCTGCTTCCTTCTTAGCTTTCCATAGGGACCGGGCCCAGCATCCTGGGTCTCTGCAGGGTCGGTGTGCCTGGTCTGGGAGCTGGAGCTGCGGGTCATCCTGGTGACAGGAGACTGGTGGACTTTTTTATCCCAGCTGGACTTGGACCTGTTCATCCCAACACCTGTTGTCAGCAAGAAAAACAACAACAATTCAGCCTAAATGAAACATTAATCTCTGTTTATGAGCTTATATACACGTGTTATTTCCTCTGTGTTATCAGCACAAATGTGAGATTTGTCCAAATGTCATTTGAATGCCAGACATGAAAACAATGTTTTATTTTTAGATGTGCATTTTTTGTTTTTTCTCACCCCACTAATTAGATATTGACTTGTTTTCAATGATTCGCTTTCCATTTGCTCTCCCTCCTTTCCCTCCATCTCCAGTGTCCCATATTTAAAAAGCTGTTACACTGAAATCATCCCTTTCTCTTCACTCCCTTTGCACAGAGAGGAGCTGAAATGTTTTAAAACTGTCAACTGTTGAACAAAAGGTAATGGCTGCAATATATCTAGCAACCCCCCCTCTGCTCCTCAGCAGCTATGCTAATACAGTCCACAGCTGTGGCAGCTTTACTGTTCAGGGAAAGCGGAGGGTAGAGCTGAGGAGTTAAAAAGAGCGGTGGCAGAGGTGAAAGGGAACCGTAGATTGACTGTGTGTCAACAAACCCAGCTGGGTGAGAAAAGAGGATGCCCCCTAACGGCCCCCTCAAACCGAGGAAAAAGGGGAGGAGGGGGGGGGGGAGTCTAGAGATAAATGATACAGAGGCGGGATTCAATAAAGATGGAACAGAGGAGGAGGACAAGAAGAGGAGGAGGAGGAGGAGGAGGAGGAGGAGGAGGAGGAGGAGGAGGAGGAGGAGGAGGAGGAGGAGGAGGAGGAAGAGGGGGGTTTCTTTTCCAAAGCTATTCTAGGCCTTCAAAAAAACTTCCATGAGGAATGAGTGTGAGTGATCAGGCCGAGGCAGCGGACAAGGAAACAAAAGAGCTACAACCCATAAAACATGACTGCTTCAGAGGGCAGCAGGGAGATAAGACGAGCTTTTCTCCAGAAGCACCTTATCGCCCTCCGGAGGGGACAAGAGAGGAGAGAGGGGGTCACTGAAGGCTTACGGAGCAAAATGTGTTATTACCAGGCTTAGCTGATGCACACTTTGGCTTCTAACAATAGACATCCCTTTGAACCATCTTAAAAATCTAACATTCTCCGGGATACTTTTATTTTAGGCACTCAATCTTCTTTCACTTTGCCTCCTTAAAGGCTGAAGCCCCCACATTACTTCTGGTTTTCCCTCCCTGCACATCCTAGAGAACCATTAACACAGCGGGGTGAGGGTCTCTGCTTTTGTCTGGACTCCTGAACTGGACTGCTGAGTAAAGGCAATAAATCACCAGCCCAGTTATTACGGTCTCGCTCAGATGTTGGAAGCGTATTAGCAGCAGATCCTCTGAGCAGATCTGGAAAAAGTTACACATGCAGAAAAAGCCAACATGACCTGGAACAACAAATGTAGAACACAGGTGTATTCCTCCTTGGATATTATGGATTTACTAAATTAAAAGGGAAAATAAGAGGAGAAACGTAAATATCTAGAGAAAACACAACAGTCAGTGTGTCTGGAGTGGGGCGGAGCAAGCAGCAGGTTTTCATAACAGAGCAGCAAACGGTAATGTTGGCAAAACTTCAGCAACAACCTAAAACTAACTAAAGCTGATATTAAAATATAAAAAACTCCCACGCATAGACGCACACATTTTTACGAGAGCAAACTGCTTTTCAGTGTGTTAAATGTCAACTTCTTTTCTCTGATGAAAGTCTAGATGTGATACTATTATCATTCTTTAATGACAAATAAATCCCTGTATGAATGACAAAAGGCTTAAAAAGGATTTGAGAGCCCCCCCCCCCCCTCCTCCTCCTCCTCCTCCTCCTCCTCCTCCTCCTTTATTTGGCCTTTCACACTGCTTGGTCTCGCAGCTCTCCCCAGTCGAAAAGATGAGCGTGTCCCAGTGCCGGACCACCAGGAGTGTAGCTGCTCATATGAGGGTTACAGTTATCTAATTAGGACAGTCCTGCAACACTGGGAACACCTCGGCGCTCGCCATTACCACACCAAAAAGTCAGGCTAATGGATAATCCTTTTACAACCTTAGAGGCCGGGAGACAAACGCCAGCTCAGAGCAGCCGGAGAAAAGTTTGTGTTGAAACAACAAAAATGCAACAGCATTGACATCTACCGCTCAACACGGAGCAGAAGAAGCTCAATTCAATACCCAGTGAAATGCCCTTTAACATTTTACAAAGGTAACATCTTGAAATGTTAAAATGACTCGTTTGTTACTACCACGTGGCCATTAAGCTTTTTTACTTTGATAAACTCAAACATTTTTATTTATCAAAATTGTTAAAACAATTTTCGGTTGATTGACCAATCTAAATTCTCTTTTTTTGGGGCATATGAAAACAACAACAATCATGATTTCAACAATACATCCACAGGACTGCAATCCTAAATGCATTTAATTGGTCTCATTTATTAAGTATTTAACATGCGTATATATTTTCAATAACACGTGCATTAGATGAAGTTTTGATTTATCAAACGTATATCTCTTCGACCTGTCTGGTTTGATTTACGGTGATGGAGAAACGGCAGTAAAAGCTGCTCAGGAATGTTCATTGAAGGACAAATTTGCTCTTCTCACGATGTACAGATGAGGTCTACTGTAGATGAGGTCTACTGTAGACCAGGTCTACTGTAGACCAGGTCCGTTGGTTTGTTATTTATAAAAAATGGGGAAAAAAAGTGAATCACTGGAGGTTTGGTTAAGTTCAATGACGGGTTTTTCCCCTGCAACCCCAGCATCTAACCCTCCACCTACAGTAGAAATGAGGACAGCAGACTTTGATCTCTACCCCCCCCACACACACACACACCGCAACGGCCTGGTCGCCATGGGGACCTCCTCATAGTTGGAGAGGCGACAGCTCGATGTCGTCCTTCCCCACCTGCTCACTAATGACATATCACTCTGTGTAGCACCTTTGTTGGACTCTCAATTGACACAAAGCAGTGAGTCCTAATTTGTGTTAGTGTATTGTTTGCTAACAGAGGGGAAGGTGGGCGGTGGAGAGCCGACTCTGCACAGCGGGTCGATGGTTAACTAATGTCTCCTCTTGTCCCGGTAGTCCTCTGAGGGCTTTACCGGCCCTACATTAAACACCAGTCTACCAATAATGGGCTGTGATGTTATTGTACAACCGTGTAAGTTCATTCAGAGAACAGGATGTGAAAATAAAGACTGAGAGCTCAGGTCCGCTCTCACCCTGACAAAAACCTTAAGTCACCGCTCACAATAGCAGATAATGACATTAAACAAGCAATGCAACAGGAAAACATGCAAGTTAATTAAAGTCATCTCGGGACTAATCGAGTAAATGTTTAGTCTCAAAAACATCAAATGTTGCTTGTTTTGTAAAGCCCAATGATAATAATAATAATAATAATAATAATAATAATAATAATAACTTCCTTTATATTATTATTGAGCTTTACAAATGATAATCATTGATATACATTTCAATGGTAGGATTTCAAACAGGATAAAAGCCACAAATCAAAAACGTTTGAAATTCTTGTTTAATAAACGCTTTCAACGATGAACTGTTGATTAAAACAGTTTTTTAAAGTTGGGTTTAGTTGTCAAATGACTAAATGATTAATTAACTAATTGTAGGCTCGTACTTGGTTACAGAATGGGCCTTTAACAGTTGTAATAAGATACAAAGGGCCATCACCTCGCCCATAAGCAAAGCGTGTTGTTAACGTTTCTTAACTATGTGTGACAACATCTTGTTTTTTTGGGATGTGCAGTGCTGAAAGAAAAGAACAGAAGTTGACTTGCAGTCAGGCTCAGGCCTGTCAGAGGATTTACTAAAAGTGAGGCGACACTGGCACCCGCTGGAAACGAAATCTCATTACACTTGAAACCCATCGACCCATTTTGTAAAACAACCAATGCCTCACATGCTCCGTGGTAATATATGATCACTCCATTCATTACATTATGGTGTATATTTCATACATCTTTATTTAAGAGATTAAGCCTTTGATTTAGTAAGACAATGAGCATTACAGGATCCAGCTATATTAAAAGATCCCTTCCAGACATAAACAAATACTCTTTATAGAATAATAATTGTTGTTTGATGTTTGTTTTTTATCAACAAGTTAGATTACCATGTTAAGATTTATTAAATGTACATCTTCTATCTCATTGAAAAATCCATGATCTGAATATTACTGGACACGGGATGTCTCCATTCTCAATGCATTTGCCTCTAGTTGTTATGTCACAAACCCCGCTCGTGCCTACATGTCTGATATTTAAGGCAAGCACAGAGAAACTTAACACTTTCAGCATGCAGGGAATATGAAAACAGTCCTGTCGTGTCAAACTCTGCTCATAAAGTGTTACTGCACAGTGAAGCTCAAAAGTCCACGTGAAAGGCAAATAAGAAAAACACATTTCGGACTGGAGCGGCTTTAAGATACATAACAGCTGCTCATTAGAGGACTCAGACTGAGTCACGTGAGGTAAACAGGCTCGCGCGCTCAAACAATGCAAATAAATAAAACACCATGGATCTAGGAAACCTTTAAAGACGTCTGTGGGCTCGCCCCACTCTGAAGGAAGTCATTGTCACTAAGAGGTGGTCGTCCCCGTCCTATCTATCTATAATAGCGGGTACAGAGAAAGGGCTTCACGTCACCTGTCTGTCCAGACGGCGGTACTTTTGAATGCTGCGCAGAAAGACGGCGACAGATAGACACACACAGACAGACAGGCAGCAGAGTTTGTTGAGCCGCTCGAGGTGTTCCACATCCAAACGGAAACTCGCTGAACTTCTTGATCACTAAACTCTGAGCTTGTAACCTCACAGCCGCTGCAGCCAGGTCAGCATCTGCTGCAGAGGGAATAAAGGTGTCTCATCCTTCTCAAATGCATGCGCCTCATCTTCATGCTGCCTTAAATCGGGAGTTTTGGGAGGAGAGAACCGTCACTCTGCTAGTATTTCCGGGTATCAAATAAATCATTGCAAATACAGGCGGGAAACAAGAGTCGGAGTCACGTGGTGCTGAGGCCTTTTTCACAGCAGATATTTTGACTTGTGGTGATTTCATGTGTATTTTTTATAGAATTCATAGTGTCTATATTTTCTATAAAGTGTGTATTTATTTGCATACAGTGTGTATGTTGCATATACAGTAGGGTGTGTGTGTGTGTGTGTTTTTGTATGCGGTTCTTTTGGTCGGTAATCCAGTCATCTCCACATTAATACATCTTCTACATATCCAGATGGTATTTGATCCCGTTCTGTTTCTTAAATACTATTCCGTGACAGCGCCACGTCAAAGAGACGATCTTTGATTTAGAGCGACCCGTGGAGGATGTACGTCACTTCCGCTTTGAGGGGAGGATGTCGTTTTGGTGTTTTCGGTCCAGTGTCCTCTCCCGCCAAAGTGATGGCCAGTGGCCCTTTCCAAAATAAATCCTCTCATCTTTTCTGATTACTACACCCTGCGACGCTTCCCACAGTTGTTCCTAATCATCACCAGAACATCTACACTCATTCTGAACTAAACTAAACAAAGTACAATACAAGCCCCCGTGTTAGTGCATGATCTCTAACATATTGAACAACAATAAGCTAACCAGACAATAACAATACACAGTGCCTACATGTACATGTGGTTTTGTAAAGGCAGCCAGCAGCTGGAGCTTCGTCCTCCGTGTGTTTTTATGGGTGGAGACTGAGGTCCTCCCTCAACACAGTCACACACACAACACAGCGTAACCACCAGCAGCTACATCATCAGAGGCCGTGTAGCCTGATCATTATTATTATTTGGGGCAGAAGGTCCCGCACATAGCGCACAGTAACGTTACCGTGGATCAGATAAAGAGTAAGGTAAGTGCTAAATTAGCTCGTTTTTGTTTCAGTTTGTGTAACGAGAGTCAGCGATGAGAGAACACTGATTCATAGTATCTTGAGAATCCGTTTCAAAGCAATTGAACTCCCTCGATCATGAGTGTAATCGCGACAGAAATGGAAACACTAGTGAATATCGATCGAGCAGCGGTGGAGGAAAGATCGTTAAAGCGCTGTTTGGTGTTTCAGGGGAGACGTGACGTGTCTGTGTCTCAGCTGCAAGATAAGACAAATAAGCTAATTATGGCGACTAAAGACAAAACAACCACGTAGGTCGGCATGTTGATTACAAGTCCAGCCCTTCCTGTCTCTCACAGTGAGACAGCACCAACTGTTACATTGTTACATTCGACAAAACTTTTAAGCAATGTCTGTTTTAACTGCCTCTAGGTTGACGTTATAGCTCAAGTTGACGTCTACGGAAACGCAGTCTGCCACGAAACTATATGCTGGAGGTTAGCTAACGTTACGTAGCACACGTTTTATATGCCGACTACTTATGTTAATACATTTAATTTGAACCTAACAGGGATGTAAACACGGTGATAATGCTGTTTACCCATCAGTTAATTGTCACCGCAGCTGCCACACGCGCTCCTTTGTTCATTGTTTACTTATTAATAAACGTTATGACTGAAGGAATAACACTTTGCTCTGAGCAGCTTTCATAACGTCATAACAAGGCACCATTGACTTTGCAATGATATGGAGATTCCTTCAAAATAATTCCTTCAAACTGTCAGTTTATGTCTTTGTTTATTTCTGTTTCCCAAAGTCCAGAAGACGACTCCCATCTTCACATTTTAGTTTTTCAGCATCGGTTGTTTTAAGTTGAGATATTCTGTGTTTGTCGTGTGTTTTTAACCTGTCCTACTGTGGCAGGCCGTGAACAGGTCTGCCTTGTTTAAGGATCAGCAGCACACATAAAGCAGGCTCCTGTTATTGTCCTTACACACACACACCCCTCCCATCTCTATTTACTTTAAAAAGGCTTTCTCTACAGACTGTCAGCATTTTCTCTTTTAATGACATATGGCGCTTATAGCCTTATCACACGTATAGTGAACGTTATAGCAGCTCATACATGTACCAGGTACAAGGAGCACATTTTAAGGGGTAAACACATAGATATATGCACCAACAAGCACAGGCACATGTCTCTTACAGGGTGAAGATCATAACAGAAATGACACAAAGATGACAGGAGGGAAACCATTTCATGTAACACAGAATCTCTTTCCCCGTAGTTCCCAACACTGCATATCTCTGTTAATTATGTATCACAGTGTCTGTTGGTGATTGTGTCATTTATTTTTGCAGAGCGATGAGTCAGGCAGAGCAGGTGCCTGAGGACATGCCTGCATACCTCAATGATGAGCCAGTAGCTACAGGTAAGTTTAGTTGCAAATGTCTGTTTATTGACCTCAATGTGTTCAACGGTTTTTGATCCTGTTTTCAGAAAAAGACCTAGACGTGCGACAAATTATACGGAAACACGATTATGAAGTTCACATATAGGGATTAGCTGTTTCTGTAGTAATCAGCTTCTGGTAAACGTAATATGTGCAGATTCAATAGTTTGGTATTCCTATAAGGCAGAACTGTGTCCTTGCTCTAAAGACATTTTAACTGTTCTGCTCTTTGGCAACTTATTTATCGATATTGAAAACAATCGTCATTTGCAACCCTACACCACTGATTATTACTTTTATAAGATGTTTTTTTACATTCATGCTTTCCTCTTTAGTTACCAATTGTATTGTAGATATGGCGTACTGCAACGAGCATCTAAACGGAGTAGAGAAGAAACCTTGTTTAATGTAGCACTGCAATGAGCAGTTGATCAATCGAGTTGTTGATGGACAGAAAATTAAACAACAACAACAACTTCTATTATCGATTAATCATGAAATTCATTATTCGAGCAAAAGTACTAAACATTTCCAGCTTCTCAAATGTGAGGATTTTATCATTTTCTTTGTTTTTACATTATTGTAATTGACTACCTGAGTGATTTGAAGCTCTGGGAAATTTTGGTTTATATTTTTCACTGACATTTCAAATTTATAAACTATTATTTAATTAGTCAAAAAACAAATTAATCAATGAAGATCATCCATAGTGTCAAGTATAGTTTAGCAGAATCTTGTGTACCACGGTTATATCGTTATCATGGGCGGCATATTGGTGGTAAAGGCCTGTGAAGATGCAATACGTTTGGAGTTGAGCTGAAATGAGTTAATTTATCAATATTATAATAATTCGTTGCAGCCCTAGTTTGGTTTATTCAGAAGTGAAATATAGGATCTTAAAATGTTGCTGTTGTTATTTTTAAACCAGATGACGGCGACAAGGACCATCCACAGGCGCAGCCGGGCATGTTCGGCAGGTTGGCGGGGAGCTTGTATGGTGCCACCAAGGGAGCTGTAGGAGCCACTGTGGGCGGTGTGACGTGGATAGGAGGAAAGGGTCTGGACCTCACCAAGACCACGGTCAGCTCTGTAGTCGCTCTGCCTGGGATCGGAGTGGGTCTGGTTAAAGGAGGAGTGTGTGCTGTAGCCGGAGGAGTGGCTGCTGTTGGTTCCGCGGTGATCAGCAAAGTTCCCATAGGAGGAGGCAAAAAGAAGGACAAGTCTGACTGACGGAGAGAGGAGACGACGCACACAGCTGAGGTGTTATGACTCACGTTGTTTCCTGTGTCAGCAGGAAAAGAGCAACAGAGGACTCAAAAGTTTAGTGTACACATTTCTGGTAAAGGGAGTCTTTGTTTTTTCTCTTTAGTTTCTCTTTTTTAATGTGATTGTCGGTAAACCCATGTTCATATAGCTAGTAGCTAGGACCCACAACGCATGAACTAACAAAGACTCTCCTGCTCTGTTGTTAAAGGCAACACACTATTATCACCAGTGCCTGAAATTGTTCAAATATAATGTCCATGTTTCAATTTTTGATAAAAAAAAAGTGACACCACTGCTTTTTTACGGTTGTACTTGCCACAAAAGTAAACTTTAGAGAAAAGCTCCTCAAGAGTGTAAATGTACTTACATTTCACTTGCAAGACAATCATTGATCAATTGTGATCTGTAAGTGACAAAGAGGTGTTTCACTGTCTACTGACATGGATCAGAAAATGTGTACATTGTGATTAAATCTGCTTTCTGTTTAGTTAATCGTCTCTGTTCAGCTTGCACAAATGAACAAACACATGTGATCAAAGCTGTGCTCCTTAAAGTAGAGTCCAGTTTAATATCTGAACCACCTGCTGACTGTGGACTGTGGATATTTCACTGGTGAACTTTTGTGACCGTTTTCAGTTTTCCTCTGAATTCACATTGCCCTCTTGTGGTTATATTGTCACCTCAGTGGAAAGTGACTCATACTTTTGATACAGAATCCGAATTATTACAATAAATATTGTTGAAAACTAGAGTATTTTCTTTGCAATTAGCTTAACTTCCAGTTGTACATTTTATACATGACATATTTTTCACATGACTATATATTTTGATAGTTACTGTGATGTGTTGCTTAATGTCGCTCTCAAATCCAAGTATGTCAACGTCTATCCTTTGGGCACAGATGCTTCATTATGGCATAAATCTCTCACAATGCATCAGAGCATTACTTCTCAACCCGATCGTTCCCCTAATGCTTCTCCATGTTGCTTAGCGAATCTGAAGGCTGGAGTTTTGACATTACATTCTGAGTTTCAAGTGTGAAGTGCAGCTGAGAAACCTGGACTACATGTAATGAAACATCTACCGTAAACTGTAAAATGCCATTCAAGTCTTGCATGTTGCAGAACTAAGCTTTCAAAGCTTTTGTTTAATCAGTGTTGCAGGATGTTTGAAAGTGTATTGAACAATGAGAACTTTGTTCATGTTAATATTCAGGACTTGTTTAAATAAAACATACGCTGAAGGCTGTAAACAGTATGTATTGTGTTGCATCAGTCACAAAACAAGTCGTACAAATCCAAACAGTATATTTATACTTCTTTACTTCTGTTTTTTCTTTTACCATAGAGATTTCACTGTGTTCTGTAGATCTGTACTTTATTAAAGATTCACTGCTCTACTTTAGACAAAATTGAGATTTTGAGATTTCTTTAAAACCTTTGGATAACATGAGTTCAGGAAGATTTTTTTTGTACCCCAAACAGATTCAGTTAATTTGAAGTAAAATGAAAATGTGCACAATTTATAATTTGGTGCTATGCTCAGTGTACTGTATTTATTTGAAATGGTGAGGTACAGTTTGTTGTAATGGAGGACCATTGCTATATGCAGGGTTACAGATGCTAAATACAATTAAAACTGCAAATATATCAAACATTTTTAAAGATATAGTCTCTTACAACCCCTCGAAAGATAGCGCTCCATCCTAACATGATTGTCATTATTTATTGCCTCATGATCAACACATGCTCACACTTCCATGTAGGTATGTTTGGTTCTTAAATGACATAAATATAACAAGTAAATACATGATGTACACAACTAGGTTGCAAATTGACCATAAAAATCAAATATCAGATGAAATAAACAGCATTAAACACATCTGTATAGAGACCCAACAAAGACACAGGTAAATAGAACTAAATCTGTGGTTTAAATAAACTTATACTGCCATCTACTGGTAGAAAGGGTGAACACTGTCACTCTGCATCTCCTTTTACAGGCTGTGCTCTGCCTTCACTCAAGCAACAGAATACGGTGGAAAAATAAATATCAGATGTTGATGATCCACAATATCATCTAGTTCTCACTCTTTTTTTGGCCATTTAACAGTCCCGATGTTTAGTCTGTCGGACGAGGATGCTGTTTCTTTGCGTAGGGATTTCAATAGCAGTCTCTTTATCAAGCACCTGATGCCCATGTTCATGTTAATGAATCCACAACTGGTTGGTTTTCCAAACAATTTGGTGTGAAGTAAGGAGATGTTTTGTCTCCAACATTATTTTCCATTTATATTAAAAATTAAAGCTTCTATTTTTGGGGTTAAAGTTGATGATCAGATGGTGGCCATATTATATGCGGATGATGTAATTTTACTTGCTGAACAGGAAAAAGATCTGCAGATTATTCTGAACGTTGTTGTAGAGCGGTGCTGGAAATGGAGACTAGTGGTAAATCAAGACAAAACACAAATAGTACATTTTCGACAAAAATCATTAGAGAGAAGTTCAGTTGTTTTTAACTTTGGTTCAACAGTATACATATCTTGGCATTACTCTCGACAAGCACATGACATTTAAAAAAGCTGTAAATTACATTACAGTCATTTAGCTGATGATTTTATCCAAAGCAATTTACAATTTAGATGCTATCATACTGTAGGCACGGCTACGGGAGAAATTTTTGGGGTTAAGTGTCTTGCTCAAGGACACATCGACATGCAACCAGCCGGGGTCGCCAACCCTCTGATTGAAAGACGGCCCTGCTCTCCACTCAGCCACAGTCGCCAGCATGTTCTAGCTCAGTCAGCAGGAAGAGATCACTGAACTGAATAAAATTAAACCATGTGGTAATCTGAGATTCCGTACTTATACACAACTCTATCATTCATGTGTATGTCCTGTGTCTTTGTGGTGTTTGGGGTTTCCGTGACCACACAAGTTGTAACACTGTGCATCACAGAGCTATTAGATCCTTGTTGGGAGTTCACAAATCGACTTATGTTTTGGCCATTAGTGGGATATGGGTTGGGAACCTCTATTCGATTTTGTGAAGATGTCTGATCAGAGACTAAAAAGATATTTCATTGGGACATTTTGAATGGTCATCCCTGGGCTAAGGGTTTGAAATCTCTGTATTACATGAACAATATGTCATTGATATTAAGGGGATTAGGACCAAACAGATTTTCATGCATAGAGAAAAATAGTCTGCTGATATATGGTGTAAACAAAAGGTATTGTCTCATAAAGAATAACTATAGTGCAGAACTTTATGTGAAGTATAACTTAAACAAAAGACAAATATCCATATGTGCACAGTTAAGCTCAGGAACATGACCGTTAGCCCTAGAGACCGGTAGGTTTAATTCCACTCCAGAGGAGAACAGAATCGGTTTGCTGTGTGAGGAAATTGAGAATGAGGTGCACTTTTTGTTTTACTGTCCTATCTACGAGGACATGAGTAATGTACTCTTAAGTAAAATGACTTCATGTTATGTTGATTTCCATTGGCTGGATGACTATGAAAAACTTGAGTTGCGCTTCAGGAAAGGAATCTTTTCTGTGGCAGATTTTATTTGCCAGGCCTGGGAGAGAAGGCAGAACGTTTTGTATAAGATCGAGCAGTGAAGTCATTTTGTAATTGAATGAAACTTAATCACATGTGTGTCCACTGCAGCTGTACTTTTGGTGTCTTATGAACCCATGAGGGTTGGACACATTATGTGTATGACACAAAAATAAAGTTATCTATCTATCTATCTATCTATCTATCTATCTATCTATCTATCAATAAAAATGTTTTTTGTATTTTGTTTTGTTTTAGAGGAAGTGAAATAGTACTGCCAGTGAAATTATGATATAAAAACAAGAATTTACAGCACATCAAAGCCAATATCTTTTAATATAAATGTGTCTACAATATTTTTGGGGCTCAATACATTTTTTTTCTGTGGCACACTTTTGCAGTCTTTTTGCATTTATTACAATATACAGTATGTCATATGCAAATCTTTTCAAATCTTTTACTGAATGATCTCAGCCAAATTCTTGAGTTTGACACCGCTGTTTATTCCGCAGAGGTACCCATGATGACTGGTCCTACAGAAACCACAACCTTCGGCTCAGTCTTTCTCTGGTCCACAGCCGTGACATCTCTCTTACTTTTTAGGAAGCACACTGGTTCATAGGCGTAGCCCGCTGAAGCAGCGGACACAGTCGTACTGCAGTGAATGTGCACCTGAACAAGTAAAACCATGTAAGCAGAGCAATACAAAAATATTTTGTTGCAGCAGTTTATCATCAGTGCAAAAATATGCATAGTAAATTAAATCATTACCGGTTCCTTCAGGGCTGCCATTGAATTTGGGTCCAAAAAGGTAAACATTTTGAAAAAGAAACGTCTGTAGTGACTGGGGAATGCCAGACCAGAGGAGGGACCGACTGGAACCAGTGTGGACAAGTAGCGATCATCCTTGTATGGACACCTGGATGAAAAGAAAATGACATGAAGGCAACTCCTCTGTTATTCAATTTAAAAAGGAAGTCAGTGTTTTCATAGTGTAAAGTATAAACACTGACAAAAATGATTGAACATGTTGTCATAAACAGGACAGTGTTAAATTGGTGTTTTATTTACGCGTCTATCAGAAGGTCCCACTGGGGCAGACTGTGAGGGTTGGGGCTTATGGTTGCCCAGCAGCGACCAAGACTCAGGAGAAGGTTGGGATCTGTCTTTTCAAGGAGTTGAACCTCCACGTACACAGGTTCCCTCAGTACTTTGGCCACAGGATAGTCAGCCAACGTGTAGAATGAGTTATAGGCCGCTACCACTGAGAGAGCAGTGACAAGTTAGTATGACAGCCATCTACAAATACAGCAGCGCTGTGCCAGACAGACATCCACGTACCTTCATTACAACCCTTTACACTGCATTGTCCATTAGCCAACTTCAGCTCTACACTGATGGGTCCCAGAGCAGCAACTGGTAGAGGTGGATTTAGTAACGACATTACTTCTACAACCACAGTTTCAACAGAGGTGCCGATGTACCTACACTGGAAGACCAATCTGAAAAGAGAAAACTGGCATTATGTTGCTTGGTCAGATCTGTTATTTTGATATTACAAAAGTACTTTAAAAAAGGATCACCTACTCATAGTGACTGTCCCTGGTAATGATTCCAAGAGGCCCGACTCCCATTTCATATGAGGAGAATATTCTGTTCTCATAGATTATAACACCAGGCTCCTCCTACAAAAGGTAAAAGAAAATGGCATTGTGAGGTAAAAATATGCATAGGCCTTATTTAAAGTTTTCTTAACTGGTTGAAAAGTTGAGAAAATCGAGGTCTTACCGTAACAACGGAGCCACAGGCGGTAACAGGAAAGTTAAAGATGGCAAAGGCTGAATTAGAGTCCACATGCATACAGCCAGGACCTTGGTCCAATAGTGAGATTGACTCGAGGTTAATGTGGGGCAGAGTGGCATCTCTCGCCACTACAGCAATGAACTGGCCGTCCTTGGTGCACTGAATGGTCACTGGTGGCACAAAGACAGGCATTGACAGGTTAAATATGTAAGAACACCTTTTTTTCATCCTCCATTACGGTCCATTGCATGACATTCTTTTCAAAAACTCACCTGCTTTTCCAAAGTAGCACTGTTGGCCATTAAAGCAGCAGTTTATGGCTATGCATCCATCAGCAGAGATATCAGAACCTCCACATGGGATTCTCACGTTTGATGAGATGTCACAACTCTGGACAGGAATCGGCAGTTGTTTGGACGGTGTCTGTGGGATTTTCGGGTCCTGCGTCGCCTGATCAAAATAAGGCCAGTAGTGCTGATGCTTTGGATATTTATATTGATATTGATGGTAATGTCCATAGTGTGGAACACCATACTGTGATGTTGAACCACCATAATGTTGTGGTGAAGGTGGAGGTGGAGGTGGAGGTGGAGGTGGAGGTGGAGGTGGAGGTGGAGGAGGTGGAGGTGGAGGTGGAGGTGGAGGTGGAGGTGGAGGTGGAGGTGGAGGTGGATCCCAAGGTGGAGGTGGATTCCAAGGCAATTGTGTCTGACCGCCCTTATAGCCCGCAAGTGAAGGCTGTGTATGGATTAAGCACCCTAGCAGTGCTAGTGCCACTAAAGAGGTGACACTCCAGCGTTTTGCCATGGTTCAACAGCAGTTTGACCTGGACAGTGCCCAGGTGTACAACTTACGTTATATATGGCTTAATGTTTTAAAGACTCCTCCTCTGAGGCCGAATAACCACCAATCACAGCTTCCTATCTTTTCAATAGCCACTTAAAAGCTTCAGGGGCGTATTATGTCATGTTTTTTATATTATTTAGGGGGATGATTTGATAAGCCTTTTGGCAACTTCACAAGATCAGACACATGTGTCCTATTAGATCAGGTCACTGGGTTGGATGACATTAAAGTATTTGTATTTGTCATACATTTGGGTCACAAAAACCTTTTTTTTAAAGGTCTTTGTGGCCTCAAGAGTTATTTGTCACCAAATGTTTATTTTGCAAGTGCACAATGGAAAACATATTGATCTTTTCTCTGGATCTGTAACAAAGTCTGCCATAATATGCGCCTCAACTCAATAGGTCTGTTCATGTGTATACCTTACAGCTGTGCCATTATGAACACATTTTTTAAAACATAACCATATTTCAGTTTCCTAAACAGGAGGTTTTAATCCACTGCAAGACAAACTCTGAAGGTTAATGGGAGCCAAAATACATCATTAAATCCAGGAAGACTTTATAGATTTATTACATAATACATACATACAGTATTACATAACTTGTGAGGTTACAGATGAAAAAGGTGAAGGTCTTTTATTATCTAGTTATAATAACTGGCAATTGTACAATGGCATAGGGAAATAAAATAATTATGATAGTAATGTTTTGTAAATACTTGCAGCTAAATTGATTTATTCCTACTGAATGAATTTGTTAACCAACCTCACACTAGACCCAATGCTATGATACTGATATCAATACCACCGTTCTTTATCGTTTATTATCTGCATACCTCACTGTGGTAGCCTACTGATTTATGGAATTATATTTGTGTCAGTTCTGAGTGTGTGATGGGAAAAGATTTTTTCAACCAGCACATACATTTTCTTATGCTGGAATAAAATTAAATGTGCATTAAAAAAAATCTATTCTGTCCAATACGTGAGCTATTTTCCACACAAGTGCAAAATGTAGTTTATTCGGTTGATATGGTAGATACGGTTGCTCTGGTTTATTCGGTTGATGTGGTTGATGCAGTAGATACGGTTGCTCTGGTTTATTCGGTTGATGTGGTTGATGCGGTAGATACAGTTGCTCTGGTTTATTCGGTTGATGTGTTTGACGTGGTTGATGTGGTTGATGCGATTGCTCTGGTTTATTCGGTTGATGTGGTTGATGTGGTTGATGCGGTTGATGCGGTTGCTCTGGTTTATTCGGTTGATGTGGTTGATGTGGTTGATGCGGTTGATGCGGTTGCTCTGGTTTATTCGGTTGATGTGTTTGATGCGGTTGCTCTGGTTTATTCGGTTGATACGGCTGATGTGGTTGATGCGGTTGCTCTGGTTTATTCGGTTGATGTGGTTGATATGGTAGATACGGTTGCTCTGGTTTATTCGGTTGATGTGGTTGATGCGGTTGCTCTGGTTTATTCGGTTGATGCGGTTGATGCGGTTGCTCTGGTTTATTCGGTTGATGTGGTTGATGCGGTTGCTCTGGTTTATTCGGTTGATGTGGTTGATATGGTAGATACGGTTGCTCTGGTTTATTCGGTTGATGTGGTTGATGCGGTTGCTCTGGTTTATTCGGTTGATGCGGTTGATGCGGTTGCTCTGGTTTATTCGGTTGATGTGGTTGATGCGGTTGCTCTGGTTTATTCGGTTAATGTGGTTGATGCGGTTGCTCTGGTTTATTCGGTTGATGTGTTTGATGCGGTTGCTCTGGTTTATTCGGTTGATGCGGTTGCTCTGGTTTATACGGTTGATTCGGTTGCTGCGGTTGATGTGGTTGCTGCAGTAGATACAGTTGAGGTGGTTGCTGCGGTTGATGTGGTTCATACGGTTGCTGTGTGCCTGTGATTGGAGAGACTGGAAATTGGGAAATGATCGTGGATATGCAGGATACTTCGATGTTTGAAGATATTGAGGAAGAACTTAGGAGGAGGTTGGACCTGGGGCATATGAGGGTATTGATGAGCCTTTTGTGTTGGAGGGGGTTGGAAGGGTATTGAGGAGCCCACATTAATGGAGGGACCTGTGCTTTGCCATGTTGCCAGCAGCAGTTTGACCTGGATAGTCCCCAAGTGTACAACTTATGTTGTATATGCTTACTAGGGTTGATGTTTTAAAACCCCTCCTTTGAGGTCAAATAACCACCAATTACAACTTCCCATCTTTTCAATAGCCACTTAAAAGCTTCAGGGGTGTATTATGTCAATGTATATTATTCAGGGGAATGTTTTGATAAGCCTTTTTGCAACTTCACAAGGTCAGTTGTATGGGAGAGAAAGGGAAATTAAATGTCCTGTCAAATCAGCACTGGGGTGATTGTCAGTTTGACATTAAAGTATTTATTGACAATTCAGGTCATGAAAACCTGAAAAACAAAAAGCTTTATTTGTCACCAAATATTTATTTAGCTAGTGCACAATTCACAGAACTTGTCCGAGTTGGTTTAGTTGGCAGTTTGTCTTGCACCTAACTAAACATTCAAAGGTTCAGAGGACACTGAGACAAACCACTAGATCCTAGAAGTGTTGCCATACTAAAAGTGGGCTTCAGCTTACTTGCAGCAATAGACCGTGATATTTGTAGTGAAAAAGGCTTTGATTGTCTTACTGAAAAGGTCATTGCCTTCCTTCAGCTTGCTAGATGTTGTCTTCATTATCCACAATGGAGATTAATGGAAGAAAACACAAGCAATCCAAGTTTACCAGTCAGAGTTCTTGCAGCAATCTAGAATCAATAATTGCTATAGTGGTATCAGCTGTTATCGCTGAAAAGACCAGCTCAGAGTGCAGCCGTGAGCTAACCAGTCGGGCACGCTCACATGCACTTGCATGCACTAAAAGCACGCGCGGCTCGCCTGACTTTGTCAACAAAATAAGGAGAAGCTTATAATATATAATATATAATACAAAGAGGGAGAGCACCTTTATTTGCTTAGCTAGACATTAATCCACTATATCTTTACATAGAAAACACCTGTTTGCTGCTGTATTAATGTTCAGAATGTTAAATACAGCTCCCTTTATGGAGGGAGAACTGCCAACACAAACCTCTCCAGCTGTCATTGGTTTAATAAGTTAATTTTAAAATCAGGTGTTGGGAAAAATATAACCAAGCTGAAGTCAATTGTGTTCTAAAAAAAACAAACAGTTGCCTTTAAGGCTACAAGTTGCAATTACAGCATAACCTTGCATTTCCCCTCAATTTAAAGATTCTCTGTTGTCAGTTGCTTTAAAAACAGCATGAAGCTGAGAGCCAGTGGAACATGTCCACAAGCAGAACAATAACATGCCACTTGCTAAGGAACACTTTGTTTAATTCTTGTTTAACTTTTTTTAATAACAGCAGTGAAATTATTATCTGTTATATGCTAAAATGTAGCATAACAGTAGCACAAATATAGTCAAAGTCAGCTAACATACTCAGTAATGTCTGTTACTCATCAGCATCTATCTGAAGTTTGTTAACATTAGTACACATTAGCCAGCATTATACCAGACCATGTAAGGATGTAGCAGAAAAGCCTCTGAGTGTCTTGGATTGAGCAAAGGGTTTAATACATTTTCAACTTTAAATTTTAAGAAGCAGATTATGTATTTCTTCTCTAAAATTGTGCAGGCTTTATTTAAGTGGAGGATCCTCCTGGTATATCAAGTATAACAGGTGGCAATGTTGCCTTGCCAAACGTAGGCAAATACAATACATCATCAAAATCTACTTAAAGGCAAAGTGTGTATGATTTGGAGGCCTCTAGAGGTGTGGTTGCAGATTGCACTAGCTGAATAACCCTCCGCTCACTCCATTTCCAAGACTGTGGTAACGTGAGACGCCGAGCGCAAAACCGTGTTACCCTCGTTCGCCTCACTCAGAGGCTATTTATTTATTACCATAATAACATTACTTTAGTTGCAACCGAAGTCACAAAGTGACTGGCGGTACTACGGTTTTGCACTCTGCGGCTCACGGTACTGCAATTTCACACACATGTTGAAGAACTATGGCCTTCAGGTAGTGCAAAAACATGGAAGGCACTTTTTAAGGCCAGCTAGTGTTTGGTTTGTCTGTTCTGGGCTAATTCAGTAACATGGAGGTGCAACATGGCAGACTCCATTAAGAGGATCCATATATAAAATGAAAATACAACAATTCTTAGTTGCAGGTGATTATATACTAATTAAACATACTGTTATACTATTATTATTGGATCATTATTAATGATGTATTAATATGTAAGTGGTACTTTAATGTTGTTGTTGGTCAAGGTGAGACTCATTTTAACTACTTGTCTACCTTTGGTAGTTCAATCTGTGACAATGGGTCATACTTCATAAACCGATATGTTTATATAAAATCTTACTTTGATGTAATGTAACTCACCATTAACTCAAATCAAATTAATTAACCTCACTTCTCACACAAGAAATGTCCTAGTTTCACATTTAAGGAGAAACAACTGCAAATAACAACAAAGCAGCAGTCTCATTTCAGGACATAATCCATAAAGTAATTGGGTAGTCAAACTCGACGTCTGCTGGGGTGCAGTGAAGAACCAGAGCCTTGACCAGGAGTCTTAGAAGGGAGAGTGTCGGACTGGCTAACTATCTCTTGGCCCTATGGGGAAGCAGTGGATGATGAGTATATAGTGGTGGGTGGAGGTGGGTGGGGAGAGAGGTCTGGGGGCTGTGACTGGCAGATCTGAGGGGCCAATGAGGGGAAACTGCTGAAGCCAGGTATGTTGTAGCTCTTCCTTACTGCAGACTTAGCAGGTTTAAAGGGCAAAGCACCTGACAATCTGGGACTGATCCAAGAGGTAATGAATCTTGTATGGCACTCCAGATCCACATCAGATCCGAGGCACTCCAATATTTCAAAGGGGCCTTTACAGAGAGGAGACCGTTTTTGTTTTGATGTAGTGGGGTCATTTAACCACATGAGGTCTCCAGAACCATAGGGAGTGTGCTTGACACTTTTGCCATACTGTTGTTTCTGTTGCTTGTGGGCACAGTCCCTGTCCCATGCAGAAGAACCAAAGACTGACTGATGATTCTCGGTCAACTGTGCAACATAGACAGCAGGAGAACCTGGAGTAGATGAAGATGGTGTGTTTCTAGGTAACAGCAGGTTGGTAGGCATCCTGGCTTCATGACCATGTGTGAGGTAGGATGGAGTGAAACCTGTTGAAGAGTGAGGGCTGGTGTTGCAAGCCAAAGCAACTTGGGTAAGGCAGTCATCCCACTCACTAGGCTGTTGATAAAGTGACTTGATCAATGACTGTTCTGTAGCATCTCTCCATGATGCCGTCACACTGAGGATAATACGGGCTGGTTCATTTATTCTGGATGCACAGCAGTTGACACAGGTGTTGTACTAGGCCAGACTGAAATTGACGTTCTTGAACTGTGTGCATAATTTCTGGAATACCATGTTCACAGATGAAGTGTTCAAACAAACATTTTGCGACTGTTGTGGAGCGCTGGCTCCTCCTGTCAGCATGCCCAAGCGTCCTTGAGCAAGACCCTGAACCCCAAGTTACTCCCCACTGCTCCTAAATGCTTCAGATGGGTTAAATCCAGGGGTCAAATGTCATGAATGTGCTTCGATTTATGAGGTAATTGAAATAAAGTTCAAATTTGAAATAAAATTGACCCTTGGAGAAGTAATTGCCACGACGTGTGAGGGGAAGATCAAGCATGTCAGCTGTAACCTTTGGAAAGGCTCAGTAGTAATATCTGTTTTCATTGGAGCTCTCTGGTGTAGCGGACATTCACAGAATTCTCTTGACAAAACTGAAATGTCTATGACATAGTCTGAACTAATAAACTAATAATAAACCCTCGGGAACCCATAGGTCACTAAGTGGTTCGACTCTCAATTTACCATGTGCTTGGACAATGTCAAGATAGGACTTTGGGTCAATCATGGCACTCAAATCTCAAGGCTGGCCCTACAATGTTTTATGACCACACCAACGAACATCCACATTCCTGAGGCAACAGAGATGCATCCAATTGAAATAAACAACTCATGGAAATTTGTACTTGATATGCTATCCTAGTCTAAGTAATCCTTGTATTTCGTATACATATTTTTAATCTACCTCAGCTTAAAAAATTCCCTTCATTTGAAATTGACTTGTTTAACTGTTTTGTGTGCATTTGTTGTTTTGTAGTCATACAAAACGCATGTCAGATTACTGACTCATGTGTCTTTATACAATAATTGTGTAAGCTCGAAGTCCCCCCCCCCTCTGACCAGCAGAGGGGGGGGGGAGGAACGTTCCTCCCTGTCCTTTGAGTTTCTCATACAGGAAACTGATCTGTGGTTAAATGTTGAGTTTGATCCTATCCATTTATTTATGTATTATGCCGATAAGTACACATGAATATCTACATAGGTCTGTCGGTGTCATGATAACAATGTCTATCTCTGCTGTGTAATTGGTAATTCATTCAATCTTTAATTGGTCAGGTTTAATTCAGCGATTTATATCAAACTGTTTAGTACCGTTCTGGAGCTGAGACAGCCGATGGTCAAATATGGAAGAATTAAATAGACTATGTAAGTGACTAGTATTAATTCTGTAAAGTAAGGATACATTAAATAATCAAGACAGTTGCTAAGATGGGAGTATGTTTTTGTTGCCGCCATAAAGCCTTTCTCAAGAACATAAAGGAAGTCAGACCTCTGCTCTCCTTTCTTCTACACTGCACTGTGGAGCCAGACTACGTCTGTGTCTGTTAGCGTCATTGAACATGGCGGGGGGGATGGGAGCACAACCAAAATCACGACCATAATACTTTTCAGGCCATTGATAGTCTCTCGAGTTTTGTCTGGTGAAGGAGAGGGAATGTGTGCACTGAATCAAGCATCACAGGTGAATCTGTCAGGCCTGGAGTCTAAATGCCGATACCATCTGCTCTGACGGTAGAGTGTATGGTAATCCTGCAGTGGTCAGTTGCAGCACCGTGCACGCTCTCTCACAGCACTGATGCACACAGCTGAGCTTCCTCAAGGTTCCCAGTATTCATGAATTTTCGACTGCAAGTGCAAGACAAGTGACGTCTGGACTGTACACATCCAAACTTTCACCGTGTAAATGAGCATTGTACGAGCATTCACATGAGTTTGGAAGGGTAGCAAGGACTATTTTGGTCGAAAACTTCTCTGAGTTTCTCCTTTACTAAATCATAACTTCCTTGGGTAAAGGGAGGCAGACTGCAGCATTACAAAATTGCAGCATCAACAAGAAAATAGGGAGAACAGAGGCCATCCCTGTAGACAAATTGCACTGTGTTCATTGTTTATTGTTATGCACCATTCACCAAGTCAAATTCCTTGTATGTGTAACGTACTTGGCAATAAACGGTTCCGATTCTGATTCTGAAATCTGTATCAGGTAAAGTCATAACCTGCTCTGCCGCTTCAAAGTGTCAAGACCAACTGGTGAAACATTCAGTCCCATCGGTGGGCCTATTTTCAGGGCAATTGAGAGAGTATGTGTGGCCAAATGAGCAGCACCAGCCCTTATAACATCCACTGACCTCCGTTGTGTGGGAGCAGACTGCAGCTCATGCAAAGATTCACTGTCATCGTCAGAGAAAAATGTCTGGTTCAAAAGTCACAGAAAACATTGAAATGGGGAAAACTGCAAGAATCCTTAATATCTCAAAAACCAAGAGCTTTCAGTTCATAGACTGTTCAGGTGCAGAAAAATGACATTATCCACAGGGAATAAAAGTCACCAAATGAACAAAACCACCAAAATAATACCCTGTTGCCACCAAATGCAACGTGAGGGGTTGATATGTGGTGGTTGAATCATTCTTGTTGAGCGAAACAGACCAATAACTTTACTTTACTGTTCTTCACACTTACCCAAGACACAATCTTTTCCTAAACCTAGCCAAGTAGGTTGGTTGCCTAAACCTAAGGTTGTTTCTGGCAGAAGGCAAACTCCTCTAAGGTGCACATTTGATAAGATTCACAGCACTTAAAAAAAGAAAAATGAATAAATGTTACTTTGCACCATTGCTTTCCTCTCCACCTCTGTAACCTATATACAAGCACAGTGTGATTTACATTAGGATTTATGGTGGGTTTTCTCTATTTAACGAACTCAACCAGCGTGGCCTACATTTCCCAGAATGCCAAGCCGTCTAATGCTGAATCAGTGCGTCACGTTGGCTGAGATGAGAACGAAGTGCTATAAGCCTGAACGGTGAGGTGTTTTACCGAAGGACATGTCTCTGTCAGCCGCACACAGCTCAGACACGAGCAGCCGGAGAAGGCGGCCGACTGAACAGGCACGAGGTGAGCGGCTGAAGCTCATATTTAGCTTGTGGTACTAAAAAAAAAAACTTTATTTGTAACGAGCAGAACGTGTCGTTAACAGCGCAGTGAATGCATTCTCCATTTTAAATCTGACAACATGGGCTTTTGTCCTTATTCAGCCTACCGTGATATCAACATGTGAATCAAAAGAGTAAACACGTCAGCTCGGTACAGAGAGGGCTGTTGCATATCGGACAGTCACCTCGTATTGATTACACACTGCGTGTGTGCGCGTGTTTGCGCGCGCCAGTGCCGTCTCTGTTTGTGTCCCCAAAATATAAAAAAGTGCTCATAACAATGTAACGGGACATCTATTGTGTTGTGGGCTATGTGATATCTATTTTTGTTTCCTTTGCTGCTATGAGGCAAACCGTAGTCGTCCATACTGGGGCTGCAGCTAATGAGTATTTACATTAATCAGTGTATTTTTTTTTAATGAATATACAATAACAGAAAATAGGGAAAATAAACTAACACCGTTTTCCAAATTACAATATGACATCTTCAGATTGCTTGTTTGATCAACAGTAAAAAAACTAAATACATCCCTTTTATTATAATGTTTAAAAAAAGAAGCAAACAATCCACCTCACTGCAGAAGCTTGAAAGGTTTGACAATTGTGATTGGTAAATGATTCTCAAAATAGTTTTTTGATGAACTAATTGATTATTGAAATAATAGTTTTACCTCTAGTTCAGAGACATTGTGTATCACTCCATGTCAGCAAAATGTCTCAAAAACTGAGTCTATATATAAAGTACCCTTGGTAGGTTAATGAATTATATCTTGAGTTAACACATTTTATTTCATTTATGCCTCACTTTATTTAGATTATACTAAACAAAAGAACACATTTTTATCTTTCACGATCAATGCTTCCTTCACGAGAAAGTGATTAGATGTCTCGACTTTTTTTTTTTTATCCCTATTAATTAATTGTGAACCATAACGTCTTCCTTTTCTACACTGATGAACTATGAAACTATGAGTAATGATTTAAAAACGTACTAAAGGTCAGTGCACAATCATTAACTCGATCACTAATGCTGCTTTTTTTTTTACCTATGTTTGGGCTTCAGGAAGCAAATATCAAAACAGAAAGAGGAAATAAAACAAGACTCAAAAGTGTGTGAAGGCACTGTTTTGAGCAGCTTAAAAGGAGAAGTAATGAGTATTGTGCTTTCTTGTCTCATGATGCCAGCGGTTTGTCGGCACTTATTCATTCATCTAGTTTGTGTCTTGTACGAATGAATCAATGGAAGGGCGTTTTTTACCCTTTACTTTATTGGTGTCATGCCTTTGGTTCCCCCCGCAGAACAAATCCAGCTATTGTCAGGCTGTCTGAGGCAGTTTTCAGTTGAAAGATAATATTTCAGCCCCTGAGGCAAGACATCACCATCAACAAGACATCATATGTGTGTGTATATATATATATATATATACACATATATATGCATGCATGCAGTCAATGTGGTAATGCATTTAAGGCTGCTATGGAAGAGAGGACAATACTCTTGCCAAAATGTGCTTTTCTTAAAGTTTTAAAGTCTTTAAATGACTGTGAAAAATGTATGACCATGGTCATGTACTATTGTGAGTGTTGTGAATGTGATGACTCCGTTTCTGAAGCCTTAGAGGTTGGGGTGTGGAAGGGTAATGATTTTGGAGGCAGTCTGTGTGTGATGGGGGCGTTTTAGTTTTTTAGTTTTTTCTGACTCTACGCTGTAAAGAAAGAAGGGCAGCGCAGATAGTCAGCATCAAGTCAGTAGATGCGGACGTATTTCTCAGACAAAGACTTGTTTGATTCATTATTTCTCAAGTCTTCTCTTTCTTATAAATGTGACTTGTTGGTCTAGGGGTATGATTCTTGTTTAGGTTGTGAGAGCCCTAAGTGTCTTAAACTAGATCTTATCCTAAGTCCCCCTCCACTAAAAGTGTGTTCTTAGTATACATGTAACATGTGTACGAATGACAGTGACGGGCTGTATGTTTTATACCTGGGCCTTCAGTGCTGTCCTACTACAGTTGAACCACCTCCTAATGACCTCATTATGACGCCAGCATGACAGGATGCTTCGTCATTATCGGGCAATGCGTATAGTCAAAATCAATGTAATTAACACAATGACAAGAACAAACTCACAAGAACCAGTCACATATATTTATATGACAACAAAGCAGGTAAAATAGCATGAAACCCAAATAACACGATTCAACAGGCCTCTGCACATTCCAGCATAACTGCGGCGCTAAAACACTCATTCCGCCACACACTGAAGGGCAGCATTCAAATATGATTCACATCAGAGGGAAGAATATTAACCACATCATAAAGACGACACGATAGAAAAATTAACACAGTAGTAACGCTACTGCAGATGTAAGAAAACAAAAGCACTTCACTTAACACAGAACAGAACACAGAACACGGAACACACACAGAACACGGAACACATAAAGAACACGGAACACTGAACATGGAACACATACAGCACACGGAACACACTGAACACAGAACACAAAACACACACAGTACACAGAACAGATACAGAACACGGAACACACTCTGAACACAGAACGGAACATGGAACAGAATATGGAACACAGAAAATAACACGGAACAGAACACGGAACAGAACACAGAATAGAACACAGAACAGAACACGGATCAGAACACAGAACACAGAATAGAACACGGATCAGAACACAGAACACAGAATAGAACACGGATCAGAACACAGAACAGCTGCCAGATCTATATTTAGGTCTTTCCGTCTTCTGTATGTGTCGTCTCTCTGGTTCGGGTTGTTGCTGTGTGTGTGTGTGTGTGTGTGTGTGTGTGTGTGTGTGTGTGTGTGTGTGTGTGTGTGTGTGTGTGTGTGTGTGTGTGTGTGTGTGTGTGTGTGTGTGTGTGTGTGTGTGTGTGTGTGTGTGTGTGTGTGTGTGTGTGTGTGAAGATCTGCAAAGGTTCTCCTCTTCATCGCCTCAGACTCAGAGAGACTAGAGCCTCATTCAGACGTGTGTGTGTGATTATTCTCGCCTTGTTCCAGTCGGGATTAAAACAGTTGATGGAGCGATTAAAAACGTATTGATATACATGAAGCATGTGTCTTTAATGAGCAGGAATAAGTGACATCACAACTAGTTGTGGTACAATATGCAACTTAACACCGACATGATGTGGAAAACAGACCTACGTTTTCATAGATTGTGGATTTTTCAATGAGACAAAAGAAGCCGATGTAATATTACAGTAGGAGGTAATTATGGAAAAGCCTTGTCACTTACAAATCATTGATCAAAGCAAGTTAAAACATGTCTGAATGTGATCTTTAAATAAAAAATGGACTGCTGTAGTGACATTCATCTTATAAACAGAACAGTTGAATGTACACAGTGTGACTTTTGATCAACACGCTCAAAAGTCACAGGTTGAGGCACAATTTTCCAAAAATGTATTGTACATTCACTGCTATACCAAAACAATAAATTCAAATACATTTACTCTAATTTAATGTTGTTTTAAATTGCCAGACAATCAAAAATATGATTCTATACTCTTTCTACGACCCCAAATAATGAGATGTGACTCTAATGACACAGTGACATTATGGCTTTGAGTAGTACACGATAGTTTCACTTCTTCGTACTTTTCGTTAAATCAGTATTTCCTATAGTGGTTATATTATCAGGTTGACCAGAATTCTGACCTCTTACTTTGTGACTACATAAAACATCTTTTAGTTTTTTTAGTGTAATTACTTTTTTTGCTTGGTGTTGCAGATCTTCCGTGGGAACATGACGTCCAGGTCGGTCACAATCATGAACAGATTCATGACCAACTGTGCGGAGATCCACAACCTAATTCAACAGACACTCTATCTTCACATCAGTCAATATGTCCTGCACTGTGCACAACAAAATGTATGCCTGAACATGCATGTGAGTACTGACTTATTTAGATTTTTGTTTTAACAGCAATACTGATTGATTATTTGTCATCTTGTGGCTTGTCAATTTAGGTCCGAACCATCGGGCCTGTGATGATAGCTGGGAGGAGATCCAAAGCAAGAGAACCATCAGAGCGGAGAACGAGGTGGAAGCCAACAAACTGGTCAACAACTACAGGGTAAGAAGTCTAAAGGGGTTTGAGTGCAGCACAACAGGCAGAACGGCTTCTCCCTCTAACTCCGTGTTTGGTGTCCGTGTCAGTTTGGTTTCAGAAAATGGAAGAGCCATGTGACAGAGCGTCCGTTTGAAGTCAGGTCAGAGGTTGTGAAAGAGCTCTACTCTGAACTCAACGTCATTAAACCACATGCAGGTCCAGGTACTGGTTATAGTATTCAAGTAGTGCGTTAAGTTTGTTGTTGGAGGATAATTCAGATTTATCTCAACTTGGGAAAGGATTGATGAGACGAGCATGTAAACATGCCAACAAGTTCAGCCACATGTCTTTATTTGGAGGCGAGCGGTACCAAATAACAAATTATCATAAATCACAAATAATCCCTCATTTATCAAAAAAACTGTGCACAACTAAGGCAAGAGTGATGGGTCCGATCAGTTTGGCTAACCTGTTTGATTGTTTAAAACCTGTTATGATCATCTAACCACGTGTTTCCTGCCCCGGTTGACTTGTTTTATAGATGTCACTGTGTCAACAGATCTCAGCAATTTGACGTTATTGTAACCGAGAGAAATGATGACAAAACCACAAAAATACGATCAAAGTTGTAATAAACCAGCATTATCCTTTACTTACAAATCACATGAAAATAAACTGTTACCGTGGCTGCTGGAGAACTCGTCAGCCTTTCACTAATCTGTCTGTAATTTTGTCTTCTTGGTGTCAGGTCATCTCATCACATGTGGAAACGTAGCGTACGTGCTTCTCTTCGGTTGGTGGGTCTCTCTGGCATATTTCTTGATCGGTCTACTTATGTTCATCACTATCTCTGGTGTACCGTATGGTAGGTGAGCCAACCAACAAAGATTAATGATCTTATATACCATGTATGTATATATTCAGTTTTTCTCTCACTCTTTAGGCAAACTCTGCTGGAAGCTGTCCTGCTACTTCCTGTGGCCATTCGGCAAGTCGATCCATGAGGTACGGTTTGGTTTCAGTCGATTTTTGGGGATGTTTTACTTTTTCTACTAACTGAAATGAGGAAGATTTCCTCATAGTCTCTCACAGACTAGTGGTCATGAAAGCAGAGGTCTTGCTTAGCAACACCACAAGTCTGCAACACTACACAGTTTGCTGCAACTCGTTGTTGCACATACGTCGTTGAGGTTTCAACCACTTCTGCCATATTGAGTCCTGAGCTTCTACCTCTGTCCCAACCAAGCACCCTAGCAGTGCTAGTGCCACTAAAGAGGTGACACTCCAGCGCTTTGCCATGGTGCCAACAGCAGTTTGACCTGGACAGTCCCCAAGTGTACAACCTATGTTGTACATGCTGCCACCTTTATATGTGACTAGCCTTGATGTTTTTAAAAAAAACTTCCTTTGAGGTCAAATAGCCACCAAGTACAGCTTCTCCCATCTTTTCAATACGCACTTAAAAGGCTTCAGGGCAGTATTATGTCATATTGTTTGTATATTAATCAGGGGTTTGATTTGATAAGCCTTTTGGTAACATCACAAGATCAGTTGTATGGATGAGACAAGGGGAGTAAATGTGATTGACAGTTTGACATTAAAGTATTTATTGACAATTTAGGTCACAAAAACCTTTTTAAAGGTCTCAAGCCTTATTTGTCACCAGATTTTTATTTTGCTAGTGCACAATTCACAGCACTTCTCCGATTTGGTTTAGTTGGAAGTTTTACAAGTAGCTACATTTTAGCAACACCTTGAGCAATAACTCACATGTTGCAAACCTGCCCAATTAGAAACCATTTAGTGGTTAATGTAAGGAGCCCTGTCAATACAAACCTCTCCAACTGTTATTGGTAGGTTTACCTGAAGTCAGGTGTGGAAAGTGCTCTAAGTATAGTTAATAATCATTATAGCAGTCTTTTGTGTAACACCACTGTGTAGCCTATTTAGTAGATTGTGTAGATTTGCCCAGTTGTTAGAATGGGACAACGATTTGTGTAAACGTCAGACTACAAACTGTGCCAAGAGTCCCGTTACACTAATGCAGGTCATTGATTTCTAATAGAAGTGTAGGTGCCATAGTTCAATTTGTTCATGTGTCCTCTGGTTATGTTTCTCCAGATTGGAAATACATTGAGAAGATGTTGTGAACAAGCACCAGACTGTGAGTGTAACGTAGACGGGACGGAAGATAATTCACCAGTTCTGTTGCCTTCACCCACAGAGGTGCTAATTCCAGAGCTGCCAGGACGACCTCTGCGTACTCCGTACTGGGTAATTTACAATTTATGTATAGAACATATATATAAAATACATTTTTGTTACATGGAAATCATTCTGCTTGTTACACAGCATCGTTTCTCGACTTACGTGTGGCTGCTGCTGGGATATCCTCCTCTGGCGGTCATCCACTCCCTGGCCTGCTTCCTCTCCTGGATCCTGGTCTTCACCATCCCTGTTTGCAAGATGAACGCACGGACACTAAGCGTCATCCTCCTCTTGGCTCCTGAGGATGTCTCTGTCTCCAGCTGCTCACGGAGGAAGGCAAGTGAGGGATTTAATAATAATCACCTGCAGAACGTAAACCTGGAGATATTCTTCAGTGTTGGTTTAATGCACCTGCTTCTTTATTTTCTACTTGACCCTTAGCCTCAAGTCTATGAAACCAGAGCACTGCTGTGCTGCTACCACGCTGCAAACTGGTATTACTACAAGTACACTGTTGATGGGATCAATGTGTTCGCTGTCAGTATCCTTTACTGTTATGTACATGAAGTGTGTGTGTGTCATTGTGTCAAATGAAGACCTGTTATCATCCTTTACCCCCATCTCAGACCTCCTCCCTCTAGTAGTAGTTGCCATTGTAATTGGATATATTGACCGAGATAACCAGTACGCCAGCTCTAATGTCAAGTTCGCCATAGCAATCTGCTCCATCATACCTCTGTCTTATTATATTGGTATGGGCATTGCCAGGTGAGTTGTTCTAATACAATTATTTTGATGTTGCCCGATGCATCTAGTGTATCAAAAATGTTAAACGAGTTGCAGATTTTCGTACAAAGCAGCGTCTGATGTTAATTGTCAATCCTTTTTGACACTTGCAGTATCTCAGCCCAGAGTAACTTTGCAGTGGGTGCAGTGGTGAACGCCACCTTTGGCTCCATCACAGAGTTAACCTTTTACATCACAGCCCTACTCAGAGGTCACCGGGCCTCCAACCCATGTCTGCAGGAGGTTGTTAAAGCAGCACTGACTGGCACGCTGCTCGGCTGCATCCTCTTCATCCCTGTGAGCCATCCTGCTTTCACATCTAATTGTTACAGCTTTTAACCATAGGGGGAAAAACAAACGTTTAAAATTAGAGGCTGTTTTCATTTGTAAATTGAGAGACAGCATACCAACACACATTTCCCTTATTAAAGACTTTCCTCCCCAACTGTAGAAACAAAAATACATTCTTCTCCCCCAAGACAGTTCACGTCCTTATAATACTGTATTATTTCAGCAATCAGTACAACAAAAGTCACATTCAAATACACAACACAAATATTGCATGTGCAGTATGAATGTGGCTTCTTGCTTTCTCTTTTTCTAAGGGCATCTGCATGATAATCGGAGGGTTGAAACACAGTGAGCAAAGATTCAACAGTCGCTGTACAGGAGTGAGCTCCGCATTGCTTTTCATCTCTGTAGGAGGCAAGTATTTAATAGATATGGAGTGTCTGCCTTCATCCAGCCATACAGTTTCTGAACTGTCACACACAGATGTTGATAACAATAAAATAAAGTTACAGAACTTTTTTATAAAAAATAAGAAACCATTTTCTGTCTTCTAACTGTATTTTAAGATGCAAAATATGTCATGAAACTGGCTCCTGAGGTACTGACAAACTGATTTGTTCACATTTAGTCAGCTGCAGTTTTTTTACCACTGGGAGAAGTTGATTGGTCTCTGTTGGACACCCAGCAGCAGCAGCAGCAGCAGTATAGACCTCCAGATACAAACACTTGTTTCTGATTCCCAAAGGCAAAACAAGTAGTAGCTGCTTCAGTTTTGACACTTGCTCCACCTGCAGACAACAAATATTACAGCTACAGTTGTTTTTTGCAGCTACTGTTTTCCTCGCAAGCTTCGCATTTTACACTTAACACTTGCATCACCTGTTAGCTGAAAATAATTCTACAGATTTAACATAATTGTGCTACACAATTCTCAATCAAACAAAAAACTGTCCAACTAGTGTCTGTAAAACATTAATTAAATGTTAAATGTTGAAGAGTTTGTACATTTATACACTTGGCCCTCAGAGAAGTAATTGTATGGAGAATAGATGTTCAAAGATATTCATTCAACAAAGAAGAGATGTGTAGATTATTTTAATATTGACCAAGTTTATACATATGTCAAATACTCAGCTCCAAATGACATCAAATGACTTGCTGGTTCTCAGGTGATGGTGGCAGCAACAGAACCAGCTGTACACTGCCAAAACAATGTAAAAGCTTTACTAAAACCTTTTACACTGACTAATCCTCCTGATTGTCGATGGCAGGTGTGTTTGCCCCCACGTTGTTCTCCAAAGCTTATGGAAATCTGGTGTGTGACGCCTGCACCAACTCCACTGGAGGAAACAGCACTGGTCAGTTTGTCTGCCACAACTGCCACTACGATCTGGTCAGTATCTCTTTGTAACAAGCACATTATAACAAACATTATATGAATTGCTTACACTGTGTTATGTTTAATATTATTTTTTTCCCCCCCAACAGAACAATGGTACATTGTTCCACAACCATGTCGAGTAAGACATTTTTTTATTATTTATATATATATATATATATATATACTGACTGAAATAAAAATAGTATTTTTTTTTAAAGTCTCCTCGTTGGTGCATTTAGTGTCAATAGTTAACGTTTCCACAATGTCTGTGTTTGCTTATTATCTGTTTTGGTTTAATTTTCAGCAGCAGACTCTAAAGTTGACTCTAGAGCTGATGCACTAACAACGTCTTTTCAACACATTTCTCTTAAACGTTTATTTTCATTCTAGTGAAACAGTAACTGTCTGGAAGGAGATAAATCAATCTAAAAGTAGTCTAAGCTGTGGAAAGTTGTTGGCGCACTTAAGGTGTAAAAAGACCGGAGGAAAATAAGCTAAAACCTACCAAGCCATCATATAGTGTTTTGAATTTCCCGATTTATTTTGTTTCCCTTTAATTTACTGTGTTTACATGTTGTTGCCAGGCCACTGGTGTACACAGTATGTATCCTCTTGCCAGCTGCCTACATCATTGGTCTGATATTTACGCTGAAGACGCACTCCCACATTTATGACATTCATGTTGGAGATGGACAGGGTAGGAGTCTCCCTCTCATGAATCACAGCTAAAGGACTAGTTTGGTTTATTTGAAGTGTGGTTGTACTACGCACTTAAAGTCAGTGTATTACCTACAGTAGACACTCCCAGCACTGAAGCTAAGTAATGTACTGCTGCGGACGAGGACAGAAGCTAAATGTATTCTGGACTCCTAACAAAGGCCCACCTAAAGAAAATCCTGAACAATATAAGTGTTCACTATATTAAGAATATTTTTACCGCTTTAACTTACTGTCAGAGAGCCCTTTCAGACAGCAAATTAAAGCCGTTATATATGCTTTCTTCAAAGCCTCCAGATTCCATTGACAAAAACTGTAATTTTCTATCGCACAGCACGACGGTTGCTGGTTACCGCTGCCTCGATCGGTTCATTTGTTTGTGTATTTATGTGACTTTGGTGTTTTAAAGGGATAGTTTAGAATCACCAAAGTCACACAATGACACAAACAAATTAACCAATTGAGTCTGGTGGCTTTGATAAGAGCATAATCGCCACTTTTTGGTGGCTAAAATACATTTAGCTCCGGCACCCGTCTACTGCAGGACATTGTGTTGCTCCTGTTCTGTCTGTTTCGCCAAACTGGGGACATACTGATGGACACTGACTATGGAGAAGTACCTCATACAACCCCACTTCAAAACATCCAAACTATCCATTTATTGGCTAACACAAAATTGTACCATGCATTATTCCGCTACTAGACAGTGAATATAATATAGCGTCTTTGTTTGTCTGTGCAGTGACGGGCCACCATGGCGCAGTAGTCCACTGGTCACGGTGGAGGTCTCTGCTCATCCTCATCATGGCCACTGTGCTCACGTCTGCTTGTGCTGATCTTGCCACCGAGCACATCCAGCCAATACTAAACCAGCCCAACATCTCTCAGGTCAGGCCGTGCCTCTAAGCGCCGAGTCAGTTTTTATGTGGTCGTTTCCTCCGGCTGTCCTAACGTTGGACTCTCTCTCTCTCTCTCTCTCTCTCTCTCTCTCTCTCTCCAGTATTTCATTGGGGTGACAGTTCTCGCAATGGTCCCTGAGATCCCAGAGATTGTTAATGGGATTCAGTTTGCCCTCCAAAACAATATCAGTCTTAGGTAAATCCTGTCTTATTCAGTAGGTACTCTGTACATTTCAAAAAGTTACATTTATAATGATTTGTCTTTTTTCAGCTTGGAGGTGGGGAGCTGTATTGCTGTTCAGGTCTGCATGCTACAGATTCCAATTCTCGTCTTATTTAATGCCTTCTATGTAAGACACCCTACAGTTTCATCATTGATTCATTCATAGAAATACCTGTTTGCTGTTTTATAGTTTCTGTAATCAACTCTTTTTGGACAGGATGTGGGATTTGTGCTGTTATTCAGTGACATACACCTGTGGGCCAGTATCTTCAGTGTGATTCTTGTCAACTACATCTTCATGGACGGCAAGTCCGATTATTTTCAGGGTAAGTTTAGTGTTTTTTTTACAGAGATAGAACATCCTTCATTCTAAAACATGAAATTAAATTAAGCAAAATGAATCAATCTTCAAACTAGAAAGGTGCAACTCTCTATAAGGTGTGTCTTCAACCACCACTGTTGCTATCCCCATGTCTAGACACCAAATGAGCTCGTAAAACACACTGAACAAGCGGCGATGAATGCAGGCAATCGACTCGTAGTCGGCGTATAAGACACGCCATACACTCTTGCCAAAATCTAAATTAAACTCACTTCCGGACTCTTAAGTGGGCGTGGTCGTTGCGTGTTCAAAAGGTTTTCGATTGATTCCAAGAGGCTGGTTTAGTCATTTATATGAATAACTTTGCTGACCAGTCAATGATTCTCAGAGTGTTCTGGGTTTTATTCACCAAAGATATCCAGATAACTCAGAACGTTCTCCTGCAAGAGTTGTCACAACAGTCCCTGGTGATTTCAAAATGTCAAACAAAAAATGTTACCATATATTTATAGTATAGTTTGTTTTGTTTAAGAATATCTGCAATCAAATCCAGTATGGTGGTTTGATAGAATGTAATCTTAGACTTGTGTAACCCGATGACGTGTTATTTCCCCTCCCAGGTACAGCTCTGGTGATTGTCTACCTTATTCTGCTGGCTCTGTATTACTTTGCTCCATCTCCACCAGGCTGCTGACTGGGCGACTAAATCTTTTCAGACCAAGTTACATTATTTTTTAAGCCTGTAGGACTCTGAACATGTACATTTAACATCACTCCCTGCAGATTAGACTTTTTCATGACTAAATGATTGTGTGCGAATCCTGACATGTTTTTTTTGTATTTTATTTTATCATGCCATTTCCTAAATTATACAATTTACAAAATGTTTATCTCAGGTAGGTACTTGATGCATGACTATGTTACAACTGTAAAATGTAGTTTGTAAGCTAACATACTTAACTATGTGTCCTCAGATTCACAACTTCCTATGATCTTTGTAAACTGTGGCGAAAGAAGGAAAAAAAGTATTTTTACAGTAAATATGTTATGTATCTGCACTGATTATATTTTGTTCAGGGTACTGTTGTAATATATTTTGTATACTTGTACAACATGTTAAATGGTACATGTCTGTTAGAGATAATGATATAAGTGACATTATTTTAGATAAAACACTGGCACATTATGTACGGAAAATGTGGAATGGTTGGCTGTGTTAAGCAAGAACAATAACTGTCTGTCAATACAACAATTTGAAAAACTGTCTGTTTTTATTGTTTGTACAGACAGGAATTACAAAATGTATTGTACATTACAGCCATAATTGCTTTTGAAGAGACATTGAGCTTTTCTCCCGAGAGTTTATGTAACGTGACATGCACAACATACCTTCATGCAAGAGATAATTCAACCTTCATTAACATCACAAATGATGCAAATTTAAACATCTCAATCGTAAGCAAGTTAGTACATTTATCATGTCTGAGCACGAAGTGAAGCTGTTGCGTCATAATAAGATAAATAAGGCCATAATATGTCAAACATAAGAAACAGGCATTATGATACAATAAGTCATAAAAGAGTTAGCTTAGTATTGTACCAACAGTTACAGTGATTGTGTGAGATCAAATGCTAGTATTTAAATAAAAGGTCAAAGTTGACAAAATAGGAGAAAAAGAGGCAAAGGTGTGACTGGATACAAGCAGCTGGTGGGTTACCACAGTATTTAAGATTCAAAGTGCGCAGTAACAAGGAAAAGATTTGTTTCATCAAATTCATCTCTGTATGCATAAATCTGCTTTTACAAGAAAGACTGTTGACATTTTGGCGATGGTGAATGTTTGTGGAGCTCTTCAGACTGAATCGGATCACAGTATTTCACATCCTGAGTGCGCCTCAAGACTCTACCTTGCCACTTATTTTTAGTAGTAGTACAGCACAGAGCAAAGTCCTCTGGAAAAGCAAGACCAAAAGTAAGACTTCTTTTACAATACAGCCTATGTTACAGTATAAAAGGTTCAAATGGAGTTGAGGCATAAACTTAAATGAAATGACAAGTGAAAAAGAAAATCTCATGTTTTGCTACCATTAAAGGTTTTGTAATAAAATAGAACAGCAGCACAGTGATTCAAATAAATAGGTAACAAATGTGTACTTAAGTTAGCTGCACCTCCTTATTACTCATATTACAGCAGAAATGTTCAGCAACAAAAAGCTCATGTGGCAAACACAGGTAAATCACATGGGGGAAAACGGCTACATGTGCACAGAAAACACAAAAATCAAAAAAAAATGACTCATTTACAGATGTGTAAAAACGTGACATTCAGGAAATTCAGAAGGCACCGAATGTAGAAATAAAAAGGCTTGAGAATCACTGGAGCTACAGGTGTATGAATTCATTTCTAATGTCTCCTTAAAGAGGAATACTAACCGAAGAGGCACTAGAAGATTCACAGTGGTGCCATGTCACAGATGTTTTAAAAAGGCTGTTGGGTTTTTATCTGCTCACAAGGCCTAATGTGACCAGTGGGAGGAACATTTTTAATTTGTACTGTACATTTACGATCACAGCTTGATATCAGCATTCACTCAGAAAGCCCTTGAGGCTAAAACATGATGCTTTAAATAATTGACCTACTTAGATTTTTAGGTATCACAGTTATAACGTGTCCATTCTTTATCAGCAGTGCGCCTCTTTTCAGATAAACTGGCCAATTTCTAACTAACTAAATGGAAATTTCAGTTTATACCAGCAATGTTTGATCAAACCTACTGTATGTCTGAACATGTGTAAAAGATGGCGACGGTGTGCAACGCGTAATCACTACAGCAACAGTTAAACGAGCTGAGCTCAGTCTCTGGATTGAATCCAAGCACAAGAAAGAGTGATTCTGGTGTCCACATGACTTCTGATGGATTCATGCAAACTCAAATCTGACCCATCACATACAAAGAAACTCATGAAAAACATTGCACTTTGCTTTTTTTAGAAGCACACATTTACATAAAAATAAAGTTAAAAGGCATTCAAAGTTGTTTTTCAGATCCATCAGACTGTCTTCTCGTAGTCATCAGGGATTTTAGAGTCAGAGCCGTTTCATCACATACCCCTTACATCAGTCTCTGTGCTTTGTCTATTTCAGCCGCTGAATCAGTGTGTGCGTCAGTCCCATGCTGAGCAGCTGAAGCGTGGACTGCTGAGCTAAGTGAGGGAACGTTTTCAGCAGTTTCTCCCAGGTCAGCTCCAGCAGGCTGGGCACCACCAACCACACTTTGTACAAAGAGCCGGTCCTTCTGTTCCCAGACATGTTGACGACACCGCCGTGTACATACATGCAGCCAGCCTAAAGGATAGAAACCGTTGCAGATATTAGAGCTGAAACAACTACTGGATTCATTCATTATTTAGTCAATCAACATAAAGTTAATGAGCAACTATTGATTCTTTAAGCAAAACCCAAAAATATTCTCCAGATTCAGCTTTACCAATGTGATGATTTGCTGTTTAAAATCTTTGGTTTTTCAGTTGACAAGTGGGACATTTGAAGATGTCCCACTGGGCTCTGGGAACAATAGAGATTTTATTGACTAAATAATTAGTTAGAACAAAGTAAATCTGCAGATTATTTCATAATGAAAACAACGCTTAGTTTCAGTCATACAGCACAACAAAAACGGATCGATTTCTTTCTCACCCAGTGCAGAAGAGAAATCTGCTGAGCAAGTTAGATGTAGACATGTGTGACAAGACAATTTACTAACCGGAGTGACTGCAGCACAGTGAAAATAAGCTGGTTCTGGCATGGCGGCAGGCAGCTTGGTCCACTGAAATGTCTGCAGGTTGATTTTCCACAGGTCGGATAGGATCAGCTCTCCGTTATAACCCCCACAGAGAAACACCTCTGGAAACAGAGCAAGGCATGGTAAAAAATAACAACATTTCAGACAGTTGTGTCCAGAAAATGCTGTGTGTTAAATACTCCTTACCATCTTTGACCTGCACACTGCTGTGACAACGGCGAGCAGCAGGATATCCTGTCATGATAATGACAAAGTAAATTCAATGTGTGGTCATCAAATACTTTATTCAGCATAAAAGAGCAACACGTGGATCACAAACCTATTTTTTCGTGGGGTTTGGTGACTATTTCCTCCCAGGAATTTGTCTCCAAGTTATATGCGTGAATCTGATGGAGACAAATAGTATAAGTAAGTAATAAGTAGTAAATAGCAACACACTATTATAAAACTATGTGTCCGTTTCTCTCACCTTGTCCAAGGGATATGACGTCCAGGAAGTCCCACCTCCTAAAATGTATATTCTCTGTCCATCATGAGCTAGTTCATGTCTGTACCTGTAAAATCATGCATTCATTTTCAGTCTATTCTAAAGTTACTGTGAAGAACTTGAACTGATTATGAATCGGTCTCAAATTAATACGAATGCCTTTATAGGACGTTCATAAGTAAACAAGACCATCGGCGAGAAGATTGGCTATTTCTCTGTAGTTATTCTCAATGCTTGTCATCGGTGCCACAGGGTCAGACTCAACAGACGGAGATCCGGCGCCGACTTAGACCTGCAGTCGGAAGCTTCGGCGGGACGGGGAGAGCTTCGCACCCGGCAGCAGTGTCTCCTACCCCTGCCAGGAGCAGAGCTTCGCCTCACTGCTGCCGGAGGGGGCCCGACTGTCAGACCCTGCTGCAGTAAAATTAGATTTTCTAAAGGAAATCTGGTGCTCGGAAACCGCAAATATTAACACAAAATGAAGGTAGCTTTAATTAATATTCAGGGAAATAACTATGACAGGGCTCCAACACATTTGGCATTTCAAAATTTCCAAACCCTTGCATCAAGCTTGCTCTGGCCCGCACTCTCACACAGTGGTAAACAATTTGGCTGCCCTGGCTGCCTGCTCCAAACAACATGAACCACACAGCTTGTTTGATCGATTTATTTTCAAAAGTGTTGAAATCTATATTTAAAAAAACTGAATAGGGGCAATAACCTGGAAACAAATATGTTTCCATTTTCTTTTTTTGATATTATCTATCTATATTATCTATCTATCTTAGCTAGACCTGGAAATGACTAAAATCAAATTCCATACATTTCCATACTGCGTAGGGACCCTGCTACACTGTAGTTCCTCAAACAATGCTTGCTGTCTCACCTCTCCTCCGGTAGATCTGAAGGTGCATTGTTGGGTTTGAGGTGGGTCCACTCTCTGGTGGTCAGGTCCAGCCTGTGCAGGTCGGTACTGTAAAGGTAGCCTGTTGTCCCGCCAAACACGTAGAGGTAGCCATTAATGATGACCATGGCCTGGAAGAGGAGAACACTTATAGATGTTGTTTGGTACATTTAGACAGAGAATAACATTTTGTGACTTAAACGTTATGTCTAAACCAGCTATATAGAGACAAACACTGTTACCTGTCCGTAGATCTTGTTGGGTTTCTTCCCTCTGCAGTTGAGCAGGTTCCATCGTTTGTACTGAACATTGCAAACATGGACGTCACTGCCGTTGTTTTCACCAAATGGAATCCCAGTGCCACCAAACACAAGCAGGTTGTTGCCATGTAGAACAGCTGAGAGTGAGAGAGACATGAAAACAACCAGTCTCCACGACGGTTTCACATCTTGCCTAGAATCCCTTACACGGTTGGTTTAAATCTACATACTGGAACATTTCACTCTCTGACGCTTGGAGTTGCAGTTTCAAAAATACAGTATTAAAAAAAAGGTATGAAAAGGTTTCCTGTGAATTTTGACCACTAGTGACACCATAGATGCAATGTTTTGATGAATTGGCCCCCATGTCGTTTGTTGCTCATGTTCAACCAGCATGTATATGATGCAAACGCATGCCACTAGCACAAGGATGACTTCTCTGCTGCTTCTCTGCTGTCTGCTGAGGGCGGTGGTGAATAAGGATCCAGCAGGAGCGACTGTAATCTGATTACTTAATTGCATGTTAACACACTGAATGTTTACAGTGTGTCAGCCAAGTTTTGTCAACAACCAAAGTTTCTGTTTACATTCTGTGTTACTCACCAAATACACAGTGTGGACCTTGAGCTCCAACAACAGTGTTGATTACATTTGCTTCCTCATTAAACATTTGAAAAGCTGATTTTTAGTTTGAAACTAGCATTGTTTACATATTAAGCATTAGCAGTCATCTTCTTCCCTGCCTTTGTTGGCGCATTGCAGGGTTTCTTGGTGCATTACTGCCACCTGCAGATCAGTGGAAGAGTTTGAGACCATTGGCAGGATTGGTATTGTGTCACCTTTGTGCAGATACCTCATGAAACTTGACGCCCCATAGTCATATTAGTGGTCATAAACTCAACAGGGTACCTTTAAATAAGACCAGATTAAGGCTCTAAAAGGACAACATGTGGTTGTGTGCAGGGGTTTGATTCTGATAAGCAATGAAGGGCAGCGCACCAATCCTTACCTGACATAGAGGCCAGCTCTGTCGGCATGTAACCCTCTGTGCGGACCTGCTGCCAGGTGGCCGTGGCGAAATGAAACCGCCAAAGCTCCCTGAAAAGAGGGTAGTCTTCATTCTCTGACCCGCCTGCCTCCTCAAAGTCTGGGTTGTAGCCTCCAAACACATACAGGTTGGTGCTGTCTGCTACACAGCGGTGTCCGCTCCGGGCGGGGGGTACACAGTGTCCTGTGGGAGGAACAGGTTGGAGACAGACCGAATGTGAGATGTAGATGGACAAGGAAATGGAGACGATGTAAGCAAAGAACATCGTACAGCATAAATATCAGACAACTTGATGTGAAACAGGTAGCACTTTGTGGGTTGAGTGGGATCACTCAGTCACACAGTCCATTTATCTTCTCTGGAGGTACAACAGTCTGACAGGGAGGTCATACTTTCAGCACCTTCTCTCAGAAACCGGTTGGGGATCCGCAGGTTGGGGCAGGAGGGGGAGAAGATGCGGCGAGCCTGAAGCCAGCGTGCCCGCTTCTTGGAGCCTGTCAATCATACAACAAGTAAAAAGACAGAGAGAGACAGACATATGTAGAGTTTATGCATGGCAGATGTTGAAATGATGACAAGACTAAAATCTGCAGGATTTTACCTTTTTAGGATAAATCTGTTGTTTATCAGCAGAGCTATAACATTAAGAGAGGCTCTTATCACTGTCGACTGTTTCTGTCTCCAATTGAAGCCTTTTTATTTAGCTTATTGTTCATTGTTATGCCAGTTCTCATTTCTGTCTTGGCACACATTTGTGGAGTCGACATGTGGAGAAGAAGGCTTAAGAAGAACATAAAGAGTTCGAGACTAATAAAGGATCTTCTTATCTTATCTTATCTTATCTTTTATCAACTGAATATTTTCTAAATTGCATCAGTGAGATAACGCTAAAAGTGTCCCCAGCATGAAGCTAATGCCTGCCTCCCCCGTCTCTCTTTCTATCAGCCTCCCATATTTTAAGCCCCATCTAAAGAAAATAACAATGACAATAGCGCTGTGGATACCTGCTGGGTGTTCATTCGCTCACTCAATTCTGCTGGCTTCCGTAGCCACGTTAGCTAGCTATGAGCTGGGTGGTGCAGCACGTCGCTGACTCACAGACACAGAGACAGACTTTAACACATTAAGCGTTGGTTGGCTGTCTGCTTTGTACCAGAATACGTGTTCTTGCAGAGCAGAGGGTTTTGTTTACTGACCTGAGTCGAGGTTGAGGGGCCTCCACGACAGTTTCTCAAACTTATTGAGCTGACTGAAGGTTCCGTCGTGTTCGGCCGACGACATCTCGACAGAGAACCACACGCAGACCTGGACCGGAACCCGCTTTAGTTTAACCACACGGTGTGGCATGGGCCTGCGAGCTCCAGCAATCACACCAAATTAAGAAATAACACAACACGACACAGTCCACACCTGCTGCTGCCCCGCAGCGTCACAGCCAGCTGGCCTGAACTGACCAATCAGAGGAGCGGAAACCCCTCATGTCGCGTTCAAGAATCCCATGGTGATGTTTATGTTTCGAAAAACTGCAGCGGCTCTAAATATTAAAATACAATTTATTTAAAGAACATCCAAAATATAGCTGCACTTAAAAAAAAGCTTTGCATTCTTTATTAGGTCAATGAGTATACAAATCCTTCAGTTACTTGTAGTACCACAAGTAACAGACAGAAGTACCAGAGAATTAGAATTAGAAATTCACTGTAGCTTAATAAAATAGTATTTTTTTGTAAAATTGACTTAAATAGAAAATAGTGAAAATGCCCATCACCATTTCATAAGTCCAAGGTGATGCGTTCGAATTGCTTGCTTCATCCAACTAACAGCCTAAAACCCACATATATTACATTTACAATCTCACAAGATAAAGAAAACCTAAACATTCTGACTAGTGAGAAGCTGGAGCCGATTAATGAAATTGACGTAGACAGTTAAATGATTATTATTTATTAATACTGTGTCTATTTTATGTCAGATAACTGCAGGGCATAACTGATATAGTTAAACATCTAGGATTTACAAGGTGTGGAGAATAACCTTCAATTAAACAAACCTAAAGTGAAATATAGGGTCCAAGGCAATGTGCTGTTGCATGAAAAGCCTTTTTTCTCAGAGTTACTTTTGCACCATTCAGAGTAATGTCACAGGGCCGTCTCTCTTATTGTTATTTGTCTACTTGAGGTCAAGACATGAACACATAAAAACCTTCTTACCAAAGATGAAAAACTGTTAGTTACTTTGAAAGAACCACGTGGTTGGAGTGACTCCTTTTGATTAACTGAAACAAGAGTCAACCTTTCCCCCAGATCTTCTGAGTCTGCTTTGCTAACATGTGGTAATCTGGATTTGAAACCCATTGGGATAGGTTGAAGAAGCAAAACAGATCAATCCCACGAGAAACTGATTAAACAAAGTGTAATCAAGACTTGTTATATAGAGTTGTATCAATGACTGTCACAGTTTAGATAGTGATCATGAAAAGATTGGATCAAACCCATTCTATTATTTGTCTTTTCAGTGTTGTTTCTCTGCAGCTCACACTCTTCACATGACACTAAAAACACAGCAGGAGTGTTATTTTTTGCTATTGGCACGCAATCATGTTAATGTTTAACGTGTGACAACCTTACTGCCTGTTTAAGACCTTATAGTAGTTACGATACAATAACTTTTTCTTTTTTTTAAAGGCCTGTTTCTGCTGATAACTGCCCACAATGCACCAATCAATCAACTAGAGATCCATGTCGACCACAGTGTTCTCTCACAAGCTTCCTTCCAGGGGTAAACATGTTAACCAGAGGTTCAGTCATTTGCCAGCAGAAAGAATGAAAGAGGTCCCAACTCCAGCAACACATGTAGTGTATAGAACAACTGCATTGTTGAGACCAACTCGTATTGGCCTGTGGCCTTCAGCAGGGTCAGCAGGAAGAAGACTGACAGCAAGTCGGAAATGAAGCCAGTCTATGAAATGTCACTGACAGCAAGAAATTCTGAACAATGAGCAGCAGCTGTGTTAATGAGATTAAACGGGAGATGATTTGACTACTTTGGTTCGTTCCAGTGATCTACTCACAGATTCATGGAGGTCATCACTTGAAACCATCTCATTCAAAGAGATTACTCTGACTGATGCACTGAAGTACAATTACGACTTCTGTTTGTTCATGCATAAAGAGATTAAAATAGATAAGCAAATCCTTCTGAATAATGTTATTCAAATCTGCCATGTAAAATAGGCTGAGCAAAGTATTGTTTTGTATTAACCTGGAGACATGGAAGGCCAATAACCAACTTCTGGCATGAAATGAAATCTGACTTGAACTTAAGAATGCGTCATAGTGCCATTAACTGAGACTTTTGTCATCTCTATGCAATTTGGTATGGGGCGAGCATTGTGGCGCAAACATGCTAACAAGTTTGACACCATTTCTAATCCACCATGCCCTTAATGCACAAACCCAGATATTGACACACTCATATGTAAATAACTACAGCATGAGCAACATATGACAGAGAGTAGTGAGAGCTCTTGTGACTCAGAAGGAGAGCAGCTGGTGTACGCCACATTATCAAGTAAGACAGGTAACACAGCTTAATTATATCAAGCAAAGTGTTGTGTTTACATTTGTAACAAGTGCACTCAGACTTTGTTTTTGTCTTGGCTCCACATGGCTGGAGAAACACATGTAACAACATTAGCAAAACAAGGGATTGTATGACAAGCGCGGGTCTCATGACCTGTGGAGGTCATCATATGACCACTCAAGAACCATCTCAGCTCATGTGAGATTCTCAAGGCCTATGTGACATGCCAACCTAGCAAAATGTGCCTTTTCCACTCATCTCAAGTGTGTTTTCAGGTGCTGAGTGTTTACATTTACAGGCACACATGATTTCAGACATGGACGCAGGATTTTAGCTACTATAGCAGAGTTCCTTTCAAACAGATAGAAGTATGTGGGAAAGGATTCTAGATGACCTGAGATCACTGACTGTAAACCATTATGTTAAAATTATTATATTTCCCAGTAGTTCAATGAAAACATATTTAGGTAAATTAATCATAAAGACGTAACAACTTACCTCTCCCTTTAATTCATTAAGATGTACTGCTCAAGCCAATGTCATTTAACAAAGTCTATAGTTTTATTGTCCAGAATCACAAATTAGCCTCAAAGGGCTTTACTGTCTGCACAACCCTGTTTAGAGTCTTTAGACCCTTGATGTGGTTAATAAAGTGTCATATGTGGAGCAGAGTGTCATATCAATATGAATGAACAGTATACAATACAAAACCTAGTATAAAATATTATGCAAGCAACATTTGCCTGTAGCTTACAAGTTTGAGAGCAATTCTTGTTTTGGCTTCAGTTCATCTTTTCTGGATTCATTCCACTTTATTTTATTACCATTATATAATTTAATAATTGTAGATTGTTATGTATTTTTTCCCCTCTTGAGATGTGGAGCATTAGTTTATGATGGGTAATGAGAATGAACTTAGCTGAGTTGGATTTGAAGGGGTTGAGTGGAACGGTGTTTCTTTGTTTTTATTGTTGCACCTCATGATTTTGTTTATGTTTTTTTTCTTTTTACTCCAGATGTGGGGGACACATTCAATTGCATATATCAATGAGGGGAGACTAAATATTAGAAATGTCTTTCACTATAAAGCAATATAGAACAGCAGCATAAACTATAGTGCCCCAAAATCACCATAAAGTCAAAACTACATTTCCTTGAAACAGTTTTCAACAAAAAACTGAACATCATAAACTTCATGAACATCATAAACTTCATGAACATAGGATGTATTGCAGTAAGCTACTGTTGTATTGGACTACATTAGTTAGCTTTGTGTAGGCTACTTGTGTTATCACGTGTCCTCGTACTGACTGTAGCCTACTGGGCATGTTTTGTCTTTACCAATGAATGGGTATTTACCAAAATGAAGTGTGGGATAAGAAGCTTTAATACTCATTAACTAGTTATATTAAATAGTCTACGATTCTTCGTATCAGTCTGCGACGAAACACAACTTTGGCCTAACGTGCTACTTTAAGCCTTCCAATAAGTTAATTTCATCATAGACGTTGGTATGGTAGAAGGGCACGCATTTATCTTTGACAAAGGATCTTTGAGCTCTATTTTACCAGCCTCACTTACAAAACAAGTCAGAAATAATATTACATTTAATCATCGACTTCCATCTCCGAGAAAGATGAAAGCAGCATTATCCGCTGTGACAAACAACACACTCACAGTGTACTCGTGTTCTGTGGAGTGTATTTCTATACCTGAGCTCCTCCTCTCCTCGGTCTGGTCGCTGTAGGTTGATGTCATTGGCAGAGAGAGAGAGAGAGAGTCTTCAGGACAGGACACAACTAGGTAGAGCTGGTCAGGGAAACACTGAAGATCAACTGAGAGGAGGACAAGTGGGCGATGTTACAGCTAGGATCTCGTTTATGGACATTGTGGAAAGGTTATTGATACAATCCGGAGGGTTTGTAGGTATTTTCAAGCTGAAACGTTGAGGTAGCCTCGTCGCCGCAGTATTTTTAGATTACTTCTGAAAGGAATACGAAAATGTCGTCTCCAAGTCCGGGCAAGAGGCGAATGGATACCGACGTGGTGAAACTGTATCCTTTTCTGAACATAAACAACAAGCCTAAATAGCCAACTCGAATAGGATTGTTTTTAATAATTGTTGATTAAATACAGCATCTGTTCCCGATGGCTGCTGTACGGATGTATGGTCTGTCGCTGTCGCTACGTGATATTAATAGATTGTGTTAGAAGTGTGTACTGCTTAACACTTAGATGTTATTGGTCAGCTCTGTGTCTAACGTTACGGGTAGCTAGCTCGCCGTTAAGTTAGCGGAATAGCGAGGAGGCTAAGTTGTCCTAACGTTATTCGTGTTAACTCGTTCGCCTGTTAGCATTGTTAGCTCGCTAATACAGTAGCAGTGCTGTTTTTGTTTGTATCAAATCTAGAATTACCAACGGAATGTGTCGCAATACAACGTTGGCTGGAAACTCCGTGTTAGCATTAGACGTTGTTAGCCTTAGCTCGGAAGCGATAAGTTAGCTTGTTAGCCAACAATTTGTGGTCCAACCGGACTGACAACGCAATGCGAAGGATTGGCGAAACTACTTTACATTTTCTAAAGGCTTCTTTGGAAAGACATGTTTATTTTTTCATCATTTAGTAACGTCAACGCAAATGTAGCTAGCTGTGGAACGTTAGCCTGCTAAGGGAGAAGCAACGGGGTCGATGTAACGTAACAGAGACGATCTCTGACAAAGTCAACAGCTAACGTTAACTACATTAGTGTTAGTTAACGCTAGATAAGACAGTAACCACGTTTTAACTTGGTGTGTGCTTTACATTGTTGCCTTAACACTAAAAAAAACATTTAGCAAATTGCAGATAAACAAAACCTAACTTGTATAACCTACGTGGTGAATACGTCACGGGTCGCAATTTGTACCACAAATGATACAGTTAGGAATATAAAGCCAAATTGTAATTATATCGAATTTTAACAATGCCAAAAAAGGGGAAAAAAATAATCGAGTGGTTATGTATTGTCGTTGTAATTACAGATTTTTCTCAACACTCTGTGATATCACATGTTTTGTTTAAATTAGTTTTGTATTATTTCTCATTATTCGCAGTTATCAGCTGAAGTTAAGCATGAAAGGATTTCTAGCAACGTGAGCTGCATTGTTTTGTTTTTGTCCTGCAGCTAGATGCTACTCTCTGATTGGTCAGCCTGTTACCATCCGGAACATGGTAGAGGGCGGGGCTTCACACACAGCTGATCGAGGAAAAACAAGCGTGCTGTACTGGGCACATACGGGGATCGGGCTGGGAACATCCAGTCCATGGCAGGGACAGTGCGATGTAGTGTACTTACGCAACAGCGTGTGGTTAACAGAACTAGGTAGAACTACATTTACCTGTTTACATTTTTTTGTCAACTAAATATCTTTATCGTTTGGACTCTTCTAGTCAGATAAAACCAGCAATTCAAAGACGTCACAGTGGTCTCTCGGAAATGATGATACGGATTTTTCACTATTTTCTGACGTTTTATAGACTAATCAATCGATTAATCTGGTTGACATTTTTAATTGAAAATAATCCTTTGTTGCTACAGACGGCACGAATAGTGAGTATAGCTTTATAATTAAGTATGTTAAGGTTAAAAATCGTTAACCTCAAATGTTATTAGTAAATAAAAACGTTTAAAGTTTGTGTTTTCTAAGATGTAAGAAAGTTTGAGTTTTACACTAAAACCTTTTTAGACCCAATCACACATTTATTAATAGAAAATGTGACCCGTATACACTTAAACATGTATTTGGGAGGGATTGATAAGATTTAATCAGTGTTGACTCCCATAGTCAATTAAATAATGTAACACCTCATTTTATTCCTGACATTTACATATGAATAACCAGTCATTTAACATATTAGTTCATTATAACAACCGTGCCGTTAACCCTCACTTAAGACTAGTGTTAAGAGCTTTAACACACGTCTGGTTCTACTGCTCAGGTGCGGGCAGATTCAATTATGCACAGGTAAACTAACATTTTTACAGACAGTGATGTCAAACAAAGGAAAATTTTAAAGAACGCTTATTGTTTTTGTTTTGTTTTATTGATGTCATTATAACGTATGGATGAGAAACCTAAGAATAGACTTATGGAAGTCATTAAGTAAACTCATGTTAGGATCCATCAGCTCTTGTTGTTGTGAATCTTGTTTCAGCTATTTCCAATCCTGAGTATAGGACTACTGTTAAGCATGAGATGCCACGCATAGTTTCATGTTGTGGCTTTAAATCAAATATGTTAGATGGAAACACTGTGTCAGAGCACAGCTGATTCTGGCCTGCTTCCACAGCTGCCATTCCTGTCCTCAGAAACCGACACAGACATCAGTGTACATCTAACACATGTACGTCAGGCTGGACCACATTTAATGCCGTACAGCTTTTTAAATGTGTAGTTTTATTGCACATATAGGGTTAGAGACGACAAACGTAATGTCACATGAACTACACATATGGCTTGTGTAAAACATAAACGGCTCTTCTCTTTGTGACAGAGAGAGTGACATAGCTTTTTAAACCGTCTCTTCGGTTTGTAGTTATTCTGCCGCCTGATAAGCTGTCTAGCGTTGTTATTTGCGCTCCAGCAGTTTGGTGAACTTAGCAGACGTGCGTTTCCTTGGTTAGATTGTTTGGATAGAGATGACACAGTGATTTATGACAGGATGATGGAACACTTGACTTGTGGGACTTTTGTGTTGTTGGTTTTTTTTCTCCACCATTCATTGTGTCAGACTCACACAGACTGAATACGCCCAACCTCTCTGACTCGTTCTCACACATCACTCTGTCACCACACACTGTGATTATGACGCATCCTCCCCACCCAAGTCACCTCCCATCTTCTCCAGCTGTAGTTACCGACAGGTTCCCATGAGTCCTCCTCATAGCAGCCATCGTCACGTTTGATAAGTTGTCAACTTGTGCTGAGTGTTTGTTGTTAAGTAGACCTGTTGGGTGAGTTTGTCAGACATTGCATTATTGATCTCACTGTCACGGCTCATGTTATTGATCCTATATTTGACCTCAGAGAGAGAAATCTAGACGCAGCAGCCTGTTTTTGATCCATTTTTGTTGTACATGTGTTAGAATTGTCTGCCTCTCCTGTCGTGTGTTTCGGGTGAGCTTTTTCCTTAACCAGGCCTCAGCATTGAGAGTAAGCATGAGGTCACCATCCTCAGTGGACTGAATGAATTTGTGGTCAAGTTCCACGGACCACCTGGATGTAAGTTTAAAGATTTCACATTGATTCTCCCTCTCGTGGACGGACATTTCACCAGTGTACTGCACATTTAATCGGTGCTCTCAATGTGTTTTAACATGAGTGTATTTATGTTTTTGTCCAGCATCGTACGAAGGAGGTGTCTGGAAGGTCCGAGTTGACCTACCAGATAAATATCCCTTCAAATCACCTTCAATAGGTGTGAAATATTTCTTCGAGTGTTGTGGTGAAGCCTTGAAATGTCCATATTAAATATTGCTCTACAACTATTAAAACCTGCTTTTCTTTGTTCACAGGATTCATGAATAAAATCTTTCATCCCAACATTGATGAGGCGTAAGTGGGCCCGCTGTATTTTAGATATCACTCTGCTATTAACCAGTTAACACGGCACAGAGGGAATTTATTTTTATGGCAACAACTTAAGAGACCCACGAAAGGAATTTCTTAATTGTAAATATTGTTGCTTGAAGCATATCCTCATGTTCAGCATATAAGAAATGATTCATACTATGGAGGACAAGCTGTTTCCTTCTTGTTCGGGTCATCATGGCCGCCCTGCTTGGCTTTCACAACCTCTGCTGGGCGATTACGTTGCACTCACGGTGTCGTGTCTTTTTCAGGTCAGGAACCGTGTGTTTAGATGTCATCAACCAGACATGGACAGCTCTTTACGGTGGGTCACACAGCCATAGCTCTCATTGCTACGGCTTTACGGGGTTTCACCGGTCACTCGGTTAAACTGACCGTAATAGCCAATAAAAAAAAAATACAAAAACACAACAAGCAGCTTATACCTGGACAGTGCAGCTTCAGGCAGAGCATCTTGGTTTAATCGGCCGACACTTAAGTGATAACTGCTGCTCGTATTGAAGTCATGCACCGATGGATAAAAAGGTCCTGAGGCTGAGAGGTTTCTTAACTATTTTTCTCACTTCAAGTGAACAACAAACAGGTTTACCATGATCTTCTAAACTTGTATTCAATTTGACCAGGTTTACATTTAGAGTCATAGTTCATTAGATCAAGTCACGGGTCATATTATTAGTTATCTCAACAGTACATCACTATTTCAAAAATGTGGACTTAATGGAAAAGGGTGCATTTGTTTTAAAGTTATAACATCCTGTGTTTTTAAGATCAGAAGTGGCAAGAGACAGTGAGAGGAGATTTATCTCAGCTGAGGAGGAACGACTTTGTTTATCTGATTCACTCCGTTAGACATTGTTATGTATGTTAAAAACACCCTGATGGGTGTTTGCCTACTTTGCAAGGGGCGGCGTGACACCGGTGTAACAGCTCAACGTATGCAAGAATGTAGTCAGTAGCCTTTAACTGATCCTTTTGTTATGGTGTTATTTAAACCGTAACATCATAATATAGAATGTAATCAGTCCTTTAAACAATGATATGAATTGATTGTTAAATAAAGATTGAGTACTTAATGTATCTGAAAGTTGTTTCAGGCTTGCAAACTAAAAGAGGTCATGCTCAGCTGCAGCTGACAAAGGTTTACCCGGACACACAAAGATGGTGGTCAAATCTTCAGAATGCCACAAAGACACATTAACTTGCCCTGTATTAGCGTGTATTTTTACGTTTAAGCTCTATAATGTTTATAGTGATTGTGTGGTACGTTGCCAAAACGTGGGTGACCTTCACTCAAAAGGCCTCCAGTGTAAACAGTGTTGGATGTTAATCTGTTTCTGTGTTCACTACAGTATAGAGTATACGTGTATATATACAGCACGGTTGAGATTACTCTATATGTCAATTAAATTAGAGCAGTTGAAAGCACACTTTCAAGTAATGAGATGAATTAATCCTGACCAGAAAACAATGTACAGCAGTACTGCTGTTTGAATTGAACATTTTATTACAAGAGAGACCTCTAGTGGATCATGATGTAACTACACACAAGATGGAACAACTGTGTCGGAGTGACGACGACTCATCCAGCTTGCTGATATTTCTCTGTGGCTTTGTTGTTCTCTGTACTGACTAATCTTTCTGCTCATATCCGCCAGACCTCACCAACATCTTTGAGTCGTTCCTCCCTCAGCTGCTCGCCTACCCAAACCCCATCGATCCTCTGAACGGGGACGCAGCTGCCATGTACCTGCACCGACCGGAGGATTATAAACACAAGATCAAAGGTAGCACACGAGAGTCTAACACTGAACATCTGCAGTGGAGAATGAGAGGCTGAGATACAAAAAAAAACATGTGTAGGGTTTCCCTGTTTTTCTCTATTTCTGCATTTGGGGAATATCAAATGTAGATCTTGTGCTGTTCCAAAATGCAACTTTGATTTAGCAAGGAGCTACTTATGCTAAAAGGATTCAACACGCATATATAATTATAAGCCACATCAGGCATGGTTGCAACTTGCAAGTCAAATACAGTCTGTATTTCATAGAACAGACAACATTATTAATAGCACACTTGTTTTGGACCGCAGACCAAAATCCGCAAAAGAAAATGTGAATAAATGTGCGTTTCCATCAACTACTGGTATGAGAATATAGGGAGTTTGTTATAGAGATAAACAATTGTTGGTGCTAATTCTCCGGGCTTGTGCCATTTAACCATTGTAGAAGGAGAAGGCGCAGCGAGATGATGTTTATTAAAAAGCACCAGTCAAACCTCAAATGGTGGAAATTGATGTGTCTAAAAACAGGTTGATGAGAACGCACCTTGTATCACAGGTTCTTTGTCAACAGTTCCAGCGGCTTTCACGCCCATGTCTCCCTTGTGTCTTTTTCAGAGTACATCCAGAAGTACGCCACAGAGGAGGCTCTAAAGGAGCAGGAGGAGAGAGGGGGCGACTCCTCTTCCGAGAGCTCCATGTCAGACTTTTCGGAGGACGAGGCTCAGGACATGGAGTTGTAGTGAAGGGGGCGCTCCTGTCCCCTTCATCTCACAACAGACAGTCTAAAGAGCACCTAAAGAGCAGAAACTCAGTGCTATATTCATATTTAAACAAGACAATTTTTTTACAGCAACACAAGGATTTTTATTGCTACACAAGGATTTGCAGTATGATATTGCAGAATATTAACCCTTACTTAGGAATTCATGACCACCTGCCCCCCTTTTGCCCTCCTCTTTGCCCCGAGAGCCTGTTTAGATCAGAAAGGAGTGCATCATTCATTTCCGCGATCTTTGGTGGCTTCAATCAAGGCTTTCACAATGCATGTCCAAACTGAGCAGTGAGACCAATGCAGGAGGAAGGAGGACTGACATAACATGCTCACGTTTTTTTTTCTCTTCTTGTATTTATTAAACACTTTTACTGCTTCATCGGGCATCTCTCCGTCGCCGACAGAGGCCTGCAGGAAGACAACCCTTCGATTTCTGAGCAGTCTCCACTTCAAAAGGGCGTGGATTCCCATTTGTGTTTATCACCTTAAATCTTTTTTTTTTTTTTTTTTTTTACACCCGTCTCCCGAGGAGTTTCCATTACAATAATCACGTCCAATGAGCTGAAGACCGGAAGGCCACAGCGCCGTAATGCGTTCATCGTGTACAGACTGCTGTGGCTGCAGAAGGCCTCGCTGACAGGACTGCCCTCTGTGCAAACCTGCTAACACATCACACAAACCATCAAACAACCAATGCATCAAACCATGACCACACCACAGCATGTGTGTGACTCTCGGTGTGTGTGTGTGTGTGTGCGTGTGTGTGTGCGTGCGTGTGTGTTTGTGCATGAATGTAATCCAGGGAGGATCACGTTGTGTATTGAAAACCTGTGTTGTATCGACCCCTGAGCAGAAATCGCAAGAGAAGGCTCGCAATCCCGATGCCTCTTTTCTCGAACACCCATCTCCGCCTCCTCTCCGTTTTAGGAAAGTGTTTGTCATTCTGAGTATCTTTGTATATTATGGCATGACACAGAAGTAAAGTTGTGTAGCGCTTTGTGGAGCTGTAGAAATGGGGAGGACGCCTGTGCGCAGGGCCTCTGTGAGCCGGGCGGGTTCGGTGGAGATTATCCAGGTTCTTGTTGAGTAATTGAATTTATTAACTTTGCCTATTGCTTGTGTTGAACTATAATAGGTGTTTGACTTGCGTAGGAATAGTTAGCTGTTTTTTTTTTTGTTTTTTTTGCGGGTGGTGAATCCTATCATAATGTATTGTTTGATACTTATATAACACAGTAGTTTCAAGACTAATTGTCCTGTAAAGATGAGGATTAATACATCTTTGTCTGTAGGATGACTCTTCAAAAGAAATGTTGCACCTCTGCTCCACCTGCACCCCCTTCTTATGCAAATGCATCAAAGATAATTTTTCGCTGTCAGTGCTCTTTGTTTCAGCCACTCAACACTCATTTACGTCTTTTCATGCTGTTGTTTGGCCTGTTGTTTTCCAAAAGGGTGGGACCAAAATCTGCCGGATCCACAGGCTCAGTTTCATATATTCCCCCAAAAAACTGGATTAGGGATAAAGAGTGTTCAGTTTAAGTGAGAAGATAAAGTAATGATGTTCCTGAATGTGTTAAACTCTACAGAGTCTTGGATTAGTTCACACTTTCATTCGGGCACAGGTTTCTTCTTCTTCAGAGGACAGTTTAAAGGCTTCAGTCCTGGTTTACCTTGTTTACCCTATTGTTTAATTTCATGATGGTACACTGGTATGTGTTTTAACGCAGGCTTGAAGCTTGATACATGTTTGTAACATGCATTCATTGCATTGCAGATAAATTTGTATTATGTGTTATTTCTGGAAGGGAACAAAAATCGGAATCGTACTTTATCACCATTAAAATGGACTATTTCTACTTGTTTGGAGAGAAATGGATTATAATCAAAAATTTGATTGATAAGCCCGTTATATATTTTGAAATTATATCAGGGTCTCTTCCATGGTTTCTTGCAAGAGGGTTGACCTTAATTTGAGAATTAACATAGGTTGGTAAAACTAGCATGTCACCATTTTTTGAAAACCCAGATTAACAGCAGTTCAAATGGCTCTATTTAACCCGATAACCAGATGTATATGTTGGTGTAGGTCTTAGAACCACGTGGTCCCACAGTCAATTGTCTTTTGCAACAAAAAACAAACCACTGTCCAGCCTGGATAATCAGTGTATTATGCATTTTTTTATTAATAAGACACATATATTTGATGCCTATAATGTGTTTGAATGTTTTTATTTTTGTCTTTTAAGCCCTATCTCCAAGAAACAAGTCGAAATAACCCTGATTTTTGAAAAAGCAAAAAAAATAATAAATGTGCTTCCCTTGTAACTTGAAAAAAAATAAATAAACAACTAGAAAATATATGAACTATGTCAGTAGTTTGCTTTGTGTGTGTGTGTCCGATTGTTTCAGGTCTTAAGATTTCAATTTCAATCATTCAAATGAATGATTGAAATTGTCTGATTTGTTGAACCTTGTTTTCACAGGAGGCTAGTCACAGACAGAATATATTTAAAGTCAAAATGGTTTCCTTTCAACACTGAATGAACGACTGTCTCTCGTCTGCCCACTAGATGGCAGTCCGGTCTGTCTTAATGAGGAGGTCCACTAACAACGTTTGACAATTATTAGATAAAACCTCATTTAAGTTTCTGTAATTCATTTTTTTTAAGACAGCTTTATTCGTTAAACATATATGTTGGAAAAAAAACCTGATCTATTAAATCACATGTGTATACACATCAATCAATCAACATGTATTTCCGATTCAGGGTCCATATAAGACAAATACATCAAATTACATACAAGAACAATACAAGTACATGGGCCTATCAATGCCTTACAAAGAGACAGCTGTACCAATGTCTCCAGAGCTGGGGCTATAGCGTGTGCTACCAAACCTTATGTTGGTTAAAACCAAGATGATGACACTTTCAGAGTCATTGAGCCGACAAATAAATGAGATTTCTTAAAACAGTTTGAAAAGTATTGAGTCCCGTAGCCACAAACATTTCACTGGCACTACTCCATCTCGGTCTCTTTAGTATATTCTCATGGCATTATTATATACGTGAAGTCTCTGTAAGCCTGTTTTTTTGTAGTTTGACCACAAGTGTGCAGTGTAGAGTAATGTACAATATGCTCTGAACAGAGACATCTTCACTCCATGTGTGTTTGCTTGAGCATACATCCTACAACATTGCCGAGTAATGTCGTATATATACTGTATGTATATATATTTATGTATATATATACATATACTGTATATGTATATATATGTACTGTGTATATATCTACAGTACATATATATGTGTATTTGTGTATGTATATTTTATATATATAGGTATAGATATATATTCTTATATGTATATATATTTATATATATTGTGTTTTTGTATTGTTTGTGCCTTCTTGTGTATGTGACAGAGGGTTGTTTTATGTCTGGTCGGCCTTTTGACATGACAAAGGAAAAGCCAGGTCCAATCAATTAATGGCTTATTTCCATTTAGCTGCTTGAGTTTGGTGCATGTTGGCTCACTGTTATGACTACTCAGATACCTGAATAGAACAGAGCCATCGTTTACACATGTGCTTTAATTCCTACTCAAAATGTATTGTATGTTAAAGGCCTGTTGATAGCCGAGTAAGTAACACTTTTTTCCAATAGAAATGCTCATAGTAAATAAAACATCTCAAATTGTGATGAACTATTTCAGCATTTAGTTTAAGATTTTATCTCACGATTTCATCCTGCCTATCTTTTCATCTATGTTCTTCCTTTTTATGTTTTTCTTCACACATTATTGTCTAAAAAGTCCTAAACTTCCCTTTAAACTACAAATTGAAGCTTTCTCTTATTAAGTTTTTACTGTTTTCAGATATGGATCACCTTAAAAACGTAAACGAATGACAAGAGGTGGTCCTCCATGCACACTGTGATGCTGGAGCATTACGCTCTTCATCAGACAGTATGGTCATAATGATCTTATTAAATATTCATTGTTGTGTGGCCATGCAGTCTCTCTCTGAGTTTATTCGGGTTTCTTGTTTCAACATCAACATTTCATTTGGAGGGTAATGACTAGGCTTTTCACTATTGTGCTTATTTTCACCAGAAACCTTTAGAGGTCTAAAAAAAAGTACTTTTAGGATAAATAATTTTGGATGAGAGTGACAACAAATTATCCGAGTTTTTCCTTAGAGCCTAACATCAGAAAATTCTCTCAAAATTGATTTGAAAAGACACCAAACATCGTGTTATAAATGCAGCCACTTATGGTTGAGGTAAATATGTTTTCTTTGTACTTTTGTGGAGCTACTTTTTACAAGAAGATCAACAAATGCATAATAATCGAGAAACGTGAGTAATGATGAGTTTCAGGAGTAAAACAGAGGCATCCGTTTTTTATACAACAGGTTTTGAATATAAAGTAGGAGTGATGATGAGTAAAGTTATTTCAGAGTAACGCGAGCAGCAGTGCTGTGCAGAGGACGATGAGAAGCTGCTGGCCGGCTGCGCCTCCTTCATAATGTATGGAGAGGACAAAGGCTGCACGGGTGGATTTCAGCGTCAACTTTGAAAGAGCCGTAACCCAAACCTGTCCTATCCCACTCTAACGGATTCACATCAGCTGAAAGGATGATGCCTCTTTTTCCACCTGCAATCTGTCTAATAATCACCGACAGCCGGTAAATGAGCCCTGCAGGGACCTTTGGGTGCCCGTATATAACGAGGAGCAGGGGAGGCCTGGAGAAACTTTTAGTCCCGTGCAGGGTTGAGACGGAGCGGAGCTTCAGGCTGCAGCAAGGTGCCACACCCGCTGGATACTGGTAGGTCTGCTGTCTGGATCGGGGTTTTATTATGTAACGTGTTGAATGGTTGTTTTAGAGTTTACATTTGTATGCGTCCTAAAGGTTGAATTAGATTCATTTTAAAGAAGCATATTATGATTGGCATCAATCTTCTACATTTTAAGGTTTTTGTTTTGCTTTGGTCTTCCCTTTGGGGCTTTATTTTTATATGACGATGATCCTGATTTAGATACTAATTTGGGCAACATTCTCAATCAACCGGTTTTCCATCGACCCTCATCACCGCCACTGCAGTGCGCGTGCTGTGCGTAAAGGCGCAGAGGAAATGCGCCATAGGCCATGCTTTAGAGGCAGCAGAAGGAGATGGAGGAGGGCGGCGTGGATTACTATACCGCCAGTGAGTTAAGATGCTTATCAACTAATTACCTGTCTACTAAAATCCCCAGCCATACAGCCCAAACAAGCTGTGTGAGGGACGGAGACATGGAGAGTTGACTGTGGCCGAGCGGACTGAAGAAGTACCAAAAAGAACCGTAGCTCTCCTCCACAGGCCCGGTTCATCCAGCTGAAGACCACCACTCAGTACCAGGCTATTCATCTTTGTGCGAATGAAAGGCTGTCTGGTCGTGAAGATACTCTACTGATTGGTGCTTTTTAAGACTTTTCTTAACAAAGATGTTTCTTCTTGTCTTTTTATGACTAAAATGTAGTGGTATGGAAATTGAGGGTATTGGATCATCTTTATAAGGTAAGAGTCAGACCATCACTGGGTGTCTAAAATCCACAGGCCTCTGCAATATGTGTGGCAAGATCCTGATCCTTGTATTTGCATGCGATCCTTTCAAAGTGAGAATAATGAGGCTAGCAGTTATATTTTATTATAATAAGTATGTGTAGATTAAGAGGTATTTATGTTATTTATGTATCTTTAGCTGCTCTGATGATCATCACAGCTCTTTTGGTTTCTACAAAAGATTGTAAAGTTTTAAATTAAATTCAAAGATTTAATTCTGTAAACAAGGAGGTTTTTTATCCTCCACTGCAGCACTGATTATAATGGGAAAAATACCTTATTGAAGGATGTGGGTAATAATGTTCTTTGTGACTGTAAAAGAGCAACCAACATGAGGAGCAACTAAATGCAGCAACTCTGAGATTTCTGTTTTCTCTCTCTCTCTCTCTCTCTCTCTCTCTCTCTAGCTTTTTACTCTATTGATCTCTCCCGGAAACGGGAAGATGAGCCCTGCTTTGGGACCCATTTGGAGCATCTCAAAAATCACTTAGCACATCATTCCCTACAGCCAGAATCAATCTGAGCAGCAGACCTGCTCCTCCACCAGCATCAGGAGGGATCTCATGGAGGCCAGAAATGTCCCAACAGCTAACAATAATCCTATGATGATTTTCAGAACGATATAGATGCAAGCTAATTTCTGTGAAGATTTTTTTTGAAGAAACTGGGTGACAAAGCACCACTGCAGACCTGTCTACCTGCTGTAGCAGATGGCATGGCTGGGTTTACTGTCCATCCTGTGTGGTAAACGAAACAGAGATGAGGGAAGGTACGCCGGTGATTCTGATACTGTCTGGTAATTTCCACTCTGCACAGGACTGTGAAGACAAGACTCTCCAAACTTTAAAGAGGTCAGCATAAGTTCTGCAGGCAGACGTCACATGTGAAGGAATAGATTGTCAGGTTATAAGACGGCTATATGTAGCACATGTAATGTGGGACTATATCTCCTCCTGTTCTGTGTATGGCACTGGTAGAATTCACTGTCAAAGCACACTATCAGTGAATTACCATAGGGCCATAAACAGAGTAGAGACAGAACCACACTGCTTGCGTCCGGGTCCCCATCTGCTTAAAATGTAAAACCAGCAGACAGGTCCACTCATTTCTCATCTTCTTTGCCCATTTTGGCACTAGCACATTTTTGCTTTGTTTCTCGCTGTTTGAGCAAACATGTGTGGTGCCAATATAGGACAAGACAGACACCCAGCTGTTCATGAACGTTCTGAAACATAGAGAGAGGAGAGGGAGGGGCGGGAAGGATGAACTATGGATCTCATCGATTGCGTCGTCCCTCTCAGATATCACAGGTTACCATGGAGGACCGTGCTCCATCTCCGAGACGCTGTCCCGTGTAACCTGAACCCTACTTGTCACTCAGATCTGGTGGCCGTGATGGCTGCACTCTCCCACAGTGTTTGGCAATGGTAGAACTCACTCTGGTGGGCTGGAAGGATCCGGTGGTTCTAGACTTGCCAACAACTGACTGAGAGCTTTAAACTGCCGTCTGTCACCACAGGAAGAGGATTATTATACGTTTAGTAGTGCGTGTTAGAAGCTGTCATTTTAGTTACAAAAGTTCATGGGGTCAGAGTGGCAGGTTTAGGGTGAGGGCATGGTTGTCAGGAGATAGAGCAGGTTGCCCACTAGATCGGCAGTCCAATCCCCAGCATCTCCAGCTCGCGCGTCGAAGTGTCCTTGGGCAAAGATACTGAACCCCAAATTGTTCCCAAAGGCTGGGCCATCAGTGTGTGAGTGAATGTTTAGTTTAGATCCTGATGCGCATGTGGCATCTTGTAAGGCTGCTTCTGCCATCAATGGATTGTGTGGAGCGTGTGTGAATGGGTGAATGTTACCTGTAATGCGCTTAAAGTGGTCAGAAGACTAGAAGGGCGCTTTATAAATGCAAGTCCACTTACCATTTGTTGGGCGTGTGAGTGGCTGCAGGCGGAGCAGGGAGGGGTTCAAATTGACTAACCCCCTGAGTGTTCTTGCAGTCTCAGAACACCATAGAAACTCCGCAAGAAAGGACACAAGGTGCACCATTTTTTTGAAGATCGAGCACAGAACAAGCCGCATACAGACATTCAACACAAGTCCAGTTAGTCTGCTGATTTGGAAAACACCCCCAGAGATTATAAATAATCTTGGTCCTGCCTCACCTTCAGATGTAAACTATAATGTCCCCTCAGGGTCGTCTTGGCCACACTTAGCTGATCATGACACCAAAGTGTAATCTTTGAGCTCAAACACTGAAGGTGTGAACCTAGGATTCTTTTAACTATTGGGTCATAACCCATTAATCCATACACAGGCCATTAAGCACTGGGTTGACCATTATCTGCCCTGATCAATAAATCAATCATGTTCATGCGTTTGGCTGTGAAACCAGCAGCTGAAGGCCTCTAGTAGTAAATCCTCAGTGTTGGTTTTAACAGCAGCAGCGAGCTCAGTTTATGGTGCAACCTGATCCTGCTCAGTCACAAAAGGTCTGAGATGAGTTCCTGCAGACGATCATCATAAGTGATGTTAGTGCTGCGTCAAACCATTAAAAACTCCATAGATGCTTTGGATAAACTCCTGATGCAGGGTTACAGCAGCATTTGTCATTATAGGTTCTTTACAGAGACGTACCAGGGACTGTGCTTTCTGGGAATTTGAGAGGTTTTAATGGTCTGTGGATTAGTTTACAATCTACAGTTACACTCAAACTACACATGTTGAACTTTCTTACCCTGATTATAATTATTCATAGAATCTAAATTCTTAAATTCTGTTTGTTTTAGGCCTAAAACATATTAACATACAGCAATTAAATTGGGAAGCCATTGAATTACAATTCAGACAACTGTTATGGAGGTCAAATTTGTGGAAAACATACTTTTGATCAGTTAAATTAATTTAGATATTTCAGAAAAAGAAAAAAAGACAGTATTTCTAAAATCATGGCCACATTCCTGGAACTTTATTTTATATTTTAGTTAGGAAGACAATGTTCCTAAATATGCTAAATATTTCTGGCAGAATTATAATAAGATGTGCATAAAATGATGCACTAAAACATGTGCAATTTGTCTCTTGATTTAATAAAGTTGTATGCTGTAAATATTTCACTTATCATAATTGCTTAACTGAAGCAGGTATAGAATATCCTATCTGTGATTTAAGTGTAACAGTGTGGAAGAAAATATTTAACACATTTTGGGAAACTGCGAGGAGATTATTAAGAGTCTTAAAGTTTGAAAATATAGAGAGAAGTGGAGACCAGGGGAAAAACCAAAAGGAGGGATAAGGGAGGATAGAAAACACATCACTGGTAGTACAATGTCTGTGTCGGTTGATCAACGGCTGATAAATCTTCTTCATGTTTCATTTAAATGCGGAGAGAGTCCATTATGGCCGACTGCAGAGGATGTGAGGTTAAGTGGTGCCAGCTGACGCACAGAGAGGAAGGAGGGAGGCCGACACGCTGACAGCTGGTACGAGTGATTAGTACAATGTAGTGATGCAGGGAAGGCATCAAAGCTCTTTAGGGAGAATCCCTAACAGGGAGGAGGCAAGGACACACACACACACACACACACACACATACACACCGAAGCCTGATACACAACTTCCTGGTTGCTAAAACTGTTATTAAACTAAGCACACACCAGTTCAACAGCGTATAGGCTGCACCGGCCATCTGTCATTCTCAGATGCATCACTAACCAATGGATTATCAGCAGCTCTGCCCCAGGACACACACACACACACACACAAACCCACGCCCTCTGACTATGGGGATACTGGTAATAAAGGGGAATGAGTGGTGTCATTAGATTAGATGGGTGTGGAAGTCAATGGATCTCCTAATTTATCTCTCACCCTAATGGTTGTTTAATTGCTATTGTCTCCACTGTTCTTTTGTACTGTGTCTCGCCTCTGTTATATTAAAGTTATTTTACACAAACCGCAACCTAGTAGTGAGTGACTCTTTATTCAGCACGTAGAAGACTAGCACATACAGAGAACATGTGAAATGTTTCAGGGAGGGCATGAAAGACTGGCCAAAATTAGGTGGAAACACTGATTCATTTATTGGAAACAGGCATCAGGGAGTGAGACGTTTTAGGTGAATTAATACAATTTGTTTCACTCATCAGAAAGAGGAAGGAGGAAGAGGAGGAGGAGGAGACACTGGCTGCAGTCTCCCTGGTGTTGCCCTCCTGAAACACAGTTCAATGAGGATTTCCAGCCATGCCTTGGCAGACTCTGGATTACAGTAATCCAGGGACTGGAGGGTATTTATAGGACTTCATGATCAGAGACAGACAAGATGCAACAATTGAGGAAAACAGATAATGATTGTCATATGACTGGCTGGATTTACTTGGAACAGAGTTTATTACTTAGCATCTACCAGGAACCAAAACTCATTCAGGCACCTAATTCAGCGAGTAAATGTACAGTAAGTATCAGAGGATCAAATATGAAAACAAAACTTTGCCCCAAAGCTAATAAATTAAAAAGAAATAAAAACAAATTATTTTTTTTTGTACAAGTTCTACACTAACAAGTTAATAAATTAAATATAACCATAACTGTACAGTGAGTGCCTAAAACAGAATACACATTTGTCTTAATACAATTAAATATGTTCCCATTCTATTTAGTGTCTCACAGTCATTCCAGTGAGCCAGCATGCACATTACAAGGGCCACAATCAATGTTATTAATTCCACCTGTGTTTACCATGCAATGACAGGCGGTATTTTATGTGGGCCAGGGCCCTGGTAATGTGCACACTGGCTCACTGGGATGACTGTGACACAAAATAAATTGGGACCACAATTTAATTTTTATCAATTGCACCTGTGTTTACCCTGCAATGTCAACATGGATGTGTGAAAAGGGCCTATTGACACTGATTGGTAGTTTTGTGTATGTGCTGAGTAGAGGGATTTCACATTTGCTGTGATCTGATGGCTGTGATTCAGGGCCTGATTGATGGCAGGTGTCTCTGAGTCTACTTATGCCACGTGTGCAGCAAACACTGCAGCCTCTCGTTCTCTGTGTGCAGGCACGGGTCCACTCAAGGCGCCGCTGTCTGAAGGCAGAGTTGGGTGAAATGTTGCCAGTCTGGTCCTTGGTGGTGTGTCAGAGTGGACCACCATTGAGTGAGGTGTAAAGTTGACAATAGACTGTGAAGAAGCAAGCAACCTGACCTTTGACCTTTGTCTGTTCTCCCCCTTTTCCTGTTGGGAACTGTGCGTTCCAATGTCCGTACTACCATGCTTTCTAAAATGCCAGAAAAAGATTTAGTTTGTTCCAATACATAATATGACAAACATATCACGAGGTCCTACTGCATACGATCGTTTTTTGCAGTTGCCAACGTGCTTTTCTGACTATTGTGATCCACAAATCTGCTGTGCATTGGATTTGTGAGCAAAGTCATAAAGAGTGTCAAAGTTCAAGGTGCAATGTTATGAGGAAGAAGAATGTCCCAATTGAATGCTTACTGCATGCAACAGTATCCACTTTGTATAAGGGCAGCTGCAGTACGTACTGAAAGTAAAAAGAGAAGGTATGCGTTTTGTAACGCAGCTTTGCACACTGACTGTTTCCCTTCCTTGTTTATGGTTGAGAAATTAAGATTATCTCCATGAGCCTAGATATTTTAGCATGTTAATTCGTTAATAAACTAGCATTTAAACCTTTCCTGTGGTGTGGTCTTTGGCCGCTGCTGATACTGCTTGGTCAAATCCACAATCTGAAAGCCAACTATACTGCAGTGGGTGTGTTACCTTAATAAATATGATGATGATGCCCCTGATAGGTCTTCATATTATGTAATTGATACAAACATCTATCCACAGAATTTTAGTGGAGTACTGTTTTGGTGGTATCTGGGTTCAACACTGTTTTTGAATTAATGTACATTAGATTTTGCAATTAACTATATTAAAATGTAAGGGAAATTTCATGTGACATCCAACATTTACAGGTAAAACTGTCCCACTCTTTGCACCAGATTTGTTAATTTTACAATTTTACTTGTATGACCAACAGCATCGCTTTTCATAAAGGATGTTATCAATACGCTGCAACACAGCATCGTACTCAAGTCCACTTAAAATAAAAGGATGTCTAATATAACATCATCATACACTGTTCAATTAATACAGTCAAGTACAGTAATTGAATGATCCTTTGTCAGTTTGGGATAAAATGGCTGACCAGACATATACTACACACACTGATACCTTGTGATACGTTCTTAATGTAATAAAAACACGTTATTACTAATTATCTTAATAATCCCCACAGATGCACATGTTTATTTGTTAATGCAATCCATCATACATTTTTGCCTTTATATATTCAGCAGATTATGATCTGATGACTCTGCATTTTTAGTTTCCTAAATAGACACCTGATACAGTTTGGTAGATAATGTTGTATTTGCATCTTTACCACAAAGATCTCTGTGTTTTACTGTCTAATCTTTGACTTATAAGGAGATTATTAACTAAATAAAAATATAGATCACATTTTTTTTATACCTGACTAAATATTAAAAGGTAAGGTGTTAGCACAGTATTCCTACTTCTCACACCTGGACTTTAGTAACTAGACAGTCAGAGAAAAATGTTCAGGGAGACTTTAGTGGCCAGGAAAAAATAACTAGATGAGGTGTTTCTGTTTGGGTAGGAGGTTCATTTAAAAAAATCTAAAGCTAAAAAATGTATAACAAAATAAACGGCGAGGCCTTAAAATAGCAGAAATATAAGTTATTATGCTCATTACTAGTGTCACTCAAAGACAACAGCACTCTTACGCCCCCAAGTGGTCAAACAGTCACTCGATAGGCTGCTAAGTGAGCTGACTCCAACCAGCAGGTCGAACTGGTCAGTTTTACCTTTAGTCATTGTTTGTTGAGCACAATATAGATTTCAGTAGTCATTTTTATGGATGCACCTGTATTGATGGTGTTGTAGGTTTGTGTTATGACCACAGATGTGACCACAAACATTAAACCAAGTAAAATGTTCATGCAGGTACAAACTTAAGATGCCTTCCTTTGACAGAGAAGCAGCGAAAAGCTTTGAGAAAGAGCAAATATGTTCTTTTTATTATAATATACTATGCATGTTTCAATACAACTATCTTATAGAAATCAATGAAAATATGTTAACTTTGTTTCATTCCTTTGTGTTGATGGTCCACTTAACAATGCATCAGATATTAAACAACACTGTCTCGACAGGGAATCAGCCAACTATCTGGGATTTATATGTCAACTAGTAATACGTTGATTGTCAAGTACAGTTGTTCAAACTTTTAATTGACCGTTGGTAGACAGTCACAGGCTTCGTTTAAGCTTAATGTGAGGATTAGGTAAACGTGGTAATGTTGGATATGAATCAGGATTATAGAGACTATTTAAAATGTGTTTCACTCTCACTGATAAATCAGCAGATATTCAGTTGACAACGACTGATGATCATTTCTTGAGATGTCAACTTTTCCTCTACATGTTGTTGGTTAGATATATGTCACTGCTACAATAATTAATGGTGTTGTTATTATTGTATGCAGAATAGATAACTCCCATTCAGCATTTTGTGTTTTTTTTTCTCAACTTTAACTCTTTTAGTTTCAATTCAGAATTCACTGTGATTACATTGTGACCATTTAAGGAACAGTGTAACACATGATAACAGATACAACCGCACAAACACAGGAAAAACAGTGAACACAAGTAAAAGCTTGAAGTCCACTGTCTCGCCACAATATTGAGTCTGGTAAAGACTGAGATCGTGGAGGTTGTCAGTGCTTTGTCTGCAGAGGTTGTTGTACATCGTCAAGTCCTCCAGAAGGTTAGTACCTGTTTTAAAAAAAAAAAAGATTTCAGTTAAATCATAAAAATCATATCCCTGTTTTGATTTTTTGTAAGAAAAGTGCACATGTCCTCACCTGTAGTAGTTTGGTTTGAAGGGTCCATGTTTGCTGATGCCCAGGTACTTGGCCTGGTCATCAGTCACCTCTGAGAGGTGAGCGTCAAACGTCGGCAGGTGAAGACTGGCCACACATTCATCTGAAATGATAAGAATGGAGTGTTTGTCATGTCTGAATGAAATGAATATAAATGTGGTAAACAAGAAAGGTAATAACTGTTTAAGGGTATTTAAGATGAGGACTTGCCCATCTTCTTTGGCAGCAGGTAGACGTCCTGCTTGTATCGTCCTTCTGGAGCGCTGTACAGCTCTATGAGAGCCAGAGCCTGACAATCGACAGTAAACGTTACCACAACTAAAGGTGCCAGAGCCACAGATACTTCCTCTCTAATACATTTAGGGAAGAATAACACATTGAACTTAAAACATATCGTACCTGAGTTGTGGCGGTGATGGAGAGGACAAATGAGGGCACTGTGGAGCAGCTCAGATTCAGCAAACGACCCTGAGTGAAAATTAAAAAACTCACAGACTGGGATGTGACAGCAGCCATTGACGATAACCTAAAAACATCTTCAAGGGTATTATCTCAAATAATTATGTAGAATAGTCCAAAAGTATCCCTCTGTCTGTCTGCAGACCGGATCTAATTAAGAAGTGAAGCGATCAGGTAAATCTGTTCTTGTTGATCAGCATCAAGTCCTTCATTTGTCATCATGAGTGGAGCTGTAGGACTGCACTGGAAACACTCCTATGAAAAACAGAATCCTGACGCTTTGTTGTGTCTTATTTAATAATTAATTTAATTCATATCTAGTTACAGTTCTTATCCTAACCATAACACACACACTCAATCCCAACTATCAATCATGTAACCTAATAAGCACCAGCATTTTCAGCTTTATACCCAAACCAGGAAGCGGGAATGCACCGCAGGAAGCCATCATTGGTCAACAAGAGCCCAGTTAGAGCACACTGAGAGGCTATAGGCCTACTTTACTTTCAAAATGTCTGTGCATTATCCCTCAGTGCTGGTGTATAATAATAATAATAACAACAATAATAACAGTATTATCACCTCAGCCAGCAGGACGATTCTCTTGCCATCCGGCCAGATAACATGGTCCACCTGCGGCCTCACACGCTTCCACCTCAGCTCTGCAGTCCGCAGACTCACCTGAGAGAAAAGAGTCAAAAGCTAATTTGTATACAGGTACACACACACACACACACACACACACACACATGAAAAAAAACACACACACACAGTTCATACCAAATCTATCTCGGTGCTGGAGTGTCCCATGTTGCAGAGTATGCAGCCATCCTTCATTCTGTCCAGATGTTCCCTTCCCACCACGTTTTTATTGCCTGCAGAGAAACAGAGCTGAAGCAAACTGCAACAGTATTGATATTTTTAATAACAGCTAATATTTCTGCGTAGAGGACAGCAGTTACCTGTGCAGGTGATGACCATGTCTACCTGTCGGGCTACGTCACTCAGTTTAATCACTCTGAAGCCATCCATGCTAGCGGGAGGCAGAGAAAAGGGGGTCACAGCTACTAAAACATATTTCATAATGCTTTGTAGAGTGAAACACTCTTTACAGCTGTGCTGATAAAAGCTTCCTCCATTCATTCATACCAGGCCTGAAGGGCACAAATGGGATCCACTTCTGTGATGTACACGACAGTGCCCAACGCTTTCAGGGCAGCACAGCAACCTTTGCCAACCTGCAAGAAGAGACAAAAGAGGTTGGTAAAGCTGCTTTAAATGTACGTCATGTACACAGCAGCACTGGGAACATTCATTATTTCACTGACCTCCCCATATCCGCACACCACCGCCTGTTTTCCTCCAAACATGACGTCAGTGGTTCTCTTCAACCTGACAGAAAAGATCAACATAGTCAGGCTCTGTACTGTACTAGGGGTTTCACCAAACGTTCACAATGTCAGTACCCGTCCAGTATGGACTCCTTGCAGCAGTAAAGGTTGTCGAATTTCTGCTTGGTCACCGAGTCGTTAACGTTCATAGCCGGGACACACAGCCTGCCTGCCTTTGACATCTGGTATAACCTGAAACACGGGTGGGGAGACACACATGTGTGAAGTGGGGGAGGACTTTTTTAGGAACGTCATTCAGGTTTAGGGAGAAACTAACCGATAGATGCCTGTAACACTTTCCTCTACGATGCCTTTGATGTTCTTGAACAGGCTCGGGTGCTTCTTATAGATCCAGTGGGTCAGGTCGCCTCCATCATCCAGAATCTGAGGGGGGGGGAAGCTAAACTCTTCATCAATGCAACCTTTCTATCTGTAGTAGTAAATCAAAGTCATTAAAGGCACATTTGACCCAAACATGAAGTCAAATTTTATTTAAACATATCCATGCAAATCCATCCAGTATGTTTTGCATATATAGGCCTTAGCTCAGCTCAATATGTTATATTCAATGAGACATGTGTTGCTCAGTGTTGAAATGTCGACTTATTTACTAGAAATCCACAAATCTTAAAAAGAACAGTATATTTATTCTATATTATATTCAGAAAGAGACATTACTACTGACATTTAAAGAAAATGTAACAGTTTGTTAAATACGCACAAATGAAGGAGAGGTCTTCACTCAGTACGGTAAAATAAGAAAAATATTAACACCAAAAAGATCCAAAACTGAGAAATAATTAGACAAAATACACATGTAGTAATGATAATAATGTTTTTTTGAACTCTGAAGTTTCCTTGAGAACATGTAGATTTTATTTTAATTGTCAAGCTTCACTGGTCAAATGCAACCAAACTTCATTTCACTGTGGTGAACTACAGTTTGATATCTTCAAACTTTGTCCAATCAATCTTGAACTTAATTAGGAGTGCTGTCCTTTCATTGATAACTGTACCATGTTGGGCTGCCAGGTCTCAGCACTGACACATCGGTCAATACACCACCAGAAGTCTTCCTCTGATTCTCCTCTCCATGCAAACACTGGGGTGCCTGAGATACAGAGCAGGTTATATAATTAAAGATAATCAGACGAGTCGGGTGGGAGGAGCAGGTAATAGGAGCAGGTAGGAGGAGCAGGTAATAGGAGCAGGTGGGAGGAGCAGGTAGGAGGAGCAGGTTACAGAGACAGTCGTACCTCCTTCAGCCAGAGCAGCAGCCACAGTGTTCTGAGTGGAGAAGATGTTACAGGCCGCCCAGCGACACTGAGCTCCCAACGCAGACAGAGTCTCAATCAACACCTGCAAGAGACCGTAGACATACAGAGTGAACAAAAGATGTTTTTTTTATTACTATTACTATTTTTGTGAGTGTGTGTTGAACTGACCGCTGTCTGTGCAGTGATGTGTGTGCAGCCCAACACTTTGGCTCCAGCCAGAGGCTTCTCCCCACTTGCTCCTTTTCTCAGGACCATTAATGCTGGCATTTCTAAATATCACAGACACATTAAAGAGACATGCATGGCAGTTCAGTCACTTCAGGACTACTAGCTGTTCTGCCAACGGTCTGACTGGGATTCAGTTCAGCTCACTTTATTAATGGGCTTTCCGTTTTGCCGTTACAGGCACATGGTGTAAGGCGCTTCTTGGATGGGTGCAATATGAATTGTACGTATTTTGTCATTATCTTTCGTGAGGACATGAACAGCCGTCCAACGACTCTTCGTCTTTACCTTGCTGTGCGATTATTATTTCTCTGCGTCCAAATTCCGCCTGTTTGATGTTTTTGATGCAGAAGTCAGAGAGGCCCTTGGAGGTCCTCTGAGGCTTGTCTCTGGGAGCGGACTCATCCTCTGAGCTGTCACTGCACACTGCGACACAGAAATCAGGCAATGTGTATGAAAACAATCTGATACAGTGTAATGTCCAAAAACAAACGTTGTGAATTGTCTCTGGTTTTGTTGTGTGTGTTTGGAGTCAAATTCTAGCTCGTGAGTCTTATTTCTGAGCCTTTGAAGTCTGTATTAACTCTGGCAGTGAAGGACACGTTTCAGAAAGGCTCACAGAGCCGATTAGGACCAAATTAAAGAGACTTAATTCTTCAGAAAGACTTTTCCTTTTAATTAAGGTTTAGCTGAAGGAGAAAGAACCCTTATCCCCGGGGCCTCTGGTTCTCGTGCTGCTGCGATCAGAACCAGCTCAGTTTATGTATCAAAGACATGTGATCAGACTTAAGAGCGTATGTGTGTCGTGTGTTTGCATCTTTCCGTACCTGAACCGTGACTATCTGTAGACGACTGTGAGATGGAATGAGACAGAGAGCGACGACCAGTGTTCGAGGTATGTTTGTTGAAATCTTGCTTCTGGTCAGTGATCTGTATTTGCTTTGGAGCCCAAAAAAGAGACACAAACACACATAGTAAACCAATAATATCGGTTGTTACTTCCCTGCACGTCACAAACATAAAGTCTCACCAACTACATGCTTGAAAAAGACAAAATTGCACATAAGCACCACCCTTCAGAGCAGACTCTCTGCTCACAGCCTGTCACGATTACAAATCTCCTACCCCTGAATCATCCCCGTATCTGCTGCTTTCTCACCGTCCACTGCGGCTGATTGAAGGCTAGGCTGCTGCCACAGGAGTCCCACTTGTCCATGTCCGCTCCCTGGCTGCTTGCCTGACTCTGCTGCCTGAGCTTCAGGTCCAGCTCCAAAAAAATTCAGACACACCCGCTCACTGACCCCACCTCCAAAAAGTAAACACACGCATTGAGAGTTTGAATTTTTAGGGCCACAGGTTTGATGGGATCATTTAGTTGGCAACTCTGCTTTCAGAAAGGATTTGCATATACTGTATATAAAACGACAGCATAGTGTGTGTGTGTATTGCACACACACTATGCTGGAGCAAATCTTTATTTAAGCTTGTTTTTAAAGTGTAACTCCACAGATGTGACACATACAGGGCAGTGTACTTGCAGGGTAAAACAGTTGTATTATGCGTTGTGTGGCTCTGGAGGGACCAGACATAATAACTCTGATGGAGTTATGGTGATGTCATCGAGGTTATCTCATCTCGGGCAGCTTTTAACACAAAGCTTTTGTTACAAACTGGACGAGGAGGTTGAAAGATGTGGACATTTAGATCGGACAAAAGTGTCTTATCAAATAGCATTCTAGGAATCGTAGGATCCAGTTATGACAGACATTGTTTTTCTAAAGTTCCCCCAACTTTATGAAAGTGCAATGCAAATCAGTGGAAAAGCCCTCTAAGGAGTGCAATGTGTAGGTGCTGTTGCTCTTCTCTTTCACCCTTTTTTAGACATTTAGAAGAAAAAAAAGATTCAAGGTTACAAAAATATGAAGTTAGGGCTGTGTTGACATTGAAACACAAGGTGACCTTGTTCCAATATCAAAATGTGTGAATATATATATATATATATATATATATATATATATATATATATATATAGTATGTCAAGCAAAACTCCAAAATAGAATAATATCAGGGTAATACATTTAAGCTTCTATGATTATCATTAAAGTTTCCATATTCAACTGACAAGTCTTTAAATCATAACTAATGACATTCGTCACAGCTGAATTGGAGAAAGGCTTCATTCACTCTGAGTCAGGATTAAAGAGATCTTTCATGTGACGCCGCCTCAAATCCTCGTTAGGAGCAATTAAACATGAAGTGCTCCTGAATGTTTGTATCGAGGATCTCTGTGGGAGTTTTTCAGCCCTCTGCTCCCCTCTGACTTTAGATCAATCACTGTTCTAACGTATTTCCAGTAACTCCACTTTATCATGCGGCTTTCTTTTTTTTAAAACATACTTCTTTTCTTCTTAATCGTACTGATTTAAAATATGCTCCACTTTGATTGGCTGATAAATGATTGAAAGTAAAATCTAAATTGGTCCACTTTGCTGATCTGATTGAAAGGAAATATATAAAATTGTGAATTTAAGACAAATTAATACAAAAATATATATAAGACTTGTAAAAATCTTTGTTCCAAGTAATGGCTTCTTGAATACAGCTTGTATTTACTCAAGCAGCTGCTTAATCTTTAACATGAGAAGACATTCTGTGACCTGAGGCAATGTGAACATTAACTTAATGATCACAAAACCCTCTCCTACAGGGCTCAGCAAACAGGTTTGAATCCAAGCCAGCTACTGTGAAAGTACAATGAAGGTCTATAAAGCTAATACGTGGCTGTTGGTGTTAATGTGTAAATGTCCTCTTGGGAAACCAAAAGTTTCTATTAAACTTTTAGTTATTTAAATCAATAAAACCCAAGAAAATTCACAGTTGGTTAAAAACAGATATAAAGGGTTCATTTTATTAAGGTTTATTCAAGTACTCCTATTAACACAACTTACAGTAATGGTTACTAATAATTCAACATGAAGACCGGACTCGCTGCCTAAAAGTAAACTCTAAAATAAAGAGATTAACAGCGCTCCTGAAACAAAAGCAGTGATACCTTGATGCGGATGGACTGCACTGCCTCCTGGTCCTTGGATTTAGTTAGGTTCACTAGACTGTACACTTTCTTCATGCTGGGAGAGCTGCTCTCACACTGACCACAGTTACTCTGCAGAGCTGCATGCGGATGCGGATGAACTGATTAGAGAGTTCACAGAGTGACGCTTTATGCCCCACCTTCGCCCCCATCAGGCCCAGGTGACGGGTGGAGAGAAGACAGAGAGAGAGTGAATGAGTCTTTGTGAGGCTTACAGAGGGGAACTCTGGGAAAATATAGAAGAACAGGTTAGAGATGAAGAGAAGAAAGAGAGTTGTAAGGAAACAGAAGCTCAGTCAAGTGTTACTTGAGGTCACAGATGTATGTGAGTATAAAGTGCACTTTGCTCTCAGGGTATACATTAAATAGACAGCAGAGTGATGCACATACATGAACATACATTCATGACAGAGACTGTTAGTGAGAGAGAGAGATAAAGATGAATGAAACTATAGTGATAGAGGAAGCAAAAAAGTGAGCAAACACAAGTCTTATGTGTTGAAGCATTCAGGGACACAGACGGCAGCTTAGGCTTCTTTAAGTAAACAGACAATAGAGCTGGACTTAACTGTAGAAGTCATTGTTTTCTCTGCCGCTCTGCAGTGTTACTGAAAGCCTCTTAAAGGGGCATTCTACTAATTTTCCACACACTGATCAGTTTAAGGGGAGTATAACACAGCCTGTAAGCAGTGAGCTACAGAGGTTTGATACGCTCACATCTTTCTAACTCCACACCCACAGATTTTTTTAATTTTCAAACTTGTATAGTCTTAAACTTTTCAGATTTCACACAGCACCGTCTGGAGCAGCAGCACATTAAACAGTTACAGACAATAAAATTCAATGTCACAGCATACAATATATATTCTGGATCACATGATGGCAAATAGCTTAGCCAAAGCATCTACAACCTGATGTACCTTCCTCCAATACCTTCAATCTATTTTTGAATTTTTTAAAACACTTAAAGAGACCAGACAGTAGCTTCCAGGATATTTCAGATGGATACATTTACATAGATGTGAAGGAAGCAAGTTAAGAATTGCCTTATACAATGCAGGCCAACCATTCCTAGCATACAGTGAGGCCGATTTAGTAATGAACCGCAATGCTCCATGATATAAAGTATCAGAGGAGTGAAGGCATTGAGAAGATGCATGCATAAATAAAGCATCACCATAGTCAATCACAGACATGAACGTAGCAGCGACAAGTCTCCTTTTTGCATCAAAAGAGAAGGAAAGACTTATTTCAGAAATATAAAATCCAGCCTCGGCTTTAAGTTCTTCACAATAAGCTGAGTGTGAGACTTAAAAGAAAGAGAATAATCAATTAAGAATCCTACTTTGATGTGTGACATCAGCACACTTCCCCTTTAAGTCTACTCTGTCTTTTCAAAGGGACAACATGAGTGAAAAATGTGAATACGGCGTCAAACATTCATAGAGGCCTGCACATCTAAAATCATTAACAGCCTAAGTATATGCAGAGTCACGCTTCCTGTTTAGAACACTTACAGATGCTCACAGCATATACAATGTCTTCATCTTGACAGGCCTGACCAATGATGCAGTCAAAAGTCAGGAAATGTAGCAGCTTCCTTGCTCACCATGTCAGTCTTCAGAGCTTCAGTCACCAGCTCTCCTGTTCCAGACACCTCCGCCCCGTCTCTGCCCCGACCATGAGGTGTCCTCCTGCTCTCTGCTGCCTTCAGCATCTGCTGCAGGTTGGGGCTGCATTTTACCGACTGATGTTTGGTGTGTTCCTCCTCCGCTGTTCCACTCACCACATGAGGATCAGGATATTCATCAGGTAGTGACATGTCCTCCCAGGAGGCTCCTGTCTGGTCCCTTTCCTCTGCCATTACTCCACTGGCAGCCAGTAATCAAGTGAATTAGATTCCTGCTCAGGTGATCAGACAGCAGACCAGCTGACGGCTCGGCCATACCCTGCCCACATGCATCTTTCCTCCTGCGGGGCGTCTGTTTACACTAAACAGCAGCAGTTCTTGGGTTACTTTGACTAAATGTAAAGTAGATAATTAGACCTGTAGGCAGTGTGTACAAGGTAGAAGTGCAACTCACCTCCACCAAAGTGCCATGTAGGTAGATGTCAACATGTGCCCTCATAGTCTTTTGTACGGAAAGGTCTCCGGTTAATGGAGAAGCACTTATACTCAAGACCTGAGGCGTAGACTTGCAGAGCTACTTCTTGTCTTTGTGTTGTCTTTAATAACATTTGCTCAAATCACAATGAGCACAAAGACATGAGTGCAATGCAAACACTGGGTTACATTACAAACAACAGGCAGGGTCAGGTGTTCATATTAAACCCAGCCAGCATCAATAGTGTCCCCATGGTAACCGACCAATGCCCTTTACGCGTCTATCGCCAGGTCGTTTTTTTTGTCGTCCATTAGAGTGAAATTGCATGAAGGGATCTCCTAATGGCCGGTGTAAACAGGAGGAATGATTACAGCAAGCAAATCTGCTTCAATGTTCATATGAGCACCTGACAGACATGACACATGAAGCTCCACTGGAGCTTTTAGTTTAGGTTGCGTTTGGTGAAATGGGTGTGGATAATAATTGTGGAGAGAGTTATTATAACAGATAGTTTTGTTGTTTTAATTAAGAAATTCGATTTTTGTGTTGTGGTCGTCTTACTGCGCAGTTTGCAGTCAACACACAGAAGGTCACGTTCGGAAAAGTTCTCTTTCTCAGTGCTATACACAACCGAAATGTTTAACACATGCATGTTGCAGCTGGTGTTGCAACGGTTAGTTTAGCTTTCGGTTTTCTGCCAGTGAGCCTTCAGGTGCAGGAGTATCAATGAAAGATGTGCGTTTTGTTCCACTAGAGGGCGTAACAGTTCCACAGCTGTCCACGGGAGCTTCGCCACTGCTGAGACAGAGAAACCTTTTGTCCGTTCTTTGCTCAGTGTGAGACGTGTGGGAAGAGTTCAGTTTGTTTTTCTCCTGTTCTGTTTCTGAGTCTGATACGAACCAGGAGAGATTCATGACCAGTGGGAGGAGAAATGGGAGGAAAAGTTAAGACTGCACCCAGTCCTCTCTCTCGCTCTCTCGCTCTCGCTCCAAATCTTTCTCTGTTCCTCATTTTTTTTCACTGCAGGAATTTCAAACTCTGGTGTTAAATTAGGAAGGGTTTAAAAATGTCCTGGTGGCCAGTTGTTCACCATAGGACCCTTTAAACTTTTAATTAAGTGTTGTGGTCAGTTTCTTAGTGTTACAACTTTGCTCATTTTCCTGCACATCATCTTTATTGTTTAGAACGGAGGTGGTGAGAGTCAATAAGAAGAAGGAAAATGAGTATAGCTTGTATAGTTGGGTATCAAATTATAGGCAACAAATATATAATTATATACTGCACTTGCTTTTTCTTCGAAGTCAAATGGAGCTACAGTTTTGATTAATCCTGAAACAAAAAAAACCTCCTGTTTTGCCTCTGTAGAGATGACACACTTTGCTGTGAAAGATGGTTACTGGTACAAAAAGGCATTAGATTTGTTTACAATTAACTGCTGTCTTATGCAGCCTTATATCATATTTACTGTAAGTATTGTTTTATACTATGGACCAGTTACTGTCCGTCTGTCATTCCTTTTAAGATTAAGATTTTACAAACTAACTGAACTGCAGCTCTGTTTTTCAGACATGCTGCTCTGCTCTTTCCCCTGTTTCCTCCAGTGCGCACACTACTGCAGTACAGCACTTTTTTTGTGGTGCAGTGTGTAATTCCTCCCTTCAGGCAGCAGACCAGCAGGGATTGGGCAAAGGTTTTCATGTGATGGTATCAGCCTGGATTGACTGTTTGCACTAACCCAGTTTACTTCAGAGCACATATTAGGTTAAGACAAAGAAAACACTTCACTACATTTTCCATCATTGTCTCGTTTATTCGTGGAAAACATGTATTAATACATGGAAGAGGGGAAGATCTGGACAAACATCACATATGGGCTCATTTTCACAATAACATGGATAACGGATGTCATTATCTTAATATGAAAAATCTATCTGGTCTCACACATACACACACACACACACACACACACGCACACACAGTTTACAGCTGCTGAAGAGAATGTTTCACTCAGACCGATTTTTCAGTTGGGCGGATTTTTTCCTGTTTCACAGCTCCATGTCGGCCCGAACACCTAAAATAAAGTGTATTTTTCTATAGTATAATATCTTCTTCTTATACATCATTTCAGTTTTGGTCACACAGCCATCACATTAAGCACAGTTGTACTGTTTGGGTAAAAAGAGGTTGCATATCAAACAACATACTGCACAAGCTTGTGTAGCGGGAGCAAAGAGGAAAAAATCTTGTCTAGTAAATCCCCAACTGACACTCAATCAAATATACTTCTTCACAATAAAGCGCATTTCCACCAGAATGCACCGAATGAGAGTACAATGGCATGTATTTCAAAATCATGAAACGTTAAATGTGTGGTACAATTATAAAACACAGTTTCCTTTTCAGTGACGATTGGAAAACGTTCCATTGAAAAATAACTGGAGTGCACAATAAGAACACAACTAAACTAACATTTGTGTCATCTCTGAGTCATCACATTATTTTGACTCCGTCACAAAAGTGGGTCTCTGTTTTCGCCCTCACCGCGCTGTACGTATGTTCTTGTACTGGCACATGAGCAGGTGCTTGAAGGTGTTTTTGAAGGTGGCGTTGCAGAGGGCGTAGCAGGCTGGGTTGATGGTGCTGTTGATGTAGCAGAGCCAGTAGCCGATGGTCCAGAGGGAGTTTGGGATGCAGATGGAACAGAAGGTGTTGATCAGGACCATCACGTTGTACGGTGTCCATGTGGCAACAAAGGCAACCAGGATGGCCATGATGGTGCGGGTCACCTTTTTCTCCCTGGAAGAAATGCCTTTCCTTTTCCACTTTGCCACAACATTCTGCTTTGTCATCTGGAAATGAGAGGAGAAGAAGAGGACATTTTTAAAGTGATACCAGTTGATTTAGTTTGGCAACTTGGGGGCAAGCTGCAAACAAAACTTTGACAATTTGGCACTTTACACATTTTTTAAGGCTAACTTGACAGCTAACAGTTGCTTATTTACACATCCAGCAGACATGGAGCAACATTAGCTTTCTCGCGTTTCTGGCCACCTGGCAAATGTCCAATACTCTCTCTCTTTTAGCCTAGTTTTGGTTTAAGCAGAGTCGTAAAAGTTCTGAGAAAACCAAACAATAATTTTTCTGTATTGTTGAAATATTTTGACTAAGTGTCTACATCCATGCTAGCACTTATGCATAGCGGTGCTTTAAACTAAATGCAAACATCGGCATGTTAGAATAACAATGGATGTTTTTCATCTTTAGCACGGTCATCATCTAATTTAGCGTGTTAGGACGCTAACATTTCCTAAGTAGCAATAAACAGAAAGTAAAGTTGAGGATAATGGGAATGTGTTAAGTTTTGCAGATAATTAAATAAACTAAAGTATTGGACAAATAATAAATATATATATTAATATATTATATTATTACAGTTCATCCTGAGGTGAACATGAATGTCTTAACCAAATTTTATGAAGACCAATCCAATAAAGACATTTGATACAAAAACACGATGTGAACCTCCTGGTGGTGCTAGGGGGTCAGGGGGTCGCTAAAGCAATTAAGCGTCATCCTCTGGGGACAATGATTGTCTCTACAAAACTTTACGGCAATCCATCTGATAGTAAAGATATTTCTGTCGGGACCAGATTGGTGGAACGACCGACAGTGCCATACCTAGAGCCCTGGAGCTGTAAGTCTGATTGAATTTGTGTTTTCTTTAGTCATCTGAATCACAATGTTAAAGCTTTAACTCAGTAAACAACTTTACCTTAAACAGCGTCCTTGCGGCCAGACTTTGTCTGTCAACAGCTGAGGTTTCTGGAGACGGTGTTTGATCTGTCTTTTTCCCCCCATTGAATTCTTTCTGTGATGGAGCCGGGGCCTCAGTGTCCTTAGACGTTGACGCGTGGTTGCTGTCCTCTGTAGAGTCCACCTGGTCAGTTCTTTCTTCCTGTCTTGGCCCACTTCCATTCTGCTTTTGCAGCGTTTCCTTTTCCTTCCCATTTTTAGCCTCCACCTGAGCTTCTCTTGTTGTGATGCAGTTGTTCTGGCGCTCACATCCCTCCTCCTGGCTGTGAGAGGGCCCCTCTCCCAGACTGGTACTTGAGGCCTTCCTGCATTCCCTCCTCACGCGGCTGCGGCTTGCCTTGGATATGCGCCAGTAGAGGTGGATCATGATGGCCACTGGGAGGTAAAAAGCTGCTATGGCTGTCCCAAACGTCACCGCAGGATTTGAGAAGAACTGGATGTAGCACTCACCTGGCGGCACGGTTCTCCCGCCCACAATGAACTGCCAAAACAAAATGGCTGGAGCCCAGAGGATAAAGGACAAGACCCAGGCCGCGGCAATCATCAGACCCGCCATCTTGGTGCTGCGGCGGGCCGGGTAGCTGAGCGGTTTGGTGACACAGAAGTAACGGTCAAAACTAATGATGAGCAGGTTCATGACTGAGGCGTTGCTGACAACATAATCAACAGCCAACCACAGGTCACACACCACTGCTCCCAGGGGCCAGTAGCCAATCACTATGTAGACAGTGTAGAAGTTCATGGAGCAGATGCCAATAATGAGGTCTGCACAGGCCAGGCTGAACAGGAAGTAGTTGTTGACAGTCTGCAGGTTCCTGTTTACCTTTAGAGAAACAACATGGGGCAGGCTGTCAGATGCTAATCTTTTGTTGTGCGATGTGTGTTTTCTCATATTGGATTACCTCTCTGCACACCGTTGCACATGCTGTATTCTTATCTCAAAGTCTTGGTGTACTTTTCAAGATGTTTAGAGATGAAACTTTAATCATAAATGTTCAAACAAAGAAAACCCAAACCTTTATAGAGAGCATGACCAAGATGTTTCCAATGACGGTGATCAGACTCACAGATCCAGCCACCAGGCTGATGAGAACAATCTCCACAGTCGAGTACGGGCTTCCAGAGGAGAGGCTGGTGTTATCACCACTGCTGATGTTGGTGGTGTGGGAGGAATTCAGAGCCTCCATGCTGGCTGGTTTTGGAAATATGTCTCAGGCTCAAATCATATCTGTACAATACCTGATAAGCACAAAGATTATGACGTAATCAGCCTCTTTAAATATTTTTTTGCCTTTTTGTGATGCCAGTTCTTCCATATTTGTGTGTGCTTCTTTCTGTCTGCACAGTTACAGATACAAAATCATGCGTAGCTTTCAGCGTGTAAACACTTTGCAGGTGTTTGAGTGTTTTTGAGCTCACGGCTTTGCCAAGGTGTGAAGGATGAACAGGTGAGCAAATATGGGCTGCAGCAGCTGTGTTTAAATTATATAGCAGTGTCCCTCATACTCATATCGGAAACAAGACATTCGGAGGTTTGGAATCTGCACAGTCGGTGTAATCTTCTATCTGTAAATCAGCTGCTCACCTCTACAGTGCTATTGAAAGACACAAAATGCCCCTTGAGAGTTTCTAATCTGTGAGTGTAAGCAAATTCAAAGATACCAAGGCATAAAGGATTCACTTCCTAACATCATCTCTTAGTTCTTTCAGTGTGTGTAAAGACAGATTCCTACCCACGCTGAAAATACAGGCTCTCATAAAGGCATCTACTAAACCCCTGTTCTTTTGTATATTTAATGGATTGTGTATTCAAAATCTCCCCAGGCAAGCAAACAGACAGCAAAACACCACAATGAGGCAAAGTATCATTACGGTTACTGTTATGTTAAAAACCAAGAAACATCAGGCGATAGATTAATATACACACCATAGCAATGTGATTAACTGATGTATTTTGATCAGAAAATCAATGTAAAGACACTTAGTTGAGACCATGAAGATTGTTGCATACTGCTAAAACCATGTAAGTGACTCCATTAGGCCACTTGATAACATCATACTGTACCTGAGAGATGGTTCCTTCCTGCTCTTACAGTCAGATGAAACTTCATTACAGCATCTCTAACTCTATCACTTACTCATCAAAGACCCATTCCGGGCCTTTTCTATCGTAGATGATGAAGAGCGTGCGTTTGTGTGTTTAGTTTAGCTATAATTCTCAGGACCTCATCTTGACAGCCTGTCATTTTTAGGTCTAACTTGTTAGGACGTTTTGGTCTCATAGTGAATTTAATGTTACTGGGTAAGATTTTTGCTAAAGAATCAGGGTTAGGTTAGAGTTAGTACCAGGGTTAGGGTACGTGTGTGCACATGGTCAGCCCTTCATACCCGTGCTACCGCCAGCCGCCGTCTGACTTCCATTGCTCCTAAATAGTGTTGTTATGGTAAAGATGGCCTCTGAGCAAGGAGAACAGCGTTACAGATGGTTTTTCACTGGAAGGGGACGAATGAGCGGAGGGGTATTCAGTTGGTTGTAATCTGTAACCATGACGCTTGATGCCAACAAATCCTACAAACCGGTCCTTTACAGGGACTCACCGTCTATTCTAGGACAAAGCCCAAGTCCCCACAAGGTAAACTCTTCCACTATAGGGTTAAGACTTGGCTTCAATTCAATTCAATTTATATAGTCCATTTTTAGGCCACTTGGGGGGCAGCAAAAACATCACATGTTATCACCTTTTGGGTTCATATGAACTAGCTACCAAACAGCAACTTATTTACACATCCAGCAGAAAACATCACTCTCTTTTAGCTCTGCTTTTGTCTCTACACCTCCTGAAGGAAATATCTTTAGCTGATATATGCTCCACTATGTTCACCAGTTTGCTAACTGTGTCTTTCTGTTGTTTGTTTCCCTAAAAACGACCTTATAAGAGTAAATATAGTATTTATGTGTCTTTTTATATGTGTATTTACAGTATGTATGTATACATATATACAGGTGTATACATATATATGTATATGTAGGCAAGGCAACATAAACATATGCCTGTCTAATAAACTTGTGTGAAGATGCTCCCATGTGATTGATGTGAAGTTGGTTAGTAACATAGTGAGGGATCACTACCTGCTCACAAGTCCGTCCTCACTTCTTCCCTTCATTCACACTAATAAGACCTACATTACTGGACCTCCCTAATTGTAATCCAGGGCTACTGGAGAGAGTCAGGGAGGCAAACAGTATTTCTCTGACAGGCACAGAAACATAGTAATTAGATCCAGCAGATGCTGCCTGCAACAGCTGTACCGGTAATAAGCTTCTAGTAGTACTCATCTGGCCGGGTGAGCTCGGCTTTAAAAAGTCTGTATATCTTTGATATCATGAACGGTACAACAGTCCGCTGCAGAGTCAGTAGTTATTGGCAGAAGGGGCTTGTTTGCAGAGACAAGAGTGTACGTTACACAGTTTCATCAAAAGGAAGATTTAATGACTACAGGGATCAAAGAGTTGTAGTATTTAATTATTGAATTGAAAAAAAGATTCCTATCTCATAAATGTATTTTAATGTTTAATATATTTTCTCAGGACAAACATATTTCAAACGGGAAGTCTGTAACATCATGGATGTTTGCACAGATGGGATTTTAACTCAACCAGCAACTGCAAAGCTTGTAAATGCACATATATGCTTATGACATTGAAAGAAAGACCAAAACAAATACAGTACATACACTTAGTTTCAGGCATTGTTTGAGGTCACACGCTGTCTAATTTGTAAAAGCAACATTTGACTAATGTGTTTTTTTTCTTTTTTGTATTTTGAACCAAGGTTCCTGAGGTTGTTCCACTAGTTAAGTTGGTTTGCCACACAGGTTTGTTGTGATTTCAGAGAAGTGAGTCCTGAATCTGAAGAGTGGGAAATTTCACATCAACCTGAGCTTTGGCTTCGCACAGCAGTGTAACAGACAGAAGAGAAAAGAAACACTGAATATTCAATGATACACTGCCATGGAGCCAGAAAGAAGAAGAAAACGAAAAACAAATAACAGAGTGAACGGTGTGGGAAGGACTACAGAATAAACCTAAAATGATAGTGAGAAGAAGAGATAACACACAAAGAAGGGAGTTAAAATGGATATTTTTTAAAAGAGAGGTGATTCAAGCTCAGGGGACAGAAGTAAGATAGTTAATGAGCAAAGATTAAAAAAACATGATTTCAGGTAGAAGCTGTTTGAAATCTAGTTTCCCTCTGAAACACCAACGTGGTGTAATCAGGGGGATTCCTCGGGAGCAGGGAGACCGGGGAATCCAGAGACGGGATCTGGTGCTGGTGGCTGAATGAAACCTTTCAGCAATGATGATAAACATTTCCAAAACAGCCTCAGGGAACAATAAAACCCAGTTCTACTCTTCAATTATTAGAAGCATCCTCAGGAAACTGAAACGGCATGTGGAGGGTAAGACTTCAATCAATAACGGATCACATTATAATCCTCAAATTTTCCTTTTGTTTGTGTTGTCTTATAGTGACTTATTCATCAATATTTTAATGTTCCCTGGATATTGCTTCATCTTTCTATAGATGGATCATTTTGTAATATATCAATAAGACTCACAAGAATGCCGTCATTTGACTCAGCTTTGTTTAAATTAAGCTTTTTCTACTTTACAGCATAAGAAAGTAGGTAAATAAAAATATTTCTGAAATATACTTGACTCTACTGGTGCCTCAGCTTACAGATATTAACGTCTTCTCCAAGTAGCCGTTCCTTAAGTTAGGGTCATTTTCTAAATAAGTATGTGAAGAAATGTCCTTGTCTGTGGTAGTTTGGCTCAAATTCAGAGAGCTGTTTTCTTACCTTGTCTGCTGGGAATGACAGGGATGAGCTGTTTCAGTTTGGTCCATGTTACCCTCACCTCTGTAAACACACTGGAGCAGAGAGAGAGAGGCAGAAAGTAACCCGACGTTGATGTCGCTCCTCCTCTGACAAGACCTGTGTGTGTGTGGATGTCTGTGTGTGTGTTGAAGAGAGACAGAAAGAGAGACTGACAGCAGGGAGGGGTTACGGGGGCTATTAGTTGTGTTGCATCCCTGAAGCTAGGATCGCAAATTTGAATAAACAAGAGATGGAGACAGAGAAATGTTTGTTTCAGGACCATGGAAAGCACTGGCCTCTCCAGCGCAAACTCATTAAGTTCTTCTGCGTTACAAAAGCTGTAGCTGACGATGTGGAGAGAAGTTTGACTGGCTGTGATGTGACGTAAAATGGGAAAGCACTATTAAAAAGAGGACTAAAGGAAAGGGTCGCACTGTTATTCCGTTGCTGCAGGACTTTAACCTTTAAGACTCTGTTGTTTTGACCTTTTAACCAAACCGTGACGCAGTCTGTCCCAGTTGGTGGATGACCTTACTTTGATGGAATTACTACAAAGAATAATGGTCCATCTCCACGAAACAATATTGCAAATGACACGAGCAGCGTGCAATCAGACAGACCCGATGATTTGATATGAGAAAATATGAGATGATTCATTGTGCTTGTCCTGATCCAGACTTATAGCACAATGATCACATCAACATTGGTCTGTTACTTTGTTTGGATGTAATGTAAACTGTAAGACTTCTACACATTTTACATTCTGTGTAATCATTGAAAATGTAATGTAAATATTATACTTTAATTTTATGAACTTAATGTGAGGGCAGTTGTGTTGTAGAAAACTGCAGCGGTGCATCCACGATCATGAGCTCCTCTTCTGCTGTTTCCCCATTTGTCATGAACACAAATCAATATGAGGTTTTGAATGTGTGTCTCCACATGTGTGTTTTTAACTGTGTGTGTCTTTGGTTTCCTGTCGCCTGAAGCTCCTTTTTCCAATTTCCAAGACACTCTGACATGTCTTATTACTATTAGTAGCTTTAAATGTCTAAAAAAACAAATATTTAACAGTATTACTCACCCTAATGATGTATGACAATACAGACCTTTCAAGATAGATTGAATTAGGCTCTGGTAATAAGGATAAGTAAGATATGAATGGTAAAACAATTCGCCATTTTGGTAAATACACTTATTTAATTTCTTGCACAGAGTCAGATCAGAGGACGGATACCACTTTCCCGCTACAGCCAGCAGCCAGTTAGCTTAGCTTAGCACAACAACGCGAAACAGTTGAAAAATATTGGTAGAGGTCACTGCCTTTTTCACTCCTTCATTACCCCCCATATAATGGTCACGCAATAGTTTGCTTAAGAGTAAGCTGCAAATTGAGATTTTGAACAATGATATAGTATCATCATTTTGCATCATGGCAGGTTATAAAACGATAGTGTTTAGGGTTAAAAGGGGGACAGACAGAAACCATAAAGGATCGAGTGCTGCAGGGCATGCAATGTATATTTTTGGAAAGCACCATAAATGATAAAAAGCCATCACCCCTTGCACACAACTTCCATTGCCGTTTCACGTCTCACATCATTCTTCGTATTTACACACATTTGCTGACTTCCTCTGTTTCTTGCCCATGTAAGCACAACAGTCCCACACCATCAGTCCTAAAAAATATATAAATCACATTAAGTCTCTTCACAGCAAGGGAACACCATCATTCAAAGGTTTTCATCCACCACTATATGTGCATGAGGAATATAAAAAACAGCTAACAATGAAGCTCTTTTCACTTCATATGAAGCGAGGCCCCAAGGCTGCAGGGAAATGAGGTCATCTAGTTGGAGCCACAGCGGCGGTTTGAATGGAGAAGGGCCGCGCACAATAGCAGCCCTCTATCTAACACTTCAGACAAAAAATTCCTTGTATTTTGTGAAATTCATTGGTGCATCTTACTGTCAAAAAAAGATGTGGAAATAAGAAAATGTATAATGGAAAGAGAGAGAAAACCTCAAAGTCACACTGCCTGTTTTTCTTTGCTGACATAATTATACACTACATCATGTGCTAATAGGATAATGCTGATGACACAGACATTTACTGTAACTCTTCTCGGGGCCTCGAGCAAATCGTGACATTTTAATCCTCTGGAGATTCATCAAAGACTATAATTCATCAGCGTTCAGGCAACTACTGCCACTGATTTAACCTGTAAATAAATTAGCCCGTTTGTGTGTCTAATGCATTGCCATTAGATTTGAGTAACAGAGCGGCGTATAAGTATTTTCGAAAAATAACCTGCGATTTTTGAGATCCCCAAAAGGTCGTTAAACGTATGCAGAATCCACAAAGACTCTTGATTGATCACCTCTGCTACTTGGTAAAAACATATGTTTGACTCAACATTTCTCTTTGCTCCTTTTGTGTGATGTTATTTTGTATTAAAATATGTGATAATACCAAGGAACATACAGACAAATATAACCTATGACCAAACGTTTGTTTTATGTCGCACAAATTGAACACAGACATCTGTCACTTTCGGCTACCATCTTTATTTGAATAAGGAAACAGTATTGGATGCGTAAAGGTTGGTGGTCTGAATCTTTTTATCCCTGATTGTTAGTACAGTCTTTGAGCATCCTGGAAAAATCTTCAGAACAACAGTAAGTGTTGTCAAATAAACGTTGGAACAGGGCGGGGCAGACGATCACAAAGGCAGGGAAACATAAATACTGGAGGTAAAACCAGACATGACACATGAGGAGAGTGAATTTTCAAACTTAAACAGGAAACAGACTAAGCACAAACCCAGGACCATGACACCTTTGGGCTTTTAAAAGAACGTCAGGAGTTTATTTTTCAGTAAAACGGATGCTTTGCTCTGTGACTCTAATCTAATAGAAATGTAAACTGGGGCTATAGATAAATATGGCTACACAACTCCAAAAACATCCTTTCTCACATCATACATGGCACGTTTTGCAACCTGCACTGCCTTGTGAAATAAGGTCATCGTCAAATGAATGACGATAATGTTCAGCAGCACTACACTCTTCTTCTTGGCTTATTTCCAACAGAAAGACAAAACACTAAACATTTAGAAGACAATGAGATTTACCTGGCAGCAAAGTTCCATTACTTATCACGGTGAAAGGACACTGTGATTTGTCCTTGTGCATATTTTTTTAATTCACAACCTTTGCTTCACAAATGTTGCTTTAGTGCTTAAGGCCCAAAACCTAAACTCTCTATGCTGTAGGTGAGTGATAACAAACAACATAGAAACACGAATCAATTGTATCAAAGGGCTACCCAAGAAATGAGGTAAAGTTGTTGTATTCTAAAAACACAGATTAAAAGCATAATGGTCAAGGAAAAGATATCCTGACCTTTAGTCTCTAATATTTACTTTTTGCTGGCTTGTTTTTTTGAACAATGACTGAAGAAAATATGTTTCTCTCAAAATGTACAGTCGTGTGATGGAATCAGCAAGAACAGCTAGTTAACTAGCCAGCCGCTAAAAAGTGAAATTGAACTAATGCTTCATCCGAACACTCTTGTCACAGTGTTGCAAGGCACATTGCTATCGCTAGATCAGTGCGATTAGCTCAGCTGTGACAGATGAGGAGGTTAGCAGGAGGCTAATCTAAACTATAAGCAACAAATGTCTCTTTTAAACACACTCACAGGCTGAGTAGTGACAAATAAACTGAACTCCATGTGGTGAAGTTTTTATGAACTGAATAATAGTGACAAATTGTATCTTTCTGAGGATCCACTGACACCAACTCAATTCAATTGTGAATCATTTGTCTGTAAATTAGATTAACATGCAGTTCGAATCATCTTTCTACCGACACATGAAAACACAGATGAAAGCCATCAAGAAGTCACTTCTTCAGTCAATGGTCACCAGCTGTCATGTTTCTGTCTCCTACTGATTGGTTTCCTACAGTCTGCTGCCATCTTGAGGACTAATGTCTTCCTCTTCTCTCTCCAAAACCTCACGGTGCAGTCTCTCCTCTGCCTCACAGACCTGCAGACAACTGTCATGCAGAGCATGCCACCCACCATCCACTGTTTAATATACTGTATATAATAATAATATAGTATAAAGTGTGTAAAAAAATGTATATGTGACAAACTAAAAGCAAAACAAACACTGCATGCATCTGACTGGATGTTAACAATAAAGAGAACTAATGTGAAAACTGAAACCAATCTTATAAAAAAAACTTAAATCTGGAGGTGATCAAACCAGCCTGCATCCCTTTGTAACTCAAAGTCTCTCTCCAAATAAATGAAGCCAGCTCCAGTGCAAAGAAGAAAAAAAAATTTTAAAATCAGAATCCATCTATATCATTCTCAGTTTAAGGTTCATTGTATTATCGGTTTCGACTACATGTTTACATGCTATAATGTAGAAAAAACAACAACATATCTTCTTATACTGTCTGTCTGAATATACCAGTATTCACCTTCTGTCTGAAAGGCTTCGTTGTAGCATCTGTCTCATTAAATCCCCGAATGATAAACCCCAGTCTGCTAAATTCTAATGAGCCTGCAAGAAACATATGAAGGGAAGCCAATGGCCAGCCCACGAAAATCATATTTCCCCTTTAACTCCAGGGACACTTAGAGGCTTTTCTATCGCTTTCAACTGCATCTTATTTCATCAGCTGACGGTGTTTGCTCAGTTGTCATGGAGGTGGCTGTGTTGTTATCATGTGACCAAAGTATGGGGCTTAATTAATATAAGGGCAACAGGAGGGGTTGTTTACACTAAAGGATGGCTTATGGCGTCATGAATAGTTTGTGAATATCCCTCTTGATCTCTCTCCAGCCGTCCGCTGACTCCCGGTTGATGTCTCTGACCTCGTCCCAGGCGATGCTGTGACAGGTTTCGGTCTTGTGTTCAGAGACAGATGATTTACCGAAGTCAGTTTTCTGTTATTAGATCCTGGAATAATTCTGGAGCATCAGAGTGCTGACAAGCTGCTCGTTTATTTCACCATTCATGTCACACTCATGAGGCTCCGTCGCTTTAAAGAGTCAAAACATTTCCTGTTGCTTGTTGGTGATGCAGCATGGTTGTGTCATGGCAACACTAATGCACACCCCTCTCCACTCCAAAATAACAGAATAAAAACTACCACATCCTCAGTTGAAAATCTAGTACAAAGTGTTTTATGGTTTCATTATCAGAAAAGGGTTTTGTTCTGTTGACCTGATGGCCTCTCATCTCCTGCTCATGTGTTGCATGCACATGGAAATCTTTCCATATTCACTTAGAGTGTATTGGAAAGAAATATGGCTCTTTAGTTTGCATGATGCAGGGCCATCTGCAATGGAAATCATATGTAAAATGAGGAGATGAATTCTGACCACAACTCAACCCTTCCCCAGCCCATTCATACATAAAACCATCGAGAATATGACGGTTCACTTGAGGTCAAAGTATTTCTGATCATTGCAACAGAACATGAGACTTTGATTTGATATTGCGCCGTATGTGTGTGTCTATGCTGATCATACAGTCAATTCAAAAAACTATAGGTGGTCCTTTTATGAGCATCATGAGCATGTGTTTTTATTCATTTAAACATCTCATGTACAATCAAATGGTTTGGAAAGGATTTATACATGTTTTCATTGCAATTCCAGATTGCAGGTGCACATTCATCCACCGGTCATTTGAATTCCTGGATGTGGTGATGGAGTTAGCCTAACCACAGGGTGTAACCCTTGTTTGTGTCCCTTTATCACCTGACAGGGATGCCCTGCACTAAAGGACATCAGGCCTTCTCCAACCGAGCAACATCTCTCTGTAAACAAAAACATTTCCTTTCAACTAGATATTCTTATAGTTGGAATGACAAATATAATATATGTTTTTATATGAGATGTTCAGTAAATCTTGTGAAAGAAATGAAATAAGAAATGAAAGTCACCTACATCACATGTTTATTTACTTACTCTGTTTAAATACGTCAGATTCTCAAATAGCAGAACCTTTCAACACTGAAAGTGTCTCTGTTTGTGCAGTACGTGTCTGAGCTGCATATGCAAACATGTTACTGAGGATTGGCATCTCATGACAGAGCCTTGCAACGCAAATCTGCATGGACAATATGCATCACTGATCTCTTGCACTCCTACTCATGTGTTGCAAACTCATCCAGCTGCTGATTTGCTTGTCTAGTTGTCTGATAGTTTTTTTTGTTATATGGCAATAAAATACAGTATACTGTAATCTTTCAAAATTAAAAACTGGTCAGAAATCCACAGAAGCCCACCAGAAAAAGTAAATAACTGATTAAAAGGGTTAGTTACGTAGGGTAACAATGACAATACTTGTGGTAAATAAAAATGATGAGATAGTGAGTCACAAAGTGAAAATGATGACATATTTCAATATTTTGAATATTAAATCAAAATGATGAGATACAAATCTAAAGTATGACATAGTAGGCAATAGTCTAACATTTGAGACGCCAAGTTTCTATTTTAATGTATTAATTCTCAACAGCTTTGACATTATTGAGTAGAAATGTCCACTTAGTAAGTTAACATTATGAGAAAGGCCAAGGCTACAAAATCTATAATTGGAACCATTAAATTGAAATTAAGAATCCGAAGTCAACATTGTGTAATTTAGAGTCAAATTTAGAAAACCGCGATTTTAGACGACCTTCTCATGTGCAGTCTGTGTAAACGACTAACTCAATTAAATCAAAATGCAAGTTCGCCACTATTTCATTATTGTTTTCAAAGAAACTAAAATGTTTGACTTTCCATACGTATGTTTACTTCGATCCTGCCTATGTTTTCATGTGTTTTCTTTTTTCTTTTCTTGGAGTAAATGGTTCACAGCAGACTGAAATAAGAAGCTTAAACACTTAAAAGAAGCCTGTTGCTCTGTCACGCATGCGCAATTCACAGGTATGCGCGAAGAACAGGAAGCGAACAATTTGTTGCCGTCTACTCTTTTTCTTTGAATGATTCTGGCATTAACCGAGCCCTTTGGGTTACTAATGTTAGTTGAAACACAACCAGGAGAGCCAGCTGTCGTGAAAGCCGCACGTTGTGGTTAGTTAAAATTTGAGTCTTGGCTGTGGAATCGGAAGCTTGAGTGCAAGGGCGTGTTTGAATCTCAAGTGTTGGAGAGACCAGACACACACCGCCTCCTCCTCCTCCTCCTCCTCACTAGATGCTAGCTCGGTAGCCTCTGCGTGTTGTTTCACTCCTAGTTACAGTTGGGTTATAGTCTGCATTTTGTATTTATTCGGAGGTCAGTTTAAAGGAAGATGGGATGTACTCTGAGCACGGACGACAAGGCGGCGCAGGAGCGGAGCAAGATGATCGACAGGAACCTGCGGGACGACGGAGAGAAGGCTGCCCGGGAGGTCAAGCTGCTGCTGCTCGGTGAGAGAAAGATGGATGGACGGAGGGACTCTGTCTATTTGCTGGAGAGGGACTTTCCTGAAGCCCACCGTCTGATGCAAACTTAAACCCAACCTGTTACATATTAAAACATGTTTCTGTACCGACGTTAGCTCAAATATAAGTTTATTCTAGCTACGTCCACGTTAAATAACATGGCGGGGTTAAGTTAGAGGAAACAAAAAAGTGGTAGTTTGAGACATTTCAGGGCTTCTTATGAATGGGGGTGGTTCAGTTCGCTATAAAGTTAGTGCTGCTTGATTTTATTTATTTTTCTCCTCAGCAAATGAAATCAGCGCATTCAATAAACAATGGATCAGTTCGCTGAGTGATTAGTTTAACGTTAGTTCCCACAGTAGCTGCTAGGCGTTACTTCCCATCGCGAAGTCAGTAAGCTAATTTAGCTAATCAGTTAGCTCCTGAGCTAGGTTAGCCCACCAGTGGTAGCTTGGATTAGTTAGCTCATAGACAGTTTAACCTTAAACGGTGTCTGGGATTATATATTTTAAACCGCCCGTCCAATAACGGCGGGACTGTTGTGGTTCGTATTACATATTGTCTACATTATTACAGTTTAAATTACAGTAGCCACCCATCAGATAAACACTAACGTAGCGTTAACGTTACTTTAGGCCGGGTCACTCTGTTGCTACAGACTGAAAGACACTAGCTCATGTTTTTGGGGCACATTATGAATAAATGTCCCACAATGCAACGTAAACGTTGGCGTTTGTGAGAATTTCGATTAATACGGTGGGTTTAGAGGTCATACCATCTGGTAAACTTGTCTGTTTCTCATAACTCCAGAGCTGAAAGGAAGGCTTAGCAAAAACAGATTTGCAATTATGAGTTAAAATATACATTACATTTTATTAGTAAGGTAATGATATCAGTTGTATGACTAATGCAGATTTCATACTCTATTTAATCTAAAATGAGGTATACTGATAGTGTGGTCATTTGAATACGATGGTCAATAGGACAGGGACCTTGCACACTAATCAGCTGGAACAGGCAAATATGTTGATCACTGAACTGTAATACTTCCTTTGTGTTTTGTTAACAGACATCATTCAAGTCATAGAAGGCTAAAACAATGACTAATCAGATGATCACGTCCCTATATCAATATTACATCGCTGTGTTATCTGGAAATGTTTTAAGAGAAGTAGCCACACCTTCTCTAATCTTCCTGGTAGCGGATGACCACTGCAGGCTGTCTCCGTCTTTTGGGCAAGAGGTTGCATAGCAACATTTGCAGCCCGGCTGACTGCAATAAGCATCTGTGGCAACTATACACACACAACAGAGGAGGCTAGTGCATGCTAGCCGGGGGGCTACCTGGATCATGCCGTCTACGAGCAGTTTCTCCGAAAAATGCAACCGTAATCTGTGTCTTTTAAGTCGAGCTCTGCCCAGACACGTCTTTGTGTCATCACAGGTCTGTTTTCTGACACTCTACAACGCTCAGCCGCAGCAGTCGGTTCTTGTATGTTTGTGCGTCATTTGAGACGGACCTGATTTGAATTTTCATGGTTAATGTCTCCCCCCCCCCCCCCCGTCACGATTCCCACCAGCACCTGTGTGAGACGTCAGGGATTAGTTTGTGGATTTGTTGTCTGACGGGGCAATTACCTTATGTCACATGGATGTATTTCACATTTGTGGGATGTTTTTTTTTATATATACCGTGTGAGTGTTTCTTAGCAAGACAGAGAGATGTGCAGCTTTACCTTGCATGCTTATAGCAGCTCTGCCAGACAACCCACCGGGGGTGTTTGCAATAAGGCAGTAATCTGCAACTGACATGCTCTTGAGACGAGTGTTTTGAGTGGTAGGACTGCCTCGGATGCACAAATGCAAATCGTAAAGATTGATGTTTGTTTGTGTTGCGGCATTTCTGCCAACCAGAGCATTAAAAAGCAGCACAGAGGAGAGGCACAGTGCTTATTGTTCACTGGGGAGATGTCTGCGTCTCACATGGCTAGAGGGGAATGTGTGTTGCCTGGTCCAATGTGGCCCTATAAAGCATCCTAGCTCTGCCATAAACTTGAACCATTTTACTTCTTCCACTTTTGGCCATGATTTCCATCCCTCAAGCTCCTCAATTTCATCAGCTGAGTGAGGCGTGAGAGTGTGTGTTTGTAAATCAAAGTTAAGTGTGTCGTGATCTTTGCAGTAATGTTAGCTCTGCGTCTGCGGTGCATGGCTGTTTATCTTATGGGACGATAAACTGGTGAACAGTTCTCCTCACCAGGGAGCTGAGAGTCCCTGCAGAGGCACGGTAATTAAAATGTTGTTTGCTCAGCATGATGCATGATCTGTATCTCACAGGGAGTTGGAGCTGTATGAGAGACTATATACCAAACACATTTTTGGCTTATTCAAACAGATCACAGGCTTGCACAATTGTGTGTTTCTTAACTTTTACTTGTGTTGTATGTTGTTCTCTCATAAATCATATTGTTTGTATGAGAAGCATCTGAAAGCTCTGAGTCCAGCCGGCCAGTCTGATGCCGCGTTAGTTTGTAACCCAGGGATGTTTAAGCTTTGTATAATCTCATTGACGGAGGATCCAGTTAATTAATCCAATTACCCTGTGACCTGGCGAAACAGAGTCTTAGACACGTCTTCAGTGCATTATCTGTGATTGTGTAGCCTCTGATGTGTTGCAACTTAAAGTGAACCCACTTATGTACTTGACAGGATATAAGCTGCCATTATATCTCGGAAATGTAGCGTCTGATTGTTGTGTTTTGACAGGAAGGCTGCACATCAACATATTGATTGCTTTACTTGGTTTATAACTCTGGACATGTTTGTTCACACGGTGCATAAATGAATAACAGTAGGGGCTGTGACAATGGACACAAACCAGAATGATCCCATCAAGTATTCTGATACCACACAGATATGGAAGCCTCATGTCAGAGGGGTTTGTGAATACTGTACCTACTTGTCTGACATCTGTGATTTGTACTTAAAATAATTAACATCATGCAACTGTTTCCACTATAATTCAATGTCCTGTGCCATCTGTTCTCTGTTTCAGGTGCTGGAGAGTCTGGGAAAAGTACAATTGTCAAACAGATGAAGTAAGTGTCAACACCTTAACATTTAACACCTTTTCCATCCCTTTGACTCACCTCGGACTGCAAAACAAATGGCACATTTTACTATAGCTGCACCAGATCACTAGACACAGCTGTGATATTAGCAATCAACAGGTGAGAAACTCTTGTCACCTTTCCCCACACTATGGACAGTCAGTATTTTTATCTAGTAAATTGAGATATTGGACACCTAATTATCATCTTTATAGCTGGCATGTATTATGTTGAATAACACATGTTTTATATTAATTTAAAGGTGGAGCGTGGCGTTGTTGGATTTCTAGCAAATCGTAGTGTCAGTCTTTTTAGTGTGACTCACCGGATGTAGGCTGTGGGGTTATTCCTGCCATTGGCCGCATATTTCACATATTCCTCCCCTTCCACTATCTGCGCTATGAATTATGCGAGGACACCGTTGCTGCTCCATGTGCTTAGTGCCACCCAAGACCATCGTGATGGATTTAAAGAATTTCAAACGAGCCAGATCAGTTTTCACCGTTAGCCGAATGCTAATGTGTTGAGCCAGACGTTTCTTTAGCGCTGACATAGCGCTGTGGAGAAAGGTCTGGCTATTCGACACTAATAAATGTTCAATGAGTATATTATTTTAGTTTTACTAGGTATAATTAAAAACTAATTGTTTAAACATGACTCTTAACTTAAAAAAATCAAGTCTCATGACAAATCAGAATGAAAAGTCGTAAAAAGATGTATTACCCTCAGTCTCTTTTAAAAACGATTTAAAAGGCATTTAACATTTTTTTTTTTTCATCCATGAATGTGATTTGTGAATGCGAAACATTTCTCAGTTTGTCTCCTCCCTTTTTAAACACTTTTTCCCATAAACCTAAACAATGTAGTTGTATGGTTTGCCCTGAAACGCAATCCATTCTCAGCCAATAACTGCCAGTCGATTATAATAATCTATTTTATGAACAAATCCATGAAAAAGCTACTTGGAGACAAAGTGCTAATGCCCTCTGGTTGTGTGCCAGGATCATCCATGAAGCGGGCTACTCAGAGGAGGAGTGTAAGCAGTACAAGGCCGTGGTCTACAGCAACACCATCCAGTCCATTATCGCCATCATCAGAGCGATGGGACGCCTCAAGATTGACTTTGCTGATTCAGCCAGAGCGGTGAGTGTGATAAAAACTAGGCTGGCATTTACACTGTTCTCGGGACATTACGGGTTGCATTTCTGTGCATTTATATAGGTCAGTGCTGTGAGGGCAACAACGAGTTAGTCATATGTCACCCTTCCCTACTGGGCTAATTTCTTCTCACTTCCTCCTCTGCAGCAGGTCAGACAGAGCTGGTAGGGATTTAGTCTCACATTCAGAGCGCGTCATTGAAGCGGAGGCTTACTGACACGAGAACTGTCTGTGGGCCCTTGAGTTGATACGGTCACACTGCTGTGTGTGCTTGTTCATGGACAGAGTTTTACAGGAATAATCAACAACATTTCTGTTTCCCTTGAGTTTTGTTGACTCTGTGCTCATTGGTTTTGTGTAAGTGAGTTTGTATGTTATTTGCACGACATGCTTCATATAATTCTGGGTAATTTTCATTTCTTGTTTTTGTTAAAGCGGACTTCTGTTTCATTTTGTGAACCTGTGTTTCCCTGGCATAACAAGTGGTTTAGTCATTGCTTCAGCGTGACTGGCCTGGCCCTGTCATCGTGACCAATTTTACACCCAAAGCTTTTCCTTGTTGATTTTATGCTCTTACAGATATTTGTTTTTTTGGCCACTGACCTGCTTAATGCTGTGTAGCTTTTATAACCCAATTTCATGCAAAGTGTCATGGCTAAAAGGACTGTTTGTCATCTTTAATTCATAGAGAGAGCTCCAACTGTGCTTTCATGAAAAATGATTGCCACTGATTTAATCCAAATTCAGTCCGTTAGGATTAATACATTATTGAACCGAATCTAATGTAATTGATGGTTCAAAGAAATCTTTGTGTCTTTTGGCATTGAATGCACTGTAAACTCAGTCTTGCGTGTATATGAATAAAATTGTGGATCACGACTGTAATTGGAGGGGCTTTGTCTCGTTAGGATGATGCGCGGCAGCTGTTCGTCCTGGCAGGTTCAGCAGAAGAGGGCTTCATGACAGGCGAGCTAGCCGGGGTCATCCAGCGGCTGTGGAAGGATGGAGGCGTTCAGGCCTGCTTCAGCCGCTCCCGGGAGTATCAGCTCAATGACTCTGCAGCATAGTGAGTGGACTGCACTGCATACAGGAACCAGAGTGGGACTGTGCAGAATAACATTCTCAAGTCTTAGTCTGCAAACATCTGTATAACGTTTCTAATCTATCCGTCTCTCTTTTCTCCTCCAAAGCTACCTGAACGACTTGGACAGGATATCCCACGGTGCTTATGTGCCCACCCAACAGGATGTGCTGAGGACCAGAGTCAAAACCACTGGTATTGTGGAAACGCACTTCACGTTCAAGGACCTGCACTTCAAGTCAGTACAACCGCCACAATCAGTCCAGTCACTTAACTGTATGATGACTCGGAGTCGCCTCCCACGTCTCCAGATTCGTTCACTGATTCTAAAAGGTCTGGTGTTGTTTTCACTGACGGCTGTTTCCGTGGGTTGGAGAAACATTTGGCCAATCAGAATACTGACACTGACAGGCATGTCACTTACGTAGTCGTTTTGTTTGCCTCTCTAAAAGCAGTCAATTACGGGCACCTGGTAGGAAGAACTGGCACTGAAGATCAAAGAGTTGGCATATTATTGTCATAAGGTGCTCTACACTTCAGTAAAGCCTCCGTAGATGTTGTGGTAAAACACCATGGCTACACGGAAATGTGGAATTATTAACAGCTGACAGGATGAAGAGTCGATGTTGGGAGGCGTCTTGTTTGTGTGGTATATCATTTATACCTGTGGTCTCTCTGCAGAATGTTTGATGTCGGCGGACAGAGATCAGAGAGGAAGAAGTGGATCCATTGTTTTGAGGGAGTCACCGCCATCATCTTCTGTGTGGCTCTGAGTGACTACGACCTGGTGCTGGCCGAGGACGAGGAGATGGTTAGACCCGTCCGACCTACACATGGCCCGATTCATTTGTTTGTTCAGCTTCTCTGGTTGGTTACCACTGTGTGTGTCTCTCTCTCCTCTCCTTCAGAATCGAATGCATGAGAGCATGAAGCTGTTCGACTCCATCTGCAACAACAAGTGGTTCACAGACACCTCCATCATCCTCTTCCTCAACAAGAAAGACCTGTTTGAGGAAAAGATCAAAAAGAGCCCTCTCACAATCTGCTACCCAGAGTATGCAGGTGAGAGATTGAGACACACACACACACACACACACACACTCTACAGAGACTCTCGATGCAGAGCAGGTGTGTTTTACATGCAAATACTGTACTTTGTATGTTGGTGTCGCACCTAAACCATTAAGTCCAGCCAAGTATATTTGGTGTTTATTAGTGGCTGTCTGCAGGTCCTTAACATCCTAAAACTGTCTTCAGTCAGACAAATTCAATGGCTTGAAAGGTTTTATTAACAAAACAACACACTACACAAGTTGAAGGCAACAAGTAGTTTAATGTCATTTTTCTACAAACCTATGCCATCATAATCATTACAATAATGCTACACGTATAACATTCTACATAATCTAACATTCTCTTAGTGATATTTTCCTGTTAGTCAGCCCCTTGTTGCCACTCAAAGGCGTGGCAGTCTCTGCAGATGACACAGAAATGTGTCTTTATGCTGCTCTCTGCTCTGCTCCTGAACTGAACTGTGTGGGCTGCTTCATGTTTTTAACAATGTGTCCTTTGTTGGATTTGTTGATACTCAGATTTCACAGATGTATCCATATTATCAAAATCTTTAGTAGGAAAAAAAAAAGCTCTCCACATTTGATTTGTATAAACTGTTAAAAATAATGTTTACTTGTTAAGCTATGATGTAAATAGCCAGCAACAAAGTGTCAGTGAAGCTAACATATTATTACATAGTGGGTTTTAATTATTTGACAGTAAATCATTTTATATTTTTTTGTTCTATGTTGCAAATAAAAAAAAAGAATTAAGGTCTCAAATTTGATTTGAGGAAACTCTTCGTTGTGACATTTTTGTGCTCTATTTCTCTCCTAATTGTGTCGTCTTCGTCCTCCGTCAGGCTCCAACACCTACGAAGAGGCAGCCGCTTACATTCAGTGCCAGTTTGAGGACCTGAACAAGAGAAAGGACACAAAGGAGATCTACACCCACTTCACCTGCGCCACGGACACCAAGAACGTGCAGTTTGTGTTTGATGCCGTCACTGACGTCATCATCAAGAACAACCTGAAGGACTGTGGCCTTTTCTGAAGGTAACGCCTGCCGCTCCACGGACGTGCCGGGCGAACAGTGAGGTCCGTCACGCTGTCCTCCCTGTAATCACTTTGGTTTCCTCTTTTCTTTCAGGCAGCCTGGTTGCTGGCATGCCGAGTGACTTTATTCAAGGGGACTCTGACTGGAGGGAACCTCATGGACCCTGCTGAGAATGTCACTTTTAACCTCTTATTAACTTATGTTCATCTCTAAAAGTTTTAAAGACGGTGTGTAGAAAAACATCTTGTGTAAAATATATTTGTACGACTGTCTATGGCTGGGGATTTTTCACAGTTTTTAAAATGTGCTTGTTTTACCTTTTTATTATCATTATTTTAAATTTTTATATAAAAAGGGGGGCCTTGACTTTTTTTTTTGTCCATGAATGAACACTTTTTGTCTTTTGTTTGTAGGTCCTTGTGCCTTGCATGCTTTAGTTGCAGTGCGTTTATCATTGTTAAGTTAGATGTTAGGTTTATGTAAATGTTACCATTGAACTCTTCCCAAGCCGCCCCTCTGCCCCCGAGTTCATATTACCTATTTTTTTTCTGATGGTTTCATTGTCGCATAATTTTTTGCGTCCTTGGACAAACCAAACAAGACCAAGTCACTCTGTAGACCAATTCACTCTGACATACTGTGAGAGGTGTGTGTAAACCTTTTTCGGATGTGTGATTTGCATGTGTGCTGCGAGTGGGAGCTTTGTTTTGATTGAGGCCAAAAGCCAGAATGAGTGATTGTGTGTGCGTGTGAGAATGTGTGCACAATATAAAACAAAGGGACTTTATTCCTCTACTTGTCATCCTCTTTCAAAGTTTTATTTTTCTAAGCGACCAAAAAGAAGCTACTCTCTGTAATTAACGAGTGCACGTTGTTGGTGTGCCGCTACAAACTGTAACATTCCTTATTGAATCAAGAAGCAAAGAGAAGCTTTGAAAAGAGGATGCCAATGGCGGCCTTGTAGCAGACAGTAGGACCATATGTAGATCTGTGTTCAGTGCATAGACAGACGGAGACATGGCTGGGTGCACTGTTATTGATCATGTGTGATGGTTTCAAGTTACATATCCCCCCTAGACTCCCAACCCTCTGTTTCCATTGGATGGGCACATTAGTGGACTAATCTCCATGATTTTGCTAATAAAAAAAAGCTGCTATGGTAAAACCATGGCAACTTATGCAACAAACTCGTATTTCTCTGAACTTTCTTTGTGTGGGAATAACAGATGTGATGATACAGCAGAAAGTTTAAAGTTCAACTACATTTATGAAAAACGCATACTTTTGCTGTTTCGATCAATTTAAGTTGCTCTCATCAGATTCAGAGATGCCAAATATCACATTTTGTTTCCAGAAGTACAGAAAGCAGCTTTTGTGTAATGTCTGGTACAGTGAGCAGCAGAAAGTGGTCGGGGGCAAATTCATGAATACAAAGTGGCATATTCTCAACAGATCCCCTCTAGACATGTTCAAAGACTTTCAGAAATACTCTGCTCTGCTTAATAATGTGTCTGATATGGTCTGTAGACAAATAATCCAGTATGCTACTTGCAAATTCTTAAAATAAAAGCTGCTCCTTACAAAGTACATAAGCGCATGTGCTGGTCACAAGATCTCTCCTACTTCTCTGAAAAGTTTTTGTGTATTCATCCTGCAAGTCTCAAATCACATTTGGAAAATTGCATTTCTACCAAACTAGTTGTGATGTCACAAAGCATCTCAAAAGTGTCAAATTGAGATTTAAGGTGAGAACAGAGAAACTCTCCTCCTCCGGCAGATGAGTGTGAAAACAGCCCTTTAGTCTAAAACTGCACATAAAATCACTCTGCATAGTAAAGGTTCAACATATTTTTAAGTGGAGAGAGACTTTAATATTTATCCTTCAACTAAAACCCAGTTCAGGATTCAGTCATCTGCCAGTAAAGTTCAACAGTAAATAGTTCCCTCTAGTGGTCCAGTAGTGTAACTGCTTGTAATGACAAAGCCTGATTGCTGCTTGATGATCACAAAGGAGGCAACTGAGGAAAATCTAATCACCAGTTTTAATATAATTAACAGATTGTTCATGACTAAGATGTATTGGCCTCTTGTATTCAATCTCCATTGGAAACACCCCAAGATTAGGACTAATTAGTCCTGAACTAGAACGAGTGATTTTCTTCCAAGCTGTGATGATTTAAAGCAACATTGAGGCCCAGAATCTCTTCCAGCACTCATGAGCCGATCAACCGTTAAAGGAATTAGTTTAGAGATAGTGATGGGATTATCAGAACAACTGTCCTATTCCACTCGGTTTTTATTTCCATACGATGGCCACTAACATCCTACAAATGGGTCACAGCAGTGATGAGGCTGACTCCCGTCTTGCAGACTTAGCTAAGCCATCATTGCTCAAGCGTAACGATTAGGCATTAGCTGAGAGGACACTATTTTTGGGAGGCATTGTGTGATTTAAAAGCTAACTGCAGAGTCATTTAGCTAATCCCCAAAGCCCTCCCAGGAAAATCAAAGAGTGTGGATATGAAGCTTCTTCAAAACGAAGGTGTGGTTTAGGAGAGAGGAAAGAAAAGAGGATGACGACTCTATTGTGATTGTGATCAAACGGCACATGATGGCAGACTGCAGCTGACCAGGCAGGCAAAGCAATTGGAATCCAATCCATTTATATATTGTCTAAATAAGCTCTTTGAAAACGATGTGTAACAACCAGCTCATATCAGGTAAACATCTGAGAACACTAGAAGAGATACAAATCACAACTTTTGTGTTATGTTATACGATAACTATGTGTCCATGTAGGCTAGGATTGTAGTTTAGCTGGTAGGCTGCTGGATTTTTGAGGCTGATATAGATGTTTGGGAGTTAAAATATCTCTCTCTCTCTCTCTCTTTCTCTCGATAGATAGATAGATAGATAGATTACACAAACATATAGTAAGGATCCCCTGAGGAAATAGTTCAACATTTTTGGAAACACAGATCGCTATCAATATTATGTCTGTATGGTAAATATTAGAGGACAGCCAGCAGTTGGTTAGCTTAGCTTAGCACAAAGACTAGAAACATGGGTAAACAGCTAGCCTGGCTCTGTTTAAGTAACAAAATCTGCCCACCAACACTTTGAAATCTAAAGACATCAGGATTCTTGAGGTTATTAACAACATATGATCCGCTCATATTAGCTGTTCTTTTGAGTCAGGCTCTGGTGAGGAAGCCTGTGTGGTTTGGAGACTGTCTCAACTTCCTCCAGGTGTACTCTACCATCACAAGTTTCACTACATAATTAAATCTCATTGTGAGCTTGGAGAAAAAGCCAATGTGATTTAGTTGCCAATTCCCTAAAGCCATTCAGTCTAATTAACTTATTCTCTATGTGTGATGCATTTGTGTGTGTGTGTGTGTGTGTGCACATGTTTGAAAATGATTTTTAACTGCTGCTCCAGTCCAACACACCCCCGGGTTTCCAACTGCTGCCACTGTGCCGTCTATTTAACTTCAAAGTTTAAAATGATGGAGGATCGTTAATATTTTTTGTCTGCAGTCTGTTTTCTCAAAATAAAGATCACAAAGACAGGAGGAGTCGGTGCACTCTGTTGAAAGTGAATGAGTGTCTGTGAAGGTGACCCCACTCCCCCCCCTTGTCTTTGCCGAGCAATAGAAAACAACTTAGTGTGCATTTCTTACCTAACAGCAAATGCATGAAGCAGAGAGTCAACGAAGGAGGCAGTGAGCTAAATCCATATAAGCTCTATTGAAATTCCCCCTCTGAGTGCGCAGACTGCCTCGTGTTATTGTATTTTTGCCTTCTGTTGTTGGCAGTCTGCTTTAGGATGCTCATTACTTTCTGTCTATAATGATGATATGAATTAATATCCTTTTCTTTCTTCTTCCTCCCCCTCCCAGTGTTTGCAGAGTCACAAATATGGTCACAGACAGTCTGCGTAGGCCTCTACGGATGCTTCATGGCGTGCACAATCGCACCCAATAAAACAACTTTCTTTTTTGGATCATTAATATTTTGGCAGAAAGAGAAAGATTTGATGGAGTTGTTGCAGCTCTCAGAGAAAAATAAAAGATAAAGCATGCTCTGTTTTCAAAACTATATGTTTCTCCCTCGAGCCATTGCATACCACTATGACACCCAGACCAAAGGACTTCATAATGCTGTTAGGGGTTCATGTAAGCACACGACCTCCTAGCACTGTGGCTGTGTCCACATGTGAGTGGCCACACAGACACCGAGAGCGACTGCTGCATTCTGTCAAGAGGACATTAGAGTGGCGACGAGTTGCTTGAAGTGACTCCAAATTTAGACGCTCCAGCTCAAAGCTTCGACAGCTGATGGCTTTTCTTTTTGTTCTTCTATCGTACTTCTTTTCACAAAGGAAGGTCCAAAATAGTGAAATACTCTGATCCAGATATAGATAGATGAGCACCAGAGAAGAATTTAGTGTCCTGCACACACACAAATACTATTTATGCTACCAAAGCTACAAGGTGCCAGATCTTTATTCTACTTGAAGGAAGCATCGTCTGATTTCACGATTTAGTACACCAGTAGTTTAAAAGAGCCGGAGTTTGAGTGAAAATCTGCAGACTCTGAGTCCTCCTTAGTATATAATCCCTCAACCCGGAACTCTCTCAGTCTCAGTCCAGGCTACAGGCCTCTTGTAGCTGCAGTTCTGACATCCACCAGCAGAGGCACACATTAAGCACAGCAGGGATTCATTTCCCCTCTTGATGTATGATCTGTTAATCCAGACAGTTTTTTGGGGGATTATACCAGTACTCTTTCTTCACTGTGGTGGTTAGTCTTCAATAATCATCTAGTCTGCATCATCATCTGTTTAGAGTGTATGTCTAAAGTGTTTGCTGTGACCAGAACGCACAGCACGATGACCTAGATGCCAAGACACTGAAGTAAGTAAAGTGACAGTCAGTGCTCTTCATGGATTATTTACTGGTTGCAAATGCACAGGGGGTTGCGTACAGTAATGTAGTTTAGTAGGGAGGATACTCACATTTCAAAAGCAAACGTGCCCTTAAAACACACACACACACACACACACACATAGAGGCACTGCTGAGAGTGGCATAGAGGGACTGTCATCCTCAGTCGATTTCAGCAGCTCTTGATTTATGTGTTAAATATTGAATGAAACTTTACTTCACCCGCTTCGGAAAGTCATGCAGCCATGAAAAAGTAATGGCAACAAAAGGATTTGTCATATTTTGTTGAGCGTGGATTCATGTCATCATAGCAATTATGTAACTTTGACCAACTTAAACAGGGTGACTTTAAAACCACAAGTGCAGATGCTGTATGCTGCTTGTTTTACCCCAACATGTCAAGGTGCTAATAGAGTAAACCTGTAAAACGTTGAAGTGGGTGATGAATTTAAAAACAAACTTGCGATCAATTTACAATAATTACCACAAACGGAAGTTTGAGCCTTTGGGCTCCCTGAAGAGTCTGGGGCCCGGAGAAGTTGTTGCCAATTTAGCCCTGTTGGTAAACTAGCTTAAAAATCTGCATTGCATGCTGTATATTAAAAGCAATACTCTCAGAAAGTCTCTGCTCTCTATAGAAAAAAAAGGTGTCACATGTTAGTATGCTGCACGATCGGACTTTAAGGGAAAAAAGTCAGCCTTTTATTTCCCAAATTCCCCCAAAATGGTTGCAGATAAGCAATATGGGGTGAAGTGTATGTAATGTAGTGTACAACGATGTTCCGCCTACATGTGACCGCCTGTGATCACAGTGAGCCTGAGGAAGCGCCTCTGGCAGTGTAGTGGGAGTGAAGCGCCTCCTGTGTTATTTCCCCTCCTCTCCATCTTTTTACGCCGAACCAGAACCATTCATCTCTCCCCTCCTTCAGGCTTCACATCCGGGTCATCCGCTAGTATCTGTCTCTTGCGTCTGTGTGTGTCTGACAGTAACAATTATTTCTTCATCCGCCGCCGTGCTGTACTGCAGCCCTCCGCCCGACTGCGCGGCTCGCCGAGCGGACACTGCGCCTGGCGTGCACCGGTGATGATGGAGCCACGGGCGCTGTGAAGCTGCAGCCGGTCGCACAAAGGCAGGGATGAGACGGTAGGAGGCTTTTGCATGGGCCAGTCCGCGGTGAATAACTCGCCCTAACGATGTCTAAGAGCCTCAAGAAGAAAAACCACTGGACAAACAAAGTCCACGAAGCGGTGATCACCCGCGGGAAGGAAGGGGAGCTGGGGTTCGAGCTGAAGGGGGGCGCGGAGATCGGCCAGTTCCCCCACTTCGGCGAGGTGAAGCAGGGGAAGGGACTGATCCAGAGCGGCAAACTGGCCCAGGATGAGCTGCTGCTGGAGGTCAACAACATGCCAGTGGCCGGGCTCACCACCCGGGACGTGCTGGCCGTGATCAAACACTGCAAAGACCCGGTCCGCCTCAAATGTGTCAAGCAAGGTGAGATACGTGTGAACACGAGAGGGGCTAGTAGCGCTGATTTAAGAGGCGGGGAGGAGTGTGTGTGTGCGTGTGTGTGTGCGCTGTGTTTGTGTGTGTCGCTGGTTTGATTAAGATGCCATTTGTGCAGTCATCTGTCAGTCTGCACTAAAGGGACAAAGCACAGACCCATGCTTGGGCCTGTTTGTTATAATTACGAGACGTAATGATTGGTTTAGTCCACCAGGATCCGTTACTATAATGATTAGCCTATGGAAGCCGGGAGCAGCCGCCGTTTGTTTATCACAGTGTCGCTGGTTCGATGCCACAGCCTGGAGGGGGTGTGTCCGTTTAGGCATCACGCCACAGCCTGCGGTTTTCTTCTTTTTCGATGGAGGACAGAGCTCGTTAAACCGAACAGGCCCGCGCCGTGGATGCAACGTGTTTCTCTTTGCTGCTGTTCAGACAGACAGACAGACAGACAGACACTTTCTGTCTCATTGCTGTATAATTACGCACTGATGAAAAATTAAACTTTTGTAGCCAAATGCTTTCATACTGATCAGCTCTGTGGTCAACTTGGTGTGCTCTCCCGCCCCCCAAATTTTACACAAATTGCCTACACCCACCCACACACACACACACACACATTTTGTTTATGAAATGTTCCTGAGTTCAGAAGTGGAAAATAATTGTGCAGGTCTCTTCCAGTCATGCTTTGAGGAGCTTTTGAGTGTTTTGTTATTGTCAGCCGGTGCAGTGTTATGTGTGATTATTGTGGCCTCTAAAGCTCGAGGCTTGTTTGAATGTTTCTGAGCATAGCAGTGGATTTATGGCGACAGTGTTGACTGAGTGACCTGCTTCTGTCAGCCAGCGTAAAAGCAGACAGGGTCCCTATATACGACTAGAACATCGGATTGTATTAGCAGCGGAGGAGATAGTTATCATCACACCCTCTGAGGCTCAGTTTAAGTCCTTATAAGTGGCTATAAGGGCTGCGTTCTCAGCCATGAAATGAGCATTACAGTGGCTTGTTTCTGGGACACGAGAAGAGAATATAACAAACCAGTTTTTTTTTTATTGTTGGACAATGCCGAGTTTGCTGACAGAGGATTTGACTTCACACTCTTTGCCTGACTCTCTCAATCTCAGTGTTTCTGGGGGGTTGCGTCACTGTGATTGATTATTGAGTTCGAGCTACTGACAGTGTAAGAGTACTGTCCTGTGATGTGTGAGGGGTTAAATGCTAATGTGCACGTATCTATCCCCCTCCCTCCTCTCTTATCCATTTAAACATGAAGCTGTTTATTGAACTGCCCACCTCACACAGCTGAACGTGGTCTTTGAACGTCCTTGAGCACTCTGCTGTTTCTGCACTTGTTGTCGCCCTTCATATTTTTTGCTCTGTCTGTATCTCTTGCTGTCATTCGTCCATTTGACTTCTACCCAGTGGAGAGCAGAGTGCATTTATGGCAGTGTGCTTGCAGACAGTTGCTGACACACTTGTGGCCCGCTGAGGAATCCTCTACAGTAGAAGCAGTCCAGTCGCTCTGCTCAGAGGCCACACACGGCCAAAATCAGAGACAGATGTCCTGTCTGGTTACTCAATCGTGTCTCACTGCCCATGCGAACATGCACACACATTTACACATTTTAGCAGACTATTTCCAGTCAGGTAGAAACCCCCCTTCCGTCCCTGAGGGAGTACAATACTGACAGCACGGCCTGATGGACCTCCAGAGTGAGCTCACAGTCTGACTGTGCCCTGACCTCCTCTCACACACCGTTTCATCTGCACTCATCGCAGATTTCAGGGAACATGCACATCCAAATTCGGGATACTGCTTTGTAAGGAAGGGACTATCATACAGCTTTTACTGGCACAAACCTGTTCAATTATTTGTGGTACTGCTCCTGCATTCTCAGCCCAATATAATGTTCATATATAATATATATAGTTCTGTGTTGGCAAGTTTTCCTTGCACAGCACAACATGCAGGTGTGAGTATCTTCCACTATTGTCCAAAGACATCTTGTGCTATATAGGCTATACCGTTCAAAAGTTTGGTATCGCCGACCACAAAAGCTTGATTTGTTACAGTCAGATGGTTGAGAGGACTACTCGGTATTTTTGAATTGTTTTTCATGAATTTAGGTTGTAGAAAGTCCTCTAAATAGATTTTATTTAGTATGAAGGGTTTGCAGAAAAAGTTATGTTTTGTACATGGAGAACATAAAACTGTACAATGGTTCACCCAGATGGACAATTGAAAGGGTAGAAAGAGCCAAAGGTCCCTCTGAGCAACAGAGGAATAATAATAGAAGAAATCAGCAGCATTGTGAAAAGAAACTGGAAGCTTAGCATCAAAATGTGTGCAGATTTAAATAGCAACCGATTCCTGTTTCAGTGTCAAGTACACAATAAGGCCTTTTACAAGCTGGAATATTGTCAGTTGCGTTGCTTTAGCAAAGCGTTTCGTAAAAGGTCACAATAGAAATAGAAGGTTAGTCTAGGGATGGCGGCATTGGAATATCAGCTGAACATACAGTACTATGGACTGACTGATGAGTTTAAACCTCTTCAATCAAACCCCTGAATAGACCGCAGAAATCCCAAAGAAAAACAGCTACCCAAATATTTAGATACATATCGCAAATGCAAGTACCATGTGGTTCAATTATGATCGAGGGTCACTCCTGGACTGGAAAACAGGTATTTGGGGGTAAAAATGGTTCCAACGGTATTCTCACCTGGCATGTGACACTGTGGGCACATCAACTAAATGAAAGTTTAAAATCATTCTTCTTCTTTTTGGACCAAAACTGTTTCAAATGTTAATATCTTTGGTGTCTGAATTCTACTCTTTTTGTCTCTGTTAAACTGATCCTCAATGAAGGAAAGAAGAAAAACAAACTTTTGAATGGTAGTCTAACTAACTATGATATCAATTACTCAGTCAGTTGATGTTGTTTTGCAGAGAAATGATTTAAATGTGAGAGTAGAATTACCAGGAAAGAAATGTTTGATTCTCCATCTCAGGAGGGCTGTTATTTATTCTCCCGCTGTGTGTGTGTGTGTGAGTGTGAGTGTGTGTGAGTGTGTGTGTGTGTGTGAGTGTGAGTGTGTGTGTGTGTGTGTGCGTGCGTCAAGGGTCTCAGTTCTCTGTCATGCAAATGGTTGTGCTGCAAATAAATCTCAACTAATGGCAGTACAGCAATATAACAACACAACATTTTCACCAGCAAAACAAAATTTTTTTTGTATTTATGTAAGTAAAACTCTGCAACCTTAACATCCTATTATCTGGAGCACAGGTGCAACAAAGGAACTGGATCAAGGCTAAATTCATTTAGCTGCTTCAGTTCCAGGGTCCTGGTGTTGTACATGCTCACTGGCACACTGTCATGACTTACTGGGACACTTAAATATAACAGAGCCATCGTTAGTGTTATTAGCAACACCTGTGCTTTTCCTGCTGACAAGTCAAAACGTCTGCTGTGAAATAGGACTACAGCAATCAGTGTAACATTACATGCACTCTCTATTGAAAGGATTGTTTTTGAGCTTCAATGATAAGAATATTTCCAAATGCATTTGCAATTAAAAAACATTCATAGTTATAGATTTTCTTTTAAATGTTGGTTACCAAATGAGTTGCTGACTCTGTCCATCTGTTAGTAATTATGTGGTAAACATCTTTTGTCCGCGTTCATCAGCACCAAGCAGGAGTGAAGTGAAAACGGCTGCTGGGCTCAGTGAGGCAGATTTCTAGAAGTGCCATGAAGATCATAACCGTCGAGAGGTGTTAGAACAGTATGGAGAGAAGTGTGATTGAATGTGTGTGTGTGTGTGTGTGTGTGTAAGTGAGAAAGAGAGGTGGAGTTTCAAAATAAGAGTATGGTGAAGGTGTGAGAATACACACTTCGGAAAACAGAATATTCCGTCTTGTGATGTTTTCAGATTATGTTTAGCAGATTCCTCATTTAAAAAGTAAATAAATAATGATGTGTCTTTATTGTGCCAACTTGTCATAATAACTAATGCACAATGGACAAAATATTATGGTGATAACCTTGTCTTTCCTTTCTCCCTAATTAAGCATATTTGCTACATATTTCAGTTCACACGAGATTGTGCTTGAATGGTTTTATAATTTTTGGTTTTGTAAGCTTCCTTTAAGTGCTGCTTAGCATTAGAAAACAATATTTCTCACAATTAAATAAGTATTGAACCTATAAATAACCCAGTCCTCTTTTTGGTTGCCTTTAATTGGCATAAATAGTTTGTCATAAATAGCTATGGTGCAAATACAGTGATATTAATAATATTAATGTCAGCTATTTTTAACCTTGTATTTTTTCATTCAGATTACATTAGAGCCGTCATCCCAGGATGAATCCACAACAAATATTCTGATTTACATAACAAGAGAAAGAATATAAAAAATGCTATTTTCCCTTCCGTGGATATGAAATGCAGACTTAAAGCCAGAAACATGTCACTGCTTACTGATATTGCCTGTTTGTTCTTTCCAAATTGTGTTTTTGCCTCTCAGAGAGGAGTGTGGAGGAGAAAGACCCCATGATGTTTCATCCCTCTGAGTTTATGAGAACAATATGCGGCAGTTTCTGAGGAAAACAACATGATTTCAAACTGTTAACATGTCCTTTAACATCGAATGTGGAGCACAGCCGGCCTCGGCTAAAGCCTATATAGGCCAGGCTAGGTTAAGGAGCTCTGTATTTACTAATGAAACTGTAAACATGAATTAAGCAGATGAATAATATGAATTAGTCTTTTAAACTGTAACTTCCTTGTCCATTCCTATGACTGTACACAGCCCCCTTAGTTACTGTGGCAACACCTCAGTATCAGAAGCAGAATCATCGCTAATTAATGTTAATTTTAAAACCCTGTGAAAAAATGTCTTAGATATACCACATAGCATGTGGTGGCTGCGTTGAAGATATAATGCTAAACTGTAACGCTATAATTTTTAGGCTGAGGGTTAAGCTGCAAGTCGTACGTCATTCATTCCAACATAAACTTTGTTTGTAATGTTTGTGTCCTTAAAACTGAAAAAATCCACCTTGGACAACAAACACAGTGGTTAGATTTATGCTTTAATATTCATATATTTAAACTTCACTCTTGCATAGGAAAGGATTTGTTGAGGAGGAATAATTGATGAGTTTGGCAAATGTCACGATATCTAACAGCGTTTTTGGTGGGAGTGGGGGAGCATATAGTTTCCCCAAACAAAGTGTGTAACAGAGCTGCCATATTCTGATACATTGGTTTAGCTCCCATTTCTCTTTTCTGTAACCCTACAAAATAACATAATAAAGCTATTAGCAGGCCCCTTGCCTTTGGAAGTAGGTTAATACTGTAGGTAGAAGGTGTATCTAGTGAGTTGGACTTGCTAACGTTTACTCTATTCATACACTTTTCTCTTGCAGTTTTTGGTTCTGGAAAAAGACACCATCCTCCAAACTCAAGACATCCTGAGTATTGCATGCACAACTAGGCCTAGGCTCCCCATGCCTAGTTATAACTGTTAAGCTAAGATTGGATAAACGCAGTAAGTGGGAGGAGTTTAGCCAGCAGTAAATGTGAGCACACATCTCAGATTCGCATTTGAATGTTTCTAGAAAGTAGACCTTCGTGAATTGTTTGACGTTGTGAAGTTTCCTGACTCGGCTGTCCGTGTCGTGCCAGTCCTCTTAATGTGGGTACAGTACGGAGGGACAGATGGAGCGGAGGGAGAGAAGGCGACCTTCTTCTCCTCTTGTGTCGCTTTATTGATGAAAAGCTTGAAGAATCAGTGCATAACATCCTGCTCTGTTGGTATTAATAACTCACCAAGAGATGAGTTCTGTCAGAAGCGAAGGATGATTTTATTGAGGCTAGAAGCTGCTGCAGCACGGCTCAGAGGATCAAACTAAAGCTGAGCCAGCCAATGACCAAATATCTAACCGGTCCATTTAAGTGAATTAGGTCAATGTAATTCTCCTCACCATGGACATACTGCATGGGACAATCTGGGACTGTGCTGCTGCATGTGAGGTGTTGAGGCAATGTTTGTGTGACTAAGACACGACTGAAGGGAGGTTTTGTCAAAACAATTTGCTATCCGTCAGTCATCGGATCAGTTTCGACCAACCACAATGATGTCAAATGTCTCATGCGTTTGCTTCTTTTAGTAACAGTGGCCTATGATTGGTTGAGATGTCTTGCGATCTTGAGTCTCAGCTGGAGATTTTGGCCTTAACAACACAGCTATTGTTTCCGTAGAGAGTCAGAAGCACAGACCTTTTACTGATGGATCACCATGGCAATGTGACTTTATGATGCAGTGTGTGAGGAGGTCGTAAGTAATTCACACAAGTATGTTGCCAAAAAAAGCAGTTAATCTGGCTGAGATTAAACACCATATTCTTATGATTATTCATGATGTTTGTCTCTCTGTGTGTGTGTATGTGTGTGTGTGTGCACATTATATTTATTGTGGGAACAACAGGAAATGATAAGGTTGTTGATGCGTCTCTCTCTGTGTCATCTCAGCATTACGTCAGATGTTTTGGTGAAATTAGATGATCAGAGGTAGCTGGTCATTAAAGTCATTAAATAAAAGATCCAGAGCACAAAGCGCTTGTATAAAAATCAAATCCTATTAAAATCTTTTGAGTAGTTCTTTTGGCACTGCAGAGTATATTTATATACTCAGTCTAAAAATGTCCACATCTTATCATGTCACCAGTGCTGAGCCAACAGACAACAGACTTCTGTCATTTTACATTTAATGAAATGTTTTTACAAACATATGTGTTTCAGCACGTGTAGAAACCACTCACTTGGATGTGTGTATTTGCGTCTGTTAGTATTTACACCTCCTCTTGATGGAGCATCCTTCTCTTGAGTTAATTCATAGAGACTTACACACAGGTGGGTGGTACCGCAAATATTCCACCTCAAGACCATGTGAGATTTCGGGGGAATTGCCAGTATGGCTACGTTGTGGATCAAATGGTAAATGGTCTGTACTTGTACAGCGCTTTTCTAGTCTTCTGACCATTTAAAGCGCTTTAACACTACATGTCATCATTCATCTAACTAACCACCCATCATTCACCCATTCATACACTGATGGCAGGGGATACCATGCAAGGGGCCACCTGCTCAAATTTGACTTAAGTGCAAGAACACATTCCCCTACCATTATATATTACTTTACTTATATTACTGATGCATCAATGCACGGGCAGCACTTTACTGGTGTACGTGGCCGAGGTCGAGCTAGTTTTAGATACCGTTGAGTTGTTTAATATACCGGTAAAACAATTCAGCATATTTTTAGTTTAGAATGCAAAATGTCAATTTGCAAAGTAACTGTTGAATAGAGCTCTAAATAAAATCAGATACATGTCGGGGAGAAAAAGTACCAGACTGAGAGTCACAACCATCTCTCACCTCTAGAGATGGAGGTAGCTGGGACATTTGGCTCATCACGACTGCTGCGTCAATGTGAACAGAAAGTAATTCAGTCTGTACATGTGTGACATTGTGTGTCTGGTGGCACACACACACACACACACACACACACACACACACACACACACACACACACACACACGCAAACAAATTTACAGTAGAAGACATGACGTCCGCAAACAAATTGTTTGTACTGTATGTGCTGAAACAAGAGTCCCCCCTCCCAGTTTAACAGAATCATATCTTATTCAGTCAGGCATGGCGGCGCAGAAGGCAGCGGATGGTTTTCATTCATTGACACACTGTAGATTAACCAGCAGCACTAATCTGATAGCTTCAGATCTGAATGAGAAGGATTATAACAGCTGGCGTAAGGAGCCGCTCCAGAAACCTGAAACTGGTGGATGGCTACCAACAATGGCTGCGATTTTGTTACTTTCTAAAGAGGCTCACCATCATTCCTGAGCAGAATATCTTGGATTGGAGCCAAATCATAAACACAATGTTAAGCTGTATATACACTGAATGTACAAAACATGAATGACATTGTCACGATATTGAGTTGAAGCCCTTTTTATACATTCACACCTCAACTGTTTCAAAATCCTGTAATTTGTCTTCTTCTTTGTAGTCTATACGTTTTTTTTGAGGAAAATTAAGGGATAATGTATTTCACCTGAATTTACCTCATCATTGTACCTCATATAATAGGTGCTTTAATGGTAATGCATCAGTTCATTACATATTAGGATTTCATTGCTGGACTGATATAGATAAACTGCACTGCTGACATAATCATGTTCATTGCAGCAGCAAGCTTTTACTGGAAGAAATCTCAGCTGATGTGCTTCATTTGCATTCAGGATCATTTCATCACTGTAGTTGATGCTTCGTACCAGTAGAGGACAGTAACCATCTAATCAGTTAGTACTAAGTGCAGCTTCCCTCACTGCACTGACACTTCAGAGATGATGCGGTTCATTTGACTGCCCAGTATTTTATCAGTAAAGGTCTAAACCTTTAGCGGTCATTCTCTCATCTGACAGTTGTTGCTGCCTGTCGTGCTGAACTGCTCCGTCACTCTCTATAAATGCTGTTGCTGATGTCACAAGGAGACTGGTGACTGTCATTATAACCAAAGCCTCTCTTCTGAATTAAGTCTGTCTAGAATAATAGTTGTACTAAAGCAACTCTACTGTACTGAAGCTATAACATCCAGCGGGAACTACATGAACATATGTTGTATGTTTACTTGTTTGTGTCTTAAACAGCCAATCATGACTCTATCTTAAAGGGTTCCACTTGAACAGCAGGTTCACTTAAATCTTCAACATTTTAGTAGCACACAGTGGAATCTATCCATGCAGATAGTTTGGGTTTGATCAAACTCTCAGGTGTCAGCCTCCACACTGAAATAATAGAGGTGAAAAATGATTTCCAATGGAAATGGTCCACATTGTATCTCTGGAGCAGGGACACTTTATGAAAACAAAAAACATTGCTGCTGATGTTTCTCCTAATGTTGTTGGCACCAGAGACAACATTCCAGGCCAATAACACCAAAGCTATCTGCATGGCCGGTTTTCTAGGAGTAGCCTAAATGTGAAAACGTGTCTTTTAGTGGAGATTTGAAGGACACAACCCTTTGATTCTTTACTTATATTTCACACTAGCTGAAAATGATGGCGTCTCCATCCAAATCCAGGTGATTAGCTTAATAACAAAACTACTCTGAATTCGGGTAGGATTCACATATGTTTCACAATTTAAGTGTTGACATCAGTGCTTTGTTAGCATTGTCTGATCCAGCTATGCATTTCATTTCAAATGGCTGTTCACGTAATGTAATACATTTTTAGGCTTCTCTGGTAACAGTACAAATATTTGGAGCAATGCATTTGATCATGGTGGTCAGAATTGAATGAGTCAGAGCAGAACGTCTGCTTGGCGAAGAGCTTATAAGAAGTGTTCCACCTGACTTGTTTGGAAGTGGCCACACTTCTTCTCACTGACGTTATGTGCTGTTCATATAGTTCATCCTAAAAGAAGAGAAGAAAGGAGAAGTCAGGATAGTACAGTTGTACCGTTGTACAATTCAATTCATTTTAGTTTGGATTAAGCAGCATAAAAGGCGCCCGTAGTGATACAGACCATTGCACTCAAATGAATCATTGGAGAGGAGAATCATTATGATGCTCAGAGGGCAGCCTTCTCTCTGCCACAGCCACAATTACTAATTTTTGTTTTTACTCTGAACACACCCCTGCTGGTTTTAACCCCTCGTGTTATTGACAACTGCACCCGCAAAACCAATACGTTTCTCATTACTCTCTGTTGTCTCTAAGGCTCCTATCTCTCGCTATTTTATCCCAATTGTTTTTACTCACTGCTAGAGAGCAGATAAAGTGTTTCAGCCCACACACACCTTTTCCCTTCTCCAGAGTTGTATTCCTTGACTATTCTCCATCCTCTCTCCTCATTTTCTGAAGCTCTCAGTAAGTCTGTTGCTTTAATTCCTATTAAGATGCATCCTGCTAGTTGTGTGAGGAGCGCAGCTTGAACTAGAAAGTGCAATCAGCGGTGACAAACATCTCCATATAACCGCATTTAAAAGAGGAGCCACCACATACACAAAAACACACGCACCTCCTCGTGTCTCATCAGCAAAGACGTGCGAGGTGAGGGGAGACGAGGAATTAATTTGCTCGCTGTGGTAAGAGGAGGATGGTACATGGATTATTATGGTTGGAAATTCTTATAACCTCCCTCTTTTGATTTTAAAGTCACATTTATAATGTGGGCTTTCTCTTTATAGTGACTCAGAGGATGTAAATGTGTGTCTGGCCTTGATTACGGTGCTGTGGAGAAAGACATCGAGGAACGTCATCATTAAGACTAGTCTGAGGATGGGGGGGATCAATATTAAGACCTTTAGGAGAGAGGCTCTGTCATTTACTATTAATAATGAGCCCTGCCGCCTGCTGTAATAACGTCATTAGGGGTACTGGAAACAGATACTTCATCCACAATTGAATGGCCTCACAATACACCCATGTGTAGAAACTATCACTATATAAACGGTATAATTCACATACACATCTCTCTCACTCACACACACACACACACACACACACACAGGTCAGATCAGGATAGCATAAACAGAGGTGGATGAGGAGACAAAGGAGATGGGACAAAGGACGAACGGAGAGGAGACACGAGTGGCTGGAGGGAAATGGAGAGGGAAATTGGATAATGTTCTTTAGAGAAGACATAAGACAGAACTTTATTAATCCGGAAGGATTTCTTTTTGTGCTTAAGTTACTCAATATACATATGCATAACAGTTTGTATATAGTATACGAAAATAAAATGTAATGAAACAAAAGACACACAAAATAGAGAAATCATTGTGCAGGGTCCTGGTTATTAAACTTACAAGCAATGAAATGAACTGTAGCGATTCTTATTAAAAAAGGAATCAAGTAAAATTGTATTCAAATCATATTTGTAAATGACCCACATACATAGTTGGTTTCATGCATATAAAGTTTGTGTTTTTAAAGCCTATTTTCTACTCTGGCTTTTATTTTCTTACTCCCTTATTTTGAAAGTTTGAAAACGGAAATGGACAGTAACGTTGAAATACTGCGAAGCTAGGAAATTGCGTCTACTAATTAACAATGGGAGAGTCTAATTGATGTTTAGCTCCAGTCGAAGGTGGCAACAAGGTACGTTTAATTAATTTAAACGTTAAGTTTTGAGTCTATTTTTTGTGGTTACGTTAGTTTGCTAAGTTTGTGTTGCTATTAGCCAAGTAACATTTATGTAATGGTTACTATTCCGTTTATTTTATATTCTGTTGGTTTTAAATGACTACAAACAGCACTGGAGTCAAGGCTTACTTTATTGGACTGTGATGCTTCAACATTATATACAGAAGACACTTTTACACTAACGTGTTGTTTTGCTTAAATAAAGTGTGCTAATCTAACGTTAAATCTTGATAGTATCGCTAGTATTAGACCACTTTTGCTTCTTTATAGTTCTCATCAGAATACATTTTTTCACAGCAGACATTTTGACTTTACCTTAAAATCCCAGGTGCAACTAACTAATAACACCTTTGATGGCTCCTGTAACGTTAATTATTGCACTGCAGCAATTAGTACTGTTATTAGTTACACCTGTGTTTTGACAAGCCACATTGTTTGCTATGATGCCATTGACCCAGGTGCTGAAGATGATGTCTTTGTACAGAGAGGCATGAAGGGGAACGAGCAGTATTGTCAATGATGTTCCAGTAGCTTTTAGAATTTTGGATGAGAAAGCAGACAAAGACATGTTCCTCCTTTTGTCTTGTGTACGTGTGTTCCAGTCCAGAGTTGATGCACTGACTCCCGCCCTGCAGTGTTGCACTCCTCTGTAGCCCGTGTGACCTCTTGTGGGCGTGCAGGCCAGCTATCGATCACCAAGTCTGTCTCTCCGTTTTGTTCTCCATGACAACCACTTGGTTACAGCACCACTTCACCTTCGTTCTCCACAGACGCCCCCATCCATCAGCTAAAATCTTGGCCTTTAACTGGCCAGACAGCCCTACAATTCATTCCAACTGGTAACATGTTATGTCTTTGTCACTTGGATCAGATCAGGGGTTTGTTTGTGGTGTGTGTTGGGTGCATCTGCGTGCTTTAGTTAGAGGAAAAGGAGAGATTGTTGATGTGTCAAGCATAAGTATTGCGTGTCTAGCTATCTTTGACAGGATGTTGCACCATGTTTAACTGTCACTGTCTTTCTGTGTTCTTCTTATGAGGTTTCATTTGCAAGTATGAACATGTTGCTGTGTGTGCATGGACAGAAAGACTTAGCATGCCAGCATGTTTTCCTGAAGCACGACTTCAGGGTTGTTTGCACTTAAGAGTTGAGCAGTTACACTTTGTGAAGAGAGAAAGTTAGAGAATCAATGTGGCATGACTGTGCTTCCCTCCTCTCTGAGCCTCCTGGGAGAGTGGGCATGTCAGAGCTCATTATGCCTTCCCAAATCAAACAAAATGGCTCCTTTTGGTTTCTACCAGGCAGCAACCTCCAGTTCTGAAAAGTGAAGCCAATGTGGAAGTGCCCAACCTGCAGTTCCTCAAACGGCCACTTGAGGCTGGCTCCAGAAGCGAGTCAATCTCCATCAGCCCGCATGTTTAAATGCCTAACTTTACAGCAGAAATAAACCTGTTTACAGCCTGGTACAAAAAAGAGATAATTTCACCGTTCATGACAACTGCACGAGGGGTGCATTTTAATGTATCTAACCTGTTATATTAAGGTTTAAAGTTAGGCATAATTGAGGGTGTGGCCTTGTTGAGTGACAGGTGGGTGCCTTATCAGGTTGCTAACTCTGCTCTGCTGTCACCCCGGCTGCCTCACCTCCATTGATGATCCACCTCTTTTCCCGTTTTTTCGAGTTAGGCAGTGTCGCTAATGCCAAGAAAAGAAACACATGACGTCACAGAGACTACGTCCATATTTTAAATAGTCTATACCTTTTCAACTTGCATTCTTTCAAACGGCCATCAGAGATTGACGTATGCAATAAGAAGTCTGATTGTATAGAAGTCTATGAGAATACGACCCTACTTCTCACTTGATTTATTACCCCAGTAAACATTATAAACATGGGTTTATGGTCTCAATTGCTAGTTTCAACTTTTCTCTAATGCAGCATGATGTCCATTTTATGAATTATGGTCCTATACGAGTAAAATAGATGATAAAGCAGGGTAGATCCACCCTCTAGTGTCACTTCTGGTTGCAAAAACCAAGATGGCAACGGACAAAATTCCAAACTCAAGGCTTCAAAAATGTAGTCCCCAAACCAGCGTGTGACGTCACAGTGACTCTGTCCACTTCTTATATACAGTCTATGGTTTCTACATATATCTGCTCCTCCCCTAAGCCTCATTTTGGTGTAACATTACAAAGCATTCAGCTCTGCCTTGTTGGAACAGAGTAGGTCTGTCAGCCTCTTTCTGATATTGGCTTTTCAATTAGATCTAGTGTTGAGTTGTTCCTATTACAGTGAGGCGCAAAACCTCCAGTTGATTTAGCAATTTGTCAGCATAAAATTATTTGTCAACCATTTTGAAAGTGAATTTATTGTTTGGGTTATTTTTCAAGCAAATAAAATGTAAAATAGTGTTTTAGCTTCTCAGATATGAGAAGTTGCTGCTTCTCTTTTTTGTAAACTGAATATTTTTGGTTGGACCAAACAATACATCTAAAGACATCTTCACTTTGGATTCTATGAACTTTTGAAATTTTATAGACTGCATGATTAATCAAAAAGTAATTGTTGGAATAATACAACAAAGGATATGTGCCTTGCTGGCAGACTTTGAACACCATAGATCACGGAAATACATCAATTACACCATACAACAAAAATCCACAGTCAAAAACTAAAGAGCAATCCAAAGTATAAACAGCCTATAGTAAGTGCTATTATTGCTAAATAAAGTGTAATAATGAAAGAATCAAGCCACACATCAAAACCCTACCATAACAGTGGCAGATTGAGGCCTTGGCGAAACATAAACTCAAAGTATGTCAAAGTATTACAATCAAAAATCATGCCTTCGTCTGAAGCATGGAGCAGGAGAGAATAAAATCAGTATGATGTTATAATAGAGAGATAAATTGTATGGCATGCTCGTTAGCTTGGCCTCAGGTTAGATGCTGTTCCACGGATGACGGCTTATCAAGATAAGTGACAGGTAGTGAGATCTTGAACTGCTGAGGGCACGAAGGGCAGGATTAGCAATTTATTTATCTATCTCTGGGAGGAAAGTACTTTTATTACTATCAGGCCTGCTGTGTTGCATCTTTAATATCCTTGCATTGTGGTTTCATCTATGTAAAGCACAAAGATGGAAAGAATTGTTTAAACAATGTAAAAAGATATTTGCATTAGTCTTAAATTTAGGATTAGGGTTAGATATTTAAGGTTTGGTTATGGATAATATCTGTAAAGTTTTCAATTATGTGTATTCTTGCATGATTGTGGGTCCTGGTTTGCTTGTATTTGCACCACTGTCTTTAGTGGAAGAGCAGCACCTTGTTATTACAGTGGCCTGCTGGTGATCCCACATGAATATCTGATGACTGCTAAGATAAAATATCAAGAGTGTTCAGAGAGTAAAAACTCAATCAAACTATAGATTTACTTTACTAGGGTGTCCCAGCTACAAAGCACATCTTCATAGTACACTATTTTGAATGGTAACGAGCTAAATATGATCCTATCTAATCTAATAGCTATTGTTAAGGATGGATTTGTTTAATTTTTACTGTGTTCTCATTTGAAATGGAAGTGAGTTGTGAGTTTCATATGAGTGTCTCTTACCTTTCTGCTGCACATTGAATTGTAGGACGACGCCAGGCTTAAAGCTCCGCTCACGTGGGGGCATGGACCTCTGTTTCATGTCCCCCCTTATCTGTCTTTCCACATTTCCTGTCTGCAAAACAATAAAATGATTTTAGTATGTTGGCATTTTATGTTTTTTCCCCCCCCATATACTCAAATCACATTTATAGTAGATGATAATGAAATGAGTAACCTTGAAACACAGAACCAGTGTTGCTCATTTGTACAGTGGTGTGTTAGGTAAGTCAACAGCTATCTGCCATATAAACCTAATGCCTATTATTTGTGGCTAAGGCAACAAAGGCATTAGATTATATAGATATGCCAGAAACCATCCATACATCACTCTCTGTAAAACGGATGTCTTGTTGGCTTTCTTTGGAAAAATGGAAAGCTGTACCTGGTTGAAGATACGATGTTGCCTGATGTTCACTGTCATGCAGTCGGAACCATTTATTGCCCAAATGGTTACACAGTTGTTTGTATCGTGCAGACTCTGCTTTCTACATTTGCATCCAAGCAGCATGATAAACACGGTTAACTCACCCAGCAGTAACAGAGCGCGCACATACGCTGAGATATTGAACAAATAAACTCAACAGACAAGCCCATAGAGACCCACTGTACCGTTGCATCGTGTGTTGATTGATAAGGTGGAGGCTGCTGTAGTGGAGGGAGTTCCAGCAGCTCCACCAGTAATCAGTAATAGCAGTTTGTGTTTAGCAGCTGCTGCAGGGAGGAATGTGGAGCTGACAGCTTGAATGAGGCCCCATGTTGAAATCTTCTTTTTCCCTTTTTTTTGAATCGGCTGATGGTCAGTTGATGGAGCAGGAGACGGTGATGTGACCTGCATGGACTAATGCAGTGCTTCACTGAGCAGAAGCTTCGCTGATTGCTATCTGCCTTGATGAGTTTGTGATTGATCGTGGCTGTCACTGGTTTCCCTTTGACTTGCGACTCATTTTTGGACATCTATAAAATAGGTTTTCCCCCAGAATGTTTCCTGCTTTGTAGAAGCAGCTAGCCACTAAACAAGTTGACTTTGATGTTTACTGCATCAATATTAACTCTGGAGCTTGCTAAATGTTCCTAATTGAAGAGTTATACCTATAAAGCCTCTTTAAATACACACATCCTCCTCCACACTCAGCTGTGCCCTGATCTGAGTGCTCATATCATGAGCGTGTGTCTTGTGTCGGTGTGTTTGTTTATTCCTTGTATTTAGACCAAACCTTGCCCAAGACGGCGCTCAAGGCATCTTCACTGGCGTCTGCAGCTATGAGCTCATCTCTCATCCCTCCGTATGAGTGTGTGTTACCTCAGTGTGACATATGCCGCTGTTGCGTTTCACAGTATTTCTCTCTATTCAGATATGTTTACACAAGGTCAAACAGGGAGAGCATCTGGTGGGCGACAAGCAGATTATTTGAGGAATGTCAGGGAGCATCTGGGTGCACTCACACAAACACACACTCAGAAATACAGACACACATCTACGAATGCTTTTATACACATTTTATACTCTCTCTCTCTCTCTCTCTCTCTCTCTCTCTCTCTCTCTCTCTCTCTCTCTCTCTCTCTCTCTCTCTCTCTCTCTCTCTCTCTCTCTCTCTCTCTCTCAGTCTCTCTCTCTCAGTCTCTTGCACACACACAAACATTCACCATACAAATGCACAAACACTCCAGTGCAGTAAAAGCAGCAGCAGATAGGGGCCACTGCAGGACTGTGGAAGCAGTCTGGCCAATCGGCTGGCAGGTCGTTTGGAGCCCGGCTTCCCACTGGCACATCTCCTTCTCCTCTCTTTTCTCCCGATGGTCGTCGTCTCGTTACATCTCTCCGTGTCTCTCTGCGTCTCCCTTCCCCCTCGTCCTCCTCGTCTTCTCTGGGATTAACATTGGCTACAGCCAGGTGCTGAGTGTGTATGGTGGAACTGCGGTGGAGAAGCAGAGGCAGGAAGGAGGAAAGTGAGGTTTCAGCAGAAGATGTTCGGTGGTTGGTTGCAAGGCTAGAGGACGCCTGGGAGGACAGGCTGTCTGTGGATGTATACCTGTGGAGAAAGGACTGCTTTTGTCAACATCTGGGCTAGCTGCTGATGAGGTGCCTGGTCTGCACTGCCTTTTTCTTCACTCTGTCTGTCCGTCTATCCATCTCCCTGTGCACATATGTCTGTGTGTGTTGGTGTGCATGTATAAATATGTGTGTGTCGGTGTCTGTGCATGTCAAAGATATGGCCTATGCCTGAATACATAGCTGTATGATGTGATTTTTTTTTTTTTTTACATTCTGAGAACTGCGACAGTCCTAATAATGTTAATCATGATTTCATCACGTCTTCCTTTGTTTTCTGGCTGTCTCCTCTCTCCTCTCCTCTCCTTTCCTCTTTCCCTTCCTCTAGCTTGGCTGTTAGTGAATCAATTCCCAATGCTTCGAAGCCTCGCTAAAATGGTGTCAGTTTACATAAGATGTTATTCCAAAAGGATTCATTACTGCAAAATCACAGAGTCAGCTGTGTCAGCAACATACATACCGGTATCTGCGAAGTCTGTGCAGTGTAAAGAATCCCTTCTCCGACGGTACGCTGTATGTTCTCTTTGACGGTACGCGCTGCATAATCTCAACCGGTAGGCCGAACGCTGTCAATTCAATTTGGCAGGAGGTCGCTAGAATATGCATAAGTGACATGTTTTTCATTTGTAAATGCCCGGCATGTAACCTCATCCCTCCCGCTGTCTGATGTGATAGTCATGCATACCGAATGTTGTGTGGAAAATAAGTTCTCCTCCTCTCATCCTCCTGGGCTTCTTTGGTTTGGGATGAAGGGAGGAGAAACAATTCATGGACATTATCATCCAGTGTGTGTGTGCAGCACAGATATATTTGCCTGCTCTTAGTCCTCTGCCTTCACTTATGTCTCTCACTTATTTTATTGTGTTTCAGGAAGACAGAAATAATAAGCAGAGACAGGCAGAGATGGGGGGGTGTGAGCTTCTGTCCTCTGTAGGCCTTTGTCACCCAACCTGCTGACACCGCATATTTAGCCCCAAGGGGATCACTGGTTTACACAATTACCATGATCTGTGTGTGTGTGTGTGTGTGTGTGTGTGTGTGTGTGTGTGTGTGTGTGTGTGTGTGTGTGTGTGTGTGTTTACTTCAGCGTGTGTAGTAGACTCTGCTTTTTTGCTTTGGTGTGAAAATCAGTGCAAGCTTTCAATCTCATTAAGCCATTTTGCCTCTTTTTGAATCACAAAAGCTTGCTTTTTTTCTTGAACGCCCTCAACATACAGTTTACTTCTCCTAAGGAGTTTTAAGGTTGTTAAAAATCATCTTTTTTAAGGTTGTTAAAAATCATCTTTCTTCAATGTCTTCTTCTTCAACGCCTAACAGTTGGGACAAACCCTACCAACTCTTTGTTGAAGCAATATAATACCGTTTTTTTAATGTTCATGTTCTGTGGGTTTGAGCGAGTTTTCGTTGCACAGAATGAGTGTAATGACTGGCCTAGTGGGCAGGCTGCTTGTACTTCCAGTGGAGTGAGAGCCTTTCACTTGTTTCCAATACAGTGTGACTTGCATCACAATTGATCTAGAGCCAATCTTGAAACCAAACTCAATGAAATACTTGGATATCACTCCAACAAAAAGTCAGGCTATAGGTTCGGCGTGTCACGTTATCGAATGAAAGCGAGCTCTAATCTCTCTCTTCCCGTGTTTGTGTTCAGGTGGGGTGGTTGACAAGGATTTGCGGCACTACCTCAACCTGCGTTTCTCCAAGGGCTCAGTGGACCACGACCACCAGCAGATCATCAGAGACAACCTCTACCTCCGCACCGTTCCCTGTGAGTCCACATCAGCCGCCTCTCTGCTGTCTTCTGGCTTTCATTCATTCCTCTCTGATCTCTTTGTCATTGTTTTTTCTCTCTTTCATAGATATAATTTCACCCTCCGCCTCCTCCCGCTCTGTTTAATTATCTGTCTCTTTTTTAGTGGTCCCTTGCCCGTGGGACGTTGCCCTTGTGTTTTTACATCACACTCTTTCTCTCCGTCTCTGCCCGTCTATCGCTCCTTCTTCTCAGTCAATCGTCCGGCTGCTGAGCTCTCAGCCTGAGGTTTCCACGGCAACCACCCTCTTGTCTCGAGGCCTGCGTTGCCTTGACGCCCTACCCCCCCCCCCCCCCCCCAGCACACGCTAGACATGCACAACACACACGCAGATACACACAAAGACACCGCGTCACTCTCTACGATGTACATCAGCGTCTCTTTTAGCTTTACACAAATAAAAGAAACATCTTTCAAAATCCTCACATAGAAGCGTCATGCCTGTGGGTTGCATGTGGACTCTGTGTTTACATCGTGTTATCAGCAACGATGTCATTGCCGCGATTTACATTGAGGGGATGCTGTCCCCAGCAGCTCTGCCTGCTGTCAGTACGACAAGCAGCTCGTGAATCAGCTTCTCCGGAGACCTGAAACTGCTCCGATGCTTGACTCTGCAGAATACACACGTTACTCCTTTCATGCGGCATGTGGACTGCTGCACTGTGATTTGATGTTTGTTAAAGGGATTTGTACTCATCTGACATTTTTCAGAATCCTCTGTTAACTCAGTCATAGGTGGGTTTTTTTAACTCAGCAAAGGTGGTTTGCCAGCCTTTTGGCTGTTCGCGAACAGAGAAAGCAAAGCTAGGTTTTGACGTCAGAGATAGTTGTTTTTGTGTTGGCCGAGCTCTTCTACTATGCTAGATGTCCTCTGCCGGTGTGTTGAGTCGCTGACACAGAAGTGATTGTTTGATACGCTCCCACAGCTGCACAGTCCTGAGCCTCTCTCTCCTTCCTCTCCTCCCTCCCTCTCTCCTGTCGTCTTCATCTCTTTGCTATCACTCTTTGCTCTCTCTCATGTTCCCCCTGCTTCTCCCTCCTTCTCTGCCTCTTTCATTTCTTGTGGTCACCACCATCACATTTTCACTACCTTTCAATTACAAAACAAACTCCAGACAACCGTATTTCCTTTACCTTCCCATTGCTTTTTTTCAATCCATCTCTGCTTGTTGGCTGTGTAATAGTGCAGCGAAGGCGGACTGACATGGTGACAACTGAGGAGATGGGGACTGGCTGAGGTTCAACACTGCAGGTCCTCACAGACTTCAGCCCTGTCATGCTATGGGCCCCTTTTGGTAGCATAAACCATATAGTTTCGCCACTGGTCATTTTGGAATTATTTTATTAATTATTTCGCGATTATAGCTGGCCACAATCATCTTGCATAACCGTTGAATTTCCGCTATTTAAGGGAATTTAATGCCAATGTTACAAATGTGGCAACAAAAATAAAGTAAATTAGATGTGCATACGCTGGGTAAATACAGAGTCTACCTGAGCCCAAAGTTCCAATGTGAGGAAAAAACAAACTTGAGAGAGCTTGGCTGTCTAGATCTTACTGCTGTTGGAAAGGTTCTTCTGTTTCAGCTCATATGAGATTGTATTTGTTGCTTTCCAAAGCAAAATAATGACAGAGAGGTGTCCATAACAGCTCTCTTGAGTCTCCCCTGTGGGTGCAGCAGTGTGTTTGACAGCTCTGGGGAAAGTTATGCTGGAGTTGTCGCTTCCATAGCTTTTTCAATTATATATTTCGAATTAAAATGTTTTGGAAACATGGTGTTTTAAGAATAAAGTGGGTCAGTTTAGAAATAGTGCACAGTACGAGTGTATGGTCAATCAAAAGAGAGAGAGAGTGACGGTGGATACGCTCGGAGCAGAGCGGTAGTAAATGTACAGTGCAAAGTGAGCAACTTCAACCCTGAAGGCAAAACAACGAAATCAGGAACAGTTAATACAGGCTTTGTGATTCTCTGTTTCTTGTTCACTTTTGAAAATAAAGTCAAAGCTCCTTCTATTGTCTTGAACCACCTTTGTGTTACATTTGGTCAGCCTACACAACAGCTTTACAGCACGCTAAATCTATGTGCAGCACAGCCCGAGGTGAAACATTGTTTCAGCAAACTATTTGATGACTAATGAACACCTTTGCCAATGATCGCATCATTCCGATGAGCAGCTATTGAAGTTCACAGCATGGATTTAGGTCTAGTTGCAAATCCAAACAACAGCACCACTGTGGTATAAAGTGAACAGAATAAGACAATTAAATCATTAATCTCAAATTGCCAATTATTTGTATGGCACTCGTCAACTAACATTCATGCTTTGTGACAGCCCTATTTGTCACCACGTTTCAATTGTAGCCGCCTCGCAGCCCTTTGTGTGAGTGAAAAGTCAGTTATTCTGTGTGATGTGTGCGCGGTAATGACATCCCCATAATTAACTGCCTATCACTTGACAACGCTGATACAGTGTAATGAAGATTATCAAAAAATTCCCATTCACAGACCTCCTGCCCAGCAGCTTTGAAATACATGTGATATTACAGTGATTCACAAAATGCGGCTTAATCTCACCAATGTGATTTAATTTGCCTTTGGTCAGCAGGTCATCTACTGCATATGAGGATGTTTCATTGCATGACTTCCTGGCTCCAGACCTTCCACTGGTAACACTGGTTTCTCACATGGTATTAATCAGTGGTGGACCGTAATTAAGTACATTTACTCAAGTACTGTACTGAAGTACCATTTTGATGCTACTTTCTACATTTCAGAGGGAAACATTCTAACTACATTAAAATACATCAAATATTATCGTATATCATAATGTAACAAAGAGCCCATTGGGCTGCATATTGAGAATTTTTACGTACAAAGTACATTTTCTTCATTATATACCTACTTAAGTAATATTTGTGACAGAATGTTTTTTTAAATCACAGAATTAGTGGGCCTACTTTTACTTACGTCAAAGATCTTAGTACTTTCTTCACCGCTGGTATGAATCAATGACACGGCTCCGTCACTTTGGTCATCAGTTGTGTCTCCCTCCCCATCAGCCTCCTCGTCTCTCTCATCTGGACTTTTAAATGAATCCGCTTTAGACCGCTTGATTTTTGGAACACGGTAACGGTTAAATTATTCCGTTATGTTTTTCACCGCTACATACATTCGCATCACGCTCTGTGCACTGCTACGTACATGCTTAATTACTCTCAACTCGCGCACATAAAAAAACAGGAGTATGTATGTGATACAAGCGCGCAGGGCGAGCGCAAAAGCGTCCTCGCGAGCATCAGACTTTGTAGGCTAGAATGGAATAGACAGAGGCTGGTGTATCCTGTCCGGAGGGGACATCAATGATAATGTCATCATGCACTCAAACATGTGAAATCTGAACTCACACACTCACCAAAATCAGTTTGGACGCATTCTGGAGCCTTGCTTTGCTCAACCGTCAAAGGGACACAGCATCAGGCGGCTAAAAAAAGAGGGATGATGGTTCTGAGAGCTGCGCCGCTCGTCCCCGGCAGGCTGTTTGTTGTTGTGGTTTGGAGCGTTACAAAATCAGTGTTTTTCTCCAGTGTCTGCATCGCTCTGACCATGCTGTCAGTGCGAGTCTGTCAGCTTGACAAGCAGACGCCACTCTGCATCACAACATGCTGTCACATTGAAGGACGTGTGTGTGTGTGTGTGTGTGTGTGTGTGTGTGTGTGTGTGTGTGTGTACGCATGTGTTCATACAGCTAGAAGGCTCACACGCTAACGTCAACTCCTGCATCCTGTTACATCACTTGGCTCAAGGATTGGCTGTTTTTTCTGAGAATTTGGGAGGGAGTGGAATATAACTTCAGATTGGCCTCACAGCTTACAGGTTGAAATAATTTATAAGATTGTCAGTTTGATGGTTTTTCTTACTTCTTAAGCCATTAAGATAAGAAGTTTGCCAGCACGAGTAAAAGCTTCTTCTTCTTGTCCCGGAGCACCTGCTGTTGAGGAATTTAGAGAAGAGGTTTTGATGGTTCTGCTCTCTCTCTTTGATAGGAATGTAACTGAGAGTGTAAGACAGTGACATAGGGCTAAAGAAGTGGGAAGATGTGGAAAATATTTTGTGGGAAGCCGAGATGTGGCAGTACAGTAAACAGAAAGAGAAAGGGGAGGAAATGTGGACATGAGCAAAGAGGCTCTGTGAGAAGATGGAAAAAGTGGAGAAGACAGGAAGGGGTTAAGATGAGGGGATCGGCAGGGGAGATTTGAAAGGGAGGAAGAGAGCGAACAGAGGATGGAAATTGAGAAGGCGAGAGTTGATGCAAGAGGTTGGAGGGATGAGCAGAGCAGAGTAGGGAGTAAAAGAGTGGACGTGCACTGAATGGGGGTGGTGGGAGATATGAGGGAGCCTCGTAAGTCATTCCCCAGAGAACCGTCTTCTCCACACTACTCAGAGGCATCAGTAAAAGGCTCTATAAATAGCTTCAACAGTGAGCAGCACGTTTCTCTAAGATAGCCTATAAATACATGCAGCTTCTGTCACTTCATATCCGCTGCTCCGGACGCATGCTGCCCTGCAGCTCTGCAGCCTCCGACAGGGAACCCTCCTCTGGAGACTGCAGAGGAGGAGCAGATAGACAGAAGATGTTGAGGAGGAACATGGCCACGGTGCTTAGGATTGTGATAGGGCTGAGAGGATTGGTCAGCAGGTCAGGCTGATAATGATTGCAGTAATGAAGATGGCTATCCTGATGATGGGAGGAGATGACACCTTCTAACCATGATACATGCAGGAGATTTGAATGCACAGTTCTGTCGACAAAATGTATGCAGTTTACTTGCATGCTATTATTCATTTTTGAGTTCTCTTTTACGAAATGCTTCACTCAGCTCTCTGCACCATCATACAGTTTAACAAAACAGCTTGGCATGAACCAAACAACTACCAGAATGCAAAGGGCTTTTTTCCCCAACAATATTACAACCTAAAGAAACGTTTTATCAACAGGTATACAAACTGTATGTAGATGCACGAGAGACTCTATGAATAACGAAGTGAGGATCTCTTTTTTTGTCTGATTCATCGTTTATTTTAATCTGAGATTGGAATATGCTTTAATCGGTCTGTGCACGGTAACGTCAATGGGCAGTTTCTCTCTGTAAACACTTGCTAATCTTTGCTGTGCTTTGTCTCAGCATTAGAACACAAATATTTGCAAATTAGTCACAGAAATGCACAGACGGCACTGATGCTGGTTTTTGTGCTTTAGCTAAAATTATTGAATGATTTTGAAACTTTTGCATTTGTTTAAAGAAATATGTCATGGTTTGATCATTAGATTGCTGTTGTGCATTTGCGTGAAGACTTTTGAAAGTGTGAACTGGGATTTGAAAAATGCTCGCTCGGAGTAGAAACTAATTTCTCGTCAAAACTAATTTCCGTCTTTGTAGACGTAAACTTCAGAGTAAATGTCTTTCAATAGTTGTAAAACAGTAAGATATGCTTTTTAGAGTAACAGATATGAATGTGAGTGGGCTTTAACCCTAAATAAATACTGTGACTGATGATGATGGGAGAGGAAGAGGAGTGATGAAAGTTGGATGGAGATGATTGTCATGATGATTATACTACAGTGAAGTTGGATGAGGTGATAAAGAAAAGATTAATTTCTTATGTGTGTGTGTGTGTCTGTGGCAAATTGATTGTGTTTCTGTGAATGTACATGCACATATATGTTTTTTTACACTTAGGCATTGATTATTCTGTCTGTGTGCCGAGATTTATTAGGCTGAACTGATAAATAATGAGTGTTACACGGCATTCTCTGTTGAGGCTGTGTGTGCTTGCCTCTATATGAGAGAGAAATACATCATCCCCCAGGGACTCTCTCCTTAAAGGGGTGATTTTCCTGCTGGCTTGCTCCTGCTAAAGGGCTGGCTGACATGCTTTGATGTGCTTCTGTGCTCCCTGCTGTTTGATTGGCACACTGGATTAATGTTGTTCCACATGAAAGAAACTGCAAGAGAATGATATGCATTTTATTAAATGGAAATCGCAAATATTGAACATGCCTAATGAATTGATTGTTTGTAAAGTGCTTTGCATGCTCTGTACATGTATGATCCTCTCCTCAGCTAATCACAAACGAGGTTCTTCTGAAGTCCTTTATATTTATATTCATATTTGTGTTCCTGTGTCTAGTCTTACCTCCTCGCCATCCTAGCTCCATGTCTCTGTCAGCGCTACTACTAAGATCACATTAATGTGCAGGGATGAGCCAGGTGCTCAGCAAGCAACCCGTCATGTGATAGTCAGTAAGCGCTGACACCTCAGAGAGCTCGACTGTTGACTCGGGTCAATCTTAACCTCTTAATACACACGTACACACACACACACACACACACACACACACACACACATTGGATACCAAAGACCACACACCAGCTCTGTGTGTGTACATCATCATGACCCCCAATGTCGTCCTGCGTCAGTCAGCTCTGCAGACTAATAACGGTGCTTTTCAGCCTATCAGGGCTGATTTCCATCACTTCAGGACATCAGTACAGGAGTCATCTCTCAATGTCACCAGCTCTGCTGACCCACTGAGCAACACAGTTGTCTTTACAGCCACTAGTGGGCCTGACAGACAGACACTATATGGATGAAACTCCAGACTTGATGCATCTGTTTCTAACCTGAATTAACTCTGCGGTACAATAACAGAAATATGATTTTAAATTAGGGTACACAAACAAAGTAGGGTTGAAATAATTATCCATAATATTCGTCTTTAGATTTTTTTTATCTTGTATAAATCAATGATTAAACATTTAGTCTATAAAATGTGAGGAAACAGTAAACATGCTAATCACAATTTCCCAGTTGATATTTTAAAATTGTTAAAATTATTTTTTTGTCACCAAATCTCCAAAACTCACCCTATACAGATACAATTACTAACATTTAAAAAACAGCAGTCAACCAATGTTTAAATGACATTTTTGGTTAATAAATGACCAAAATGATTGTCAACACTGTTAATGATCCATTTTCTGTCAATTGAATAATCCAACTTAACATTTTAGCACTTGATTAAAGAATGAGTAAAGAATATTCAACAGTTTTCAGTGCTTGATGCCACAGACACAATTCCTTCTGATAAAGATAAACAGCAGCACTCATAATTATGCACAATTCCTTGAACTTTGTAGTTAAAAGTTATAGTTAGGCTTTGTTAGAAAAATAGAAACACCCTTATTCGCTTTTTTTGCCAAGAGTTAAATGACATGATTGACACTGCTTTTATGGCTGTTTGGTAAATATGAAGTTGAAGCCAGGAGCTTGTAAGAGTTAACAGTCAGCCAAGCTAACTGTTAATCAAACCCATCTACAGCATCTCTGAAGCTCACTTATTAACTAGTTATATATTGTTTCTTTAATCTGAACAACAAACTACATTTAAAAACAATTTGCTGTGTGGTGGGGCCGGGTTATGTGCCAGGCTATTTCCTGACCCCTATAAAATGACAAATTACTTAACAAGCAAATGTAAATGACTGAGTGATTAATACATTCATGAGTTTTCTACTTTGTACACTGATATGTTGCCCTGCCCAACTTGCTGTATGTAAACTACCAGATCTTGTCCGCAGGAGGCCTTCATCTCAGCTCAATCAGCCTTTAAAGCTTTAAAGCTGTCTCTGAAGAGTACTCTGGAAGATCGTGTGTATCACAACAATCTGCTGTTAACTCATTAAATGAGAGTTTAGGGCTAAACTCTCACTCTCTCTCAATATATATATATATACTGTATATAGCCCAATCTCACATCCGTCCGGAGAGGGATTTACTCTGGCGGAATGAATAACCAAGTCCCCCTTCCTGTCAGGGTTCAGCCCCCATTGGAGTCAAACCTTTCCACTTAAAAACCATCTGAATTGCTGTGAGGTGACCAGGTGTGAGCCTCAGTGGCCGAGCTGTGACAGTAACTGATTGATGAAGTGCGAGGAAGCACAGACCTGCAGCTCAAGCTGAAGACCTTTGAGTCTGTAACTAGAAAACGTCTGTGTATGCAAAACGTCCGGGTGTCATATCTGGCATAGATATTATTTTTCTACAGCAAATGTAGATGTTGCGGCTTGTTACCATGGCAAGGCTGCGTTGCCAGGCACTGACGGGTTGTCGTGGTAGCAGACGCTCCTGTCAGAGTGTTGCCATGTTGCATCGCTGAATCTGCAGCCTGGGCTTTGTAGTGTAAATAAGGATGACTGTGTGTGTGTGTGTGTGTGTGTGTGTGTGTGTGTGTGTGTGCTCGATCATACCCTTCTAATAGACCTGCTGTCACACTTACATGTCTGTGAACTGGGAAGAAGGACAAGGAAGAGGGAGGGTTAACGGTGGGAGTGAACGAGACGTGAGACTAAAGTGCGAGACGGAGCTTGAAGGAGAGACAAAAGAAGAGAGGAGGATAACAAGGGGGAGAGGGAGCGGATTAAAACAGACAGGGAGGGAGTAATGGTGACAAAGAGCACAAATAGAGGAACAAATGGATGGAAGTGCAATGAGGTAAATTGGAAACAAGAGGAACGAGAGAATGAGAAAGGATAATAGAGGAATGTAATTTGAATGGATGGATGGATGGATGGATGGATGGATGGATAGATAGGTAGAAAGCAGCAGTGTGCTTGGTGCGAGAAACAAACAGACAATCCTCACATTATTCTCTGCTCTTCTGCTGCCATGGTGCTCTGCTTGCTCTGTCCTGAAAAGGATTCTGGGTAAACAAGGGTTTTGAGGACAGTATATATTTGTTTGTACGGTTGCAGGATAGTGTCTTGAAACCCAGTGTTCCCTTAATATTCCCCTCTTGGGTAGTTTAAAATGGGATTCAAATTTTACGTGTGCACAATTAGATTGAATACGAAGATTGTTTTATGTCTTTTGCATCATTTTATACACGGTTTCATAGACTTTAGGGTGAGAAATAGGAACTAGTTAAGCACCCTGGGATTTGTGCTCAGCTGCACAATGTGCACATGTAGTTATGAACCTACCAAAGCATCCAGCATGATTAAATGTCAATTTAGATGAAAAGACAAGCACTCAAAAGATGAATGTGTCTCTTTCCACCATGTACAGCCTTTTTAGGTTACATACATTCAGCCCAGAGGGACAGGTGTGCAAATCTGTACCAGCACGTTTGAATTCTCCTCATCCATTCCACCTGGGGATTATCATGAAAGTGCATCACGTGTTGTTCACCTTTCAGATAATATTTGTAGTTACTAATTCGGTGTAACCCTGGTCTCTATAGCAAATTCTCTCAAACTGCCAAAGCAGCCTGACGGCTCTGATGGTATGTGAAACATGAATCACACACTTGGTTTCCTGCACCCTCACCTCCTTGTTCCCATACATACTCACTGAGACCGCCGAGACCACCTTCCCCCATGCTTTATTATGATAATCAGTCCATCGATAGTCTATTTTTAGCTCTGAATCCCCCCGCGCTCTGCTTCTCCCACTTGGTGACTTCCTGTCTAATTATACAAACATATGAATACACATGCACGTTCTCTAGCCTCTGTGAATGCAAAGCAAGGTTAACCAATCATGCTTTCCCCCTCTCACTGTCTCTCTGCTGTCCCTTTCTGTTTGTGTCTGCTTGCCACTCTTCTGTCTCTCTATTATTTAGCAAAGGTCTTTGTCCTCTTATCGTCTGACACCCAGCTGAGTTATTTCAGTATATCAGCTATTTTAGCTTTTCCTCCAAATGGAATTTCCTTGTTATGTTTCTATGTAATCTCGCTCTCTTTTTTCCTCTCACACACACACTCACTCCCACCAATGGGAAAATATTCCGTAGTGCTCTGTCGTCATGGTTTGAGGCAGAGAATGTCTTCACCCCCTAAAGTAGCAGCTCCAAAGCTTTTCCATGCTATTATGGATTTACGTCATTTAAGCCATAAATCTCTATGGCGCTCCTACTCCTACTCACAGCGTCACCTCTGAGAAGTTCGGCGACACTGGATGATTGCAAGGCAAAGACCATTTTTGGCTCACAGCCGACTTTATCCTTTATCAGCGAGAGCACGACATCCAATCAATAGTCGACAGCAGCAGTGCTTTTGGCTCAGGGGAAGCGTCACTGCCTCCTCTCAGTACAGTCTGCTGCCATTTCTTAATTTGAGCACCTGTGCAGCTTGTTCTGCTCATATATTAAAGCTCTGCTTAGGAGTGTGTGTGGCTTATGTACAGAAAGAATATGGACAAAATACACTGAACTAAAGAAATTTTCCCTCATCCACAAGGCTCCAAAAAATATTGATTTTATTTGTGTCCCTATTTTGGCCTCTACCCAGGAGTTTCTGAGGAAAAGAAAAAGTAAGTTGGTAAGGTTAAAGACAGATGAAGACAGCGAAAGGTAACAATGGGGGCAGAAAGGAAAGAGTATGGATTTTGCTGGGGACAGTGTTAATTTAAAATAGAAGGTCTACTTCACAGTTATTTAGTGTTGTTGCTAACGAAAGGGTGGAGTAAGAGCAGAGAACAAGGGACAAAAGCAGGTAATGTGCTACGCTGCTATGAGCATGTGTGAGAAGGAAGGAAGGAAGGAAGCAAGAAAAGAGGAACAGTCGGCCTATCTTCCTATCTCAAGGCCAGATAGCCGATCAATATTCCCAGCTCAGATCCAACAAGATGCTCTCTCTCCCTTTCTCTCTCTCTCTCTCTGCTCTGTTGGTTTGTCCAGTGAAGGAAGCTGTGGGAGAAAGCCATTGGCAGGTCATCAGTATTCCAGCAGGCTCTGCCTACTCTGGTGTGGGCAGCAGAATAATTTCATTCTGATCTTACAGATCAATAGCTGTATACCAAGTGGAAGGTGACCAGCCCCGCCTGGCTGGCTGAGCTGCTGCGGTATTCAGAGTAGCACTACACATGCGATGGATGGTCCTCTTCGAGACTCATTTTTATTTGTCTAGTTCATTGAGTGGGCTGTATCGTGATGGTCATGGTGCTGGTCTTCACTTTGATATTGATTCTAGTAAATGTAAGATGACATTATCTTTGAGTATTGTTGAACTTTGTGGGGCAGTATGTAAATAAAAGGGGACAAAATACACCTGATAATATAATGAAATATAATGAAATTCAATAAAATACCTCCTCAACAGTTTAGGTGTGAATTATTCTAACTGGTCCTTTACAGACACTGATTAATCTGCAAATTAGTTTTTGGATTCATCGTTTGATCTTGCCTGTCACAACTTCCCAGAGCCCAAAGTGACTTCTTTAAATGTTCTTTTGTCTGACCAAAAGTCCAAAACCCAAAAGTGTACCGATATATGACAAAGAGAAGCAGCAGATTCAGATTGAGAAACTGAAAAATGATAGAACTATAGTATTCTTGCTTGATAAAAGACTCAATCAATAATCAAAATAGTAGTTTATTGACTTCTTGATTAATTAATTAATTGATTAACAGCCAGGTTACCTGTTACAGCTGAGATTAAAAAACGTTTTTCTTTTGTTTTGTTCTTTGTTCTGTTTTTGGATGGGGTTCAACTATTCGATCTAAGGAGCCTGATTCAACTGCCAATCTCACAGTCGAATCGCCGCAGTGGCAACAAAAAACAAAGGATAATTCATAAATAACAACATGGCTATTTCAAAATCAAAGGATAGGCCTAGATTTAATAATCAGAGCGTTCAAATAAGAACAAACCACTAAAAATATTTTGAAATAATTAACAATTCTCTACAGTTTCGCTGGGGAGGCGCCTTGAAACAGCTGTTAGCAGCGCACATAACATCTGCGTGCGTCTCTCTCCTGTTGACTGTCCCTTCACTTCCTGTCTGTCTGTGGATTTGACCCATCAGACATTGTTAGTCGGCGACACAGTTCTTTGTGGTGGTGGCTAACAGTCATTTTGTAAATATGTCCAAAGCACATCACATCAATACTGTCTGATCATGAAAGTGTTGATGAGAGTTGGAGTACATCATACACTGTGGATGGAGGCACACACTAGGAGACACACACACACACACTCGCAGTCATACCTGTGGTGCTGTGGATTTACAGTGTCCTACTGAGCTGTGATCATCTTGGAAATGGGATTACTGTTGGCACAGTGGGTACTTTACCACCATTTAGAGACACAAGAGACAAACACACAGTCGAGTAGTACACATTTAAATACACATTTAAACAAACACTGACAGAGATTGGTACAAACGAGCACACGTATGTATGGTATGGTAGTGTTGGACTGCCTTACAGACGGACTACAGATCGTCTGATGGCCAGGTATCACTTGTTTCTTACGCATTAGGTGTTGCTAAGCTGCCATCTCTGGTCCCAGTGGTGAAGCAAATACAGCAGAAAATGTTCAATAGATGCACTACAGGAGTAAAGTGGTGACAGGCGATCAATAGAGATCTAATGATTAAGATATCCAACTCTGGGAGAGTTGGAGGATCCTCCACTCCACGAAATGACTAACCCCTCACTCAATCAGTGCTTGTTCATGTGTGTATGTGTGCAAAATGTGTCTACAACACATCTACCACCTGCTGTTTATATCTCCCACAGCTCACACTTCATTAAGATACTAGTAAGTGTTTTTTACCCGCCATTAATATCAGAGCACATGAAGTGTGTTTTTGGCTTTCCACAGCATTTTCAGAACTGCAGATCAATTCTTTAGACCTGCATACTTCGATCGTTGCAGCACAAATCTCACACTTCTGCCAGATCTGATATTCAGGCAACTGGCCAAAATGTCAGATCTGGTCGAAGCCACTGCCAGATCAATGCGACTTAGCTTTTATCATGTGAGTCCTGAGCTCTAAAAGTGGACTCCCTCTGCAGGCCTGGTCAATCACTGTTTTCGAGCATGATCAATAGAGAGCAGGAATCAACACCAGCGGAACCTCACTGAGCCTAAGCTGAAAGTCCAGTTGGCGGAGACACAAACACAGCACCTCATTAAACTCAAAACTCCCATGGCTGCCATCACACAGCCGAGCCTCGGCGGTGCAGCGCTGATGGAGAGCGTTGATGTAGGAGGGCTCTAATTGCAGCATGGTGATGTGGTGCCTCTGCATTCCTGCTGTTTTGACAATAATCCAATCGGCAGAGGATTGTATGCTGTGTAAGGGGGTTTGAGTTATGCCTGATAAAAGTGTGTATTGATTAACGCCTTACTGAAACAACACCGGATTGGCTTGTAGGGACTGAATGACGGCGGTTTGCTGCTTGAGCATGCTTTCCCATCTCCTCTCTAGCTCTCTAGTCTCTCACTGTCACTCACACACAATTGTGTGAATGGATTTGGCTATCACAAGTGATGACTCCTCACTCAGCCTCTTCTGTTCCATTTCCTTTCTCCTCCCACTTCCTCTGATACACTTTGTAGCCTCGAATCTGTCGTCTTTTTCAGTCCGGCCCTTTTTCTGGTCTCTTTCTGTGCCTTCCTGTCTTTTCTTCTCAAGTGCCCTATTTGGCTCTGATGACCTCTCCGCCTCTCTCTCTTTCTCTTCCCCTCTCTCTCTCTCTCTCTCTCTCTCTCTCTCTCTCTCTCTCTCTCTCTCTCTCTCTCTCTGCAGGTACCACTAGGCAGCCTAAGGAGGGGGAGGTGCCGGGGGTGGACTACAATTTTGTGAGCGTGGAGCGTTTTATGGAACTGGAGCAAAGTGGAGCCCTGCTTGAGAGTGGAACTTATGAAGGTGAGTGTTGAGGGTGCCGTGGGCATTTTGCATCTGCGAGACAAGTACGGGTGCTCTGGGAGCAGAAATGAGAACATATGTTTCAGTCGAGCTATTTTACTATTTTTGAATTCAATCTGGCATCTTGTGCTCTTCTGTAGATATCTTTACTTGATCACGTGTGTCAGGTGATGCTCTTACGCACAGCTTAAGTAAACAAAATGAGTCTCAAGCACAGAGTCATGTATTACAGCTTCCTCTGGTGGTTGTTGAACGTCTGGTTGACTACTTCTCTGTGTGTGTGTGTGAGAGTGTGAGTGTGTAAGAAAGAGAGAGAGAGAGAGAGAGAGAGAGAGAGAGACAGAGAGAGAGAGAGAGAGAGAGAGAGAGAGAGAGAGAGAGATCTGGAAGACTGCCATTTCCAAGTCATGTCAAGTCAGTGCATCTGCTTTGCTACACTGTCAGGGATACATCTACAGATGGGGAATTTGCTGGTTCATTTGCCCGGTAGCAATTTTTGTGAGCATGTGCTGCTGAACACACTCACGCAAATGATGCCTACGTGTGTATGTGTGTGGTTTCTTTCTACGTGTTCTTTTCATAATTGTGTGTGTTGCATGTTTACAGTGTATGCTTTCCTTAACGCAGAGCTTACTTATTCCCACTGGATGAAGCGGTTCTCTTTCTGGGTTGCTGCATTGGATGTGCAATAACTCATTTTTGAATGCATGTTAAAATAATGTGTGTGTGTGTGCAGGGCTTGGTACACTTAAGAGCTTACGTATGTGATGATGTGAGATGAGTCACAGCTGAAGGTGGATGTTGAACTGTGCATAAAGCCAAGATGCCTTCAGGCAAAATCAGATGCATTCAGGATCAGAGGAACGTTGCATTTTAAAGACGGGTGTGGGACATAAGGAGGAACCCTGGCCTAAACGTATCTCAGTTATCTCTTTCTTAAGCTTTCACAGGTGCTGCCTGTGCCGTTTCATACTTGTTTGCACATTTTTGTTTTGTTACAATGTGATTCTTCTGTTTGGTGGCCAGCAGGGTAAGTATACATACTTATTGAGGAGCTGTGATAGAGCCCTTCCTAATATCCATCCGCCTCCTGCTGGGATGAAAGTAAACTAATGTCTGTGGACTCTTTTCTGCTGATCCTTCTTTTGTCCTTTATTGCTGCCCCCTTCTCTCTTCTTTGCTCAGCTATTGTTCTCCTCCCATTGCCCCCGTCCTCTCTGTATTTGTCTGTACTGTCTTTGTGAAACCCCCACTCATCTCCACTTTGAGGGATTATATAAAAAGACATATCTTCCTCTCACTCAACATTTATTCACAAAATATATTTTGTTAGCGTATTACATTTTTTTTAAAGTAGAGCGTTTTTGTGGTTTAAGAGTAAATATCAAGGAAATAAATGTGCCAAGTCATATATATATATATATATAGCACTGAAATCACAGAAGCTTCAGAGTCAGTTTCCATCTCAAGTGATACCCCGAGGACTTTAATGTTTTGTTCTTTTCTCTTCATTGTACTGTTACTGTGCTTAAGCCATTCTCAGATATTTACAGTTGGTGTGGAATGAAAAACGGCCAAGGCTATTTTTGCTGTTATTCTTGTGCTTGCGCCTCCAAACAGAGCTGCCTGCACCTACATGGACAGAATGACGCAGCTCGGGTTGTATTTAAACAGATCAGGTGGTTGTGCAGTTACCATTTTATTATGAATTTGTCCGGTTTCTACCTGCTAAGCCATGTATTCAATCAAAACTCAAAATATAATTTTTCTAGATAAAACAATATCATATTCTATGTCATGTAAGTGGGATAAAACAAAGACAGTTGCTTTTCTCTCTACATTTGGAGTAAATATGACTAACTGACTATGACTAACACTTTAAACCTAAAAAAACAAACAAATCACACACAAATAAATACGGAGACATATATTGTCCGAAGACACTGTAGTTTTAGCCTGAGTGCACAGTTATCATTATGCTCTAAAATAGGTTTTTGTGCACCATTAAGCAGAGAAAGCTCAGTGAAAGGGTTTACCTAGCTTCCAAAACATAGATTTCTCTTAAAAACCTGCCCTCTGAGACATATTTAGAGTGCTGTATCTATATTTAGAAATATGCATTTTTGTGCTTTAGGACTTCACTAAGTTTTTTTCTATCCTCAGGAGAAGCTAAAATCCTCCCCTAGCCCATTAAGGACACTGTCTGCTGTTGAGGATGCAATTAGGTATTATTGAGACCCCACATCTAATGAATATGTGCTACTTCCTGCTAACACTGTAATATCATTTCTCAGGACCTGCTGGCCCATGTCACAACAGTTGTAGTATAGGAAGGGTTAGCTTAATTAAGAAGTGCTAAAGTTTTATTCAAGCCTGCAAAGTGCGATTGAAAGTGAGACTATCGTACTGTATCTCAATGTGGATCTGTCCATCATAACAAAACCCAAATCACATCTTGACTCAATCTAAAAGAATCTGTGTGAATCCATTTTCTTCTTTAAATTCAACAAAAAACACTTACTTTTGCTAACTTGCTTATGTGCTGAGATTTTACATCAACCACACATAACAATGTTTAAGAACACAGGCTACATGAGTCTTAGCAGTATGTGTTGTTCACAAAACAATATGTCCTGTTGGGTCCACATTCAACTATATTTACATTTAGACTGACCCAACACACATGGCAAAATGAAACCTGAACTGAGGCAGACTAGAAAGTCTGGTTCTATATTGTAGGCTTTAAACGATTCTGTAGTCTGCTTCAAATGTATGAAGAGGAGGGTACTCTAAAAAATACAAACCATTCTGGATGAAGAGTCACTGCTCTGTTGTGGACGTCCCCGGTTTGTATTTTATATCCTTTCTAAAATGTTATGTTTCAGAAGACATGTGAGGTTTTTCCTGTTTATTCACAATCATTAAAGGACTAGGCCCAGACGGCAACAACGATTGGATGATAAGTTAACTATATGATGCCTGGAGTTCCTCATGTGAGGATTTGACGTCTGTTCTCCCTCATTAGTCTTTTTCTCTTTCTTTATGAGAACTCCACTTTGTATGATGGTGACTCGTCTTGTTTCTACGTTTGTGGGGTCAAAATAGGAAATTAAAGAAATCTACCCTTTTCATTTACAGTATTAGCATCCTTGTTGTATTTAGAAATAAAAATAAATAATAAAAATAAAATAAAATAATATTTGGATCATGTGTGGGTCAGTTGATGTCTGGCAGGTCTATCTGAAGATCTCTGATATGAGCCACTGCTGACACTAGTTTCTTCCTGAAACGTAAGCAACCGTCCAGATGCACAAAATTGATTGGATTTATTAGAAATGATTAGTTCCGAGGCAAACACACAGTTAAGTTACCTCTGCTGCACTCTGTTGAGACAGCTAAGTCTCACATTTTGAAAAGCAATCATCTGTTCCAAGTCATCATTTATCCAGACGGTGTGTTACATCACCTGAGATCCCTCCTTAGTCGTGCATGTGGCCTCTAACACAAATGCTGCTGTGTACCTCTGCCCTCAGATAACTTCTACGGCACACCGAAACCTCCAGCGGAGCCATCCCCCGCAGCACCTCCTCTGAATGTAAGTGAGGCCCTGCTGCCCGGAGCCCGGCCCAGCGCCCAGGGCAAGAGGAAGAGGAACCAGTCAGTCAGCAACATGGAGCAGCGTGCCAGCCTGGAGCCGCCTGAGGAGGAGGAAGAGGAGAGCCCGGTTGTTAACGGCAATGGGGTGGCCATCACACCAGGTACTGTGGGATGAGAGAGAAAAACCAAAATGTCCTGTTGCAATGTTTTTATACCACATTTTCCATCGACTTGTGGCTGAAATCAGATTCAAACACGGTCTGTTTCCCAAGTGTCGGGACCGTGGTGACATTTAAAAATATCATATTAAGGTGACGAGAAGTGGAAGGCCTGAACTCCCCTGGGTTATTTATTGCTGCCTCACTGGAGTGATTGAGTAAAACCATAGAAACAAGTCAGTTGTCATAACAATTGTTACCTTTCCTTTTTATTTCTTCTTTTTTAGTCTCTTTTCTCCTTTAGTCCAGTTCCACATCTGCTGTTTATACAGTCCAGACCATGCAAATGACTCTGACAACAAACTAATGACTAGTCATTATAGACAGTAACTGACTGTAAGCATGAGTGTGAACTGCACAGGTTCTCAATGACCTTCTATATCAGAATGCACAAGGGCACCTTTATGTCTCCACTATTATCTCTGTCCAGAGTCTCATTTGGGCTTCAGCTCTCGTCTCTCTGTCCTCCCATTTCTCCATTCCTCCTGCTGTCTTTGCTCTCCCGCCATTGGCCTTTGTCCTTGTTTCTATTAATACCCCGACTCTCCCTTCTCTCTTCCTATCCTCTCCCATCTTTTTCCTTCTGACCTCTCTTGTTTTTCTTTGTGTCTGTAGTCCTGTCCCCTCTGTCCTCTCCTCTTCCTTCTCCTTCCCCAGCCCTCTTTGTAGTCTGTGTTGTTGTAGCGTGTCATATTTTTTCCACTAGTGTCTCTTAATGTCATGCGTCTGTCTGTAATTTAATGCCGATACCACATGAAAGACTTGCGTCAAGAATGGGAAAATGGGAAGAAAAAAGACTTATCTGCCTGCCTGTTTTGATCGGTTTGACAAAATGAGTTCCTCACTTCACCTGTTAAAACAAGACAGGTTGAAACCAAAGCAAGGCAAGGCAAGTTTATTTCATTTCAACAACAAGGTAATTCAAAGTGCTTCACATAAAACCATTAAAAGCATCAAAACATAAGGCAAAAGAAAAGCAGATTTAAAAACAATTAAGAACATTCATTGAAACATTAAAAACAGTCATTAAAACACTAAAAAGCAGTGTAAGAAATAAAATACAACCTAGTACATGTCTTGACCCTATATGATCAATGAGCTAAATTGAAGCCACATTTTTTACAGGGAAAGTCAGCGGTAGTGTCTACTATGTGAATTCTTGGATATTACATTACATTACATTACAGTCATTTAGCAGATGCTTTTATCCAAAGCGACTAACAATTCAGATTCTATCACATTTCTACACCGTAGGCAGAGCTACGGGAGCATATTAAATGTTCATCTGCAATTTTCTTTAGTGGTCCAAGTAATGTTTGCTCTTAAAGCGTACTTCGATATACATTCAACAACAAAATCATGCCATTTGCAACAATTTGTTGTTCTGGATTACTCATCTAAAGTGTTTTTGTCCTATTTCAGTCACATGTTAACACACAGTGGACAGGCATTGGTTTGCATTCCATTATTAAACAGACCAGACTTAGGTTGCATCCCATGACAATTATTAACATATGCACAACCTCAAATGTTGATCTTGTCAATTCTTTACTGTGCATTTATGACAATTTGACAACTTTACTACTAATGTCTTCTCTGCTCCGATCGCCAACACCTGTTTGATCTGAGCGCATCCACCATCTCTCTCTCTCTCTCTCTCTCTCTCTCTCTCTCTCTCTCTCTCTCTCTCTCTCCGCCCACACACAGTATTCCTAAAACAGCTATGCTACTCTTATAACACATGCATCAAACCACTGTCACTCCTCTTCATTTTGAAAGAGCAACGACCAATGGGGAAACTCCAACACTCAATTAACTGGGGTGACTCAGTCAGTGACTCGGTCATTGACAGACTTTCACATGTATAGGGATGGCCCCTGCTTTGCTGCGGTACTAAGTATAGAACCGGCTCTGGTGAAATGCTCAGTGTGACTTGGGGACCATTTGTAGTAGGCATGGATAAAGATATGGACCCTAAGCCCCAATAAGGACTGTGAAAGAACATTGACTTTCTTTTCTTATTTGTTCTGAAAGAATTGTGATTTGTTAATAATTTGACCTCTGTATGACTGCTTGTTTCTTGTCATTGTTCTGTTTCTGTAGCACTTGTATTAAAAATCCCAGTAGGAATATTATAGGATTATGTAGTTTGGTACTTTCGTATGCTCCCTATCCGCTGACTTAGATGCCACCAGCTTTTCTCGTCACTCTAAAACCCTTTCCTTGTGTATCTGACACAGTCTCTGACCCCTGAAGTTTCTGTCTGTCCCTTTTTCTCCATTTCTGACATCCCCATGTTGTTCTCTCCTCATGCTCATTGTCCCCAGACCACATCTCTCTCTCTCTCTCTCTTTTCTCTCTCCTGGGGGTTCTTAGCTCTGCAGTGGCTTGGCTCTGACTCATCATGCATGGCGTGTGTAGTGTGCACTGCATGTGTGCACAGAGCATGTGAGCATAACTGTGTGTGTGTGTGTGATTTGCTCCAGAGTCCAGTGAACATGAGGACAAGAGCACAGATGCCTCTGGGGAAGTTGCTGTAGAAACATCCAGCCAGGCCCCAGCCTCTGTCGAGCCCCCCACCGAAGAAGAGGAGGCCCCAAAATCTCCCTCTAAATCCCCCGCCAAAGTTCCAGACTTAGATGAGGAAGAGCTTGGTCCTCTGCCTGACAACTGGGAGATGGCCTACACCGAGAAGGGGGAGGTCTACTTCATAGAGTAATGAGAAAATATCCTACCTAAATACATTTTGACATTTCATTTATGGTATCCCACATCCTATTGGCCCATTGTCAGCAAACCAGCATTTTGAGTCACCGATATCCAATCAGTATCAGTATTGTTGCATCTCTATCACAACGTGCACCTACTTGGTATACGTAAGGCCGGCTGTGTAAACTTTTCTAGCACTGCTCCTCTGTGTTGAATAATCGATGTAATGTAATGCTATTAATCAGACATCCTGGATATACACGCACACACACACAGTCATACACATTTTTGCCCTTTTTTCTCAGCCTTACTAATTTGTGGCTGAGGGCTGGTTAGTAGATTAATTGCCATTAATTTTACCTTAGAATTCCCCTTGTTTCTCTTTGACCCTGTACACACATGCACACACGTAGAGCGATACTTTGCACTCATTTCTTCCTTTTATCGCGTCTTTCTCTGACCTCTGTTTGCCCCTTTTCTCTCCTTATTGCCAGTCACAACACCAAAACCACATCGTGGCTGGATCCTCGGCTTGCAAAGAAAGCAAAGCCACCAGAAGAATGCAGAGAAGACGGTGAGTCTCGACGACCTGTTTACCTGTTTGCTCTGTTGTTTTATAACTTTAGGTTTGTGTTCATCTGAGTCAAGCTCATCTTCCGCCGTTTGTGGGAGTGTGTCATCAGTGCATTGTCTGCTGTCTGTGTACCTTCTTGTCTGTTCCTGACTAACTGTTCCACCGAGTTTTCCCTCCTCAAGAAAAATAGCACAAAATACTGTTTGATTTGTTTGTTAGTCTGAAGTCAGTCCCACCATTCTACACAGGTTTTGGGAAGGTATAGGATGATACACTGTGCTTTTAATCAACAAATAATCAAAACAAAACTTACTAAGCAGGTGAGTCCAAAAATGAGCAACTGACAATCCAACAGACAAAACGACACGAAACAGGACCAGGTAAATCGGACATGTGCTCAAGGGATACTAACAGAAACATAGCAGACGAAACAACAACCAGCAGACCAAAGACAGGACTATAAATACATGAGAAACTAATCAGACAACAAGACACAGGTGGGCAGACACGAGGGCACCCTGAAAACAGAGCAAGGCTGACGACTAATACGACACTGATGATCACAGAAAGAAGGAGGGAAAAACCACAAAGACAGGAAGTCAAACTACCACAGGACACAAGAGGCAGGGAATGTCAAAATATATCAGGAAACAAACTAAATCAAAACAAAGATCCAACAAAGTGGCTAGGGAGCTGTAGAACGGGGGGGGGGGGGGGGGGGCTGGACAGGGGTGAAGCAGAGAACCTCAGACAGGCAGAACCCCTCTGGAGGGCGACCAAACGGGCAGAAGGATGACCAGGCTGACAGAGTTGCTCCAGATGACGAAGAGACTGACGGAGTTGCTCCGGATGGAGGACGGGCATGAGGATGACCAGGTTGCCAAAGTTCCTCTGGAGGTCGGCCTTCTGGCGACTGGGTCTCTGGGCCTGGGGCTCTGGAGACTGGGTCTAGGGGGCCTGGAATTGTGGATCGGCGGCAGCTGGAACAGGGGGTTGCTGCTGCCCAGCAGCAACAGGAACTGGGGGAAACTGCGGCCCAGCAGGAACAGGGACACGAGTCGGCCGCAACGCCAACAGGACACTTGGAGCTGGAGTCGGCCGGATCGTCGACGCAGGAACTGGCAAGACTTCTGCCATGCAGCTGAGCAGCGGAGACTTTGGGTCTCTAGGCATCTTGGGGAACTGACATGAATGATGCGAAATTCACCTCATTTGCGTATTCAAGATAGCCAACGTCCATTGTTGAATCAGAAATGGAGGATACAATGTTAGCAACGCCTTGCACCAATGGTTCTGAGCTTCATTGAGAAAGCAAGCATTTTAATTTGCTTGTCAAAAAAAACAACTAACAGTACATGAATTCAAACTTTTTATAAATCGGCATCATTCTGTAGTTTTTTCGGCATCCCTTTTTGTCCGTTTATTGCATTTAAATCACAGCTAAATTGGTTATTTTGGGTTCATACAGCTGTAGTAAACCAGCTGACATGTGACTTGCTAGATACAGTGAATACACCTCGATGAAATTCACTGAGCGCCCCCGGATGATGTTATGAACTCAGACAAGATGCCGTTTAGTTTCCCGGGATATCTGGGACTTCCACAACAAGTACAGAGCAGAAACGGTGGTTATTACTTCCATGGTTGGTGGTGGAAATAAATGGCTCCATGGAGATAAACCACCACTCGTCTCTGGCGCGTCTAGCTCGAATGACGCGAATAAGTAAACTTCGTGTATGTGACCACTTGAAAAGAAGCAGTGTCTACTTAAGTTCTCTCCTTTCGTCTGCCCATGAGCAACTGATGAACCAAAGAGCGATTTTCCTCTCACAGATTTAGAGGTCTGATGAGGTGAATCTCCAAAACAAAGATTAGAGAAACAGTATTCTGAATAAAACATGCTATTTTGTGTGGCAGAGATTGTTTTTATTCTTTTCTAAGCTGTTCATCATCCCTCAGATTTATCGGGCTTGTGGCTATATCTAACAGGGTCCCACTTGCATCAGCGAGTGTTTACAGCAAGAAGGGGATGTACGTGGGACTTAGTGACTCATTTATGTGTTTTTAATAGTTTTTGGACAGCAAGGGTAGTCTCTGGCACAGGGGAGTAAGCTATGTCAGGCGTAGGATATGCACGCAGTACTTGCATGTAGGATCAATTCATTGTTTTGGTCTTTTTGTTGAAGTTGTTGACAATAAAATGCAGTTCAGCGTGTCAACTGTCTTTTAAGGTTTGTTTTAAATCATGGGATGCAAAGGTGTGTTAAGTTGTTTCTGAGGCTAAGATTAAGAACAGTGGTTTCATACAATGAATATCCAGCACTGAGGTCAAACATAATAAAATGGAGTTCCTGTGGTTCAGTGGGATCAGATATATAACAATGAGATGAACTTACATCCCTGCTGCTGTCACAGCCATCGTTCAGCGAATTAGGCTGTGATGTGATTCACCAGAGCAAGATCTGAATCAATACCTTCTCTACCTTTCCTCTGTTCTCCACCTCTTCAATTTTCTCCCTCCTCCGTTCTCCCCTGCACTCCTTCGCCTCACGTCTTCCTCTCTCTCTCTCTGCCTCTCAATCTTCCTCCCTTCAATTTTCCTCCTCTCTCTCTTTTTTCTCTCTCCCATTCTCGGTCTCTCACTCTCTCCCTTTGCCCAGTAAAAGGCCTAACTGTGACTGGAATTCTAATAACACCGCTCAGCTCTGTACAAACTGGTTCTCACTCTCTACACACACACACACACACACACACTACTGTTTTTAATTCACAAACCCTTTTCACAAACATGGCTGACGTGCTTCAGCTTTGTCCTGGCAGAGCAAAGATCGGTTTTCACCAACGCCGGTGATGTTTAGACGCCAACTGTTTTCACTTGTTTTGTGTTTTGTGTTGTTTCTGTCAGTGATCAATTCTGTGTTTATAGGTTTTAAAACTATCGCCTCATAACCAATCAAAAATGACAATTGAGAACCTTTTACAGACATTTATACCACAAGGGTTGATCAAATATACAGTCACCATCGCTGTCTAGGCTTATAGAGTGAACCATGTGACATATCGTAGAGTCTGGTTATGTTCCAAGATTTGATTATATTTGCATTATTACAAATGTTTATGTATTGTGAATTAGGTTTTCTGAACAGAACCTGTAAATTGCGGGCTGTCCGTAAAAAGTAGCCAGTTAGTATTTTGAAAACTTAGATTAGTCCATAGTCTAGTCTTCATGTCTGACAAAAATGAGATATGTCACATATCACACTTGTAGTGTGAGATTGACCACATTAAATTATCTTTTTTTATTTCCTTGCAATGCAGATCTGTGCCCTGAGAGGGAGAGGGAAAGGAAGTAGCTTCAGCAATGTTTGTGAAAGGGGCCAAAATATCCATAATTTCCCCGTCTGTCTGTCTGTCTGTCTGTCTGTCTGTCTGTCTGTCTGTCTGTCTGTCTGTCTGTCTTTCTTTTTGTCCAGTTTTTCTACTGTGTGAAGCCTCCTCCTATCTTTGGGGAAGCAGTGGTTAAAGGAAGCTTAAGCGATCACCACTGGCAGTGGATTTTGAATTAAAAGATGTTAGCAGAATGTTTGTATGGGTCCTGGATGACACATCCCATCCTCTCACAGCACCTTTGAATTTACGCCTTCCAGAAACAGTTTTAGTTGCCAGGAATTATTCTTTTTCAGCATTAACAGCTCAGCATGACAGAAGGATATACAGTAGTTTAATCCAGCATGCTGCTCTACATTACTCATCCTGTTAATATTTTCTTTAATGAGCACACTGGTGTCCTGTAGCTCTTTCTTATGGACTGCTCAGATTTTTGCACTTTCTGCATGTTTGCTGTGCACCAATTGACAATTTAAAGGCAATTTTCCATTTTTGCCCACGTTAATGGACATGTAGTTTTTGAATGATGAAATATGCATGGGAGCAAGGATGTCAGATTCTGCAAGGAGAGTAAATAAGAAATAAGTGTGGGGAGGGAACAGCAGGAAGAGGTGGCGCTGTTTTAACTGCCCATATGCCCGGAGGATTTTGCAGAGTCGCACAGCCTCGGGCAAGAAGCAGACTTACGAACAATATTTCAGCAATGCATGCAGCAATGCAATTTGCATCTTCCCTCTTGTTATTCCCTTTCTGTTGCTTCCATCTCCTGCACTTCTGGTCTTTTTGCTCCACTTTTCTTAAGCATCCTCATTGACTATTCTCTTTCCCCTCACTTTTGGGTACATTTAAAGAGAAGCTTGTCTGTGTTGATGTGTTTGCGCAAATGTGCAACTTTTGTGTGCATTGTGTTGTATCTTTATGCTGAGGTTGACTCGCAGAGTTCAAAGGCTTGTCACCACAGATCTGGTTCGCCTTGCAGTCTTTTTGTCAGGCATCTCTTTTGTTACGTAACACAAGCAGATATCTCCTCTCTCACTCAGAAGAGGCAAGAACAGAGCGGGACAAGCTTCACATCACAGCAAGTGTTGGTTTCAATTCTGCCTTTGATATGCACACCCAATGCCGGTTTCAAAGTAATCTCAGCGCCGTTGACGAAAATATGCTGCTCATGCTTATTTAGAGGCAGGAATTCCATGTCAAAACTTCGTCTTTAACCAATGGACAAAAAATATATCTAGATATAGAATAGAGACTTAAGGAATTTGACTAGACTGAGATAGTGAAAAGAAAAGAAGTTAGAGGAAGTAACGACGCTGAGCCTGAAAAGAGCAGGAAAGAGACGAATAGTGATGGAGAGAGTTTTGCATATGAGGAGAGTTGAAGCGCATGCATCCACTGACAGTGATGGACTCGTAAAATGTTACCTCTGAGTTGCATCACTGTTAATACACTCTCTCATGTTTGGGCCAGAGCTGTGTCTAGGTCTGTGTTTTTTAACACCCCTTTACTCTCATGTTCCTGGTCGCTCTTTCTCTTCGTTTATGTCTTGATAGTTCTTTTTTTATTTCTTATCTATGTTTTGTAGATTTAGATTCAAAGCTGACACATTGTTATTGTGGCAGTGAAAACACAAAAACACAACACAGAGTTGTAGTCAGAGTTAGAGCTGCGATTAGTCGATATATTAATACAAATTCAAAGGTTTGGTGACGTCATAGCACCATTATCGGGTCAAAATCTTAATGTAGGTTTATGACCAAATACTCTCAAAATGAATAACATTGTTTGTTAACTAACTTTCTGTTAGTGTTTATTAGCAAATATTAGCATACTGACATGATGAACTAAGATACGAACATGATAAACATTAGCATATTAGCATTGTGATTTTGACCATATTAGCAATTAGCACAGCTTCACATAGCCAGTAGCGTGGCTGTAGACTCTATGTCTACGATAAGGCAAAGATGGCAAAGATGCATGTGCTCCAGTGTCTCCTGTCAATGAGTCTTCTATGATAACAGAAATAAATAAATATATATATATATATATATATATATATATATGGTTTTTTAGACTAAACGATTTATCGATTCATTGATAAATTCACTCAATCATTAGTTTCAGTATGAATTCAGATGTATTTATTTTATATCAGAAGTTTTTTGAGTTGGGAGTTTTGTGAGTCAGATGAGTTCATTGTATCTGTTCCTGGCTGCCTGTTGGTCACAGAGTGTGAGAGGGTAGATGAGTCATCTAATGCAGAGGAATCACAATTAGACTTCATGTCAAGGGAGGCACTAATACACATACACACAACCAAGCAACCAAACGCACAAGCAAGCCCCTCGGTGCTCCTATAATACACAGACGCATGACGAGGTGTTTGATTTAGTGTCAAAGATGATGACGGTTACACTCATTCAGACACGCAAACACAGTTCAGCTATCTAATACACACACACACACACACACACACGCATACTACAAATATAGACTCCCATCAATGCATAAACACACACACACACACAAACTCTCTACATATTTCAGCAGCAGGAAATAGAGACAAGACAGACAGAGCCCTCAGCTCAGGCGAGAAAAAAAAAATAGACTTCCACTGGTGGTTTCCATGGAAACTGTCTCCCTTTTCACTTTAGGAGGAGGGCAAGCGAGTAGTGGATGAGTTAGGCCGACATTTAAGGTGGCTCATGGACAGTGGGAGGGAATTTAAGGTGGTTTTAAGTGTGAATCCATCCGACTTTAATGCCTCGAGGAGGAGAAGGGTCTTTTGAGGTAATGGCAGTGCAGTGCAGGTGGTTTGAGCAAACAGTAAAGCAGACCAAAGATAATTGCAGCATTTCACCTTGGGCTGCACAGTCAGCATGCTCAGCAGCCAGGACACACACATTCGCACATGGATTATTGATATCAAGATCACAAATCTGTTCGTAATTGCATTACAGCGTGAGGGAATGATGCCACAGTCTCAGTGTCACGCAGACCAAATTATTGTAAAAATAGAGCTGAGGGTGTGTGTGTGTGTGTGTGTGTGTGTGTGTGTGTGTGTGTGTGTGTGTGTGTGTGTGTGTGTGTTTGTGGGAAAAGGGTCGGGTGTTTCTATGCTTTTGCTAGTTCAATACGTGAGTTTGGCTCAGATTTTCAATACTTTTCTTGGAGAAATATAAACATGCTGTAAATGGTTTCTTTTACGGGTCTGTAATATACAAATATGACAAACCAGTTTTCATCGGGGTATTTTCTCATGCCAAGTAAATATTCACTTAAATATATGGTGTGAATGGTAGTTTGTCTCAAGGATGTTCTTATTTTCCCTATAATTAGAACCAAATTAGATCTTTCTTTCGATAATAATTTTGATTTAAATCAGGAAGTACCTCATAAAACTGTAAAAATAAGTTAAACAAGATTATAAATTTGGCCAGGCATTTAATAGAAACACTTGGTACTTTTGATAATCACCACTACAAACCTATTTGGGTTGATATTGAGGTTTGATGTCTAGCATTAGTAGTGTTGCCATTAGTTATGGCATTGCCTTGAGCCAGCCGGAGGTTAGAAACGGAAGCATCACACTCTAAACACCCTAAACTCCCCACCCCACATGTCTCCACATTCACACACTTTTCCATACAAATTCAATGCCCAACACATCCTTTCACACACCCTATTCTCACTCACTGTTTTTATTATCCTCACCTAAACCTCCTTTTCTACCATCAAGGTTGTCAGCTCTTGTGTCTTTTCTGTGTACATGTCATCTTTTTCAATCTGTATGACACTAGTATTCTTCCACTCTCATCCAGTTTGCTTTATTTCCCTGTGAAAAACAGCCATCCATGGACATAGTCATGAATTTAATGAATACGACTCTTTTATACAAGACATGAGGATGAATTAATTTGAGGGAGTAAGATCAACCTTTCAAGAACGCTTGCTGATGAATGCTAATCTGAAGTGCTGTGTATCAAGTATATGTCTGTTCGGGAGGGGACGAGTTAGAGGGACTGTTGTGGGCGTGTTTGTATACTTTTGTATTATAAGTTAGAGCCTTATAGTGCAAGGTCAATCCCCTTGTTGTGTTGCTAATGTCTTAGGGACATTTAAAACTGAAATTTAAAGCTGAAAACCGAAACAACCTGAATCGTGTATACAATGACAGAGGGAGCTCATTACAGTACACTGTGGTGTGTAAGTGTCAGTGAAAGGTTAGAATAATAGGGCATAGAGTGCTGGAATTTTTGCATTGCCTTGACCCAGATCTTTTATGATGGAGAGACGAAAGCTAAAGCAGCAAAGGGATGGATGAAGTGAGGAGGGAACAGAGATCCAGAGGAGTGAGAGGAGGAGACAATTAACACGTCAGCCATGGAAGCCATCCAAGGCGGAAACGAGTGGGTGGGGGAAAAAAACAAAAAAAAGGGGGACACAAAGTAGTATGGTGAAGGAGGTATTGGGCCTTAAAGGGCATGTGTACAGATTGTTAAGCCCTCTGAGGCAAATTTGTGATTTGTGATTTTGGGCCATACAAAATCCATTGAATTGAAACGATTCATGGCACACGACAAAAAGAGAAGACTGAGAGAAAGATAAGGCAGAATGAGATGTGTCAAACGATTTAAGTGTTCTTTTCCTCCTGCCCTGCTTTGTGTTGATGCCTGTGTTGTGGTTTGTGTCTCCATGAAGAAGCCACCTCTGCAGATCGAAGTGTTGTCTGTCTATTAAAAGAGCACTTTGGGAGCGTCTAGCTGTGAGGCCTGAGATTCATGTTGTCTCCCTTCAGTGGTTCAATTTAGTCTACATTCCTTCTCCTGCTCTCAGCATCAACTGGCTTCATTTCCCATGTCTGTTTTCTCCCTTCTCCACAGAGCTGCCCTATGGCTGGGAGAAGATCGATGATCCTATCTACGGCAGCTACTATGTAGAGTAAGTCTCTCTGTTGACTTGGGTTAACTCGTCTTCTCTGTAGTAAAACAGGAAATGCATTTCTATGGTTTACAACGCCTCGTTATGAATTATAAATGACTTAATTCTCATTTATTTGTAATGTCTTACTGCTCATTTAACCATACAGTGAAATTCTGTATGGACTATCAAGAGATCTCTAAGTCACAATCATTGAATGTGTAGCGTCACAAACAAACTGTATTGGTTTAGTGCTGTTTAATTTGGAAGTACATTCAATTTAGTTCTAGACCAAACCCACTTAGCTGCATTTGAAGCTAACAAAGTAACAGTTATAGTTTTGGAATCTTGCCTCTTATTATTTACATTTCTTACAACATCATACATTACAAATTACTTTGGAATAACACTTTAAATGCAAGACAAAAATCTTAAGATTTTATGTATTGCTATATTTCAAACTAGCCCAAAGTAAATTTAGTAATTAGAGTTGCCACTATCTTGACCCACCACAACATTTAAACCTGTAGTTTTTTTTCAGATTGAGGCAGCATATAGACTTCATACCAGGTCAGCGCAGCTTATCAAGATATTATGGAGATCATGTTAGCAAACACACCTGCCTGAAATTACTTCCAGCAGAAGCATAAGCTGTTAAATATCCACTGGCATTTTATCTCTAGTTTAGGTTGACAACTCTTGAAAAGTTTGTGTTTATAACACTTCACCAGAACTTTAGTTTGGGTTTGCTGCAGTCTGCGTTGACCAGATATCGTACACATGGCTTTTGTGAGCTAGAGCAGCTACCAACCATCTTAAATGTGTAGACGTTTAGAGCTAAAGGGACTCATATCACAGTATGCATGAAAACAATGAGCTGAAAGCAGCTATTATTGGACAGAGAGCTGTAGCGCTGGACTGCTGATTCTCAGTGGGATTAGCAGGACTAGCAACCCTTTCTCTTAGCAGGGAGTCATTTGACTCAACGTGACTAAAAAATACTACTCAATGGAGTTTCAACTCGTCAATCATTCAACACACTAAAAGGCAGCAGTGTTCTGAAAGAACACTTTTTGTTCTCAAGTGCATTTTGTTGAAAATACCTCTTAACGTTGGTAGAATTCTGAATGCAGAACTACATTGTGGTATTGGTATTTCTGGCTTGGCGCTTTGAATGATCCTTTTCCCCCTTTTTGTAATGATGCGTTGTAATTTCAGTCATATCAATCGAAGGACTCAGTTTGAGAACCCAGTCCTGGAAGCCAAGAGACGCCTGGAGCAACAGAGGCAGATGCAGAGCCAGGGACTCTCCGCTCTACCACTACCCACTATATACAGAGGTACACTTTGAATACTAGAGTATGTGCAGTTCTTAACTCAAAACATGTTGTCACACTTACAGATTGCAAAAAAAAAAAGAAAATGCAAAGACTGCAGGAACGACACGCAGGCAAATGGCCTTCATCTTCTGGCCATCAAGGACCCCTAAAGCCTGGATGCTGATACATTTTATTTATTGTATATCCTCCCTGTTGTACAGATTGTTTATATTGAACATTGTACATTTTTTTCCATCATTTTCCTAACGCATCTCTCATAGAACGGGCAGTTTCATGAGTATTTGAAGGGGCAGATGCACAATGTCACAATGTACAGGGTCGAATGGAGATTGCTGGCAGTGCGGGGGACAGAGAACATGCTCGCCCTGAGGCCCGTAGTGGTCTAGTCTGAGTATGAGGACGTACTAGACCAGCACATAATGTACGGCTTCATCTGAGTGAGACTGCACTTCTTCGATGAATCAGGAATTAAGGCAAATGTGTCTTTATTGCTGCTTTTGTGTTCAGAAAAAATGTACAATACGTTCATTCAGCACTGAAAATATCATGTCAAACTTTAATTCCAAGCAAACATAATGTGACCAAACAAATGCGCATGGTTTCTAGATATCAAGAATATCTAAAATATCATAATTCAATACCTTCTGTCCCTTCAGAGAAGCCATTGTTTACGAGGGACCCAACCCAGCTGAAGGGGAACTTCCTGTCTACAGCCCTGCAGAAGAGCAACATGGGATTTGGATTCACGATCATCGGAGGTGACGAGCCCGATGAGTTCCTGCAAGTGAAGAGTGTAATACCAGAAGGACCCGCTGCTCAGGATGGAAAGATGGACACAGGTAATTATGTGTACCAACACATCATTTTGACAACTGGTTGAGAAATAAATTGAGGTTTACACAAAAAACAGGCTGTCACTGCAGTCTCCACTGATAACGTAATACTGTGTTTATAGAAATGCTTGAGCACAGCCTCATTATTCTGATACCTCAACATAATGGACCTTAATTTCCTGCCATAGCAGATCAAGTGTGAAGACCTTTCACTGGCAGAGTTTTAGATTTATTCAAGCAGGTTACCAGCCTGTTGGGTAATTTCTGTCTACATTTCTCGTGCCTAAAAGGCAAGGGGAGCGCAGTAGTATTCGGTATCCAGTAAATTTGGTGCTGCAGTTTAATTTTTTCTCTGCCAACTCGAGCACTAATGGACTTCCAAAATCACAGTCTGACAAAGAAAGCAGTGATGAACCATTGGATGATGTTTTGGGGTCCTGATGTGCTTTAGAGATGTCGCCAACCAAAAGAAACTGTTGCTTTCATCCAAATTAAGCTCAGTACAGGCTATTACACAGGTTCCCTTAAGCCGTCACCTACCAAGGGATGAACACATATTGACGGACATACAACATCATGAAGGCCCATGCCTCCGTATTGGGCGGCTGTGGCTTAGAGGTAGAGCGGGTCGTCCACCAATCGGAAGATTGGTGCTTCGATCCCTGGCTCAGTTGAGCCAAATAAGCCGCCCAGCTGCAAAGATGCTGCAAAGAACAGGTTTAATCCATCAAAACTGGCAGTTTCCAGTTCACGGAGTTCAAGTCCTGGAGAGTTAGCAGCCCCAATGTTGTGTGCATTGTCGTGGACACAAGCAGACACTTTAGTCTCCATCGCATCAATTAGTTTAGCTGTAAGGTTGTCAGCTGTGTTTCTGCCTGGCGTGCTCTGTCAGGGTTTCCGCCATTGTATTGCAAGCCTGGCGTAACAACGTAACGTTAGCAAGTGTTCGGTCGAAAGAGATAGCGTGTGTGTGTAGTTGTGAGTATGAAGATGACAGCAGCGCTTTAGCTGTGGACATTGCAGTGCAGTGTGTGTACAGTTTATTTGTTGTTGAATGAATGAACCCCTTTAAAACCCAACTGAAGTTCCTATGTCTTGCTTGTCAGCTTGCTACTGATTAAAGTGAAGGGGTTAACCCCGAAGTTAGCTACAACTCTGGCGCTCTTAAAAGGTTTTTTATTTAATATTTTTGAAAGCACGGTAAAATGGTTAATTATTAACATCTCTACTGCAAGTAACCATGCTCAATTTGTATCAGGAAAGCACAATGTTGTCAAAATGTCAACATTTGACAACAGCATCATTTTGTATATTTAATTTGTTCCAGTTAGAAAGTGAGGAACATCTGAGGAAAATAAAACATGATTTTAAAGTAATGGTTAGAACTATAATGGTATTATTAAATACTTCTATGTGTACTCTGTATTGGTCTGAACAAAGTGGTATCAGCGCATTCCTAATCGGATCGGTACTCTGATCGGCTCACACATAACGTAACATAACGTTCTTTTAAGTTGTATAATGAATAAATCAATGATGTGAACAAAATTGCATTGATATTCAGTGATTGCAGAGACATGTTGATGCACAAGTTAGATCAAAACTCAGTGGTAGATGATTCTGCATCCCCAGAAATATCAATTTATCCTTAAAAAAAAAAATCATTGGCCCTCGGTGGCATATTTAGGGTGCCCTATATTTGTGCCTGCAGCACAGTGTGTCCCAGACAAGGACTTCAGTTTCCTTTCAGTGCACTCTGTCCTCTGTGAGTGCACTATAATGTTCTGTTTTTAATGGGAATGAGAGGAACTGATTTGATTGGCTATAACTGACACCAGCCCACACAACACCTACTTCATTAGGAGTTGAATTCCGGCTTTTACAGCGGCGCTGCAGGTGCAATATCACTGCACCAACACCAGTGGTCACAGTATTATCAAAAATCAGTCACACACAGATACACCAGCTGTGGCGGGTCCAAAGGGAGGCAGCTGCCACACTTAAAACGTGCCTTGCCGCACCAGCTGACACCCCAGTTTTAGTAAATCTAATAAAAAAATGTTTAAAAACGGATGTCCGAGTGATGCATCAAGCATCTCCGAAAATATTATTCTTTCATTGATAAAGTCTGAATATTTGAATTTATTGATTTCTAATGCTACCTTTTAATATTTCTATTCAATACCTTACTCATTTGCCACATTAATGTAATGTTTTTGATTTAAAATATCTTCATTTGTGATTGCTTGAGATTAAATTAGCATCGATTTCTGCCACCCCTTAAAGTCTCCATGCCACCCTCTTGCCACCCCTTTCTAGATCCACCACTGTCCTCAAGTGCCAAGAAATTGCCCCATACTTGTGTCTCTGCTTTGATTCATAAAGCCAAGAGTCTATAACATCCATAAGTTTCACACGGCTTACTCTCGCCTCATAGCAAGAGAGGTTCGAACCCGGGCTGGTCGGCCCTTCTCTGTGTGGAGTTTGCATGTTCTCCCCGTGTCAGCGTGGGTTCTCTCTGGGTTCTCCGGCTTCCTCCCACAGTCCAAAGACATGCAGCTTAGCTTAATTGGTGACTCTAAATTACCCGTAGGTGTGAATGTGAGCATGAATAGTTGTCTTAGGTGTCAGTCCTGCGATAATCTGACAACCTGTCCAGGGTGAACCCTGCCTTCACCCAAATTAAACTAGGATCAGCTCCAGGAGTGATCAGTTTACAGTCTTACCTGAAGAACAAAATACCTAGAGATTGTTCCATAAGTCCTTGGGGTAACAAAGATACATTTTTAAACGTTTACAGAAACAAACCTTAGTTTATGACTAACCTTAAACAGCTGATGTTGGTAAAACTCATAGTGGGCTATAGTCATAGGCTCAGAGAAGGAACTGCTGCTCCATGTGTCTGCTCTGGACCTGTGAGCTGGCCTCATGTCTGGCACGGTTGGTGCCTAAACCGTCCATTTAGAGCTCAGTTCGGAGTGGGAATCCTCCTTCCTACTCTCAGCTCCTGCTCTCTGCTTTTATGTCTCTCCCTCTGCCTATCAGTTTCTCTTTTATCTGGAATCCATCTCTTTCTATTTTATCTCTATCTCTCTCTTTGTCTCTCTGGCTCACCCTTTATTATGCTTCCTTATCTAACCATGCCATCTGACACTTCTCCTCTGCTTTCAGCCTCAGTATATATTTTCATCCTCTTTCTCTTTCTACCTCTAGTTTTTTTCTCTCTCTCTCTCTCTCTCATCCCTCTATCCTTGTCTGTCGGCCCTTTTTCTCTCTCTCTGTTCTGATTTCTCTCTCTCTCTCTCGAACTTGCTCCTCTCCGCTCTGTGACATTGCCAGAGCTGCTCACACACATGCATGTGCAAACACATTCACACTCACGCATGCACACAGTCACAGAGTCACACAGGCACTCCCTGGCTGAGATTAGCTGGCCTATTTGAGCTGTGCGGCATTGCTCTTAGGGATTGTGTATGACTGTGCATGTGAAATGTATGGTGTGTGTGTGTGTATGTGTGTGCACATGCTCACGGGAGTGTGCGCGTCTGCATGTGTGACAGAGAGTGCTTCCAGAAATGTGAAATAGAGGATTTGAGGCGGCTGCATTCGTCATGAGGCTGTGACTTTAATGCTGAAATCCAAAACTTTCCGCACATTCAAACTACAGCAGAGATGACAGAGCATCTAGTGTCGCATTTGTGAAGTTGTTTCACCTCGTTAGAATTTGTTAACAGAAAAAATGGCATCGACCAACCTGGTAACGCAAACATGAATATATAATTAGGTAGACACTGCCAGCCTGTCGGAGTGTGACCTGACAAAGACAACTTTTCTTCCACACAAGATCATTAACGATGGTACACATTTGCATTTTGCTCACCAGCTCAACAGGGAGATGCCACATTATAACACGTCATGCATGAGCCATCACTTATTTAAATGTTGGAGGTTTTTGCGTGATTGGAGTCTCTAACGTGCACCGGATCATATTCACAGAGACACACCAAGACACTGACCCTGTCTGTCTCTCACCTCGCTGTCTTACACATGCACTTGTAGATTGCCTCCAGTGGCAGTGAACTGATATTATACTCCTATGTGACACTTGAGAGGGACAGAGTGCTTTTCCCGTGTTGCTACAGCATGTGCTGATACCGCTGAGATTTGATATGGCAACAGACGGGGACAAGTTGTGATTTTTGCAGTACAGTATGTTTACAGAAGAACCATTGAGACCCGATCACATGGTCTGTGTAATATGTAACATACCGTAGTGTGAGTGTGACTGAAGCTGTCGTGTGTCCTTCCTATCTCCTTTCTCAGGTGATGTCATTGTCTACATTAATGACATCTGCGTGCTTGGGACCACCCACGCTGATGTGGTCAAGCTTTTCCAGTCCGTACCGATCGGTCAGAGCGTAACCCTCGTGCTCTGTCGAGGCTATCCGCTGCCCTTTGACCCCGAGGACCCAAGCGGCGCAGCGAGCACTTCCTTGACACCCATCGGCCTGGAGCATCGCCCCCTGGTGGTGAACGGCCGCGGCAGCTACGACCCCTACCTGGAGTATCTGTCGTTGAGCTCCCAGCTTCCTCCTCAGGCTCTGGCCCAGGCCGGGGCCCCTCACCCCGGGGACACACATCTGGATGGCTCATCTCTGCCGCCCACCACACCGGGTTCCGCATCCGCACTCACGCCTCACGACGACAACGTGTCCATGGCCTCCTCTGGGACTGCAGGTGTTGCTGGGGTACCAGCACAGGGGCCAGAGTTTCTGACAGTTACTATGGTGAAAGGGGCCGAGGGTTTTGGTTTTACCATTGCCGACAGTCCCACCGGTCAGCGAGTAAAACAGGTGACGTATCGTGATCATTTGTACAACTCTTCATTCACTTTAGACCATGAACGGTCCAGAAATGAAAGGCTTCAGACCTGTTTGATATTTCTGTGATTCAGAAAGTAAATGTGTTCTTTCAAGCGCAAAATCTCAGTAGTCAGCTAAACTCAGTGATCAAGGTGAGTTACACTTTCAAGATAAAACTGAGGGTCAAGGTCAATTTAATTCAGTCAACGCCATTAAGTAGAAAGAGATTGAGATAATAAGAACAAAGTGAGCTGAGCCTGTGAAGAATGTTCTATCTACGAACATAATGAATGATTGAAAGACGCGACTGGCTTTAAGAAATAGATAAATTAGAGAAGATTGGTTGTTATGATGTGACAGATTTCTCATCCCTGTTGTATTTCTCCAGTAAAACATCTGCACTTTGAACATCTGTTTGAACAAATAATTTGTTTTATGTTCAACATTCAATACTTATTATTCTTTAAACAAATAGAAAAAAACATCTGCCCGTGGAATTTGGAATTTGCACATTTCCTGCTGCATTTGTCATTGTTTTGAGAATTTTTGACAAATAATCTTCAAGTCAATATCTTAAAAAACCTTTAAATGCTCGAAAATACATGAGCTGGTTTTGGAAAAAAGGTGAAATAATCTCACCGCAGTGGTAGATTTTTAGACAGATATGATTTTAGGGACTGTTTTGGATGGATACTTAAAAAATATACCATGTGCACGTCTTTAGTCTAATCCAAGTTGGTTAGTTATGTTAGGAATTAAAAGCTTTGTGTTAGTTGGAAGAAGCCACACAATTGAATGGCAGCTAGTCACATTTGTGTGGCGTGTATGAACTGTGTTGTTGTGGTGCAGGTGCTGGAGCCGGGCTCACAGGGAGCGTCGGGGCTGATCGAGGGAGACCTGATCCTGGAGGTGAACCAGCAGCCAGTGGCTGCAGCCGGACATGGACGAGTGGTGGAGATGCTTAAAGAGTGTCCTGTGGGAGCCGAGGCGACTCTCCTCATACAGAGAGGAGCGACAGGTGAGAGACTTGTTTCTTCTCTGTGAGACTGTTATACGCTACAATTTCACTCCTTCTATTGTTCATTCACGAGGGCTACAAGGAGACAGATGAAGCAGATATAGTACAGAAAGTTGATAGTTATATTGTACATTTTGATGGATTTCTTATGTAATGTTTGGGCGTCTATAAACTCTTTTAGACCTGGTGATTGTTTTTGATCTTTTCCTGTCAGCAGTGGTGGCAAAACATGATGACAGTACAATTGGTATCAAAGCACAAGTGGCATTTTGGTGCCTTTCAAAGATAATTTTAGCAAAATGAAAGAAGGGTCCGGTGTTAGAGCAACTGTTCAGCTAAATATAAGCTGTTTTCTGATTAAGATACACAAATATCATGTTACTGTGCATCTTCAACCCCAGCTGCAGCTGAACAAGAGAGGAGTCAAGCAGAGTGAGAGCCGAGAGAGCAGAAGAGATTTTGATTATGATAATTTTGAGACTGTTCTATTTTTGAACACATTCAAATCACAGTGGCCCCTTACTTGAATTTTATTCAAATCTTTAGATGAGATTTTATTTTTGGAATATTAAATCGTTTAGAAGCTAGAAAAAAAGTGTGTCTGGTGCAAAACTGGGCAAATTATTTTATTTATTTAAAATATATATATATATATTAATGGACCAATCATTTTGGTATTTTGGTTAAGAAAAACTTAAATGTTCCCCTGGGGGAAATTAGGTCATTGCAGGAGCAAGCAGCCCCAGGACATATTATGAGACACAAGAAGAAACATCGAGTTTGTGAACACATTATATATGTTAGAAAATAAGAGTTGAAACTAAATCGTGTTGTTAAACCGTTAAACCGTTTTTCACTATTTTGTGTTGAGGATTTTTTTTGGGCAGGCTTAAAATCATGGCAGAATGACTCATTGGAGAGCATCCTTAGCATAACCCCTCAGCTATCGGTCTGAGGACGGATAAGCCTCTGGGTGCAAGAGGCTATATGTGGCTGTACGTGTGCTGCGTTTTGTTTACATTCCGATTAGCAACTTGAGACTGGGAGAGACGACATGTTCGACCGGATAGTTTCACAAGTAGCCATTTCACAAGCTACTCACCACAGCCTACGGTTTGCGAGCTAGCAGTGGTGTGCTATCCATCTGGCATACTGGGAGAGGCTGAGTCGTCCGGCTCTGTCTGTGTGCTCATTGCGCATTGAGATCGTCCGTAACTGTACATAAGTAATCAACCCTCTGCCAAGATTGGCCCTTGGTCTCAGAACCTTCAGCGGACCACGTCCCCAGCGTTTCAGAGCAGAGATTACTGCTTATTTCGTTACCATTTTGAAACCTAATTTGATATACTAGCCAAATTGTTTTAATCATTCAGCTTGGCGGTTGATAGCACTTTTTTTCTGGGGTGTGACAAACTCACTTTACTCAACATTTAATGTATATTAAATGTGATAACTCGTGCAGAAAATACACAGATATATAAATATTAGTGAACAGTGTCAACCGATATCATAGCAAGTGCTTGTCACTATTTTCTAAATGTGGCTTTATCGCTAGCAACATGTCATCAATGTGTTCCACTGGAGCAACACAGGGAAAGTGTTTTAAGATATAGCAAATCAGAAGCCGGTCAGATTTAAAATGCAGTGGAGAGTTTGGGAAAGAGTCTATCTCACCGTTAGGTTTAGTACAGGTCTGTGGATAGAGATGGCACCAACACTGCAGTGGGGAAGCAGTTTTATTCCCACTGGGGCCACTCATCTTCAAAATAAATGCAGTCATTTTACTGTAATGTGCTTTGGAGAGAAATGACTGTGGAGAGTGTCTTTTAGCTGGCAAACAAGCTGCACTGGTTGGCATAACGCTTTTTGGCCACCTGTACTGACTGTGCTCTCTTTGATTAAACAAACAGCATTTGCACCGTGTTATGGATTCATAAATTGTCCATTTTTAATTGATGCTGAATAGAAAATACAAACCAAAAAGCTCTAAACACACATAGCTATTTGTGACACAAGATCTATATATATACATATATATACAGGACTGTCTCAGAAAATTAGAATATTGTGATAATCCCCATACGTGTGATTTAGTTTACTGAACCAAGCTGAGTGTTTTTCAAGGCTCAGGAAACCCTTGCAGGTGTTTCGAGTTAATTAGACGATTCAAGTGATTAGTTGAATACCCTACTAGTATACTTTTTCATGATATTCTAATATTTAGAGATAGGATATTTGAGTTTTCTTAAGCTGTAAGCCATAATCAGCAATATTAAAAGAATAAAAGGCTTGCAATATTTCAGTTGATTTGTAATGAATCCAGAATGCATGACATTTTTGTTTTTTTAATTGCATTACACAAAATAAAGAACTTTATCACAATATTCTAATTTTCTGAGACAGTCCTGTATATATACATATATATATATAGATCTTGTGACACTGATCAAATGTGAATTATCTCTTTGAGTGATTGACCACACACAATTCTGTCCATCTGGAAAATTCTTCTTCTAGATTTTTCTCACAATGGCCGCTCCTCCACACACAACATTGCATTGTGACTTTGCTTTTATCGTTGGCTGTCTCTGTATTTAGATTGGGCTCGTGTTGTTCCACTATACCTGTCACATGTTAGATTCCTGTAACAAGCACTGCATTTTAATGAAATTCTCGACACCACCTTTTAAGTTTCTGCCCACGTTCAGCATTGTACCTTTCTCTTGAATTGAAAGAAGATGACCACATGCCCTCAGTCTGTGAAAAAATAAATCAAAATTGACTTATAACGTAGCAGGAAAGAGAAGGGTGGCCATTTTCACTCTTTTGCAATTTTCTACCAGATTGCCCACCTGCTAAGAAATTCAATTGCAGTGAAAGCTTTATTTGTTTGACGTGCTCTTGCACTGATTCTCTAAAAAGTGTTCTGGTCAAAGGGTCAAAATTTGACTTGCTAAATAACCGGGATGCCTATACCACTCAACCCCACAACGATTAACCGTACAGCACCGTTTAGTAGCCTGAATGAAAGTTAAGAGAGTCAAAAAAACATCTGTCCTCTGGCCATTTAAAGAAAAACAGCTTATAGATTCGCTGTTTGCTTTTGATGTGCCATCCAGCAGCTTTGCACGTCTAGGGATACATTTCTAGGAGTGAAGACTTAATTTGCATTGTTTCTGAGAGGATAACAGAACAATAAAGAAGAATTATAGATGTGCTCACCTTGCATCGCTCCTTTATCTTGGATTGTGTTTAATTAGGGATGAAAACAATCAGGCTCATATGCATCTCAGGTTTAATTAATTGAATGGTGACAATAATTATTAATGCAGACCTGAAAAGCAATCAAAGACATCAACACACATTTAGTGATCCTGACACATTAGACTATCTGATGTAAGTGCTGCAGGGTGGTTTGCTGATTTTACACCAGCCCTGTTGTCTCCAGTCTTCCAGCACGTTATTAAACATGGAGATGTATCGATGCCTCGTCATAGTGAATTGATTGTGTATGTATGTATGTTGTTCTGCAAATTTCCCTCTGTCAGTTTATTACATGGAAGCTCATACATTCTGCTGAGTTGGTTATGTGCACAAATGTATGCTAATGTATGTCAGCATGCATGGACGTGTACGTGAGCAGCTGAGATCAAGTGTTGTGGTGCTGAGACTGGAGCATCTTATGACCATGCAGAGCCAGCATCTGCCACCTGGTGGTTAACCTTTGCAAAGACATTCCCTCGTGTTTCACTGTCAGACACGCCATTTAAAAAGGATGCTGAAATTCAATATACAAATGAGATTGCCCAACAAGGATCAATGTTTCATTACATGTATATACACCGATCTGTATTCAACTGTACTCACAGCGTGCTGTAGATATCCTTGTAAATGCTGAGCTGAATGTGCAAATTACCTCCCTTCCCCCAAAGAGGCCATCTCCCCCCAACCTCACCCGTTTCTATCAAACAACTCAGCCTGACACACCAGGAACCTCTATGACTCTCTGTGTGTTGCTCTCCTCGCTGCAGGGTGAAAGAAAGGACAAGGTCCTTTACAGTGACTCAGATGTACAAAATGTCAGGCATGTTTAAGCTTGTTTGTGTTCACAGATGTAGGATTTCTGTGCAGAGCATCAAAGGAATTTAGTTTGCACACATGATTTCAGATATGAGACTGAGAGCATCGATGCTTTGTGTACAACAGACAGGGTGTTACGCTTCCGCTGTATGTGTGAGTGAGTGTGTGTGTGTGTGTGTGTTTGTCTCTGTGTCTGACTGCTGTAGCGTGGGCTTTCTGCCAGAGTTACACTGAGCTCTGGTCGTGTTCACAGCTCGGTCCCCTGACATCCCAGTTTGAAGCGGAGCCAACCGCAGACTAGAGACATTTTTCAGCACCAATGAGGATGCAGATCATGGCTGTGAAGAAAAGGGTGACAGACTGCACAAGCCAATCAGGCTGATCTGAAGGCAATCCAGAACTCAGCAGGCTAGTCTGTGAGGCCGGCCTGCCAGACTGTCTGACCACTGACTCCAGAGAGAGGCCACATGATGCCTCTCTACCAATCATTCATTTGTAATTCATCAGCATTCATACAAGCCCGCCACACATCCGGCACATATGCCGATGAATGGTATTAGCATTTAAATTAAGCTTAAATACCTCTGTGAGGAAGACGCTCCTCTTTAATACGAGTGGACAATTGCCTTATAGCTCATACTCATTTCCCTCAGTGGGTCATAAAGGAAAGTTTCCTGAGAATTAATTATTAGTATTCCTTAAAGGCTTCCCTTAAGGCCCGTGTTCCCTAGAGAACATGGTTATTAGTCCCAACCTCCCACAAAGCCGTCCCTTTGCTGCTGCCACAGTGCTGAATGGTTTCAGCACCAAGGACAGTTCTCATCAAACCATCATTCATGTTTATGTTTGTGCATTCGTGTACAGGGAGGGGTTTTATCTCCTCATATTCTCTTGTCCTCCTTCACGCTCAAAGTAACAGCAGGGACATTTGTTTTCAAAATGGGAAAGATTTCCTTGCAAAAATGATGCGTTACTTAGATGAATAGTAGGGGGTTGGGTTTGGAAAATGTGTGTGTGTGTGGGGGGATGGGGGTAAAAGTGTAAGAATGGCATAAATAAATTTAATTTTGTCCTCACATGGACTGGCAGTGGTCTATTGTATTTCATTTCCCTTAAATCTCCCCTCGCTCACTGATTCTGATAGAAAGTTCTGACATTCTGCTCCGCTGCTAAGGGCTCTGGCTTCCATCTCACACATCTAAAAAGCAGGAGGAATGTAGTTGGAGAGTAATTCCACAAATGTATTTCTTCTAGTGCTCTCTGACATTTCTTAGGAAATCTCATAAACTGAATAAATATTAAATATATCAGGATTCTCTAAAGAACATTTTACAAGCGCCCGCGCCTGTTAAAGGATTCATCAGTGACGCTGCAGGAGTCGAGTGTGCCTCATGCGTGTGTTTATGCATTTTTATCCACATGTGTAAAGATTCAAACTGCATGTTTATACAAAGCAGCCATTGCATGTGATCCCCCAATGTGCAAATGTATGTATTTGGGTCTCAGCAGCATAAATGTGCTGTATGTCTTTGATTCAGTGGACTCACGGGGAGCTGTGTTGATGAGATTGTTGTTGTGTTGTAGAGCGCTCCCTACATGCAGATAAAATACGACTTGTAGAGGAAACTGTGTGCGTGTGCGCGTGTGCGTGCGTCTGCCTACAGCCAATGATGTAATTATGTTGAAAACAAATGCAACAACTAAACCCATTTAGTAAGAGCTACACAAACAAAGTCAAAACAGAGGAATATGAAATCAGCGAGAGGATTTAACAATCGTATCCAACATCTCCTTTATAAAAACCTCTGCACATAGGTTCCATTAAAGTTGTTTTTTGTCTGAATAGTTGTAATCGTCTGTATTTTTGTTCTTTCGGAGGAATCCGACAGAATATCAGTCTGCTCTCTGTAAACCGTGTTCTCTCTTTCTTCCTCAGGCCACATCTCTCCTCGGAAGGCCTCCAAACAGGTACGATGATTGAACCAAATGTGTTTCTGCTTGTGTGTAGGTGAGCATGTGTTTGACTGAAAGGAAGATAGTCAGAGAGAAAATGTGAGTCTCTGAACCGGATTTGTTTGTTGAAGCAGAGAGGTATGATTCAAGCGTGTAAGATCAGCGTTTGTCATCGAGGCTGTGTTGCCTCAGAGATGTTTGGCTTTTGCTTTTATTGTGAAATGAGCCAGACTGTCGTGACCTGCTTATTGGTTTGATCACATCAGATCTCACACCTCACCAGCTGGGGAAAAGCTCCTCAGATTTCTACTTAAGCTGCAGCTGCTACTGCTTATACAATCAGCACTCATTCATGGTATTAGGTAGAATATTCAGACATAATGAATCTCATCTCACGTCAATTTAAGTTGTGAATATGTATGCGTGGCCAAAAATCTATTTTTATTTATTGTATAATTGAGTAACAGAAGCAAATCATTCACTTTTAATCATTGTTCAAGTCTGATGATCATCTTCCATCATCATCGTTACCTGACATTATTCTCTGCACATAGTTAGCCCTGAAAACAATTTCCATAGAGATAATTTATCACCGAAAGCATTAAGCCTTTATTTTTCAAAGTTTTATAATTAGCTTTGCAGTATTTCCTTAAACCCGACTGCAGTGTTTTCATGAAAGTTTATTGAATTTTTATACCGCTGTGACAAGACTTGAGTTTGCACGTTGTATTCTTTCAGCTTTTTTCTACACATGTGCGAATATTAGTTCTTATATCTGGCATTCAGTTGTTATATCTTGTCTGCACTGCAGGTCAGTGCTAAATTGTATTTCAGCTGTTTGTTGCTGTTGTGATTTGCCTGCCCTGGTCGTTGTGCCGTCACAATAGGGCCCCATATCTCAAATAAAACATCTGCTGTTGGTGTTTTCCTTGTAGTTGCCTGAACAGTGGGATCCACATGGCAGCCCCCAAGCGAATCTGTCCGGCCCAGTTTTGCCGCCTGGTACACCCTTCCCAAACCAGCCACAGCACCGCACGTCTGTGCCTGACTCCACCGAGGGCTTCGATCTTAACAAACCGGACCCCTATGACCTTTATGAGAAGTCGAGGGCTATCTATGAGAGCCGACGTAAGTACTGACACTTAGTTCATGGGGAATGGAGCATTGTGTTGCTTGAAACGGCTTATAATATGGTGATTTGAAATGAACGAAAGAGTCAACCCTTGATGTCGCTATTTGTGTCTCAGGTCCAGAGTATGAAGAGGTGGAGGTGCACCTGCTGAGAGAGAAGACCGGGTTTGGCTTCCGCATCCTAGGGGGAGACGAGGCCGTGCAGGCTGTGAGTCCGGACGCCCGTGACAAGGCTCGTATGGGACGGGCTGGACCACACACATATTTAACCTCATACACACCAACCTCATCCGACCTGCTCCTAACCTCATCTCACACTTCATCCTGTCGCACACATTTGACCAACATACACTCCACACACACGCGCACCTGCACAAAAGCACTGCTTGGCTTTTTCCCTCAGTCCTAACTGCTCAGTACCTCCCATACTGAAGTAACGCCTTGCTAACTCCAAGTGTAAAACAGCATGTAAACTATGATACAGAAGAATGTAGCAGCAGAATATTAGGACGGTGGAAAAATGTTACCATGACCCAAAGGAGTTTTCAACCTGGAGAGTGCAATTACTGGGAGATTTGACTGTGTCTCTGTTTCATCCTCTTCACCTTCATCTATGCTGCTAATATTGATTGTCTTTGAACAGATTGTTATTGGGGCTATAATAGAGAACACCCCCGCTGAGCGCGATGGGCGGCTTCGACCTGGGGATGAGCTCATTTCTGTGGATAAAAATGTGGTTGCTGGGAAACCGCACAAATACGTAATAGACTTGATGCACGCAGCCGCGCGCAACGGTCAAGTCAGCTTGACTGTGAGAAGGAGAGTGCAAATGCCTGGTGAGGACATGTTTTATATTTTTGTTCCTTTTTTGTTGTTGTGTTTCTTTGTTTCACACTTTGGTACGATTGGAGAACGTGCTGCACATTTCACTGGCATCAATTTAATAAAAAACAACTTGGACAGGACACACATGCTGACAATCTGTGTGCAGGATCAGTGTGTACTTCTCACCCACACACCTTTTCTGTGGTAGTGGTATGCGCATGTTTTGTAAAAACAACGAAACACTTAGTATTTCTCTGTATTTTCATTATTTACTCCATTTGCCACAGACAAAGTCCTCTCCAGTGCGCAGAATTTCCATTAGCAAGCGTGTGTGTTTTGACCAATACCACAGTGATAACCTGGTCGGTTCACAGCGAAAGTCTGATCATTTAGCCTGTTATTGTACATAGAAAACCACCCAACTAGATTTGTTCAAGAAGAGCAGTAACACACGTGTGTGTCACTGTTTAGTAGACCTGTGAGGGATCAACTGTGCACGGCATGCGGTGGATACATAACAGCCAAACACACTTTTGTGTTCACTGTTGCTGGCTGACATGTAAAACAACATGAGGCAAGACGTTTTCAGTGACCATGCAGTGGGTCTGGGAATCAGTTCAACACTGAATATTAAAGGACCAGTGTGTTGGATTTAGGGGAATTTATTAGCAGAAATGCAATATAACATTCATAACTATGCTTTCATTAGTGTATAATTACCTGAAGCTATCATTGTGTTTTTGTTATCTTAGTTTGAACCTTTCATATCTTCACAGAGTTCACCATGTTGCACTGCAATGTTTTTACATCAGCCCAGAACGTACAAACCAAACACTGGCTCCAGAGAGGGCCTCTCATGCTTTTACGTTACCTGAAGGCCACCGTAGTTCTCTGACCCGCTTGGACATGTAGGAGTGAGCGGAGGGGTATTAAGTTGGTTGCAATCTGCTACCTCACCACTTGATGTCACTAAATGCTACACACTGCTCCTTTAAGGGGAGACTATTTCATTTATTTAAGCTTTTGGAGGCATTTGATGTCTGTTCATTACAGATATTAATATATAGTATCTTATACTGCCCGATCACACACTTGATCTATCCTTTGTTCCTTTTAGAGTCATACCTGTCAAATGATAAACAGACAGATTAAATTTGACTTTGACAGAGAGTCCCTGTGGGAAGTAGAGAAGTGCACTTTGCATGCAATATATGCTGCAGGTTGGAATTTCTCTAGTGGGTACATCTTAAGATGCTTTATATTAAAACAGGCCATAGATAGTATATTGGCCATGTTTTACAGTAACATCTGCTTCTTGACTCATCCTATCTCCTCTCTTGCTTCCTCTCCTCCAGGTGAGCTGTGTCCTGTGAATGGCCGTAGCCCTGGCTCTGTGTCGACACAACACAGTTCTCCACGTAGCGATGCAGCCTCAGCTTCGGGCCCTCCAGCGGTCGTCGTCCCGACTGCCACCTCTCCTCCAGAGGGATCCGCCCTGCAAACCAGTGATGTGGTTATTCACCGCAAGGACAATGAGGGCTTCGGCTTCGTCATCATCAGCTCCCTGAACAGACCGGAGAACGCGTCCGTCATCAGTGAGTTTTTGCTGTCTGGAGCCCTAAAGGTTGTTACTGAACGCAAATGGTGATTAAATATAACTTGATGACCAAGGATCCTAAGGGTGGTGACTGTCCTAGAGGGGTTGTTCATGGGGTTGTGCTACTATTTCAATTTAAGTATAAAAAAAATATGTTAAATGTATTTATAAGATATGAGATTTTTAATACACAACGTGTGTTTGCACTGCATGTCCACTCAAGAAACAGGGTCACAACGAAGTATAACATCCATTATATCTAATTTACTAATAACCAGTGAGCTTGTTACCCCTTAACAATTAATTTGCTTTTGTGGTGTTGCCTATCCCATATAATTGCTTCAGAACTTTTATTAGCTGGGATTAAACTGAAAGTTTTACTTTTTATATCTGATCTTAAATTGGTCTTAAATTCATGCCGCGGTAGTATTAAAAAGGAGCCTTTGAAAGTCTTAAATTTGGCTTTATTAAACATATGGTAGGAAGCTGGTATCTTTTAACAGATGGTGGGATTTCTTGAACCAGCATGGTCTGACTGCACATTGAAGAATTTGATATGAATGTATCTGCTCTATGTTTTGGCCTACACCTGAATATGGAATATGCATACCCCAAAAGTGGATCTAGCATACAGTAGTTATGATATCAAACATTAGTTCAGGATGTAACGGTGGATGTTCAACAGTCCCCCAGGATCTTCTCTGCTTGGGGGTCCAGACATTTTTTGGATTGAAGTGGAGATTGCAGGTTTCTGTGTGAAAAGAGTTGATAAAAGCCGAAACCTGTTTTGTTAATATGTTATTGTCATAAAATAGTGATAATGGTTTTTTTAATTATATTTCTTAGCAGATTTGAACATTGTAAGTGTTTCTGTGTAGTGGCAGTGCTTTATAAAGAATACAAATATTGGAACTGTTTGAAAATGTCTCGTGACAGTCGAGGCTCATGTTGTGATACAAAAGTGAGTTTCGTCAGTGGTGTTATAACATCTTTCTTCAAAATTGTCGTTGACAACCACCTTGTTATTGCCTGTTTCCAGCTGTGCCCCATAAAATAGGACGTATCATCGAGGGCAGCCCTGCGGACCGATGTGGGAAGCTGAAGGTGGGAGACCGGATCCTGGCTGTGAATGGACAATCCATCATCAGCATGCCGCACGCAGATATTGTCAAGCTCATTAAAGATGCTGGGCTAACAGTCACACTGCACATCATACCAGAGGAGGGTAAGTGATTGTGTGTGACATGAAAAGAAATGTTACTTCACTTTGTGGCAGCGTGTTTAGATTTCCCCTGATAGAAAACAAACCCTGAAGTCCGTCTGCCGTGTCTTTTATGAATATATTTCGTTGTCCTTGCATCAGTATTCTGAAGTAACAAGGCACTTTCACATACAGTAAGCCAGAAAGGAGAGGGTTAGGGAGAGGGGGGTGTTCCACAGCTGTCTTGGTTATCGTGAACTACAGCCTTGTCTTATGACATTGAGACATTTTAGAGTCTTCTCATTTTGAGCACTATAACAAAGCTAAAGGTTGCGATGCTCCTTCAGGTTGGACAGCGGAAAAATCAGGTTTCAGAACACTCGACAACAACACTGCAGTCTTCGGCATTCTGTGCATGTTTCCTTTGTCTGTTTGTTCTAAATCCTTCTCTTCAGAGGGATTTAACAAGTGAAATCTTGTCTCACCTTCTGTCCATCACAGGATCCCACTCTGGCCCCAGCTCAGAGAAGCAGAGCCCCATGATCCAGAAACACAGCCCCCAGACCCAGCCCAGCCCTGTAGCCCAGCCAGGCCAAGGAGGCACCCAGCCCGGCCAAACGGCCACGCAGACAGGTCAAATACCTGTCCTGCCTGGCCAGACACCAGCACAGACTAGCCAAACAGTAACTGGCCCTTCTGCACCAGCTGGAACCCAGCAGAGCCCGGTCACCCAGCCCTCAGGCGCCCCTCCACAGCTCTACCTCCATGACGGCAGGTAAGACGGCGCTAAGAATGATGTTCTTGTTTGTACTCAGCAGGAGCATTTTGTAAGATTCCTTAAGAGTGTCTTGGTGAGTGCAACAAAATTGACAGGAAGAAGGAGCAAGGAGCTTTCAAAGGTGACAGATCTCAAACTGTCTATATAAATGAGTGTGTGCCATGCTCTCCTTGCATGGCAGTAAGTTCAGAAGAAAACCTGACTGCAGACAACTTTTGTCCCAGTCAGACTCTCAGTCTCAGGTTGGTTTCTACTTTGTTGCGTAACACCACTTAGCTCCTACAGTGTCAGTGAATAATTTACTTTAAGGTATCTCTTCTATAATGCAGGAACTTGGTGTTCAGGCCCTCTTCCGTGTTAAAACTATGAAAGTGTGAGTGTGTGTATGGATAGGTTTGTGTGTGTGCATGTGAGTCTCAGATCAGTAGTAGCACTCCCAGAGCTGTGGATTGATGCCCATTTTACATGTGGGAGCTCGATAAAAGTTTCAAGACAGAGAGTGATATTTCCATCCTTTTTTGTGGCGAGCTTCCTTAGCTGCACACACTCAATGTTACTTTACAGAATTCTACACGGTTAGGGATGCGTAAGAGAAGACACATTTGCACATATGAGGTTGTGTGCAGTCGGACACCTCCTTTTTTGATGCTTCTTCAAAAAAATGCTCTAATTGTTTTGAGGAAACAATTAGAGCACAAACTTCTCCTCTGATTCTGTTGCTCTCTCTCTCTCTCTCCTCACAGGTCAGAGGTTAAAGCCAGACAGGATGTCAAACCTGACTACCGGCATCCTCCATTCACTGATTACAGGCAACCTCCAGTAGACTATCGTCATCCACCGGTTACTGATTATAGACAGCCGCCGACGCTGGACTACAGACACCCGCCTGGTCTGCTGGACTTCAGACAGCACCCTGCAGCTGCACAGTTTCCTCTGGGGATCCCTCCTGACTTCAGACCACAGGTACAGCTAGACCAAGACCCAACTGCTCAAGTTCAAACTGTGTTGAGCATTAAGTGTACATGTTTGCAGTGGGTTTGTTGCAAGTTGTCTACATTTTTCCTGCAGGAGTATGATTACTTTACGGTGGAGCTGGAGAAAAGTGCAAAGGGTTTTGGCTTCAGTATCCGCGGGGGCAGAGAGTACAAGATGGACCTATTTGTGTTGCGCCTTGCTGAAGATGGTCCTGCCATACGTAATGGAAGGATGAGGGTGAGATGACATGGACAAATGATATGTTGAAAAGCTGTTTGGGAGGTGATTGGAATTGCTGTCAGTGAGAACGATTGTTTTGAAATCCAGTCACAGAAGCAGCGAATTGCCAGTTTGTCCATCTTGACCATCTCAGATAATATAACACAACATGCTTGTGTGTGATATATTTATTTCACAGAATTTAAAGATGGTGTCAAATTGAATACAACACAGATTTTTGCCTTTTAAAAAAAAGACAACCCTGCTGTGTTCCTTCTGCAACATGCTTATTATCTTTCACTCCGTCTATTAATTCTAATCTGTATTTTACTGTCTGCCCCATCTTCTTCATGGGACAGGAGTGGCGGATAGATTACGAAAGGGTGAACGAGAGTACGTGCATGTGTACTCACTGACTAAGTGACCCTCTGCTCACCCTCAACCAGTCCTGTTGAGGTGTACTCCAACAAGGCACTTAATGGCACTTATTCCCCAGTTGCATCAGTGGAGCGACCAGCCAGCAGAAGACTGTGGCTGTGTTGAAAAGTCAACTTTCCGTGAATAAACAAGGCTGACAGAAATCGACCTTATGCTCTGTGTGCATCTCCTCCAGGTAGGGGATCAGATCATAGAGATTAACGGGGACAGCACTCGGGACATGACTCACGCCCGCGCCATTGAACTCATCAAGGCGGGAGGCAGGCGGGTCAGGCTGCTGCTTAAGCGAGGCACAGGACAGGTGCCAGAATATGGTGGGTTTTCCTGGCACAAAGTAAAGTCTCTAAATATTCAACTCTTTCTACTCTATCTCCTTTGTCTCTGACCTGATCTCTTTCTCACTTTCATACGCAAGATTCATTATTTGAGGTTCAACCTTACTGTTTTAACCAGAATGGCTTTTTCCTGCAAATGCTATATGTTTTACTCAAGAACATATTAACATGCATTAATATAAATCTGCATTTTACTCCTCGCTCCTCAGTCTTGTCTACTGTCGTCTGAAATTAAACTATTTAAACTATTTTGATCAAACAGTAGAATAGCAACCTTCTCTTTAGCCTCTGTGTGTTTTAACCCCTCTGCCTTAAGTCTAATGATTGGTATAGGCTTTTACTTGCCTTCCCTCAGGAATGGTACCTTCCAACCTCTCCATGTGCATGAAAGGTGACACACTAAGCTCCCCCTATTTCTTCCTAATGGGCCACTCTAAAGACACGGTTTGTGAAAAACTGCATGTCTCTCTCTCTTTCCATACTGATTAATCTGTGTGCAGTGTAGCTTTGCTGTCGGCATGCATGATCATGAGTGTACGCATGGGAAAATAGCAGCCGCGTGTGTATCTTTGTGTGTGTGTGTTTGTGTGCGCGGGTGCTTCTGCGTGTTGTAGTAAGAGAGCAATAGGGTTTGAAGTGACCCTCCAGATGAAATTGTATCATCCTGAGGAGGGCTGTGAAGTAGACTGTGTGAAATCAATCTGCTCAGAATCAGTCTGTCACACAACTACCAATGGTAATTGTTTTCAAGCACTGAATGAATATTGTCCCACATGTCATGTAGATTAGCCTACACGTCAGGTGTGTGCTGCTCACACACATTTGCATGCAAATTTGCCTGATATTATATTAGGATGTGGTGTTTATTTGTATTATTGTGGACGTCTTTCTTTCTCTCTGCCTTTTTTCTCTCCTCAACCTCTGTGTGCATGTGCATGCTGCTTCGTGCCACTCTGCTTTTATCTCAGGCCACCTGAGCATCATGTTTTCTTCTTCCCCGGCAGACTGTGCCGGCCCCTGGGATTCCCTTTCTACAGCCCACTCTGCCCTGCAGGAAGTGACCCTCGAACCCTACCCGAATCCATTGCTCTCATCCCATCCAGCCTCAGCCCCAGACACCCCTCATCAGCTCCCTCTAGAGGCCACAGTGTGCATGGCAGACAAAGCTCCACAGCTGACAGACCACAGCTCCATGAGAGGGGCTACAGGTGGCAGGTCCACCCAGCAGAAGTGCATCATCAGGGGGCAGGGACCTGGAGAGGTGGACTGTGGACCAGGCGAGAGAAAGCCTCGTGCTTTGCCTCCCAAAGCTGTCCTGGGGAGGTCCGTTGAAAGAAGAGAGAGGCAGCGGGAGACTTGCTCCCCCTGCTGTGAGAGAAAGGGCCTGCACACACAGGCAATGAGCACTGTCTGGCCCTGGGACCCTTATGTTAGTGTGAATTTCAATGGAGCCTCTCTAGGCAGTGGAGATGGACATGTCAGCCTCCAGGAGAGGCTGGTGTCCAGAGGTCTGTTCCCCAGAGAAGATGAGAGGGCCAGTGGTCACAGTGGGCTCTGCTGCCCGTCTAAAACCATGGAAGATCCTCCTGCGAGGAGTGCAGCGGCCTCCCCCGGGCCCTGGAACGTCCCTGGGTCTGACAAACTGCCTGGCACCCTGAGGTCCTGGACCTCCACAGTAAGCAGGTAGAATGGATCTTGCTGGTTTGGATTGGATCACACTGTCTGGCTCCTCATTCAGTCCACCATCAGATATCTGAGAGAAGCAGTACATTTCCCTCACCCTCTCTTGCGGTCCTGTTTTCTTCTCCAGCCACTTCTAAAATCATATTTTATGTTTCATTTGTTTTTACGAGATAAATATTACACCCACCACCTTAAAACAGAGGAACTCCACAGCTATTGTAACATACAGTATAAAACTGATGGAGACACCCGGATTTGTTATCACAGAGGGAGCAACAATGTGTGATTCTGAGTGGAGCTGTGCTTTTGACGTGTACCTTTAACTGCCCGACTGTATCTTGCTCAGATTGGTTAGTGCAACTTAACCTCAGATGGAACAAGGTTCCTCGCAGGAGAGAGACATAATGTACATCCAAGAGATTTACTTTTGCTCCATTTTCTCTAAGCAGTGGGAAGAATGAGACTACAAATCTGTCAGAGGGAGGCAGTGACACGGACACTCCTGGAGGACATGGCACTGATCCAAGTGACAGCCTGGTTAACCCGACATATGTTAGATCTCACATGCCTACCAATATATCATATACTGTAAATGTAAAGATGTGAAAAATATGTACATTTGGTGTTTTTGAGGCAGTGTTGTAGTTAGATACATTGTAAATAAAAGAAAAACACCAGAACAGTATTTTAGGATCACTATTTCCATGGCCTCGTCTATTACTACATATCAAAGACTGTGCAAGTCACTAAAAGCAGACCGCTGAGGGAGGCAGCAGTCGTGTGCATGGATATAAACCACCATGTCTTTATACAGGCACTCACATGTCTTTTAGAGGTAGAATTTAGAGAGGATGTCCTCTGTGGAGCTGACCAGTTGGTACTCATGTGAGACAAAGGGATCTTTTTTTTTCATCAACTGTTCTGAGTTATGTACACAACTTGATCACGAGTCAACCATGCAGTCATTGTGCAGAATTATAAGCCTTGTTGTATTCATTTAATGCTCACGAAAGAATTTTGTCCATTTCCCATTTCTATGCCTTTTACTGTGCTAAGTGTACCACATCACTGTGGGAGAGGGGCATCGGTGTGGGGAAGAGGAGGCCGATGGTTATGAGGTGGGGCGGAGTGCCTTACTCAAACTAATGCAGAGCTGTTGCCGTTGTGATTTGTTTTGGGAACTGAATGCAAAACAGATGTTAATGACCATGCACACATATCAGCAAACTGTTGAGTTGTGGAGCCTGTTTTCTTCTGACCTAACACCAAGCAGTATATATACAGTTATCTTGATGCACTCTTATCAATGTCAATGATTGCCCTTGTCCCCTAGTGCTTAAAGGGGGATACAATGTAGCCTGTAGCATTACATCCTCTTCTTAGAGAGTGGAGCTGTGAACGTTTGTCCAGACAGGGTCCTTATCACAGTGGACCTATGGTTTCTGTTGTTTCAGATGAGTCTCATTTCAGCTTTATCCCGTAAAGAACATTAGTTGAGTTTGCTTTGTTGCAGGTGGAACCAATGCACCTGAATCTGAAGCCAAGACTTAAGATGAAACACAAATGCATTCAAACCTAAGTTTTGATACCGGCAGAGTGGAGGCATGCTGCTATTAAACCACGACACCCAAGATGAAGTCACTGTCCTGCATTTCTACATTTTGATATCATCCATTTCTCTCAACATGATGTTTGCTCTCATTACAGATAAATCACCAGAGCGTTTGATTACTGGAGGAGCAGAGTTTAAAAAAAGAATCACAATGCATTGTGACAATATGACTGAATGCAGCACGAGGGCACATCCAAGCTGTACTTGTAAACTGGTTAACTGGTTAACATGTTAGTGAGGAGCATGACAACATGCCATTTAGGCTGTAGAAATGTGTTAACTGTATGTACAGATGTCAACGTTCAGAAAAGGAGATATGATGTGTCATCCAGCCCTCTGTCTCCGTCCAGGCCGTCCCCCTGCCTGCTGTGAGGGATTTTGTATACAGAAACAGAAAAAATGCTTTATTGGAGCCCGTGAAGGATGGCACGTTCATAGATTCCCATTGAGATCAAGTATAACTGTGTAGTGTTAATTGTGTATTATTCACCTTGTACAGCTGTATTCCTACAAATATGGTTTACTGTATCATTGATACTGTAGTTTCAAAGACGTGAACAACTATTTTTATGAAATGCGACAGTACTGATATATTACATTTTGCTAAAAAACAAAAAACTTGTTTACTGAAAGATATTCTGAAATACTGTCAAATAAACTCTTGACATGGTGTAAAATATTCATTTGTAGAGATTGTTTTACTCGTAACCATGAAGGGGAGACTCGAGCAAACTCTCAATCGACTAATCAGAGACCATTTTCACAATGAATTCATCGTTGGTTCATAAAAGGTTCCAGTTCCTCAAATGTGAAGTTTTGCTACTTTTGTTTCATATAATTCTCAAATATTTTAGTGATTTTAAACAAAAAGCACCTTGTACTTTAAACACCAAACTTAAGTTGGTTAATACAAAAACAACAAATCTACATATTCATTTATTCATAATGAACATAATCATTAGTTGCAGCCCTACGTGAGACTCTACCAGAAACATGTTAAATATTAAAAATGGGTCTACATCAAGTTGGAAGAGGATTTTATTTAACAAATGAGCCTCATATTTATACAAACGAGCGCACTTGAAAACTTTGAAGCACTTCATTTCACACAATTCCTCTTTAGCGGCCCCTCACACCCACACAGGCTTCTCTTTTATTGAGCGGATTAGGCCCGTTTTTTAGCTCAAGATTGAGCAGAGCTATTGTGGGACTTTTCTGAGGTCAACGACCTGCAAGATGGAATCAGAATCACGTTTTAACTGTCAGTCAAGACTCCACGAGTCGACCACACACAGCCCTGAGAACAGTCTAATCAGCCAAACTAAGTGAAGACACCTGTGTGAGCGGGACGTGGGCGGCACCATCTATGTAATGAAGTCAGATCCACAAACATGGTGTCAATAATTAGCGTTTGGTCCTTGTGCAGATTTCCAGTGAGAGTGACAGTTAGTGTAAATATTGATTATAATCATTCACAGGTGGATGGACAGTCACATCTGAAACTTGCACCCACCCAATAAAATTTTTAAAAAATGATACAAATATTTACATATTTCTGAACAAAGCAAAGACGTACTCCATAGTAAAACAACTTGTAAACATGTTCCCAGAATCACGTTGCTGTCTAGAGGGTTAGGCAGAGCTGGTGAGCTGACAGTCGGTTGTGGGGGATCTCATTGTGGAGCGTCATTTTCTGTAGGAACCACGGTTTCACTGTTTTGCTGCTCATTTGGAGGAGCCTCCTGAGAAAGAGGAACGGAAAGATGTATCATCATCACAGTAAGAAAAAGAAAACGGTACAACTGCTATTTTCCAAACAGCCTCGGGTTATATTAAAATGAATAGTGACTACAAGGTTAAAGGTCATGTTATTGGCTTACCTTAAGATGTCTGTAGATTCCCATTTGGAAACGGCAGCAAAACACATCAATCAAGAATCCTAGCACACCATGGAGCATGCCTGCAAGTGAGAAACAGACCCGAGTTACTGCAGCCGCTGGTGCTCCGTTTAAAACTGAACGTCTTCCCTCTCAAGCAGAATTATTCCTCTACAATTTAAACTTGGAGCTCGCCAGTAACTCAATCATCTTTGGAAAAGTCGTCTCCTCCCATCATCTTCTAATCAATCCTGTGAGAACATCCCTAAATTCAGTTTTAAAAAGATGATTTGCTGAAGTAGATGACAAGATTGGATAACAGTAAAAGTCTTTAGTCATGCTTTTTGTGGTAAACGAATGGGGCTTAAGGCAGGACTGTAAAAGAAGCAGACCTGCGGAGATGCCCGGTTTTGCCCAGTAACTACATGCTGTCTAGATTTTAAATTGATAGAACACTTTTAAAAAGAGTCCCTGCTCACAACTACATTACTGTGCAGGAATGACATTTAAAAACATTACCAAGGCTAAATTAATGTTCTCCGTGATGGATTACTTATATTTCACACCTTTTCAGTCTCTGCAAGTTCAGTTTCATACTGATAACATATAAAAAGCGAAGTTTATCTACCTGTTGTAGAGAAAATGCCTCCAATGATGCCACAGAGTCTGACAAGAAACTGCCAGAGAGGCATGTGCTGCTCGGTGACTTTGACCATTAGTGAGCTGATATCGTACTTCATAAAGATTCCTGAGACTCCATGGCTGCCCGCAGCATGGTTTATCACTCGGTCCTGCAGAGCATGAAGAGGAATACAAACACATTCATCACAACAATAGAACTGAATACTACACAAACGTACAAAGATGTGCAAAATGGAAACCTACCTGCTCAGTGACGGAGTACTGGTGTGTTTCTGCAGAGACCTTGTATGTGTTCAGCTTGGTGGGCACAATGGTGATGAAGTACTGAAACATGTGGTTAGCTGGAGATAATAACCAAATACAGATGTTAGCTCAGCAAAAAGGCATGCATTACGATAAAAATGGATTGTTTGACCACACAGACGTACCTTCGGCAGAGACTTTCTCCGTGCCGTCCAGCGGGTTGATAATCCCAGGAATCTCTTCTCCAAAGGACAGGTGGTCAATCCGGTGAGAGAAATTATAAGCTGTGACACAACGCCAAATCAAAACAATTAATAATCATCATCAAGTGAATACAACTGCTTCCATGTGTCACAACAGCCACACATGTAATGCACCATGAACATCATCGCCTTGTTAGTATGAGAACATTTGTAAAGTAGATGTGTGCAACAAAGGTTTGTGAAAAACAATATGAACTCACTGTCATGGCTCACGAGTGCAGCTAGATGGGCGTGGCCTCTGGGATGTGGGATGGACCTGTGTAGGGAGGAAAAGGTCAGGGGTCACTCAGCCCAAAATGTCTAATCTCTCAATTTTAAGTCGCCTTGTAGATACATACTTGCCAACAGTAACGTGGAAATTTCCTGCCACCTTGTTGACATACAGGTGTCCATGTATCCTGCAGGCTCTAAGGCTAGAGGGGTTGTCCTCACTATGGGGAAGAAGGAGGTGGTGGGAATATATTTATCACAACATATGGCAGGTTCAAACTCTTCATCGTTTATCTTTGTAATCATACGTTCAACCGTGTAGCAGTTCCAAAGAGCAACAAGCTCATCTTGAGGATCCTGTACCTTTGAGTCTGAGCAGGAGGAGGTCCTTTCATCGCAGCCTTGAAGAGTAAATCCTGGAGCGCGTGCTCCACTCTCAGACGCTCCTGGATGTGCAGGAGTGTCCTAACAGAGGGGGACAGGAAAATGAAGGAAACAAAAACTCACTTGGAATGGACAAAAAAAACAATGAATGTGTAGAAACTGTATGAAGAGCAGGGATTGTAATGTCTGTGCAACTAAATAACAACTGAGTCTTAAATGTAATGTAAATATAGTTGAATAATGCTGGATGAAAAAGACACTGTATTCCTTGAGGGAGTGTTCATAAATAGATGTGTAACTTACATGTGCCATAATCTTTGCTCTGGGGACAGCTCAAAGTCGACCTTAAGTGTGACAAAACACAATTGTCAGACAAGCTGAAATGAATTAAAATAAATGAAAACAGTGAACACACTGAAGGAACTCATACTCACTGCTTCATATTTTAAGCCATCAGAAGCAACCATGTTCTCTGCCAGATCCAGGACATCTGCCCCTATATCTGCATTCACATTGACAACATCCATGACACCTTTCTAAAAACACACAGATGGAGCTGAAATACAAACACACCTGTTTTTTGTACTTACATTGACATCTCATGGCTACTGTGATGTCAACATTTATCTTCAGTTTACTGGAAGTGAAGAGCAGATGCAGTCAGTGAACACACTAAGCTAAGACACAGGACTGAAGCATAGCAATCACTGGTTTATCCCTCACCTGCTGAAGTCTTTGTCCACCTCGTACTCATACTTCATCCACGTGTTTGTGTACACAAAGAACTCCAGGAAGGCGAGGACAGCCATAAGCGTGAACGCTATCAGAGACACTGAAGAGCATCAACATGAGTTACTGTAGTATCGTTATGTGTGTGTGTGTGTGTGGGTTAATAGCTATGTTAAGGCTAAATGTATGTAACGTTGGTATCTGTGGTCACGGTACCTGTCCCACCGCTGGCTGTGGACTCCACGTAGCTCTCGGGAACTTTGGGGAAAGCGTCCAACTCCTTCACCAGAGTCAGAGCCTTCTTCTTGGTCAGTCTCCTCATTGTGGGAGCAGTAGTGATGTAGCTTCAGGTGATTCCCTCATAAAGTGGATGTTTTCTAGCAGCTAGTTGCCGTTGGTCGTTTTGGGGGACCACCGCTGAGCAATGTGCAACGTTCAGTCTGTCTACAGCGGGTTGTTGTTTGTGCTGACGTTGAACATGACAGCTGTTAGCAACCGAGCTAGCAGTTAACGTTAACTTACTCAGCTAAATAGCCGGCTAAACAGGACTACGGGCGGCTGGTGTACGTGTTAAAGTCCTTATTCAGCCGTCAGCTCATTTTAGAGTTAAAGTACTTATTTTCACAGTGAAACATGAAGAACTCACCAGACGCGTCGTAAGTTACCTGTGGTAGGTGTGTTGTTACAGGACTAGCTAACAGCTAGCTACGTTAGCTAACCTAACCTTTGACCCCTTAGTCTGAAATAAAAACGGCTCCCGTTTGGACGTAGCGCCCTCTACCGGTAACCGTCGGTTCGGTTGCAGGTCACAGAAGCACAGTTCAGCATACATCGTTTTCAGTGATAATTTAGAGTTTGGTGCTAACTAAAATGTCACGAGATAGTAGCTGTTGATTCTAGCCACGAAGGGATCATCTACTGGGCATACAGCGTACACCCGTCTCACGTCATGGTCCGCAAAGACACACGTTGTTAGTGAGGCGCTCTTATGTTGTTGCTTCTGGTGACAACCTCAGAGTGAATGCTTAGACTATACGCCCTCTCAACTCAGTTGATATTTTGATTTAGGAGCCCACATTTCCAAACACTGTTTAAACACTGTTTGTCAAAGACATTTTCATAGATACAATCCCAAGTCTCACATTAAGGGGAAATCCACTGTATAAATAGATTTTTGACAGTAGAGTCAATACAATTATTATTATTACATTTTTATTATTATGGAGTGTCAACGTTGATCACCATACTCTGTCTCTCTGCTTCTGAAGGAGATTATCTTTCAAATACACAAATAAAAACAAATAAAAACAGATTTACAAATATGGCATAAATAACCATTAGTAGTACATTATACGCTGGACATTCCCTTTTACACCAAAACTGCCTCTTTAATGGAGAGAGAGAGAGAGAGGAGTGATTGGATCCTGCACTCACACAACCTGGTATCAGAGCCTCTACTCTGCTCACGTGACTACACAGTTAAACCCCTGGCTTCCTAGCGATGGAGGTGGAAAACAAAGAGAGAATTCCTTGGCAAGGATCAGTAAAGCATCAGATTAAATGCTGCTGAAAACATTCACGACTGCACTAACAAACATATTCCCTAGTTTTAACAGGGGCCCATAGAATAACAATGCAACAGTACGATACTATTGTAATAGTATGACAATAACAGTAGTAACTACTCTCAAACCCTATCTACTAGAACATTAACCTTTGTCTTTCGTAGGACATACATAATGAGACATCATGAGAGATGTCTTCCTTCATTCAGGTGAGCATCTCTTCAAACTAGTTTTTTATATGCTTCTACGGGCTTTTGCTCAGTATTACTGTCAGTACTTAAGATATACATCTATAGTGAGATACTATACAACTTCAAGTATTATGTGCATTATTTTAGTGCTGTGCAGGCATAGGACAAATAAGCATGCCAACAAAAATCCAGCGTCCTCATAAGACAGTTCATAGCCACAATTTAACATCAAGGTGGTGACGCTCTTCTCAGCAGATACACTGATGACTGGAAAAGTCAGTAGATATTGTAGAGGCCAACACAAACTCAAATATAAAACATAACCTCCTGCTAAAAGTTTTAAGGTTGAAGCTCACGAGGCTGAAATCATTCACATACTGCTCGCTCTATTCTGCAGGTACAGAGTCTGGACCCTCGTCCAATAGGACATCGGAGGTGGGCGTGTCAGGCCGCTCTTGAGAGAGATCTTCAGAGCATCTGCTCACAGTGGGTGAGATAACATCTGGACTTGTGTCACAGGACTCTGTGCTCTGCTCCGAGGTGGCTGTTGTGATTCTTGTGGCAGCACTGGGGGGAACTGGGTCAAACTCATCATCATCGTCTTCCAGGATGGGTGACTCGTGGATATCTGCCAGAAAAAAAACGATATCTTAAACAAGCTGATGTGGATGAAGCTGACTGTGCTTGTAAAATTATGAGCGAAAAGTCAATGCTAACTCACTGCTGAAAGCTTCTGGGTACTGCTTAGAAATCTTCCCTTTTAGTGTCCTGCAGAAGAAGAGGCCAATAGTAAGAGGTTGAATGAGAGCGTGTTTGTTTGCACTGGGGGGAGAGGTAGTGACTTACCTGATCCTCCTGAAGACGCTGTCTAGATCTTTCTTCATCTCCACAAGGGTGCGAGTGTGGAGCAGGAAGCGCTCGTTCATCTGTTGCAGTCGCACGTTGGACAGCCCGTTGAAGTTGATCAACATTTCATTGGTTTTCTCGAAGCGGTCAAGCCTGTATTTCACAACAATTCAGCAAAGCAACAATTATCTTCAGGTGCCAGTTTACAAGGCAGCATCACTGTCACATCCTTTTTATGTTTAGCAGTGTGCATGAAGCTAAACTAATCATGACACTCACATGTGTCTCTGAGCCTGGATGATGGCATTGACGTCCTCGGAGTTCACCATGCTCAGCATCCGGTTACAGAACACGCCAGATGCGGTGGGCTCCACCATGATGACGGCTGCAAAACAAACCTTTATTTAGAAATGCGAGTATAGTTAATCATTAAAACCACGAGTCCATAAAGAAAGCGTAATCATGAAACGGGACAGTGGCAGTGAACCCCAACTGTTAAGTGTACCTGTGATAATTCAATGCAGCGTGGTTAACGATGAACAACTTTATTAACAGTTCGGCGGAGCCCCCTGTTAGCAGGCTGGACCACTGATTACACCGTTAGCTGGTGGTGAGCTAGACCGCCGAGCGAAGCAACAACATGTATATTAGCTACCTCCGCTTCCACGTCGACCTCTGGCTGATTGAATAGCAGATTTAACAGGAAATGTGCAGCCTAAAGGGGCATCTGACAGCTGGCTGTGTAACAAAAACAAAGCACTTCCGTGTTTTTTTTAACTTCCGGTCATAGGACCAGCGTTTCCGGTGCCTTTTCACCCCACGTTTCTTTATTTAAAACTGCGCAAATCACAAATGTACATTTAATCTAATCTGGTTTCATCATTGTTTTTCAGATTTAGAATTATATAATAATAACAATGAAAGTATGTGACGTTTCAAACCCATATATGAATAAATAGGCATATCAGTATAGTATTGTTTTTCTAAACAAATGGATATATGTCCAATGTCCATTATCTGCACAGATAATACAGACTATTATATTTTCTGTTATATCTTGGCTATAATCAGTTTTTCAAAACATATCTGGAAAATTCCAAAAGCCTAAAAGGTAGAGAGAAAATCTGCACCTGTAGTATAAGTGAAGTATACCAAATGTTCAAAAGTTAGATCCCAGACTTAAACCTATAGGATGTTAAATAAGTCAAACTAAACTCACGCATCCTAGTTTTTTAATTCACAGAGTAAAAAATGTTTTTTTCAAACTGACATGACATATGTATAATATTTTTTACATATGTCGTCACATGCATGAAATTAAAAATGACTACCCTGAAAGTTTATGAACAAAACATATTTCTTGCTGTTTAAATCTCAAGCAAAGGTATTATTGTGTAATTGCACTAAGTAATGTGAGGTGTAAACAAATTCTCCCTTTTGAATCCAGTATATATTAGTCTTATAATAAAACTCTAAAATGTAGTAAATTCACTTTTACCTTTCTCTTATTTTACATTATCTGACATCACACACCGACATTTACATGATATATGTCACTGCCATGAAAGTCGGTCTTTTCAAGGAAATAAAGTACATCATTTCAAATCTAACTAGATGGTTCATTTTTAACCATCTACCCACCTTAATACCAATAAATCAGTAACTCCATACTTTCAGAAAACTCGAAAAATTACTTTTATTAAGGGACAGGTAAAAAAAGTACATGATTTATAAAAAATACAAAACCGCTGTGTCTAACGTGTAAGCTAAATAAATGCATAGCAACAGTACATGCAAGTCTAGAGTTAGGTATCCTACAATTCTGTAACATTTTAAGCTACCAGCTAAAAGGAGAAAAAGTACAGTTTGGTTGCAATCTATCATTCGTTTCAGTCTACATGATACAGATCCAAAGTAATGGTACAGAATAAGTTAGGTTGCACGCAACTCAACTGATGAGTAAATAAATACTTAACATTTCACAAATATTGACAACCGGTAATTCAACGCAATGTTAAACAAAGCCTGCGTGAGAATTACATTCGATTTCTTAAGTACAAAACCATTCTACGTATACGCTAAAGATGAAAAGAATTCATAATATTACACTTGTAAGCAGGGATACAAATAAATATGAAATAAATAAATAATGAAACCCATATAAGAGCCACATGGCTCACCCAGCCCCTTATGTACATAAGTCACCCTCTGCTCCCGACTAAAACAACACATGTGTGAAAATTAATATTAGTGTTCTGTTTAGAATACCATAAACATACATACAAATGACCTCGGACAAGCACACGTGTGCATGGAAAACCTGCATTGATTTGACATTGGGTGAATTTCAATGTGCTTTGGCTTTCGTTTGATAAATAAAGCAATATTAGGCGATATATCACAACACATTTGTGGTATATAAGAGGCAATGGCATAGAATTTCAACTTGTATAAAGTCTTTTACCTATACTGACCCGGGAATGACAGGAATCACTGATATCGATATTGCTGAATGACTATAGACCGATTGTGTGTTTTGCTGTTGTATTGTGTGGTATTGTTTTGGAAAGAAACTTTTATTTTTCCTTTTTATTTTTTTTCTTACATATAAAAATAAGTTAAAACTTCAGCGAAATGGATTTAAAAAAAAAAAAGAAGTACGATTTACAGTTTATATAAGGCCATGCTATTTTAGTAGACTCATGCATCAGATCCTACGATCTTTTGGAAAATGCACTATGTGTTGCTGAGGCCACAATAAATATACTGTCCCTTGTGTCCCTTAATACCGATCCAGAATTAACACTAGCGCTGTCTGTAACACATTATTAAGGCTGGTGTAGTTGCTGTTGAAGCTGTGAATAGGCCTTGTTTAAATGGGACCCGCTCACATATTTGCACACAGAGACAGTCTACAAACACAAACTCTTTGATAGGAATGGATGTCAATGTGAAAAGACACAAACACAGGGGCTACTGTACATGTCTGTGCTCTGTCAATGTAAAGTGTCATTCATTCCAAAACGAGATATCCACCATTTCAAAAAAAGAGACATCTACTCTTCACAAAGAAGGCAAAAGTAATGCCATTATATTAGTCAGCTTAACATATATGATCGTAAAATAGCCACATTGAGAATGGGTTCAGCTGTACGTTTGAAATGTTGAGTAATGAATTTCAAGTAGCACCTTCTTTGTGAGTAAGTGGATCTATTGCGTTTTGGAATAAAATCTTTTAAAGTAACTAACTAGAGCTCCAGCATTTCATCTAAAGTAAATCAACAATAACAAGGATTATGGTCCATCGTCAGGATGGTTTGAATATTAAATACAAAATAAGAGACAAAGTGGAAAAACAACAGTTCATAAATTACCATTTAAACAAAATAAACAAACCTCCATATTATCATGGAGAAGACCAAAGGAGTTTCAGCTGCTTTATGATTGAAGGCAATCTGAGGCAACTTCTTTCTCTAAGTGCTTGAGAAAAAGAAAAACAGCACCCCAAGATTTCTTCAGAGAAATCTGAGCCTGGCTTTGACTTTACCATCCGGCCTCCACCACTGGAGGTGTTGTCACAGTAACACATAGCTGAGCAGGACCATCATTTTCCTCACAGCTTGGTGTCTCCTTCACTTCCTCTTCCATCTGGGGTTTATTCCCGCTGACATCCACGCCCACCTGGCCCTCCTCTATCTCCACCTCTTCCTCCTCATCTTCCTCCTCCTCCTCCTCTTCTTCCTCCTCCTCTTGTTGTTGACGCTGCTGCCGTTGTTTGTTGCGGCAGCATGGTTTGAACAAATGGGGGTCGATGAGCACCTCTCCAAAGCGCCCCTTGTAGATTATTCCACAGCACACCTTTTGCCTAGACAAAACAAAATATGTCTATTCAAGCCACGAAGCAACGCCACATTACCTACAGGGCCTGTTCCAGTGAATTACATGCTTTAGGTCATTTATTGCACTGCATTACAATGCAATGATAGTGTAACTACTGTGAATTTTGTCTAATGCACACTATATATACACACACACACACACACACACACACTCACACAGGTACGTAGGTCAATGAAGTCATGGAAAAGAAGATGGTTAACTCCTGCACACTCAGGAGCACTGTCAGCTCTCACGTTTGTTAAAAAGCCAACGCGTCGGTCGCAGAACGTCGTCAGGCATTCAAATTGCAGAGTAAAGCGATGTAAATTAGGTTTTTAGGTAATAATCAAAGCATGCAAAAACGCTGAAAGTGGTCCATTAAAGAAAGTGAGCAGCCCATACCACTTTTAATAGTGTTAGACCAAGAGCATAAATATGACTCCTGGTTTGACTTTGTATTAACACCCCAAAGTAGGTATTATTTCAAAATCAACCAGTGGAAAAAAAAACCCTGTGCGTGGACGAAGGGGCTTTAAGACACTGACCTCTTGCCTTTACAATTTGAGCGTGTGAAAATCCACAGTTTCAATAACATGCTGCAATAAGTCGTTTTAAATCCTAAATAATGACTCGGCGCTAGCGCTTCACTGTTTGGCTTACCTCTTCCAGTAAGTGAGGTCCAGAAATGAGAAAACAGGGGAGCGACTGGATCCTGGGCTGAGCTCAGTGTCGGAGCCGTCATCCGACAGGTTGCTGTAGCTCGGAGACTGAGCCGGAGAGGTGCTGGAGGTGGTGCTGTGGGCGTCAGAATCTGATGGGAAGAACAAAAAGTGAGCGACGGAGGGCTGAATAGGTGTGACATATGTGGCTTCTACTCTTTCAGGAACAAATAGCCTAAGTGATTAAATATGTTACTGAATGCCAACAATGCAGAACTCACTGTTTCTTTTAAGCTCTTTCTGCAGCCTGCTGATCTGGCTCGGCAGTGCTTTCTTGGAGATGGACTTTATCTTCTTGGGCCTGGAAGTTATCTTGAGGCTGGGACCTCCTCTGGCATCAACAACCTGTATGGAGGGTATAGGAGAAGAGTCTGCATCATTCAGGTATTTCATCATAACCAAGCAGTTGCTCAACCACATCAGGACGGCAATCCAAACTCACATGGTTCCAGTTCTTCTTGGTTCCCACAGGTAGCTTCTTCCATCGTTTCACCAGGAGCACACAGGCGTTACAGATTTCTCCAGATCGCGTTTCACTCAGTCTGCAAGACAATTTGTGAAGAAATGACCATGGGAGGAATGTTTCAGATCAATAAGGTATGTGTACCCTACACATGAAGGCGGATCTTTCTCCAACCCTCACGTGTTCAGCTGTGTCTCTTACCCAAAACAGCTCCTGAAGTCTTTCTCGTACCGCTTACTGTCCGTGAAACGAGAGCTTGACGACTTTGCACGGCAGATGCAGCAGCCGTCCAAACTCCTGTACATTTTTGGCTTATGGAAGCCAAACATCTGTGTACAAAAACATATTTAAATATTAACATCTCAGGCTCTGATCGGTGTGCATATTAACTGCAGTAACGCTGTGCAAGCCATACATCTCTGGTTTAGAGAGGTGGTATTTTATTTCCGTTTAGCCTCAATGTGAATTAATATAAACAAATATGGTGTCTTGTAACGATCAGAGAGCACACACACACACACAAAATAAATCAGCTATTCTGTAGGAGCATCTCTCCGCTTTGACCCACATGGGGGAGAAGTAGGTCAATAGTCAGACAGCGTGTCAGACAGATCATGTCACCATGCTGCGCTCACAGGACGCACGCTTCATTTTGGAAACTCAAAATATAAGCACGCACATAACGCTAGTCCCATTCTCCCGGCTGCAGAGGATAAGTTACTTGATATATTATTTATATGCTTATTTGCTACGAAATAGAAGCAGCGACATTCAAAAATATAGATGTGTCCGGGGGAAATCACGCGTAATTTATGATTTATGTTGCTAGGCAAACTGTAATCTCCACAGCACATGTAGACCCGAACTGCGGCAAAACTGCGAGCCGCGCCCCCCAGACTGTTTTTTTTTCTTCTTCTTGCCATCAGTCCTCGGGGTTCTCTGAACAGTGCGGCGCCTCAGAGAGCAGACAGAGAGCAGGAACAACTCAAGAGCTCTCACTCTGCTGGTTATATCAGAGAGCCTTGGGCCATATGAAAACCAGAAAACTGTCTCCTGATGACTGAAGATGTCAGTATGACAATCGGTAGCAGTAGGAAACCTAACAATGTAAATGTACAATAATTAAACTGTATAACCTTTTTATTCATTAAAATGCTCTATTTGGTATTATATCAATAGGATTAAAGTCTGTAAAAATTATAAATGCATGTGTCTAGCTCTGCAAAGTCTGATTTAAATGTGCAAACTATCATGGAAATAGATCTGTGTATGCTTTACTGTTGCAGAAAGTTTATTTGCAGAAACCAGCAAATAAAACCACTAAAGTCATAAGTCTATGTAACCGGTTTAGTGCTTTACGGAGATTAAAACATGTATTTTACATGAGAGCCCTGACAGCAACACACCATTTAGAGGTCACAATTCATAGCCTACGACAGACTTATAATTAAATAGGCAACATTATGAAGATGTAATCAATATTAAAACAAACAAGATTTGATCAGCAGGGTGTTAAAATGATAAAACAAAGCAATCAACACCATCAGTTTAAATCTGTGACTTTATACCTGTAGTATAAACCACCTTGTAGTAGCTCGGCCTGTATTCTGGGGTACATTACAAGGCCGACCACATATTCACCTTCGAGCTTGTCGTCTGTAAACTGCAGACGATCTCTGCAGCAGAATACAGTACGTGACGCAACTCAACATGGCAACACACTTCAAAGGCGGAGGCAGTGTGGAGAAGGGGGTGTGATGCGATTTTCCGCAAAAGCTGTAATAATAAAAGTAAACTGCAAAATTCCTCCTTAAAACAGTTAGAACTTGCGTGAATGACGTCTGCGCTTTTCAAATTAAGAGAAGGTTCCGAGAAATCCACATGTTTTCATCGAGAGAAAAGTGCAAGTCGCCAAATTCACCGCCCACTCCAGCGAGGAAGCATGGCATGCCACACGACCTGCTTCATGCGCACCCATTTTATGATGACCGTCCCCTGCTCGACGATGCCCGACTTTCCCTCCCAACATCAACTTAATACTGAGAGATAAACTAGGGCGAACACATTTCGGGAGCAAAACGTATTCTTTTTAATTGTAAAGTAAAGCCGTTCTCAGCCGACCGTGTAATTTGATCTTTACTCTTTGTTATTCCACAGCCGCGTCACTGCAACAGTCCACCTTCAACTACATGTGCACGAAGTTCAAAGCGACGGCTCTCTGGAAGTCGGTGTTTTTCGCCGTTGTTTTACGCTAAACGACGCGTCTTGTACCCAGCTTGAGTTTCGTAGCGCCTTCGTCAATAGTTTTGGGTTCGCTGTGGCTGTTTTTGTTGACAGCAGCCGCCCGCGTGCCTGGACGCATCTCTGGTCCGGGTGGGCGTGAGAGATTCAACTTGGCGTATTTAGCGAGCGTGAATGTTTAGCAGTCTGCAGGCGCACTATAGCTACAATGTGCGTATGAATGCCTTGTACACGAGTAGATCTACGACCGTAACGGCTCACAATGACCGACTTTAGTCACATTTCGGGAGTGATTTACCCCGACAGCCAACAACAATAACAACAGCCGTCCCTTGCTAATCACACGAAGCCTATTCTCACACTATGAAAACACATTTACGCGTTCATCTCGCCGTCCTCCCACTTTGCCCGGTAACTTTACCTGTTTATAAGGTGATATGCACGTCAAGTTGACCAACTAGTCGGTTTTGCAGAAGGCCCCAAAAGAGCAATTGTTCTGACACAACTCGAAGCTTGTTGTAAATGATCTGAACAGACAACTACGACTTTAAAACCCCTTAAAGCTCCGAAGACCTCAAACAAATACAAAGTGGCTGCATTCATTACCTTGTTGCAAGCTGCGTGAAGCTGATTCAAAGTAGTAGTCCTTTTAGCGCGTCCTTACGATGTGACTGTTATGAAAATCAACCCGCATCAGGAACCCGCTCCCTTGTTGATGTCTGCGCTTGTGAACGGGACTGGATAGTTGTGGACTAAGTGCGCATGCGTCGTATCCACACCTCCATTTCAGAGTAGGGCAGAAGGCTTTTTTCTTTTTCTTCAATCAAAGCATTTACATAAACGACGCGTGACGTGTCCGTGCGTCTGCATCCAACTGGCCTTATAAGGATGGGAACATTGCGCGGGAACAGGGGGCTCGGCCCCGGTTGCTATGGCACATTGGAGAGTGTAAGCAAGGGGGCGGGGCCTGTCGTTTTACTACAGAGCGGCAGATGGCCCGTCTGGAGGCCTACGGTTTTTAGGGGGCTCGGCGTCTATCGGGGAGATGCGCTTTGTTGATTTGAATTGCGTGACAGCGGACCAGCAGATTAGTGGTAAATAGAAGGTTAAACATGGCCTCCATCCAGTGATCAGTTCGGGGAGAGCAACCACTGCAAACCAGTCATCCGGCTGTGACATAACACTGCATCGGTGTGATAACATTTACTAGAATGTATCGATATGCTGCCTGTAATACAGTAATCTGCAAATAAAAGTGTGGATAACATGTCTATCATGGGGGCTTGAATTATAAATTGATGGTTAAAATAAATAGAAGTAGCACTCCAATGCTATTCAATTGCTATTCAAATGCAATTAGTCCAATGTCATAAATGTACAGTTAACCTTTTAGCAATTGAAAATAATTTTGCTGCACAACAATCCTATATCCTTTCAGACATAGATTTGAGCAAATAGCTAAAAAAAACACACAATACAAAGTCAGTTATGTCAATATTAACTTTAATCTTTGACAACACATTTCATAAATAACAACTCATTATTGCTTTCTCTAATCTGTATTAAATGATAATAGAGGCTTGGTCATTGTGGTTACATAGTGCTCGCAGGACAGTGCAGGAGACAGAATCTTCATAATTCTTTAACTATTAAATTAAATGTGACAACATAATACCGAGTTTTGTAGAAACTGCACTCTATTCATTGTCTGTAGACAACGGAACAGTTTAGAAACAAACAGCATGACTATTAACCACATAATCAGTAAAATGTGTCCATAGTGGAATCTACTGTTTTACACAGACACACACAAGATGCCTTTATACAGAAAAATATGCCACAAATGCATTACACTATAATAACAAATGGGAGCAATTATATCAAAGGTCTAATGAAGCAACATGTTTACAATGAGAGAGGGGAAAAAGCTTTCTGACAACGTCTGACACAATTAGGTCACCAGTTTGGTTTCAGTGTTTCACCAACAGAGGATTTCAGGAGCACAACTCTTCAGAATGTGACCCCGAACTGAAGTAAACAATTATAAACAGGCAAGATGTTACACACCATAACAAGAGCATAATAATATAACATTTCGTAACACATTATCAAATGGGAACATTATCTTTGTAGAATATATTTAATAAGATATCCAATGAAAGAAGTCAAGGTTTTTTTTTTTTTTATACAATAAGGCCTGAGTCCTGATATTCCAGATCACAACACAGTAAGACATAAAACAAACAAACAGATTTTGGCCATGCATGTGCTTAGTTTAAAGTTCAAGTGCAAGCAATACAGCAGTTGAAGGAGAGTTATAGTTGTCCTAGGGTCAGGTACATTTGATGGTGTGAGCTGTGAAAATAGCTACTGTAAATGTGGGATAATGAATTACTTTCTATTTCTCCTTGAGGAAACAGAATTTCACAGTGTAAACAAGCAAGGAAAAATCGGACTATTTCCTGAAGCAAATACAATTTATAAGACATTTACATCAGTGAACAAGGCAATCTGTTTGGAGCTTGAGTTGCCAGTGACTTGTTCTGGTCCACTGTCTTCGTTTATGAAAAAGTCACATTTCTCAAGTGTCTGAATGTCCTTTCTTTCCCCACAGATGGCAAGATGAATGTTTTAACCCATCTGCATAACTGCAGTAGGCCACAGAGCCGGGGCTTTTCTGTTTGGGTCAGAGGTCAACTCCTTTGACCAGCGCAGTCTCCAGGGTAATGGTAAACTCATTGAGTGTGTGCAGGATGCGGGAGAGGGAGTGTACAGCAGCTCGGTCCCGCAACAGAGCACCGTCCTCGTATGTCCGCGCTGTCAGGGGACACTCAGCTAGCAGGGGGAGCCAATGAGAGAGAAGCCGGTCCCTGTGAAGAGGAACAGGTAAGTGGTCAATTATGGTCCCATAAAGGCCTGATGAAGTTGAGGATTGAATTGAAAGGTGAGTCAGCTGACTACAAGACAGAACTAGTGCATGTTCTTTCTCTTTCAGCCACAAGAAACAATGCTTTCAGTGTTCATTCAATGTCAGTCCACAGCACGACAAGACAAGAAGTCAAATGATTAAAGTTCCAAGCATTGGTCACAATACACCCCCCGAGTATATTGCTAAACTGTTCTTACTATTTTAAAGCAGTTTACTTTAATTGACAGAACATAAGAAGAGAAATAGAAAAGGACAGAAAAACATATGACCTTACTGGTCGACTAGATCCAAACCCACTTAGATTTGATTGAAACCAATCTATATTCATTCTGTTGATGCAGAAACATGAGAAAGCAAAGACTTTTTATAATGTATTCATTAATATTCACCTTTTTCCAACAGAAAAATTGAAGCAAAAATTTGTTCAGTTTAGTTATTGAAAACCGAATGTTCCATTTTATTTTTGAGAACATGTAATAAATTCACACAGAGATATAAATGACTTTTCTGCATTTCGTGTCCAACCATAAGAAGACAAAGGCTGACACGCTCCCTACCTGTGCTGTATGGTATGTAAATGGTTCTATGTAGTTAGTGTGGTCAAGCTGCAGCAGGCTTCCTCTGGGCCTCAGGAAGGAAACTATATCACATTTGTCCAACACTATATAATGACCAGGATGCTTTAAAATCACAGACTCCAGTGGGTAGAGTATTTTTAAAACGGATTGCTTATTTCTGTTTTAAATAAGGATTATAAATCAATGTTTTTAGACTTATTCAATAGGATTCATTACATAAGTCTCAGTCCAATTATAAAGCTATCTCACCTGATTCCCAAGCAGACGAACAGCTGAAACTTGCCCTCTTTTCCAATGTTTCGTGGCGAGGCATTGATGGCATTGACGTAGTGACAAAGTAAGTCGCAAGGGGGACCCTTTGGCAGCGTTGATCTGTGCAGGCCACCCATCTGATCAGCTGTCTCCGAGGAAACCACTGTCTTTTCTATGGGAAATAGTCAAACTGTCAGTTTGTAACTTATTAATATACAGACAATAAGGGACAATTAGGTTGTAGAAGACAAACACTGGAGAAAGAGGATGTAACACTGGTTGTAAACAAAACACATCAATCATGCCTTTATTGCATGAAATTTGATATATGAAACCTATACTCATCACCACTAGATGGGGACATTAGCAAGAAGTAAAACATCACTTTTAATGGACTCACATTCGCAGCACTCACCAATAAAGTCCCAAACAAACACATTCCTCAGGAAAAGACAGTTAGATTTGAGCCTGTGCAGGAGGAACTTCTCCAAGGAAAGCACCAGACCGCCTTCACCACATAACAACACTGTCAGGTTTCCCCTCTAGGATGAGAGAAATGGGAGTTAATGGAGGCATTGTAAGCAAGAGGCTCATCTTTCAACTTCAGTAAATCCCCACATATTACATGTTTCCAAAATCCTCCACAGCAGAGAACAATTTGTTTATTTTCTAATCTAAAATGCTCTTCTTTCATTAACTCAGAGGAAGCAAACCGAACAGAGCAAATGCTTGTACATTAAAGGCGGTGCTATGTTATTTCAATGAATAGGAGGCCCATTACAGATAAACGAAAGTGGTCCATCAAGTCTCGCGCTTTTAACTTGGTGTGGAGATGAGAGAGGCTAGTCTGATAAACGAACAAAACAAATGAAGCCTGGGCCGGAGGAGCCGGGGTAACGAACCATGTTGGAGATAAAATAACACAGGCCGGAGCTTGACAGTATAACACATCGCTGTATTACATGCTTTGCATTCACCATTTTCACAGCCATTTAGCTTAGTGAGCCAACAGGTTGAAATAATATTGTTTAATGCGTTATGCACACTCACTATTTACAGTCACATACCTCTTGTTCGGGTTTGTGGAAGTGCTTAACAAGGTTATTTGCTGCCTCCCTCATGTCCTCTTGTACGTCAACAGACAGTATTCCTGACAACATAAATCAAGAAAAGTTACAAATGGAAACATGATGACAGACATGAGGGGAAGTGGATAGGAGCTAAATAGAAAGGTGGTCCAGGAGCAGAATCTGTTATTGTATCAACAAGTAGGTCAGCTTTTGTGCTAAAGAATGTGTTCTTTGTCATTACGCACGGCTTCGGCTGCCAAGCGATTCCAGCACTGCCCGCACACTCTGAGAAGGAGAGGCCAGCTCCGGAGGCGTCCCTGTCCATCGTCCAGCATCCTCCTCTCCTCCAGGTGACACCAGCTGACCAATGAGAACTCTCTCCAAGCTGCCGTCGCCCACGCCTTTCCCTAGCCATCGGCCACATGGGAACCTGAAAGGACAGAAGACAGTGTTCTGTCATTTATTATACGATTATTAGGTAACAACCATCTGTTCGAAACAGATTGTGTTGTGTAGTGGGTGTGTCCAGTTTAAATAACAATTAGTTTAGATAACGGACAACAATTTTCGAAGGCGATACTTGTATCTCTAGAGTGAATTGCTTTATACTCGGCAGCAGCTGGCATCAGGTAGTGACATTATGGTAATAAATGAACTTGCAAAGATTCTCATGGGAGTATTTAAGGAAGCTCAGACATCCAATATTTGACAGTCAGGATGATTCAGATGTCATTGTGTCTTTATCAAACGGAAAGGCTGTTGTCCACAAACACACTCTTGTATAATTAGCCACTGTACTTTGAGGTCACAACCGGTGTTAATTGAAGAGATCAGGGTCAAAATAAGAAGCTGACCTGTAGGTGTGTCCAGTGATCTCATTATACACCATCACACAGTCAATCAGACACTTAGCCAGCAAGCCAGAGTTCTCCTGTCCCAGCTGCAGCGTGCTCAGCCTGCCCAGGTTCTTGCACTGAAAAGAAAAGCACAAACCACAGTAAGTATATCCAGGCACGTGTCTCTGCATGGCGTGATGTTGACCTTACTGCGGCAGAGTTTTTCACAAACCTGGAAAAAAATCTCTTGTGTATTCTTCGGGATCTGTCTCACGCCTGAATCACCCAGTTCTCCCGACACACACACCCAAGGGTCAACTGTTGCCATTGCAATGCTCAGCTTCTTCATGGGTACTATAACAACACGGTACGGAATACCTAAAGAGACAAAGAGACCAAGAGCAAAGTTTCATTCATTAATGTCTCACAATACACAGGGTAAAAAGGACTTTCACAGCGTGAGTCCAGTTTGTATCTCTTTTGTTTGAGGTCTAAAAGGTCTGTGTGAATCCATGGGATACCTGGTGTAATTCAAGTATATAAGGTCAGTGGGTGGAGACACAGCCCAAAGGCAACTTTCAGTGTCCACAGAAGCTATAAAGCTGCCAGTAAACTCTAACATTTTGTTGTTGGAGTTCACAGGACTTACTGATGGAGGTGAAGACGCGTGTGAAGCAGAGGTAGTCCACAGTGTTGAGAGAGAGCAGGTGGAACAGAAACTGCTCTCTTTCTTCCTCACAGAGCAGGAATGCATGAGGTTTATACAGCTGCCTGTCAGGGGACAAGGAGAAAGAGACTTAATATAAATGATATCCAGAAACACTAGCTATTGGTCTACTTGTCATTAAAGTCAATTATGAGTGAATTCTGACCTGAGCAGCTCCTGGTTTGTAAGCAGCTCTTTAAGGTGCTGGGACAGCATTTTCTTCTCCAGAGCCAGGTGGATCCAGGCCCGAGCCTGACCCACTTCAGACGTACCCTCACTCGTGGTCTGGATAAACCTGGAAGAATAACAGATAAGTAAAAAACAAGCTTTAATGCAAAGCTTTTTCTCATAAAATTGCATCTAATGATGATCCCTGGTCTTTAACCAAAATATCTGTCATTTGAAAGATGAAATGAAGCAGCAAAGATTTCTTTGTCCCCATCTACATTTTTTCATAAAACATACCTTAAACACAGACATGTCATATACAATTTCTCCCACAGAGATGCACCACCCTTTCCAACACTAAAGTATGTTTGCTCTGGTTACCTCATATCCTGTATTACCGATCCTCTCGGGAGCAGAGTGCCAACCTCAAGCGTTCTCTGGTCCAAACCGTTAGACCCTAAATAGACACCAAGTTAAACATGTATGATAATCCAACTCTTAGCTCATTCATTTACACAAGAGAAACTAATCAGTCAGGTTGTGCTCTGACCTGGAGACTCAGCTGGTATCTCCGTCTTCACCCGGGCCGCCTGGTAGTGAAGCAGATGGGACCAAAGAGCGGACTTCCCCTGTTCAGAATAAACACACAAGTCAATATTCAGCCTGTTAATACGGTCACCTCTTTGAGTTCGTATGCATGATGTGAATTAGGTGATCTGTGCTCATGTTAAATGATGTGTCTGACCTGTTTGAGCTGCAGACCATGACCCCAGGTTCTCTCCAGTAGGTCACACAGACCGTGGATGAGTGTGTTTTCCTGCAGGCCTGTGATGTTGGCTTCTCCCTGACCCAGTTCTACGCTCTCCTTCCCCATCCTCTCCATCAACATCCGTTTGGTCTGAAAAAGCCACAGAGCATTTTGTGGCATTCACCTTGACAAACAATTTAAGAAATCAGTGACAGCGGTGTCTCCATCGCCACACAGATAGAGCGCTTACCTTCAGACGACACTCGCTCAGCAGCCCGTCAACGAACTCGCGGTGAGTCTGAGTGACAGCTTGAGGCGACGAATCAAGTAGCTTAGCCTGGCGAAGGTTCTTCCTCATGAATGTGTGCTTCTGTTAAACAAACAAAAGGTAATATATCAGACACAAGCGTCCTATGGGTGTGTGTGTGTGTGTGTGTGTGTGTGTGTGTGTGTGTGTGTGTGTGTGTGAGAGAGAGAGAGAACATACCGGTCTGTGTTCATTGTCCACTCCCGAGTGTTCAGTCCCAGTTGATCTCTTGAGGTCAGTCCTGCGAGATGCTGTGACACGACCAGACCACCTGCCCCCCCAGATAACATAGCAAAAATAAATTCACAATTACAAGTATGTGGGGAGGTGTTTGTGTATTTAAAATATATGTTTGTGTATTTTGTTAGGTAATAAAGTAGATCATGACAATTAGTAATATTCTAATGCTGTGGTTCCCGATCCTCTGTCTAACGTACCCACACAGCTTCCATCAGATGACCTCAAGTATCCTGTTCTTGGTGTTTTAAATTACTTTAGGCTAACTATATCAACTGTTTGTTAATTCATTTTAGTTTGGTTTATTATTGTGAAGAGAAATTTACAAAAAGTTCAGCGTCACACCAAATAAAAATCCTATTTGGATGTTTATTTACCACCTAAAATATGTGGATATATTGGCTTAATCATAAATATAATTTTTCAAATAAGTTGAGCTACTGCTTGTAGCCTGGCCTCGGATTACAAGTGTCCATGGTTGGGAATCACTATTGTAATGTATTCTCAGTAAAGAACAGCAGAAAATAAAGGCTCACTTGTTGGTGTTTTGTCCTTGTGCAAGCACATCAGCCTGCAGCTTAGGGAAGTAGCCCGGATGGTGACGACCCTGGCCGATCCTCATGTCCAGCAGGTGGGGGTGTATGGCTGTGTGGTCAGCCTTCAGCAGTCTGCACTCGATGACCTGAGCTGCAGAGACAAACCCATCAAAGGTTAGGATCCAACAGGAATATCTACTGTAGATAAGTCATGAGGAGTCATGGAAGTGACGATAAGTGGGAACATCTTGTTCTCGAGTGCTGTGAATTTTGTTTAGTTCCAAGGGAGACTGGAACGGTTTACAACAGCATGGAGTAATATAATGTAACAACATCTCTGAAGCAGTCTGAATGTGAACAGTGATACAGCCGGATTGAGATGCAAGCCGTGCATTTTCTGCAGAGGTTGGCAGGACTTCAAAGCAGAAGATTTGAAACAGTTTTCATATGACACAAAGCCCTGTCCTCCGCTTATACTTTATAAAGCTCATCCCCTACTGTATCCTTTAGTTCATCGTTCTCTAATTCCCTAACTCTACCCGTCTTTTCCCACTCAAATAATATTCCATCCCTTTTGTGTTTCAGTTATTCATCAGATAATTAGATTTGATTTCGTTTTAAGAAATCTTTCCCTTAGTTAAATGTTCTGGCACACAAGGCATCTCAAGCAGAGGACTTATTACAAAATGAGAGAAGAAATGGTGGTTGCAGAAAGGATAGCAACATAATCAACATACAGCATAAACCCAAACAGACGGTCAGATGGCAACGGATTTGCACATTCCCTCTTGACAATCTGGCATCCACTTCAATCATCATTCTGCTCAATCGACCTGTATTATGATACAGTTCAAACTACTTTTTTCGCTACATACTATCCTAATGCTAAAAATTGGCAGCAGAAACATCCAGAAGTTATTCTTGGTTTGTCATAGGTTGCCAATAAAATATACAGCTTCTTCAAATGACTGCATGTAATAATTTAAGTTACCATTAAGTGCCAAATATATGAAAATGAAGCAGAGAAATATAAAGGCTTACTTGGTGACAAAGACAACGCATAGCAACATTAATCCATAATATACTAACACAGTCACAGTACCTGATTCAAAGACTGTGGTGCATTTCCTGTAGCGACAGTTACGGGAGTCCTCTTCGTCTGTGTCATACAGTCGTTCTCTCTCCAGGCGGCTGTCAAACAGCTGCTGCAGTGGTTCTCTATCCGCCCAGCGAGATATCACCTTCCCATCCACGAAGGAAGAAAACATGGATGTCTCCAGGAACCGGGACAAGAAGTGCAAGTGGGTAGCAGGCTGAACTGAGAGGAAGGAACCCTGAAACAGGTGTATAATGTGTCAGTCACAAAGTATTTCAAAAACCCACTAAGTCAACCCACTATCTTAATATATGTGGAAATAATTGGCATCAGCACAGTAGTTTTATTCAATCTATCAATCGATCTTTGTGCATTAAGGTCTACTGAAGTACCTTGTCAAAGCTGAACGTCCCCTCTCGGTTGCTCAACCAGGAGTCCAAATCAAGAGCGCTGTGGATGACAAACTCCTCGTATCGGCCAAACAGGGCAGCAAAGCGTCCAGCAAACACCTCCCTCAGCTGAATGTTTAGCTTTGCAGCCTTCAACTCTTCCTCCTCCTCCTCAAACACGTGTCCCAGCGTCTTCCCTCCATCGGACATCTTTTCTCCTCCGCACCTCCGCGCCAGAGCCTGCAGCCTCTCCAGCACCTCCAGCTCCTCGCCTCCGAGGTTCCCGTTCCTTCTGTCCTCCATCAGATCCTCCAGCACCAGGCTACTCAGGCGGGGGGAGGCGGTGGCCGGCGTGGTGACCCCACCGCCCTGTGGAGGGAGCCCGAAACGCAGCAGTACCTCACTCAGCTCCTGGATTAACTCGGTCTGGTCTGGAAACACGGGGAGGTCCTCGGGGGCCTCGACACAGCGGTTGTCAATGTCCACAAAGCACAGGTTTGCCTTTGAAGCAGAAAGAGACACAAAATAAAGTTGAAATTATGAAAAACACTTTTCAACTGGCTCCTCCATCAGATAATCATAACAGGTTTAACCAATCACAATGCAGTGGCTGAGCTTTACCATCCAATTAAGATCAGATATGAAGATGTGCTTTCCATTAATAGAATCTTCGCATTTCACCGCGCTAAGCCCTCAGAGGATATTAGCATGTGAAGGATTATCTAATGATTACTGTTATCACTGCAACAGAGGGAATTGTGGAAACCTTCAATATCAGGCTTTCACACTGGCAAACAAATCAGAAATACGTGCCAAACTGTGCCCATGAAGCTGCTGAGCAATGAAGTACAGAACTTTGTGACAAAGATAGGCACTGATTTAAAAATACTGCCTCTGTAAGCAGCAGTGGAGCCCAGCGCAGTCAGCAGCAACGCCACCTTCAACAGTGACCTCAGGCAGTCAGTTTACAACCTCAGGGGAAGTTGATGTACTGTAGAGTGGACACATACAGACACCTTCTTACTCTGTGCACCTTCATCCTCCTAGTTAATGCCTTCACGCCTTATGTTTAGTCATCATCTCTTTCATTCGGTTGCATTTAGGTTTTTCCTACGTATCAATAATAAATACGGCAATATTAGTATTTTTTTTTTTTTTGGACCTTTAGAGTCAAACTGTGCCCTTGTCAAATTGAGAAAAAAAATAGTGTGATTAAAATATTTCATACTTCCTTGCAATTTACCACCCATACATCAAATTGCACAACTAAAGAAATAAGTGGAGATTCCTAATTCTCATTAATTATTCAGCAAGTCTCATTATTCTAGATCTCTCATGCTCTGTGTTTTTGCTGTCATCAACCCCCCGGGCTATCTTTCAACTGCCTCCTTTCTGGGGCACAGCGACTTCAAAGAGCCTTCAGTGAGCTATTCATGCAGCATACAGTGAACTCAAATCAAAATGCAGGATTTGTGAGGGGGGAGGGGCCCTCTGAGGAAGTGCATCGTCGTTTACTGAAATGTCTGCTTCCTGAAATCCTGACTGTCATGTTCACAGGAAACTACAGATGAAGATCTGTGTTCAGTTGTGTACCTCGTGTGGCAGGTGGAGGGAGGATCGCTGAGTGCCATCTCTGCGCTGGATACCAATCAGGAATGGTACGGGAGCATCCAGGAGGTGATGTAGCGGTGCTGAAACAATGGGCAGGTAGATGTGTTGCCACTGGAATGGGAATAGCAAGGTGGTGACGCCCTCTGCCACTGTCATCAAACGTTGGTAGTCTGAGGAGATATGAGATAGAGAGCGAGAGAGAGAGAGAGAGAGAGCATTAGCATCAAGGAATTACCTATAAGTTCAAAGGGAAGGACTGATTTTCAAGTACATCCCTTTTAACGGTCTTTTAATTAAGCTGTTTACGTGAGTTGCTTATAAAACTATTTAATAAATATTTCTGTTTACATGCCACAGAGCACAGCCCGATTAATGACTGATCATTAAATTACAATGTTAGTTTCTCTACAGTATTGAACCTCAAACCCATCTACCATGTTGTTACCATAGACTGTGGCTGGTAATGTAGATTACATGTGGCGTAGTTGTGGCGTAAATTGTAAAAGAAAATTTATATTTTGTTTAATTTTGTGCCATGTCCTGTACTTTACATTTTGATGTTATATTTATGTGATGCTATTAACGGAATCTTGTTATGAGTAAGAACAGCTGCTTTGCTATGGGTGTTGCTAAAAACATTGATTACGGTACAATGTTTAAAAACTGATCTTCTTAATGACATTAATAATGTCTACCTTTGACTCTACTATGACCTTACTTGCACTGAACTAAGAACTGAATAGTGAGCTTACCGTGAGAGCAAAGCAGGACTTGTGTCTCCAGAAGCGCACAGGTAAGTAGTTGAACCATATTGTCCACACCCAGCAGCGAGAACGCCTCTCCAAGAGGATACTCCCCCAGCGGAAGTTCCCCCGGCCCGGGTCGCTGGCACACGATGGGTCCCTGCACCCCGTGGAACCTCAGTGACCTGCCAGGAGGAGGCAGGGGCACCTCGTACAGGATGTTATGGATGTAGCTCTCTATCGGGAGGGGCGGGGCTGTGTGAGACGTCACAGCCTGGTGCAGCTGAGACAGAAACTCTCGAGCAGCTTGAAGGAAAGGGAGCGGCGTGAGGAGGCAGAGGGCTTTGGACACGTACAGAGTGTCACGAGCTGGATCAAAGGAGCCTGCGCAGCCGAGGCAAGCAGAAACCAGGGACTCGGTGTCCGACTCATCCAAGCTGCTCACTAGCGAGTCCATGCTGGAGGTGGAGGGCGATGAGGCAGATGAAGACGAGGAGGAAGGAGAGGAGGCAGATGAAGCTGAATGGTGCTCCACGTGGTGCATCTGGCAGAGAGTCTGCATAGCAGTGATGATCTGAGCACTGGTCACCTCCTCATAGAAGGTGTGGACAAAGCCGTAGGAACGTGTACCGTCGTCAAAAGACATTGTGAATGAGTGAAACTGAGGATCAAGCCTGTCTGCCCGCGTACGGAAGGAGAGACCCCTCGGCATACAGAGCTGAGGAGGAAACAGAAGAAAAATAGTGACATCAATAACTGACAGTAGTGGTGGATTTTCTAAACTATCCACTTGTTTTTTGTATTTATAACTAAAACACATCTGTGACGATGTAAACACAACCACAAAGGCCATTATAGAATATGGATTTCCAAACAAGTGTGCTGTAATTGAACTCGTGAACATTGATGAGGCTGAACAAGAAGAGATGGATATCTGAAGAAACATTAAGCTTGTGGCCAGCAAAAAAATAAAGTATTCTATCTGCTTAGAATTAAAAAAAATATATAAAATTGAACAAAAGCTTATACATTTCATTGAAACAAGATGTTAAACAAGTAACTTAATGTTGAATATGTCTGAGTACCCCGTGACAAGTTTTGTATACTGTTGTATTTGTTCTACTGGTGCATGCAGTTGTTTCCAGGTCTGAAAACCCAATAAAATGACGTTAAAAATGTTAAATAAGACCACACATTTTACTGATACAATAAACAGATAACACAAAATACTGTGGTCACTACTGGCAGACTTCTTTTGGGGATTATGCATCCATCAACCTCACCTTGTTTTCAACAGAGAACAAGAAAAGAAAAGAGAATATTCTAAAACAGGCAGCGAACAAGCAAAGATATTCTTTTGCTCTTTTGTCGTTTGTGACAAAATTCATCCACGCTGGTTAGAAGAACCTCAAAACATTTGCGCTAAAAACGAGCACATCTTGTCCTTCCATTTCCACTGATGTGGGAGAAAGAAGAAGAAGAGCCTTTATGTCCAAGATCTCACCATGTTGACGGCATCTTTGTTGAAGGGGTTTCTGTCTGTGCTTTCAGGGTAGTGCACCAGAACCTTGGACTTGAACGAACGTCGAATGGGGCTCTGCTCAAAGCCCTCACCTGAAAGACAAACAGACACAGAGAAAAAGGGAGTTACTGCAGTATCATATTAGTACAGACTGGTCTTTGACCTTAGTCTCTGCTGAGACAGACTTCATTACACGATGTAAAGGACAGAATAGAGGACGTCACAAAATGACAGCAGCTATGATTTATGGTAACGCTCGAACAGGGCGACCTTTTTTGACACGGGCTGAAAACAAACAAACAAAAAATCATCTGTCGTTGACAGCCAGGTCCATTCTGCAGCAAAGAGGGAAAGCCCTTCCAATAGTTATGTAACTCATCTCATTACCATAGAGATAGAGATAGACTGGAAAAGCGGTACAACAGCCCTCATCCCTGACACTCAGCAGAAGGAAACTCTTTCGGCGTGTAGAGAATGCACGGGATGAAAATATGCTGCTTTTCCATACATAAAAAGTGCTCAGACTCGGGATAAAGGGAGGAGAGATATTTATATAACAGCTACATGTACATGAAAGGATTGAATTTGCGGTGCATGCATTTAAACTCACAATGCACAGATTTGATGCATTGCCCCCTCTGGCTCAAGTCTCTCCTCTCTTCAAGCTTGTAGCTCCAGTTACATACCGAGTCTGTGTGAGCATGAGCAGAGGAGCTGCTGAGGATAGAAATAAAGTGTGTGTGTGTGCATGATTCAGCACGTGAAATGGACTGACAGTAGTGAATGAGGGGCTTTCATTATTCATACACTTTCTGAAGGGGATGCCCTTGAACAGTACTCACCACTGTATTCCCCATTTCACTAATCCACCATGCATTCTCAGAGTTCATGTTCAGCTTCAACCGACACAAAACAACTGCAATTGGCAAACTAACTAGTCTTCTCTTTCAGCTTTGACGCACTCATTCAGCATTCAGGAACGTCCTGAAGCTCACCTGCCTATGAGGTGACGCACAGCTACCCGAGAGAGGAAACTGCGCCACAGGCAGAGTGAGGAAAGAGCTCCACTTCACGTTAAACTGAGTCAGACCGGTGGGTGGGAGACAGAAGCTAATGGATCACAGTGACGAGAGGGGGAGTCAATGTTCTTTGCTAAGGATACAAATTGGTGTCGGCGCTGAGAGGCACAATCGGGCGCCTAGTTGCCATGGTAGCACTGTCCGCTGCGGCCTCGAAGATAAGACAAAGCCCGTCGGCGGTTTACGTCACCCCGAGTTTCATCAGCTGACCCAATTAAGACCCACACTCCTCCTGACACGGGCTCCCACCAAAGAGGTTGTACAGACAACATTGACGAGGGCAGAGGGAGGTTTGTTTCAGTGTTCGAATGAAAGGATAAATGTCTGTTTCACTTGGCTATAATTAACATGTTTACTCCTCTTACCACATTAACACACACACACACACACACACACACACACACACACACACACACACACACACACACACACACACACACACACACACACACACACACACACACACACACACACACACACACACACACACACACAGTATAAACCATTTATGAGCTCATGCAGTGTGGAATACTTCATATCATCAAACGGGCTGCAACTAATGATTATTTTCATAATCATTTAATCTAACAATTATTGTCTTGGTTAATCATTTTGTCCATAAAATATCAGACACTAGTGACACATTTCTATCACAATTAACTAAAACCCAAGGTGACATCTTAACATTGCCTGTTTTGTGTTTGACCAACAGTCCAAGAGCCCAAATATATTGAATTTTCAAAGAAAATCAGCAGATCCTCCCAATTGAGATGCTGAAACATGTTGAGCATTTCTGGTTTAAAATTGATTAACTTTCTGTCTATCGACTAATGGATTAATCAACTTGTTGTGTCAGCTTCACTACCACTATAACATGAATATTCTCAATGCCTTTTGGAGGACAAAAATAAGGGTTTTTCATTTTCATTTCGCGGTTTAGACATTCATCACAAAGCTTTATGTCCCCGAATGGTGCCTCGTCCCTAAAACAGGGACACTTCATTAGGGATGATTGAACAGCCATAGACATCTGTCATATTCACCAGCTGAGTCACCCCCAATGTCCCATTCATCACATGAGCAGATGAGGCTAGATATAAAAAGCGGAAAGAGATTAAATGACAGCAAATGTCAGCTGGCACTGTCAGATTACGAGTTATTCCTTTTTGGTTTTAAACTGTTTAAATTACTTTGTCTTTACATTACAGATTTGTCCGTCCACTGAAGGTTGAATCATGTGACAAAACAAGAAAGACTTATTTCTCTCTTCATCTCAGCCTGAGACACAGACTGGGCTCGTATAAATAAAAGGATAACAGTAACTATTGAGGGCCTAAAAATAAGGTTGGAATTTTTGCCTACAACAAGGCAAGTGCAAATATACATCTCATAACAATCAGTTCAACATTATGATGCAGCTTTAAAATCTTCGGTCAGGGAGTTCTCGCCCTCCAGTGATGTCATACTCCTGTGACAGTCGGGTGCCGAAGCCTCGGCCATCCAGCGACAGGCAACGTCACGTGAAATTTGATTAGGCTGCAGAAAACACAGTGGCATCCATTGAGAGGCCAACAAGGGCAGATTGTTTCTCGGTAGGCATTCTCGAATGACACATACACAGAAAGAGATACTGTATCACCTCATACATCCAAATGCCTGTGTGCACATGGTAGAATAAACATCTCCTGCTTTTGACGACAGCTTTACAGAATATGGATGTAAAGTCAAACACAGAGAAAAAGAAATCCCTTGAAAGGCGGGCAGAGCCCCCTGCTGCAGTGGGTCTGAGATGACCCGCTGTTACATAAGCAGATTGGTGGAGCTCAGATTTAGCCAGCAGCGCTGTCACTCGCCGCAGGGATCCAGATATCAAAGTACCTGATGGTTAGTTAGAGCAGTAATTAGTCTGCAGCAGAGCCGTGTGTTCCAACGTGAACAGAGCTCTTCCTAAACATACAGTTTTCTTATTCAAAAAGGCATTTGGCTGAAGGAGAAAGGAATGTCTGCTTACAGCTGAAGAGCTATGTTTCTGCTACAAAAAACACAGGGTGTGACTATTGTTTGCAATCCTGGAAGTGACGTTCAATGTGTTGGTGCACCTGCACTGCTTTTTCCTCAAAACACACACACACACGCACACGTCACAGAGGGCTCCTGGGTGAATCTGTCCTCAGTGGCAACACCTCAGTGTGGGAGAAAGCAACGCCACTTGAAGTCTCTATTTCTAACAACCAGCAGCTGAGAAGCTTCCCATCTCAAGCACCACTGCAGCTGTCATCGCCGTGGCAACCCCCACATCCACCTACAAACCAGCATCCATTTCCTCCCACTTTTGGCTTTCCGTGAGAAAAGGATGAATTTGGCTTAAAACAAAGTCCATCTCTGTTTGAGAGCATGAAGAACTGAACAGACGAACCAGCCATCACATAGATTACCACTGCTTTTGTATATTTATATCTCTTTCTATTTATATCGGGGAGCTAATTCTCACACACGTCCTCCTGTGTTAACCATGAACCACTGCCTGGATGCTCCATCTGTGCTCCAGCGTTAAAGGGCAAGATAGGATGCTGTTGTCCTCCCTCTTTTCAACCCTTTCTCTGCTATATTCCTCATCCAGGCGTAGCAGGGGATGACTTGCAGAAACCAACACCGCTATAATCACATTTTAAAATATGAACCAAACACAATAAACAGGCCTGTATATGTTTCCCCAAGCATAGACAATACAGAGGGGTGATAATATGGGGGGGGGGAGATACGGTATAATTGTCCTTTTAAATTCTCGCTTCATTTTCATGGTAAAATGATAATTATCTTGAATTTTGTGTTTTTGTTTATCTGCAAAATATACATTTTTAGACTATGTGTTTAAAAACACACAAATCCTCCCAAAAAAAATGTATTAGCACATTGTGATGACATTTATTTGGCATTAAAATGTTATTGGCCTAAATAGGCTATTCTACAGAGGCTACACGCAGACATTCTGTTGTCAACAACGCTTTGTAAGAAAGACGAATGTGGCGTCCAATCACAACCTCTATTTCAATGGTTTGTCACCCCTCCACACTCAAATAGGCCTACACGAAATGGTAAATATGTTACATAAAGCATGACATGTCCTCGGATGTGTTTTTATGTGGTGTGGATTTGTTTGGTTCGTGTTTCTAGACCATCTACCTGCTCCATCGTCCGGCTCCAGGCCCGTCTCCGTGTCCACTCCACACTCAACAAAATAGTGGGCGAAACGGCAAGAAGCCGATCCTGTGGCCGCAGCAGTCCCGTTCATCCTCGACGCGTTTCTGGTGTGAGAGCTCCGTTTACTTCTACTTAACGTTGTGGATGTTCATAGCTGATGCGGCTGATCCGAAACGTTTCTGCGCCCCCCTCGTCCTTCCGTTCCTGATCCGTGCGCTGTGATGTGTCAGCCCGCCCGCCTGCACTCTGTGACTCTGATGGAGCTCAGCAGGATCCAGCGATGGTCATCTCGCTGTTTCAGAAGGGGAGGGGGACGTACTGTGGGAGAGAGGGGGGAGACAAAGACCGGAACGCATCACCGAGAGTGTTCAATCAGCCTCATTTGAAAGGGTGTTGTCCAAATTCATCATCCACGCCCACAGCACAGAAATCACGATTTTTCAAAGGGATTTAAAAATATATATCACAGTATAACCGGCAATGCATATTTAATTAAGATCTTTATTGTTTTTTTTTAAAATTCAAAGTACTAGTAAAGGAAAGCTGATTAAAACGTGTAATAGTACAGATCTTTAGATTCTTGATAGATATAAGTAGGCTACAAGGTTCTACACATGAAGGTCAGTGTACTGCATGCAACGGTTGTATAATGTCTTTGTGGCTCTAGAGAGAGCTTTCTAAAGTTTGAGGAAAATAATTTAAAATTTGGTTTGAGACCGCAATGGATTTTTTACAGGAAGCTTGCTTTATACACTTGAGGTGTGGAGTTTGAAAGAAGTGTTTTTTGTTTTTTTTATCAGTCAAGGAACACCTAAATGCACAATGTGTTGCATCAGAGGTGGACCCACACTAGAGAATAACGTCAGGATAACTGCTTTGAGTTTGACCAGTCTTTTGAAATCCGTCTCTTTTGAATCCTCCAACTTCATGGAAGAGCAATAATAACTGGATTGCCCCTTTGAGGCTCAGTCGAATATTATTCCAGCTCTGTGGTGCACCTCTATGATCTAAATTTGGCTTCTCTATATTTAGTTTGGACTCTGACAACAGTTAGATGGCCTGTTATAAAGTTTGACAATCATATATGTAGTCCTACAATAGCCAGAGGCCACTCAGGTTTATAAACATGCAGCTGTAATGTAAACTAACACACTGGAAGCTTGAGGGGCAACCTGAGAATAAATAACATGTGTTGACTTTTCTTCAACTTAGCAATGGCTCTAGCAGCAGCACCCTGAATGAGATGAAATTGTGAGGTGGTGGGACAGACCTGAGAAAATATCTTAATAATGAACAGTTACCTGCTGGAAATTAAAACATTGGACAAGATTCTCTTCATCATGCCTGGACAGGAACCCTGATTCTTGCTTTGTTTCTAACGTGGTATTGTATATACATGGCCAACAGTTTCACAGCAGAGCTCGTCACAAATTCAGTGACTGATTCTAGTTTAATATATTTGAGTAAACTACAGAAATAAGGATGTGGAAATCCATAATTTGTCATATCGGGCATTTATTGAACAATTCAAAACAGACAAACATTTCTCATTTTATAAGCAAAATGCTGACTAGCTTCATTAAATAAATATGATAATCTAGGTCACAAGTAAATCAGCCTCCTGCTGTATCTGTTCTGGTAAACCATATTGCCTGAGAGAGATTTAGGATTTGGGTTTAATAAAGTCAGTGTCCAAACTTAAAAATGTGGAGCAATTCTTTACACCTGGTCTGGCTCATGCCATAAAATCCTTGCATTAAAAATCATATTCTGAGATAACCGTCACATCTTTCATGCAATTTAGAAAACAACAAATCTGCAGATGGGTCCACAACTCCGGTCCTCCAGTTCAGACATGTGGATCCGTCACTTACAGCCCGTCTCATTATAGAAAAATGCATAATTTAAAAGAACAAGGCTTGTACTTAACATTCAATCTCTGTTGTTATTCAATAATCATTGTGTGCATAAAAATGTCCGTATACAGTAATTGTTATAACAGACTTCTTTGTCAGAGATCAAACCCTCCTCCATTCGTTTCCAAGCTGCATATCTGCACGACATTTGTTGTGGCTGAAACAATCATAGCAGTCCAGACATCCTTTTCCCCTGCAACTTCCTCCTGCTCCTCCCAGGAGGATCCACAGGTGTTATGGAACCCCACCAGTACATCCTGGATCAAACCTGTGGTTGGTACACCTTCGAAGTCAAAGTTTGTTTCGGTTGTATCAGGTGTCCCAACCACTAGTACAAGCTCTTAACGCAGGGGAGGCAGTGTTTCAACTCAAAGTTCTAGACACACTGATCTAGGGATGCACCGATCTGACTTTTTTTAGTCCCGATACAGATACCTGGGCATCGTGTGATACCGAGTTCCAATCCAATACCTGTGTTTGATTAATAAGCTGTATGCTTCGCTGTGTGGAAGAGACTGAGATCATTATTTTATGTGAAAGGAACATCAGGCTTGACTTAAACATTTATTTTCTAACGCTGTAAAACAAAATGTTACAAATAAATACATAAATATAAATGTATTGAATTGTTATAGTAAAATAATGGTTTCAGATATCTGATCCAGCTAGTTGAGTCAGATATCGGTGCATCTCTACACTGAACTTCTCACATTGTCACAGAATGCGAGGCCAACCGTCCTGTATGTTGACCTCACTTTAGCTCTTCCAAAGTCATGATGCACTGATTCTCACATTCAATTCATTAATAAAAAACTCATAAAGACCTTAAGATCTTTAAGCATGTTGATAAATTAGCAAGGACAGGAGGTGTAGTGCAGACCATTCATTAGTGTCTCCAAGGCATGCTATGTGGCAAGAAAGCTCATCAGCTTTCTCTTTAAGTCTCTCTGACCCACAGAAGGGTAGAAGGTTAGGTCGTGCTGCACAGGTCATTCTGACACTTTCTCTAGAAAATGTTTGGCAGTGGGTTTGGGTTCAGAAATTTCACCTGGAGCACGTCTTCAGAGAAAGCCGGTGACATTCTCAGAAGAAAGGGCACTGTGGATCTTTGAAGGAAAATAGTCTCTGGCAATGAGAAGAAAACTCTTGATGAGGTGGCCTGTTTTTACTCTCTACAGAATGAATGGTTTCTTCCTGCCCACTCATTGCTCATTCATTAACTGTAGTGTAAGAAAGTGAAAATCAGGGAAGAGTGGCTGGTGAGGTGGAATAGATCATTTACTTATGTGTGGTAATAATACTGATCTAGGGAATACTGTAGATGTAGAGAGAGTGGGAGTTGAGTATCCACCCACAGGAGGCTATGCAGCCATCTCTACAATAAGATTAATGTCAACAGATATATATTTGAACTAGAAGGGTGATGGCTTGATGGCTTTGGCAAAATGTGTGGAAGCAAACGCTGTGCATGGATCAAGAGTGCAGAGACGGAGGTCTATGTCAAGATGCGGGCCACCTGGGACTGAATCTCAATATCTGGGTGTGAAAGCAGCTGGACCAGTCGGCTGTGTAGCTGGGAAGACTCATCCAACATGACCCGGAAGAGGCAATCCTGCTTCCGCCTCAGTTCATTAGCCACCTGTGCAGAGGGCCTCCAGGCCTTCAGGTTCCCTGCGAACGTCAGCAGTCGCAGAAGCACCGCAGGGGCAGTTCGTGAATCAAACAGCAGCACAACGGAAGCTGGTGCCTTCGTCAGAAAGGAGAGAAGACCATCATCAAAATGAGGATTTATAAATCAAACTTGGACTGACACAAAAAGTGTGACTACAAACAGATTTGACTTATCTAATCCATTTGTTTTGATGACCTCTTAATGCAGAGCCATGCTAACTAACGTACACAATCCCTTTATTCATACCTGCGCTTGAACAATGTCATCCATCATATCTGGATTGGATGACAAATTCACAAGGACTTTCAAAGCCTGAACCTGAAAGGCAAATATTAGAAGTGCTTGATTAATACAATATGGCATTCACAGCTCTACTGAGCGTATCCGTTTTTCCAGGAGAAGTTTTTCAAATGTTTCAAACGGTATTCAAAAATGTGAAGAGGATCAACCAGGTGTAACCTGAAAAGACACCAACCTGTAATGCTTCACTGCTCACAACAAGTAGAGAGAGTAAGAGTGTAATGGATTCCTTCAGCAGGTGTTGGTGTTTATCTGAGACTGAAAGGTTTGTCAGCAGCCTGAGCGCACCAAGCTGAAGGTCAGAGTTCACTGGTGACATCTCAATCAGCTCCAGCACTTGTGGCACATAAACCTATAAAAAGGCATGAAGTAGAGTATAAACAAAACTACATCATGTTCAGCAACAGATTGCATGATACTTGCTGTACAGTATAAGGCAACATACCTTTATTTGTTCCTGGTTTTGGATGTTCATACACAGATTATTTAAAGCATTCAGAGTCTGCACTCTAACCTCTGCCCCAGGATCAGAGAGGAAACCTGCTATGACATGAATCCCTTCAAATTCCCGTATAAGATTCTGGAAGATCAGTAAAAAAAAAGAAACACGAAAATGAACAATACATGAGTGAAAAGAGACACACAATGTCACACAGTATACAGAACTTTGAGTGGCACCACCGACAAAGTACGTCAGCTACATAACTTTCTAATTAGATACCTTATAACTTTACATGAAGCAATCAGAACTGACCTCGCTCGCACAATGGTTTTCAGAAAGTGTACTCCTACTGTACCTGGTTCACAGTAAAGGCAGCAGAATTCCCTAACGTAAGAAGTATCCGACATCGGTCGGGTGGACTATTGCTGGTCTGCAGACATGACAGCAGCATTTTCAGGTGCTGTGGCTCCAGGTTGCCAGGGGACTGGTGGATGATTTCACCTACGGAGCAGGATAAACCATTTAACAAACGTTTATGGATATTAAACAAGTGTTTGCACTAGAAGAGACATGGTATGCTTACAACCCAGCTGCTGTTATTGTTTCCAGTCAAAGGCTCTCCAGATTATCTATGAGTTTATATCAGCACGTGACCATATTTGGGGATTGAATGTGCGTGCTTTGAGGCAGTTTGAGATCTTGGGAGATTCACTTTGCTGGAGCAATCAGGTTTAGATGTAGTTACTGTGCACGCTTTATGAGCTCTGTGGCTCCTACATTACCTGATGCAGCGTCCACAGGTCGAGGACAGACAACATCCAGTCCAGACACTCTGGCCAGCAGGCTGCCCGGCGGAAGGGTGACTTCACCGGGCTGACTGCTCCTCCCGACACTAGGACTTTCATTGGCAGCACTTTTCTTGTTTCTCTTGAAGCTCCCCCCGCTCATGAGTTTGTATAACCCGTAAGAAGCTCCAGCTCCGGCAACTATTCCAAGCAACGCTTTCATGTTGCCGAACCTGGGAGTAACACTTCCATCGCCCATGCTGCTGCTGCTGCTGCTGCGTCTCTAGGTTAGCTAAGCTGTTAGCTAACGTTAAGCTGCAGATGCTCTGAAACGTTGCGAGTCTAACCAGTTGACTCTTCAGCTAACTGATCCGCTCCTCAGCTAGCTAGCGCTGACGACAACCCATCACTGACGTCTAATAACAACACCCAGACTAACGTTGACGGAGTCATTGTTGTGAAACCTGGAGAAGTTTGCTGAAACGCTACAGCTGTTAACGAGTTGCCGTTACGTTGTTCCGGGGCAGCTCGAGTTGCCAGGTTTGACAAAAAGAAGCCCAATCAAAGTTTAGAGCCCGCCCAGCGGACACTTTGCCTTATTTTATCATAGAGCTATGACGGAAATATAACTGAAATATGATTGAAGTTTCAATTTATTTGTAACAAACTACACAGACGGTACAAGCATAGCCTGAATCACCCCAAATCAATGTTTACCCATTCACATAGGACAACCTCCCAATCTGGCAACGCGTCCGGGCAGCTCAGAGTGGCCGACCAAATGTTTCGCTGGGTGACTAACACATAGTTAACGATAAGAAAAGCTTTCATTACAAAGTTGGAATATGTATTAAACGCAGTTAACAGCAATGTGTTGACTGAGCAGCCGTGTGCGTCACATCGTTGGATGTGTGCACTATCCTATAGCACACTGTCGTTGCAGCGCATCAGTTGTCCAACACGTAACGTCACAGTCTCTGGACTGTCCTTGAGACGGACACTTGGTGGCTCACTTGCTCAAGTTTTCTTTCAAAGTTACTGCTTGGAGTGAAAGTCTCTTCTGGTTAACTTTCCCATCGTTGTCCATGTCCTCAATTTAACAGATATTCAAGTGCCCCTTTACGTTCATATTATAAGTACTGTGTCGTCTGTATGAGTTTTTGGGTGGCAAATGAGTTTCCCCACTGGGGATTAATAAAGTGTTTCTAATCTAATCGATATGGATGTACATACATGATCTATACCCTCTCCGTTATGTTTATACTTTGAGCGAGACTCGTGGGGATCTTAAGTAACCGTCAGTATGTCCTCAGTACTTAATGACAACATACTAGCTTAGCATTAGTTCATTTTTGATGAAGAATATTATATTGTGGACACAGTCTATAAGGACCCAGATGACACCATGGTACTGTATGGTTTAGCTGGTATACCTTTGAATCTCAGATTGAATCTCAAGATTGTTTTTTATAATTGCTGTTCTGTATTCCTCTCTAATGTCCTACTGTCTGTTGGAGAAGGCCTACTGCTGTTATAGGAACAATTTAACACGCTCTTGCTTCAGGTAGGCCTATTGCAGCCAAGATCAACACATGAGGGTTTGAATGATTGATTAAGGATTTTTGAGGGAAAAGGAAGGAAATGACCATTAGACACATGTTCAATCACTATTCAGGTAGGTTTTTTTTTTTTTCTTAATCACCTTACATAGTTTTTAGAGTTATCAAATTGGGATGCATGAGTCAATAGATTTTCACTGCTCAAATATTGCCATACTTGTCATTTGTGACTGAAAATAAAGCTGGTCAACCTAAAAACACTGACATAGTTGAGTTTATCCAATGTGACACAATCAAGACAAGGAGGTCAACAAGTTACAGTGTGTAGAAATGCAGAAACTTGATTTTCCTCCCAGTTGAAGGTGGCAAGAGATCCTTATGAAAACAAAAAGAAAAAGAAATGTTTTCAGTTGTGTGAGCATTAGCATTCACAATGTGAATACTTACCCATATTTACAAAGGACTGACTCAGCAATTGTATCTGCATTTGAGAAAATGTAAATCTTTTTAATCTCATTAATCATAAGCACAGTTCTATTGACAAATAAAATATCTGAAAGTTTTCCATACCATGTTATCTCTCGAAAAGTTTTGAGTCACTTTTTAATGTTCAAATCCTTTTCCATTGTGGGATCTAGTGTTCTTGTATACATCCAGCAGATAAAGGTTCATAATGGTTCTTCATTAGAGATACTTTGCTCCTTACGTAGCCGTTTCTGGTGTGTGTGATTACAGATTGAGGACTAACACTTACTGTCTTGTCTTGGAGATCGCCACCATGTCTGCTTGAGCCATCAAGAGAGCTGGAAGGTTGCCCAGTAAACCTTGTGAAGAATCGGACTGGCTTCTTTCTATTGAAAGCTACATTCTGAGCATCATGTGGGCTGCTGGTTTGAAGACCAGCAAGAACACTTCTACTCTGTGGTGAAGGGTTATTAGAGCGTGAAGAAACAGAACCAGTAGATACAGGCAGGTGGGCGGTGGGCATGTGGTTTATATAATTTGATTGCCTGCCAACAGTGGGTTGATAGGCCTGAGATGATTTGGCTGGTCTTTGGTTGTGTTCTGGTTGATAATCTGGGATGTAGAGTTGATCTCTTGGTGCACGGTCATATAAAACGTGACCATAGAAATTCAAAGATGAGGGCATTGGTGCAGACAGGATATTGGCTGGAGTCACTCTGCTTAGTTGCTGACTTTCTTTACCAAGTTCTAAACCACCAGATAGTTTTTGATCCTGCGTCAAAGAGTCTTTAGGCCTACTGTAAAATGTATATTTTGGTTGTTGCTGGATAGTCTTCTTAGAAGTTAGATCCTTTCTTGAATAGTGGCTGAAATCTTGAGATGGGCCGCTTCGAGGGTTGACAGGAGATGCAGTCACATGGCCACTGAAAGACAAATCATCTCCAAAGAATGAACCAGAGGGTTTTTGTTCAGGGAACTTGGAGGTTGTCGACTGAACAGCTTTGTTTCTCACACGAGGAGCACTTGTGAAAATATCCGGGTTTTCACCAGAAATGCGACCACTGTCAAAACCTCCATAATTACTTGAAACATGCTCTGTGGCTGCTAAATGATGGAGGGGATAGAGAGCAGAGCCTTGGCCGTCATAAACTCTGGTAGAAATGAGACTTCCAGTGGAGTCCACAGGATCAGGGACAAAGAGGCTTTCACTTGGCATTTGGTAGTTGGCGCCCTGTTCAACCGCTGCATTCATAGAGTCACTCCAGTCTTCATTTCCACTGGCGTCATCATGGGCGGTGCCTTCTTTTGCAGAATAAGACCTATAGCCCGTGTCATGCTGCCCATTATTATTTACATGTTGGGCATTAGAAGCCATCTCGTTTTCAAGAGTTTCCCGTGCAGTTTGAAAATGTCTTCCCAGGTCACTTCCTGGCATTAAGAAAGATGTCTTCAGTGATTCTATAAACCGTTTGAAATCTTTGATTGATGAGAAACTGGTGCCCGCCGTATTTTTCTCTTGTGTGTGCGCCTTCACTAAAAGGCCAAAGGGGTGTTGATAACCAGGACCGTCATTGTCATATTTCGATACAGGGGGAGAGGAGGGGACATCATGTTCTGACTCTGGTTTGCCTTTTATCATCTTTTCACTAAGACTAACAAATCCAGCATCCTCATTGTTTTCATGTTGGACTGGTTCTCTCTGAAAGCTTTGGTGTATCATAGCTTGCATCTCATCCCTTGGACTAACGGAGACTTGGTTTGGGTTTAAAGATGCTCCAGAATGAAACTGGTTTGATGTTTGTGGACCAAGCACTCCTGCGTGGCTACTAAAGTCATCATCATTGAGAGAGTAGCCATGTGCAATATTGTAACCTAACAGAGAATAAACAGACATTAAGTTTATTTCATGTGGTTGAACATGGTCAGGAATAATACAGAAATGCTTACCTTTTTGAGGAGGAAAATAAGCACAGCCCCACAACAACAGAGTGCAAAGCCTAGAGACCCTGAAAAACAACAGTGTCAGAAAGATAAAAGTATGACAAGCCAAATGTATTAAAAAATGCACTTGTATTTTATTTACCCAAATTGAAGAGCCATGGCAGTGAGTTCATCCACGTGCACCAGCAGCAGACTGTTCAAATTACCAGCCCAGATAACGATCAGTCGTGCTTCGTCCTTTTTTCCCCCTGAAAGTTTGGGAGCAAGGAACGATAGGAAAAGTGCAAGGAAGGTTGCTAAAACCTTTTGCAGTTTCTGCTTACACTGATTGCAATTAGTTGATTGTAGACAGCTGGTGCTGTGTGAAAATCAACCACATTAGGCAAGCACAGGTGGAGACTTAATTCAAAGGGCTGCATAGTGATGGCTCAAATATCACTAAAAGCAATCCAGAAATTCAACCGGATGATAGCTTTAAAACATCTGTTACCTTTCTTTATGTCCTTTTGTGAATCCCCGTGTCTTGAATATACACATTATATGTAAATTGTACGTGATTGATAGGAAGACGATAACATACAACCTTTCACTCAAAAAGTTAGAACTTCTGAAATGAATCCACAAAATATCCATAAAATATTGATAATGCCAAGAGAGAGCGACTCAGATGTCACTCAGAAATTTGACCCATGTGAATGAAACCAGTGAATGTTTTCTCTGGATCATTGTTAACACGTTGCTGAGTTCATGAGGAGATTCTATTTCACCTGTCTATTGTCAGTACAGACCTCTGCATCACTGACCCTTTGTGCAGTCAGTCACTCTGTCCTGTCTGAATGTCCAAACCAGCTTCAGTTGAAATCATCGTTAGAAAAAGAAAAAGAGATACAATGATATTATTTCAGTGTTACTGACTCCTGTCCTGTTGAGTTAATGCAGGTTTCTGAAAGTCTGCCTGTGTACCTTTCCCTTGAATTAATGATGAGCTGTGTTTGCTTTTGGGGACAGGAAGGGGAAGAGGTTCACTACACAGAGTAAAGGAGAGGTACAATAGAGATGGCTCTGAAGATGGACATTGCAAAGAAACATCATGAGAGGAAATGCCAGCGGGTTGCACTCACCAAATGGTCAAACTGTGTAAAATTACACAAGAAGACACAGGCCGGTAGGTGGTTACTAAATTATTTCTGAATTAAAAAGTAATCATGAGGAGTTTTGTCTGTGCTGTGACTATGTTGTATATTTTATAGCCAGAGAAAACATGCAGCGTGGTTAAGAAATGTGTCCAAACTGAAAGTCTTTCCTGACAATCATTTCTTCCCCACTGCATACACCCACTCTCGTGACTCATTTTGTCCCCTGCTCTTTTTACTCTTGACTTGACTTTACATTTTCTTAGCTAAATTTGTCTTGAAAGTCGGAAACAATCCAACTTTATGAGCATAAAGTCCCACATGTTATCCTCGTGTTATCCTTAAAAAAGATGCCTAAATCTGAATACGTGTGCTATTCAAAAGTGATGGACATTTGAAAAGAGATTTAAATTTCTTTTCTACTTAGTTGCTGTGGAGAAACTTGAGCGAGTTGTAAACGCTCACCGCCTTCACCGCATAATAGCTGCATGGCGTAATGTTGCAAAGGACTCAAAGAGGGCAAAAGAATACTTTAAGGTAAACATTTATTTGGAAGTATATTAAAGAAGAAAATCATGAATTGTACCACTTGTCTACATTTCTTTAATTTCTGTGAATCTCGCAGAGGTGGGAAATGGGGTTTGTAGAAATCGGCAACAAAGTCCACCAGATTGGGGAAGGATGTGACAGACTCTCCGTGCTCCCTACCAGCCTCTCAACGACGGTAGTTCCTCTACACCACGCAGCATCCGTGTCTCATTCAGCCACACAGAGCTGTGATAGCTCTGGATTTAAAGCTGGAGCAGCTTCACGTCTCTGTTTTCATTATGAGATCAAATCTGTTACATAAGACCTCAAGTGGACTCCACTGTAAACATGCCTCCAGTCTCGTTGAGGCCAGTTGATTAATGTCAGTAGAAGCTCATTATGGTCGAGTGGGTTATGTTTCTGGGGAAACTCTCTCATCTGTTGCTGTTGTTTTGCTTATTGATAATATTATTTTTGTAGGTATTATATAATTATAAGAGCACGTTCCTACTCATGGCTCTATAGTTTATAAATACATGAAGAACTCAAGTAAACATCTTTTGAGTCTGCTTGCACTTACCCGTCATAGCTCCTGTTTGTTTTGGATTCACATTCGCTGGCAAAGGGATTGCAGTTCTGGCTTTGTTCGCTCTGGTGTTTCTATCCAACACTTCTCCTGATAAATACTTAGTGCTTCAGCATGACTATGTTTGGAGTGAGAAAGAGGCTTCTTGTACAATTACATTGCACAAACATTTCCAAAGTGAAAGCTGGTTACTCGGGTATTGGTGAAATAAAAAAGAATAGGAAATTCACATGTTTCCACAATAATGTCATCTGATTGTTTTTTCTTCAGATCTTCCAATATTTAGAGGTGCGAGACTTGCTCAGTTGTGCTGAGGTATGTTGCACATGGAAAGCTATCATCCAGTCAGGCGCACTGTGGAGTCAGGTCTGTACTGGGAGATGGGTTCTTGTATTTAATTCACAATGCTGTCTAAAGTTATACTTTAAACAGGAGTATAAATGTTCCCTTATGTGTGTCCCTGTTAGATCAACTTCTCTGTGGAGAAAGACTGGATAACAGACAGCACAATGATGCAGATTCTGCAGAACTACCGTCCATTTGTCATCCATCTCAATCTGCGAGGCTGCATGTCTCTAAAATGGCCCAGCTTAAAATGTATAAGTGAGTATTTCATATTCTGTCGCCAGATTGTTTTGTTTTTGTTTCATGTGCAGTACCCATGTGTCACTTAGGTGTGCATTGACACATAACACAATAATTTGTCAAGACAGTCAATAAGTTGTCAACTCTTATATTCTGATTAAAAGGACAACAAATATGAAAACAACACGGAAAAATGTAGTTTCTCCATCTGATACAGACAGTTTTATGACAATGAAAGGAAATGAATGAAGGTAAAACAAAGAGTCAAATTGTAGGACAAAGTTTCACTCGAATCAGGACAGCCTGATGATCTGGTATTTCTGCGGCGCTCTCAAGTGGCTTGGCTCCAGCTCCTCCTCCAGTTCTCCCTGCACTTCCATTGGTGTGTTCCATAGTTCAGGGTCCGTTTGGTCTTGATCCGTTCTGCTGTGCTGTCTGTCCTTTGGACACTCTCTGTTGTAGGACTGCACATACTGCGCTACACTCTCCCCAGTATGTTCAGGAGGAGATCGACACAAGAGGCCAGACTGTCTCACCCCTGGGTGCAGGCGCAGCCAGTACACCATATAGTGGATGCTGAAAAAAATGCAATCACTTTTTAATAATTATTTGCATTTTTCTGAAGAAAAGTATTGCAAACATCCGAGCCCGAAAACCCACCTATAGTCACACACCCAGGGGTTTTCTCCCAGTTTTAGCTGTGACAGGAAGTAAAGGTCTTCAAGAACACCGTACTTGACAAAATGCAGGCTGTTGTTGGACAGGTCCAGCTCACGTAGATGCAGCAGCCCAGACAGGGAAGCTGGGAGAGCGCAAAGAAAGAGCATGAGCATAGCATTCATTTACTTCTCTCAGTTTAGTTCTAGTAAGAGAGACCTGTTGCTGTTTACTATTTATCAAGAAAAGTAAAAGCCAGTGGTGCAATCAAACTCTGATGGGAATGTGCGAGCTGGCGTTCAGTTTGTGAATCACTTAAGCAGAGTGATCACATTATGTCCGTTACCCTCTCAGCATTCCCATTGTAAATAAAGCCAATACTGTAATACACAAAGATGTCTCTAAAAAGGAAATATGGGAAACAGAAGTCAGCAGCATAACGGGTTCTTAACCTTTGGCTTTCTATCAGACAAAGAAAAACCTTGTTTGTGTAGTTTCTCATGCTGGATATTACCAGAAATATTTAGCAGACACTGTAATATGTACTGGTGATGATTAATTGGTATACAGAAATAAAAGCACACATACCTGTGTCAATGTGCTCCATGTTGTTATGACTGATGTTAAGGGTTCTCAGGCCCCTTGCTCCGTGGAAATTTCTGGCTTTGAGATGACGGATTGAATTATGGGACAGATCGATATGAACAACATCCTCTGGGATACCTGTAGGCACCTCCATTAGACCTAAACACACAGGAGAACGGGTTACTTAAATGGTTCTCAAATACATTTCATTACTTTGCCTTAGTCAAAACGTTGCTGTATAGGGTGTTTTTCTTTTATTGATTAGAACTATAGATTTTTCATCTTTACCATCCACATTTGTTAAACCAAAAACTGAGAAAATAAATCATCTTGAGTTTCCACTCTTAGTACCGCAAGGGACAGATTTATGCTCCACCTCTATCCATAATCTGAATTTCCTCCTGCCGGTACGAGGCAGATAGTTGTAACACATTATTTGATTTACAGTATTTTTAGGTACATCTAAAATGCCTTTGCAGGTTTTGCAACAGACTTATTCCGATGTATTAGCCAAACTTTGTTCAGTTCATGCTTTCCAAGTTGTTCACGAGGCGACAAATGACTATAAAGTAGAGTCAGTCACAGTTTAAGAAAGCAAATAGAAAACACCTGCCAAACCAGATGTGTCTCTTTGATCGTTATTAGGAGTCTGGCCCTGAAAATGTTTTGAGAAATGGAAGTTTATTCATTCCAGTCATGCAACCCTAATATTTAATCATGAACATACGAACTCTATGACATGAAGCGTAATTTCTTTTGAGCCCTTGTTGAATAAGAAACATATTTAGGGAAAAGCTGATTGTGAACTTGCCTCGGTTCCTGCAGTCCATCCGTATTTGTGGGAAAAGATAGGTATGGCAAGATGTGGTTGCGTCTGGTTTTGTGCGGAAGGGAATGGGGTCTACATGGTCTACATGGTCTACAGGCTCTACGGGATCTGTTTGGTCGCCCTGTTGGTTGCCGGTTGGGTCTGTGTCCTTACAGAGTAACTTGGGGTCAATCTGCTTCAACTTCATGTTTTTTAGCCTGGTGGGCCCTGCACACCTAGATGAGGAAACGCCGTTCAGTCACCATGAAATCAGATGTGATATTTGCAGGCACTTTGTTATTCTGAGAATCAGTTATGGCTTGCGTACCTGTTGAATCAGAGCAATAGATCACACTATGTCAAGCTATTTTTGTGGAATCCCTTACCTGGCATAATTTCCTAGATTACGGTTGCTTGGGACCTGAAGGGTGCGTATGAGACTGTCCATCGGGCAGAGACAATTCCAGGGATTATCATATAGACGTAGGTGGCGAAGGTTTGGCATGGGGATGAGGGCCTCCTCGCTAAGTGTTCCCAGGCGGTTGTGCTGCAGCAGCAGGGTTGTAAGGCGTGTCAGGCCCTGGAAGGCCCCTTCCTCCACTAAAGAGATCTGATTCTGCTGCAGGTCCAGACTAGTTAAACTCTCAAATCCAGAGAAGGCATCTTCACGAAGGACTTTGAGCCTATTACGGGCCAGAAGGAGGTGCTTTGGTTGTGCGGACCAGGTCTGTGAGGTGGGAATGGAGGTGAGGCGTCGGTCCTGACAGTCTACGAAGACGTCTCCAGATTCTGTCAACTCTGAGCAGTCAGGTGCCACAAGCCTGGAGGAGCCCGATCTGCTGTGACGCCCAACACCTCTCATCCTGACAAAATGAATTCATGGCTTGTCACAGTGTACACTTGGTCATTAGAGTAGGTGATAAATGGTTTAAACAAACTAGACCCAAGAGTAAATTCATACCTGCCCCGTGTGAGTTTATGTCTGGCTCCTTTGAGACCTCTGCCCTTCCCTGGTCTTTTCATCTCGATGGACGGGAGCAGGAGGAGGAGCAGGGAGGCTAAGAGGAGAGAGGAGGTCACTTGCATCCTGTGCCCTGCAGGGATTGTCTTTTCAGTAAGAAGAGCTGGAGAGAAGTAGGATTTTGGGATACATAGCTTAAGAAAACAGGCTTGGACACAGAAGCAATGGGTCAAAGGTGAACAGTGTTACTGTTGATGGAACACAGCTGCTGCTTACCCTGAGGAAGAAGAGAGCGGTAGCACATTATGTAAGAGATGGGAGCTGTCCAGGAATGTGTATACGGCTTTGAAGGAAGGCAGAATACTATGACAGAAGTTGTTCCTTACATACTGTCGTATATTACTTTACGATATAACAATTTGCCTATAATATTTATAGCAAAGTATTTCCACTAAAGGTGGACATCGTAGTAGTTGGACCAGTTGTTTCTTCTGCTCTTTACTTGTTTTCTCTACATTGTGTTTTCTTAGGTGAATGCAGAAATCTTCAGGACCTCAACTTGTCAGAGTGTTTTAATGTTACAGTAAGTAAAACATTGTTAAGAATATGATGATACTGTATAGATGAAATAATCTAAATCTACAAAAATGCATCATCTTCATATCACATGTGCCACTTTACTGTTACAATCATTTCTGTAGTTGAATGACAACTAGATTGTTGCAGTTGATAAATATTGAAATATTGGTCCCTTAATAAATCAGTGAAAATGTCCATTGAACATTTTTAGTTTTACCCTGTTTTAGTCATTATACATTTTATATAAAACTGTCAAGTAGTTTAAATGTTTGTTAATGCATGTGCATGAGTGTGATATTAGACTGAGCCATGTACTCTAAGAACAGGTGCCTTGCTGAGAGAACTTAAAGTAACATTTAAATCTCCGCTCTTTAACAGGATATGATGGTTCAGAGAATTGTCGAGGGCTGTCCCTGTTTGCTCTACTTGAACCTTTCTTGCACATTTATAACAAACAAAACTCTAAGAGAACTGTCCAGGTAAACCTCCAGTTATGATAAACTGCCATGTCACTAACATTTGTGCTATAAACTGTGGTCCAGCTCACTCACATCTGAAAATTGAACAAACAAATCCCGGTATGATACTCCTTTCTGGCCCTTTGCTCCTTGGTTCCCAGAAATAGCTTTATTTCTCTTTGTCCGATGTACTGCTGGCTTGTGAGCAGCTTGGCTGGTGCCAATTTAATGATTTAGAGGAACAGATGTGGCACTCATAACATAACGTCTGGACTGTTTCATTACATTGATGATAGATTTGCAGGTTAAACAGATTTCAGTCATTAGCACTCTCCCTCATGGGTACTAGTATTATGCTAAATTCCATGCATGTATTCAAATTTAAACTTTTGTTAAAGAACAACAACAAAACAACCAACTATAATCTACAAAAGATTAAACACAAATAAGTTTCCCTCCGTTTTGTATATAAACTAATCGAACTATTGCTTTTGAACAGGAATTGTCTCAACCTTCAATACCTGAGTCTGGCGTACTGCAACAGATTCACAGATAAAGGGTTTATGTACCTGAACACAGGGAAGGGCTGCCACAATCTCGTCCACCTCAACTTGTCCGGGTGCACTCAGGTCAGTTGGTATGCTCCCCTCAGTTTGGTTGCTAGTCACTCCACTCAGCTGCAACTGTAGAACGAACAGTCCACCTTGGATAAATCCAGTCACTCCTCTCTGCTTCCACGTGTTGGAGTTTCTAGCTGTATGCTAGTGACTGTTTGCACTCAGAAGAAAGATCTGAAGGGGAGGGAGAGTAGAAGGCAGCTGTGGCCAAAAGGAGGGCTGGGTTTATACAATCAGCCCTGGCCCACCCATTCACCATGTGCACGCACTATAACATAACACACATGCACTGCAACAACAAAACATACTTTTCCTATGGGAATGTGGATTAGTTTGGTTCCAGATGTTTCACTTTATGGGGCCCTGACAATGTGTGCAGCAAGGAAAATGGCTTCCAGGAGAATGATTCAGATTCCAACTCACACACATATTTTCCTCTCTCTCCTCCCAGATGACTGTAAATGGGTTCAGATACATTTCTGCCGTATGCCCTTCACTCAGGGAGATTGTGATCAATGACATGCCCACGCTTTCAGATAGCTGTGTCTTGGTAAGTTTTTTCCATTTCTAACACATCACTGGTGTCATACAGGGTCAACATCCTAGCCCTGGAATGTTGAACAAAGACACAGACAACAAGGAATAAATTAGGGAAGAATTTGCTTCGTCAACTCATGCATATTGTTTTTGCCAGCACACCCTTTACCCCTGGCAACAGAAAGAGGTGTTGAGTCTTACCCTTTTCTAACAGGCGCTAATTGCCAGCTGTCACTGTCTGTCTGCCATTTCTCTGCTGGATGCTCCTCATCTTTCTGACGTTGCCTTAAAAGCCATCGCTGAAGTCGCTAAACTGAAGACTTTTAGGACAGAGGGTGAGATCTATTATTATACTATTTCCACATCCACAGAAAAGATAGAGGTAATTCTGTTCCAGTTATTCTGTCTGTTCCACACCCCATGTGCACTTTAGGTAACAACCAACTAACAGACGCAGGCTGGAAGGCCCTGTGCAGCAGCTCACACGGCCTCCGCAGACTCCATGCTGCAGAATGCTGCAGAATGACTAATGCCAGCCTCAAATCTGTGGCCAACCTCAAGAACCTGCACAACCTGGACATCTCACTTTGTAACAAGTGTGTGTGTGTGTGTGTGTGTGTGTGTGTGTGTGTGTGTGTGTGTGTGTGTTGCTGCGGTTTTATATTCTATGCGTTCTTATGATATTGCATGACGTAATAGGTAGACTGTGTGTATTTCAGGGTGAGTGATACTGGGATCCGGTATCTGACAGAAGGTTCCTCATCCACCAAACTGAGAGAGCTGAATGTCAGTTACTGCACTCTCATCACAGACACGTCTGTAATGAGGATTTCACAAAGGTATATATAGTATGACCTCACACACAACACACATATCTCAATGTGGTTTGATAAATAGTCTCTCTCAACAGCTTTGTGTGTGTGTGTGTGCACAATTAATCAGGTTGTGTAAACTGTACCATCTCGACTTGAGTTATTGTGAGAGACTGACTGATAAGAGTCTGGAGTGGGTGAGTGGCAGCTCTATCTGCTCTCTTGATATGAGCGGTTGCAACATCCAGAATCAGGTATCGTTTCTTACTCTCACAAATTGTATTTAAATCTGCGAGTGGAGAATAGTCTGTAACTTTGTATTTGTATTTGTAGGGCCTGGCGTCTCTTGAGGGGATTCGCTTGAAGAAGTTAATTCTTGCCAAATGTGTCTCCGTCACAGATGCTGGCATGGAGGTACAAATCTAGCAAGAAGAAGAACACATGGCCAGATGTGTAATTTTTAAATAACAGTTTATTTCCTTTTCTAGCTCACAGGGAATTCTTAGAAAGAAAAATTCTTAGAAAAGAAATTCCAAAAAAAGTCAATCATGTTCACAGTTGTTTCATTTGCTGACTACTAAAAGACGTGAACAGAGGAAGGTGTGTCTTCTTGAAGACATGGTTCTTCTCCACAGTCACTTTCACCGAACATCTCTCTCTTGTCTCTTTTGTTCTTCACGAGGGCAGAAGCTGTGCAAGACTGTGAGAGATCTGGAGTATGTTGATGTGTCTCACTGTGTAGCTCTGTCAGACTCGGCCATCAGAGCGGTTTCATTTTACTGCAGAGGTCTAGTCACACTGCGGATGTCGGGGTGTCCAAAGGTATCCGCACATGGTCACACGCACACTTCTTTGCCTTTAAATGTTCATTTCATGCCAAACGTTTTTTTTTTCCCCTCTCTGTCTTGCTTCAGATGACAGATATGGCAATGCATTATCTGACAAGTGGATCTCAGTACCTGCGAGAACTTGATGTCAGTGGCTGTGTTCTTCTCACAGATCGCAGTCTCCGACACATGAGGAGGGTCTGTCCTCCGCTCTGCTCCATCGCGATGGTCTGCTGCAGCAGCATCTCCAGGTAAGACAAAGTTTAGAAGAGCCCTGCAAAGTTAGAATCCTGCACGGCAGCTTTTAATGACCAGAGAGCGTTTCCTCCTGTAGGGTGGCCGCTTTAAAGCTTCAGCCACATGTGAAGCACTGGGAGCACAGCAATGACAACCCTCCAGGCTGGCTTGGATACAACATGGGCCCAATAGTGTCTCCAGTCAGAAGACCCATCAAGACCGAGGAAGTGGCGGAACAGCAGTCAGTGAAGACGAGAGCAGCATGTACAGAGAGGACATAAACAGACCTCAATAAGTAATAATATTGTAAAAAATACGGCCCTATGTTATCATGGTGACCATCATCTTTGGGATATTATTTCAAAATAATCAAAGAGCCTTTTCAACAAACTATTTTGCATGATACCCACAGAGATGAATTATATGGTTAAAAAAAATCCCAAATCACTGGTTAGTAATCAGATCAAGTGTCACCTGTGTGCATAGCAGTCAAACCCTTTAAGGACACATTGTATTGTATCAGTGCCCAATAATGCAATGTCCTGTGCTCTTCTGTTTTGAGTTTGATGCAGTATAGATCACTTTATGCTTCTACATAAATTGGTTCCACGACTCACTATCATTAGATGTGTCACTAATTATTTAGAGAGGATGACAGCAACGACACAGATCACTCTGTGGATGGAAAGTTGGCATCTTTAACACTGTGACATGACCAACATTGATTTCTATTTATTTAAGAAATGTTATGTTATATATATATATATATATATAGATATATATATATATATATATATATATATATATATATATATATGGAAGTACAAAGCACTTTAAATTCCAAACTTGTTCAAATTGATTGAATGTATTTATTTATAAGTCTATGCCGTGTCTGTGCACTGTTGCGTCTTTTCTCCTCTAGAAATATCTTTGTTCATTTATGCTCTTTAAATTAAAAGGCTGTATTATGTTATACTACAATCTTGGTTTATCCTTTGTTTATATAACACTTTGTAGTTGCATTTCACTTGATTTTATTTTTTTGGGGACTTACAATTGTTTTTGTATTTACATACCATACAGAGGACATTTAATCGCCGGCAGTATTTCCCATTCAAACCATTGACAGTTCATCACAAAGCAACACTGGTGTGCAGTCAAATAGTATGCTTTCAAAACGCATTGTATGAACAGAATATCTGTTAAATACTATAGATGATATATAAAGTCTTTATTTAAAGTACAGTATATCCTGAGCACAGAGTTGTATATACTTAGGTGAGGTAAGTGAGTATATATATATATATCTGGCTCTGCAAGTGTAAACCTCATATCTCAGCTCCCCAGCTTCAGGGACTCAAACCAGCTTTGTGTTTTCAGTCTGACGGAGTTTCTGTCTGCCTGAGCTTTGACCCACTGGTCAACGGGAGACTTTCCATTTATATAACCTGAGAGAGAAACAGATCAGGGGAAATGAGAGAAATACAGAAAACTGAACGTTCTGTGTGGATTTACTTGTAGGAGTGTTTAGTTAAATAACTGTGCCATGGAGTGGGATGTAATGAAAAACAACGGCTCACCAGTAACTGTGGTTTGGCCTTCAGCTGTGTTGTTTACTACTCCATGCAGAACAACCTCTGGGCTGATATCCACCGACGTTCCACAGAGCTCCATCGCAGCTTTCAAAGAGGAGGGGACACGCACACACACCGCTCCTACGTACAACAGAAGAATGAGGGATGAACAAAGAAAAACACTCAACGGGAAAGAAAACCGGTGAATATTCTTCTTATGCCGCACGGTTACCTTCCCGACTGTGGAGTTCGGCACTGCCACCGTCTCCCACATACACATCAATGCCTCCGCTGTGAGAGGAAACCTTAAGGAAACTATTCGAACCATCTGCAAAAGTAGAAAAGTGTTTTGGTTTTCACAGCCACTGATAGATGCCATACGTAGTGGATTGTGCAATCACTGGGTCAGCTTGCTCACCAATAACTGTATCTCCAGACACGTTCTTCACAGTGGCGGTACCTTTTTAATAGATTAGAGCACAAGGTCAGTTTTAATTCACATAACTAGCTGTCAGATTATTTACAGTCACTAGTGGGTAAATTACAACATTAATAACTGTTCAAGACTGGAAAATGTAGCAGATATAAGCCTCGGTCACAGACTGAATCCATCATAAACCTGCATCACTGAAGGTTACAAGATAATTGATTCCATGTATTCTATGACGAGAGGCTCGACTGTATCAGGAAGAAATTAAAACGTCATGTGGATGATGCATTTTCTTCACTTCGCATCAAAGAACTGTGTGTCTTTGTGATATAATCTCTACCTCCAAGTCTTTATAAAACTAACCTGATTCACAGCTATTTCAAAACAAACAACAAGTACAGAATGTGTGATAAATTGCAACCACATTGCATTCAAATGGAGTCTGTTTGGATCAGAGCCCAGGATTCCTGACATACCGAAGCCCTGCTTTACAAACCGAGTTAACGTAGTGCAGCTGTGTGTCGCAATGGCGTATGGGCACTGGAGGTTCTTTTACAATACGGACCAACTGACAGAGTGAACTACTAGATACAGGGTGCAGATTAATTACAAACAATAGTTTCAATTAGTTTTAAGTGCAGGCTGCAGTAGCTCAGATGGTAGAGTGGATCGCCGATTAATTGTTGGGTTGGCAGCTCTTCTATGTTCTCTAAGTGTTCTTGTACAAGACAATGAACCACACATTGATGAAAATATTTTGGACAAAAGTGTAATGCATTTAATGAAACATTTAACATTTCTTCTTCAATACTCTACATTTGAGTTTGTCTGCAGCCATCATGACCACATAAAACAACATAGATGAGGAATAGATGCTGCCGTTTGCTCACCGTGTACATTCCCCAGTTCTACTCTCCCCGAGTAGGAGGAGACGCAGCTGGATTCAGCATATACGGCTTTGACCCTCAGAGGGCCACGTTCTGTTGAAATATTCATTTTGGTACCCTGAAGCTTTTTGACATCAACTCCCTGCAAACAAACAACTAATCACTGCACAGGACTGTAGCCAAGTGATGTATGATCCAACTTATTTTAGCCTCCAAATCAGAGGTGTACACCTCAACGCTGTAAACACATTCAGATAAAGCCTGTATGCGGCCAGCTGCTGCCCTCTAATGACTGCTGAATGTACTGTTCTTACACCGTCTCCACATGTGCTGATGTCCACATTGCCGTGGATAGTGCCCACACCTGTAACATGTCCTCCGTGGGACTGGACCTCAACCTGATGACCCTGAAGAAAATATCACACAATTCTAGTCACACAATCAGTCAAATATCTACAATAACAACAATAATGAATCAAAAGTTATATTATTTTGAATAGTGAAATCAGCCGAATAGGATACAGCAAACATATCAGTGCATCTCCACTTGTTTTTACATGTATTTTCTACGAAAAGGCATTTGTTTATTTTGCCATGCCACCACCTACCTTGACAGAGTGCAGCAAACAGTTGCCCCTCTCTGTCTGCACCTTGCAGATATCACACTCCATGTTCTTCACTTGCACGTTTCCTTCTCCTTGAGTAGTAATGAAGAGATCTGATAAAAGAAGACACCAGACAGTATCATGACAACTGCTTATAAACACGTGAAATCATTATTGTAGTTGTATCAACAACAGGAGACACTCACTGCTTTTGATAGGTGCAGTCAGATCAATCGACGCGCTGCTCTTAACCTTCTCGGCTGAGATGAGCAACTCTTTGCTCTGGTGGTCATAGTGCACGTGTAAGTGATCCAGGCCGACCTCCTGCTCGGTGTCTGTTCCGTGAACTGTGATGAAGGCTCGGTCAGCCTCGGGGTATGTGTGCAGGTCCAGAGGACGGACGGAGATGCTGCAGCCCAGCTGTGCCCGCACCGTGCTGAAGGGGCTCACCGCCAGAGCCCACTGCTTCAGAGGCGGGTTTACCTCCTCGTGCGTTGGGGACTTCGTGGGGACAGAGATGGAGAAGGACCGTGAGGTATCCAGAGGGCATCGAGGGGTCGTGGGTGTCCTGGGACCGACTGTGAGGGACCAGCAGCGTAGAAGTCCGACACATCTCGGCCGACCTGCTGAGCTCCAAAACATCTCGATCACCTTCCCGGAAACCAGCTCATCTACACCCCACGCTGCTGTTTTCAGCTAATAAACAACAGCAACACACTGGCTTACAAGCTGCCATTCAGTCAGCATGGACTGTCAGTCTGTGTTCCTCACACGGCTCCGGTTGTACTGGTAGCACGACACTTCCGGTACGAGTTTTCAGCGTAAAAGCGTCTTCTACAACACAGTCAAAGTGAAACAGACAACAATATAAATGTGAGTTGCAGTCAGAATGATAAAAGTTGAGATTTTGGTAAATTTCTGTGTTGAAGCTTAAGTATATATCTCAGCAGGATTTGTTGTAAAATTTACTTTATATATTTTTTACACTATACTCATATAGTCCTCTGTTATTGTAGAAATTATACAATAAATTATATAGGTTTAAAAATATTTATTTCCATCGCCATGAACAGATTTACCTGCTAGAGGGCCCTGAAGTGGCAAAAAATGGTGTTAAAATACTACCTGCATGGTCCCTGGTTTGCTGTGTGGTAATTTAAACATGAATGAATAATTTAGAATCTTGCAACATGTAAACACCGCACGGAAATAAGAGACTAAAATCTAGACTTCTTTGACACAGTGATCTTCTTTTCGACAGAATCAGAGAATTAGAAACCGTTTATTGTCAATGTATGTTGCACATACAAGGAATTTGTCATGGCGGGTGGTGCATAACATTAAACAATAACATTAAACAATCAACAACAATCAACACAGTGCGAGGAATAAAAACATATACAAATTTACAATAGAATATAAAATAAAGTGCACAACAAACAGATATCAGTACTATAAACAAGTATGATGAAGTGCAATGTTAAAAGTGTCAAGTGTGTTTAAATAAAGAAACAGAGAGGGGATGTGCAGGGGAGTGACCGGTAAGGAATTGTCCTGGGGATGACAGAGTAAGTGGGGGTCCCGGGCTTTGTTCTAAGATCTAAGTTGAATTTTTACAAATCATTTGCCAAAAATGTTGCATGCATTAAGCCTGGACCTTTTTGGGGCCCTGTTTTCTGGGGCCGCAGGGTAGTCGCCCGCTTCATCCAGTTAGTATTGCAGCCTTTTACTGACACTACACATGGCAAGCACTGAGAGCTCTCATTTTCATCCCTTTTAGATGGAATAATTGGCCAAAATACCAACAGCCTCTCCCTCAGATGTTTGTGTTCTTTTATGTTGACGATAAAATATTTTACTTCCGGTCTTAGTCCGAGACAATTTAATTATCGTGACAAGCCGGATGTAAAATCTTGTATAAATTCAGCACCGCCCCTCTTTAAGTCTTGTCCAATCAGTAGGCCTATGTGAGGACCGTCGCAGGTGACGTCATTCTCTCCGCAAAGGCTGTAGGGAACTTGAGTCTTGAAATATTTAATTCCTCGCGTCCAAAGTTGTAGTCCTACTGCATGGGTCAGATTTAAACCTTGATGCTTCAAAATATGGATTTAACTCTACTTGTTATTGGTTATTTCGTGGCTCACTTTAGTTTGAAGATCATTTCCACAGAAAGAAGGAGAAACAAAGGCAAAACTATATTCATATTTTCATCAATTTTATTAATTTTAACAAAACAATCTTAATTACAAAACATCCCACACAGCTTCAATCAACCATCAACTGGCTTTCCAGTACTTCAATAATAATAAAAAAAAAAATGTCCGTTGCTACGAACCGTCACGAAAAACACAAATATATTAATATTAAAATGTTATAAAAAAGTTACAATGTAATTAGGAGTATTACCTTTGTAACTATGTACATCCTCAGTTATTGTCATATTATCCTGTAAACAAATCATTATTGCAGAATCAAACACCACAAGGCGGCAGCATTGTGTTAGTAGTGAACAATAACCGTGTGGATGGTGTACTAGGGTTTACTCAATTGTAAAGGGCATTTTAGGAATTTATGGTTGAAGTTAGTAGTTAAAACCTCCGGTCTTTTTCTAATGCCCTGGTAGAGAGTCAAGGTTCATGGTGCAAAGCTCTTTGGTCGGATCATCATCCTGACAGTTTTAAAAGACTGTCTCTCATTAGTGGGGTAATACTCTGTAGATATGTTATGCCACGTCCCCCAGAAAATCCCATCCCGGACTCCTTTATAGCTCCCGACATAGTATCTCCCGTTGAGATTTGCAGACATGCAGGCATCAAACCACCAGCCGGAGCTGTAGTAGGCCCCACAGTTTCCGGATGGATAGCGGTCGTGGTCTCTGTCCGGTGTGGTGAACGCCCTGTTGTTGTGATCATAACTTTTGCTGAAGCGGAGAGCATCACCTGCAGTACCCGAGTAACCGCCTACCGTCAGTCTGTAGCGCATCCTTTCACTCGCCACCCCGAACTGCTCGTACTCTGCGTACTCCATCACACCGCCAAAGTCCTCCAGCTCCACCCGCAGCACCATGTCCCTGTCCCGGGTCAGCAGGTGGATCATGTTGTTACCCTGCCAAAACTCCCCTCCATCCAGCTCCCCGAAGCCTGATCGGTACTCGGCCCAGGTCCGGTTAAAACTCACGCTGCCGTCCTGTCTGCGTTGCAGGAGCGTCCACCCTCCTGCATCCAGCTCCATGTCACACTGGACCAGGAAGCTTCTACTGCGGAGGTCAGGGGTCACCAGGTACACTCCGCTTTTTGTGCCCCCTCTGAGCAGGTGGTCGGAGCAGTCTCTTGGCATGGTAACTGTAGATAAGGAAAATAGAAAGAAATTACAAAAGATTATGAACAGTCTTTTCTCAAATCTTCCTAAATACATCTTGCCGTTCTTCGTTTAGAAAGTGATCTAACAAATGTCCTGCTTTCACTAATTTCTTTCAGGTGAAAATATCTTGCTGCTTTGATCTATCCTGAAATGTATTGAGTGAGGTCACAGGGCAACAGGTCAGGGCAAGCTACTTTTCCACCATAAAAAGATTGAATGTTTTCAAAGAATTTCAAGGTGGACCTCCAAAGTATATAAACAGATGATAAACCCATGGGGTTCTTTTTAGAGATAAAAGTAGGGCCTGGGTAAAAATAACACCAGTATTTTCCAAGTGATTGTTTGATAAATTAAACACAAATATAACACACATTTACAGTATGTTTACTGAGACAGGCAACTAATGTAATTGTAGTGTTCATATGCAGCATAAGAATTCAAGTGTTAAACTGAAGTATCATTAGATTGATTTCATGCCAAATTACTCACTTGCTCTCTAAGCCATGCTCCACTGAAGGATGTTTTAAAGCTGTAGGTCTACACATAGTTGTGGTTTTATTCTTAATCACGACACCCACGCAGTCATACACATTGTGCACACATATGTAAAATCCTCCCTGAGCCATGATGTGTGGTACAAAATTGATCTCAGGCATTTATTTATATGTGGTTCTTTAGTGCTTACTGTGTGGTCCTCTCTTTCTTAAGATCCTTTTAGCTCGTGGCATACCAATCTGCCAAGTGAGTAATACAATAAGTGTTTAAATACTATTTAAACTGCAGTATACTCTCAGCCAAATTATTGTGACATAATGTCAACAAAAGTCAATAGATTTTTATAAGGTCGGTTGTAAATTTCAGGGAATTTAATTGTGAAGTTGCATCTGCCTCCTCTCCTCTCTCTTTGTTAATACATTCCGTGACTGAAAAAGTAACAGTAATTACAGTATTGGTGCTGCTATACATGCTAATTATATAAAAGCTTTGTCAATAACAACCACAATCCCTATATAAAGTCACCTACGTTATGTGGAAATTCATAGTAGAGCATGCATACAAAAAGAAAACTTGATAAAACGCTTCAATAGCGTTAATAATATATCTTGCCTCTAGATGGTTTAAGTGTTGATTGTTTGCTGTCAGGCCTGCTGCCTCCTTGGTTGTCCTCTGGGTGGTCTTTTGGAAGCCCGTCCGGTGGTCTTCCATTTGGACTGTTATTGAAGAAAGCATCCACCTGGTTGATTTTAACACGCAGCTCGCGTGCACTGGGACTGGAAGACTCAGCAGCTGGGGTCTCGGGGCCAGAGGTGGCAGGGGTTGTTGACCTGAGGTTAGGGCTGATTGTGGAGGTAGTTTGGGCACTGGGGGTAGGGACTGGAATCATCATTTTGTCTGGGTCTTGAAATTTTCTAGGTGCTATTTCCTCCAGGTTGTGAAGTATCGTAGCTTGTAAGATGGAGTCAGTATTGGAAGCTTGACTCGGCTTTGTGGATCCTGGGCTGGTGCTAGGGATAACACTCGGGAGGATCCCACGGATGATTTTGTTTGGTCTTGTTGTCATTGGGATCGATGGTGGTCGACCGGCTGTTTGTGGCCTCAGATCAGACGTAGTCCTGCTGTTTGAGGTCTTTGGACCCAGAGTGGTAGTTTTCATCCTGCTGGGACTCAACTCTGCATCCCCTGGGGAATGACTGACTTCAGCAGTCCTTGTTACAGAGCCAGGTGCAGGTGGCATGTCAGTTTGAGAGTTTTGGATGTCATCTGAAGTAGACCCGCTGATTTGAGGATGACCTAAATCTGTTTTGGTCTTTAGACTTGGCTTTAGTTGCACTGCAGTTTTTGGCCTTTGGACAGATGTTGCTCCTGGCCTGACTGTAGCCCTGGTTGGTGGCCTGCGCCTGGGCGGAGGCCTCGGTTTGGATGTTTTGTTGGATTCTGCTTCAGGAATTTCATCAGGCACATATTTGGGCTTAAGATCAGGCATTTGGTCAGGCCGAGGTGATGCAAGCCCTTGATTGGTTTCTGGTGTTTGTTCAGGTTTAAGCTTTGCCTTTAGTTTAGTCTTTTGGTCTGTTGGAAGCTCTGGATGTTTTTGGTTAAGTTTAGGCTTTTGGTTTACTTTAGGTATTTTTTGGCTGGGTTTAGGCTTTTGATCAGGAGGTTTGATTAGGGCATGATCAGGAGTAAGCTTTTGTCCAGGTGTTGAGTCTTTGACAGATTTAGGCTCAGTCAAAGGATTTTCATCAGATTTTTCCATTGATTCCGTTTTAGGCTTTTGGTTAGATTTTGGAGTGGTGCTAGTTTTTTCTCTTCTTTCGGGCTTTTGAACAGATGTGAAATATTGGTTTATTGTTGACCTTTGATCAGGTTGAGTTTTTTCTTCACTTTTCTTTTTTTTGGGAGGTTTTTCTGTTTGGTCACGCTTGTCGGTTTTGAGAGGATGAACCGGCTTTTTCTTAGGTTTTGAGTTTTGATTAATTTTGGAGATTTCAACAGATTCAGGCTGTCGGTCAGTTTGAGGGTCAGGGCCCGTTGCGTTAACAGTTTGAGGTCTTTGATGAGATGGGGTCCTCTGAACAGGAGACATAGGCTTTAGATGAGATTTTGGCTTTTTAATAAGTAACTGGCTTTGATCAGTTGTATGTTCTTGGTCATATTTAGGTGTTTGAAGTTTTTTCAGATCTTGAACAGTTGGTAAATGATCAGGTAGAGGTCTTAGTTCAGGTTTTGGAATCTGGACTCGTTTAGGATCTTTGCCAGGTTTCAATTTTGGGTTAGAAGGTTTCTGCTTTTGGTCATGTTTCGTTTTTTTGTCAGGCAAAGAGGCTCGGTCAGGTTTACGGTCATTCTTAGGATTTTTAAGCTTTTGGTCTGCTTCAGACATAATTACAGGTCTATGCTTGTCACCGGGCTTTGGTCCTCGGCCTGGTAGAAGATTCACGTCCGTCTTAGTGTTTGAGCTGCTGTTCTTTTTAGCCGTCCATCGGCTGCGGTCTGCAATTCCTGGAAATGTCGTTGTGTATAAACTCTGACGAGGAGTCTTGGTGGTGGTTGTTGCTGCCGTAGTTGAGCTAACCCGACCCTGGAAGCCCGCCCCAGGTCTTGTACTGGTTGTAGAGGTGAATCTTGAAATGGCACTGGTTAACTGTAGTCTAGGACCACCCAGTGTGTTTATTGTGGCTGTTGTTGTTGGCCTACTTGTGGTCCTAAAGCCTTCCTCTGAAACAAGGCTTGGGTGCTCAGAAATGCCAGCTGCTCCTGGGCCTGTGCTTTGGGTTGGTCGTCCGTCAACAGCTTTTGTCATTCCTTTGACATCTGTGATCAAATTTGAAGTAGAGCTGGACAAAGAAGGAGGTGGAAAGGATGATGTAAAGGTTATCGCTTTGTTTGAGTCCATGGAGTCAGGCCTGGGAGCTAAACTAATGATAGAGTGAAGAGTCGGGCTGATTGAAACAAAGCTTGTCCTCTCAGTTGCTTTGCTGGATGCTAATTCTCCATCACTGTCTCTCTGTACACTCTGGACTGTTTTGATCTTCGTTCCTATCTCCCCGTCCTCCACCTCCCCCACGTTAATAGTCTTTTCTGCACGCCCAATGCTTTCTGTCTGTTTTGGTTTCTCATTATTTCGCTCCACTTTTATTTCCATTTCCTTTTTCCTCTCCTCCCCGTCCTGCTCTTTCGGCTTATTTGTATTCTTATCATGGCCCTCAGACATCTTTATTCCATCACTGCCCCTGTCTTCTTCAGTTTGGGTCTTTTTCTCTGTTTCCTTTCTTTCATCTCGCCATATGTGACGGTCACTTTTTTCAGTTTTCTCCTCATTTTTGACATTGCTTGTATTTTTCCTATTTTTTCCATTCTCCACTATATCATCTGGATCTCCCTTTGAATTCCCTTTTCCATCTTTGTCTTTGTTTCTGTCCGTCTCCCTGTTATTTTTTTCAACAACCATTTTTCTGACAATATCCACTATTCTCTCATTTCCAGCAGAGGTTGGCACCTTTGCCTGCCCCAGTTTGTCTTTTCCTTTTGCACCCTCTGTCTTTGTTTTTGCATCCTTTTCTGCCACTTCTCTTAAGGGGTTTTCTCTCTCAGTTTCTTTTACGACCCCTTTATCGCTCTCTTTCTCTGCTTCCCCTATCTTTCTCTCTTTCTCTTCGAATATTTTTCTTTTTTCTGAGTCAGTGTCACTATTTCCTGCCATAATCTTTTCCACTTTAACACTGCTTGTCCCACACTCCTGGCTGAAATCTTTTGGCCTGTCAGAATTTCTCTCATTCGGCCAGTTCATGTCATCCTTTTGTCTATCTGTTCCCACATCCAGCTTTACATGCTCTCCTTCTCTTTGCTCTCCACACTCTCTCACAGTTTGGCTTACTGTACAATCTGCACACATCTTCCTCAGTTGGTCCACATTGTCCTTCAGCTTCTGCAAATCCTTCACAATGTTCTCCAGCTCTCTGAGCTGCTTTGGCAAATGGAGAGTCAGTGGCGGCAGACTGAATTGGTATGGGCACATGCTCTCATCCTTCCCCTGTCTGCACGGCCCCTCGGGTCTCAGAGTTGCAGCACAAGGTCCAAATCCATGATCCCCCAGGAGTTCTCCTTCATCAGACTCTGCTGTGGTCGCAGACAGGCTCGAGAGGGCCAGCAGGGTCCCGCATATGCACAGTGCTGGTAACCTCATCGTGTCCTGAGAGTAAAGAGTGAAAGGATAAGAGGGAAAGAGTGTAAAAAAGACCCACCTCAGTTTGAGACAGTGACAGTGAGAGGAGGAGGTAAGGTGGGAGGGAGAAGAGGAGGGAGGGGGAACTGATTGAGCTGTTCAGTGGAAAGTGAGTCTGAGAGAGAAACAAGGAGGGAGAAGCTTTGAGAGGGAAACAGCTGAAAAAAAACCAATAGTGAGAGGAGGATTGTGTGGATGTACTCCTCAGTAGATGGTCTCAGTGAGACAGTGGATGGTAAGTAACATGAGGAAGTGGTACATTATTTCTTCTTTATGATATAAGCAGAATTAGCCTTTAACAATTGTATCTCAGTCACAATATAGCTTAAACTGTGAAAGCTATAAACATGTCTTATTGTAATCCTATAATTCCATTCCATTGTATCTTCACTGTAATCACATCACTTAATGAAGACCATTTGTAATGCATTCTCACTCTATGATGCACTGATATTGCAAGTGCATCATGGCCATGAATATGCATGTGTGTCACAGTTGCTTTGGCAGGCACTTCCCAAGGTTCCTGTCGGCTCCACAAACATGTGATAAACAGATGCAACAGGTCAAAAAATGCATCTGATGCAAAATATTTGCTGCCGGGCCAGAGCCAAGAGTTTGTTACTCAGATTTGTAGAGACATATTTCATTTTACTGTAAGCTGCATGGTTTAGTTGAGCTTCTGAATAATGAAAGTCAGTTTCAGATTTATCCAAGAAGGTCGTTTGATTTAAATGTCATGTCAGGGGAGAGAAATATCTCATGTGCTATTGACTTTATTCTGACAGCACTAATCCTCAACAAGTGTTGAGAATTGGTGAGGCAATCTCTGAATCTCTGGGTGGGGAGACTAAGTTCGCTGTGTGCTACCAAGATTTTGATTCTTTGCTAAGTCATTCTGTCTACATATAGTCAGGAAAAAAGAAAGAGAAAACACAGTCACATGAACTAAATGAGGCATCTGCTTGGCAGGGAGTTTAGATAATGAGGCTTTAGTTTCTCAGACTCAGGGTCAGTCCTACCACAGGATAGGAGATATGAGTGATTGTATGCAATGCCAGTGTTTGATGTTTCAGAAATGTATCCATTTTGAATAGTTATTAGTCCAGTTAAATTGTCTTATTTTTAGACTGCGATGAAACGTGACCCTTCTACATTCTTGTTCTCCGTGTCTTTCATTGGCCGGTTGCTCTGACTGCACTAAGCTGGAGAGATTTCTCAGCTGTTCTCTGATAATGACAAAGGAAACCGTTTGTTTAGCGAGAGGACTGTGGGAAGCATCAGGTTAGAGATGAAAAACAAGTAAAGGTGGAAGAAAACCCAATAAAGAACAGCCATGACCTGCAAGTTGCGTCTGGAGAAACGGCATTCTGAACGGGCACAACAACTTAAAATGCAACAGTTTGAGAGTCAAAGAAAAGGATTCAATCATTTCAGTTTTTTAACCCGGAAAAGAGGCTGTATGTTTCAACCAGACAATATAGAGGCCTTGTAATCTGTGCATATAAAGAGGGGAGCCAGCTATCAAAGCATACTATATGACTTCACATTGAAAGTCCTTCTACGCTAATGCAGCTATGAACTCATTTGACATTGAAAATTCATGGCAGGATAAAAGCCAAGAAGAAGTGTCCTCTCACCTTTCACAGTCGCTTCAGTACTTCAACACTTACACTGGGAAATAGTGTGAGAGAAATGTTTACACTCTCGAGAGACTTCTGTCTGAACACTAGGCTGTATTGATTTATTATCATAGAGCCACGTCTTTTACAGCACAGCCAAGCATAAATCTCAGACAGTCGTTGCTTGCCCACAACAAACTAACAACAATGATTAATGCAGTTGATTGAGGCTAGGAGAGTCAGTTATTTTGATAGTTGCCAATCTAAATGAATCCATTTTCTTCTGCGGAGTACAGCAAGGAACTCTATTATTCCCAATAATACCCTCACTACTGGCTTTACCCATTTATGGACAGCTGTCTTTTTTCTCCTAAGGGTGCCCTCTTGGGACAAAGTGTTTTTGAATTCCCCCAGTGAGCTGGCTTGGCCCACTCTCGATCCTGGATCGTGTAAACACTGTGGTTTTTTCCATGCAGACTAATACAAACATCTGACCATCAGTCCTGCTTAGCTGCCTGGGCTTCCTGGCAGATCACTTCATCTCCCTCCACTTTGGGCAGAGGAGCCAGTGTCGTCGGTCTGTTATGTGCATAAGTGTCCCATTTCCAACTGAACTGGAGTAAACCCAATGACTGTCGTAGTGCAGTGCCAGTCCCTTCTAATACCACAATCTGCCTGCTTGAAGGTATAAACCAACCTGGTCAATATTATTCTACTGACTCCCTGTTTGCATGCCAAGAACAAATAAACATATATTCATTTGGCAAAAATAGTTATGTCATACAACACCTGCCTTAATCCTGTAGATCAGTGTGTATCAGTTTGAAATTAAACACCTCAACTCTTTGGTACTCCCTGTGTCACACACACACACACACACACACACACACACACACGAATTGCCAATATCTTTATTATTTCAATAACTGATACATTATTTTGCCATGTGTGAGAATATTTTTCATCTGTCAATTGACCAATAGAGATTCTTAAAAATGAAACGACCAAAGTGTCTCTCACATCTGGGCTGGATTTTCTACAGCTAGCCAACACCAGATAGCGTCAGGTCAATTTGTCTCTAATCCAAAAGCCTGCACTTCATTTATTAAAAATGTATATTAAAGAATCTTTGTCTAGATGAAGGATATGGAAAGCGTGGTGACGTGGGAATGGGTTATTTACTGATGTCATCTTCTGCCCAAGGGAAGTTGACTCTGAGATGAAGGTTGATGTATTTGTGCCCCTGGCCATGCACGAGAAAAAGGCAAGAATTATTTTTTCTTTTTATTGTCATGAACTTTTTATATAGTCGGCTGCCATAAAGGCATTAGATTTAAGCTGTTTGCTTTTTCATCATATCCTATCCTGATGTTCATATGGATGTGTGCTGCACTCTGTGTATTTCACAGCTGTGATTAATAGAAACCATGCATGCATAATACAGTGTACATGTAAATGCACAGACATGTGTGACTGAGTTAATTGTTTGTTTCTTTTTCTCTGTACCAATTCTACATCAATATTTAAAGGGGATTTTAGGCTGATCAAAGTATTTACTTTGGATTGACAATTCTTGTTAGAATACTGAAGGTCAATGGTGGAGCAAGGTATTCAGATACTAATACCACATTGTAAAAAGTACTTCAGATAAGTACTTAAATAAATGCACTTTCCACCACGTCTGAAGGTGCTAAAAAGGGTTATTCTGTCCGCACTGCCTTTTGTACCTTACAATAACCTTTACTTTATTATTCTACAAACTGTGTCGTCTTCTCTGTTGTAACATGTTTAAGTGTCAGTGCTGAGTGTAACATTCACCCGACGAACAATTTTGGTCAAAAGAAATAAACAAATCTCATTTTAGAGTAAGCTAATGTCAGTGCTGATGAACACTGTGTACACAATCTCTTTGGCAGATTAAGACTTCTACTTTAGTGGCAACAGATAGAGACAAGAGCATATGAATAGATGTGGACTGAGAGAGGACCTTTTGACTGAACGGTTGAGAGAAATGTAATTTTCCACTTCTTTGCAGGATTTGTTTCTCTTTTCTGCCATAATAAAAAGGTAACTTTCATCCAATATAAGTATGTTTAGGAATTGTATTGAAGTGTTAACCACAAAATGTTGACTTTAAGTGAATAATCGTACTCGGATCTTGGACTTAGTAAAAGTAGTGACCACGTCTTGTGCAACAGAAATTGGTATGTTTTCAATTGACCCATCCCAACATTTGCAAATGTTTTTTACAGAAGCTGTAATAACGGCCGTGAGGGTCAATAGATGTGATGATTTTCACAGAGCTCCACATTGAATTTACATCATTATACTGCCACCTAGTGACATTTTAAAGAAACATCTCAGAATACAAATTCATTAAATTTCAACTACTTTAGACTTGAACTTTAAAACATATACTATATATATGCTCTCTTGCAACAGATGGAAATTTGACACTATTATCTAAAAAACACTGTGCACCAATGTTATAAATATCTAAACTAGTTTAATGAGGATTTGTGATTTAAAGACATTTTTTCATCAGAATATTATAAACATATGCAAATATTTTTGTAATGTACCAACTCTCTTTAGTAATTAATACCATTATATGCATCTTCAAATTAGGTTTATACGTTTAGGCTTATAAAAAATTGTTTAAGAACATGGTGAACTTAAAAAACTGCATTTGTTGTAAAATTATTAAATACTTAATATTTTTTGTTTATGGCAGTAAAATATAACCATTCATTGGGTGCAACAGTGTAACCATCACACACAATCATCACACAATCAAGGAAGTTTCTTCTCTGATCCATATGTTCCTTTTCATTTATGTTTTGTCATACAGTACGTTGTAGGCTACAGAGTGTAAAGCCCTCTTTGGCCTATTTTAAGTTATTTATCATTTAGTTATTTAGGAGCAGCATGTTGGGAATACAAATCTTAAGTCTAATGCTCCATCCTAAATAAATATGTATAAAAAAGAACGCAAGTATTAAGCAAAAGGAGAGTCTAAACATAAGAGTACCAATAAAAATAACTACAATAAAAAGAGCTAATGTGAGGAAGAGTCAGAGACACGGCAGCCAACCGCAGCGCAATCTTACTCACTATGACAAAAATGAATGAATTATTTTAGGTCTAGTCAGGATTTTTTAAATAAATATTCCCAATGAAACTAGTTGTTTCAACTTTATCCGTGTATATTTTTTCAATAATAAGAATTACTACTTATAATTGAGCAACATTTCCATGTTTTTCCTGCACATTTGATAACAGTGTGACTGTCCAGCCCAGACTGTCCCGAGATCATGAATGCCCTCTTGTGTCGGTAGACCTCCTCTGTCCTCTGGTGATTGTGCAGCAGCGCCACAGCGAGCGGTACAGTACTGTTTGTTGTCCTGCAGGCTGTAAACAGACGCTACGTGCGTCGTCACGTGGCCCGTAAGCCCCGCCCCCGGCCTGGCTCTCACGCACCAGTTACGTCTGACCGTAAAAAATAGAAACTTCCAAGATGGCCGAGGCCGTGGACTCCATGCATTTCGCAGCAAACAGCAAAACAAATTCCCCTAAACCCCTGATAGCCAAACGACCGCCGGAGAGCCGACCGCAGTCTTCCAGCGACATCTACCCACCGCCCCCTAAGAAGGTCCGAGTGGAGGAGAAGGGCCTGAAGCACAGGAAACTGAACGGAGAGGTGTGCGCAGGGGAAAAACACAACGGGAAGCAGAGTTGTGGGAGCCCAGCGAAATGGAGTTTCGGCCCGGCCAAGGCGAGCCACTCCGCCGCCACCGCGGTCCCAGCTACTCCCGCTCGGAAAATCTTCAAAATCAGCAACTTCCTCGCGTCGCCTCACAAGACGAAAAAGGCGAAAGAGAAACGGCACAAGGAGAAGGAGAAAAGCACCGAAGCGCAGCGGAGCTCCGCCGCTGGTGTGGAGAGAGTGAGCCCAGCTAGCTGCCATACAAAGACCGAGAACGGCGACGTGAAAATGCTACAGAGAGGTAGGGCAACACAGACAGCTCACTGCTCTGTCAAACCACTTCGTGGGCACATTTACAACTCTACGCGAGTAATACTGCAATGAAACGATTCAGTAAATGATTACATAATGTCCCCTACCACAGGCCCCGGTATTTATTAGGCCCAGATGGTGATTTATACACGTGGAAATGTTTGCTCGTCTGTTGTGTTGCTCAGCGTGGATGTTTAGCGGCAGTTCACCCCCCACGCGCCGTGTCCTCTTCTTCTGCTCCTCTCAGATCACCACGTGAAGGAGAAGGACGGAGAGAAGAAGAAGGAAAAGAGCAAAGAGTGGAAGGATCACACGCTGACACCTGTAACGTTACATGACTTTGCAAGAGAAAACGGAGAAGTGATGTCTCCGCAGAAAGGTAGGAGTGACACGTGACGTCCATCAGTTGGGATGAAAAGCACATGTTCTTTCATTATTTTGGGATAACTTTGAACTAAATGAGTCCTTTAAAGATGGTGATGTTGGAGCTGTGGCCGAGGCCCTTTGCTCAAGTCATCTCTGATTAATCCAATATGATTAAACATCCAATTTATAAGAATATGTCAGAAATTTGAATGAGCTGTTGATTTTAAGAGGGAAACTTGGTCATAACAAAACCTAACCATGCATTACAGTTACACTAACATAACCCAAAGTTGTCAAAGTTCACATATAATCTGAAGTATATAGAACAGATGCCTCACATGACGCTCACCATTGTACTGACTATATACATGTCTTCTCCACCATTGCAGAGTCTAAGGAGAAGCCCAAATCTGGGTCTGAAGAAGACCTCCTGCTGAAGAAACTCAAGAAGAAGAAGAAAAAGAAGCACAAAGATGGAGAGCGGGTGAAGGAGAGGCACAGCCGACCCAAAATGTACCATCGCTCCTGCCAGACAGTGTGTTCAGGAGTGTCTCTGGGTCCGCCCGAGTTCCTCAGTCGAATAAATGGGAACAGCAGCATCAACAGCAGCAGTCTACTCCACACCTCTGCTGCACCACCACCACCACCACCACCACCACAACACCACCACCAGGACCCTCCTGTTCCTGGCGCCATTTCTGCCTCCATCTCCTCCATGGTCAGGGAAAGACTCGGCTATAGCTCCCCACTCCACTGCGCCACGGCCCCGGGCCTGTCAGGTCTGGAGTTCGGTCGTCTGATCCACATCGAGCAGCAGGCCAACGGGGGGGCGTCCGTGGCGCACGCCTACACCGAGCAGCTCTCCGGCCTGTCTCCGGCCGAGATGCAGCGCTTCGCCCAGGAGTTTGTGACCCTGTCGTTCAGCGAGGACGAGGCCCAGGCCGCGTGTTTTGTGATGGGAATCATCCACGGGGCGGCATCCTACCTCCCAGACTTCCTGGACTACTTCTCCTACAAGTTCCCCAATGCGCCAGTAAAGATGGAGGTGCTCGGGAAGAAGGACATCGAGACGACAACCATGGTCAACTTCTACTCTCAGGTAAGATTGTTCTTGGTGTTGTTGTTCCTCTCTTCGGCAGACAACGCGGTTTGAAAGCTCTCTGTGTGTGTGAGAGGGGATGCTGAAGTGTTTCAGTTTGTAGTCTGGAGGTGTGTGCCGCACAGACTCAGCTGCTACAAGCTGAAACAACAGGCTAACACTTTCTTCTGTGTCTTTTGAAGTTTTCTGTGTTGTCAGTCTGTTGACGGACGGAGCTTTCCTCTCTGCCTCGGGTCATCTCCACTGGTTTCAACGTGTTTCAGCGTCCAGGTTGTGTAGTGGAGCAGAAAGCCCTTATGTGTGTGTGTGTGTGTGTGTGTGTGTCACGTTGTTTGCCTCTTTACATAATGGTTTCTTGATGGGGATTACGACACCTTCAGTTGGAGTGGTGCTTTTAACTCAGCCCCTTAAAAAGTTGACTTCTATATGAGTTCAAAATAGTTTTGGTTGAATGCTTCGTGAAGGTAGCAGCAGCTACGTCTGCATTTGAGACGTTTGGTGGTAACACTGGTTTGGTTCGTGTCGTTGTCTCTTGTCAGACGATTGTGGGAGATAATCTTGTTTTACAGATTTACAATTATTCTCTTTAAAGGTTTCATTTCACAAAGTATAACGGAAGTCAAACAAATAAAACCCTAAATCTCATTTATTAATTTGACAAGATATATGTTTTTATAAAGCATTTGTCTTTGATTGTTTGTAGAAAGGACCTTTCATACAATAACACGTTTGTAATCATGAAACCTGTTTTATACAGTGTTTGTCCGCTGTGCATGTGTTCAACATAGATTAATGTCAACTCCATACTGACATCTAAATTTAATCTACATCTATTTTCAAATAAATCATTTGAAAAGAAGTACCGTTAACTTCTTTTCAAGTGATTTATTAGTGATTACTAATACATCTGTTATATCTTCAGTTAACTACGGCTACGCGGCGTTTCAGCATCGCCTGAAAACGAACATCACGTGACTCTTCACGTACACTGGGCATGTGGTGCTGGTGTAAACAGGAAGTAGAGTGGTTACAGAAAATACATCAGTTTTATAGTACTCTTCATTAATGAAAGGTCGTGTTTGATACTTAAGATCTTCCTCTAAAATCTTCCTCTATAAACTCAAACCGAAAGTTTTATACGTTTTATTTTTCAGACTTAGTTACAGCGCTGCGGGTCTTGCGCTCTCTCTCACAACAAATTTACTTCAAAATGAACAACATCAAAGTTTACTAGACTATGGGTCCATAAAGGTGGTCAGCACACGTCTCCTCTCCGTTTCGTTGTTCTCTGTTCTTACACTTGTCCTGGAGAGCTTTTATGCTTTTGTTCCTTTACAGTTAATGTGTGGACTTCACAATAGTTGTGCAGAACAAAATAAGCATCAATAAATAAAGTAAAATCCTCCGTTTTCTGTCTTGTCGTCCTCCTCAAAGCCGCTAACCGTGACTTCAGACGTCCGCTCCGTATGTCTGATAACGCCGCAGGACACGCCGCTCACTAGTCGCTCCAATAACAGCTGCTTCCTCCGCATGTCGACAGTAGTAGAATTATAAAATGCAGAATTTAACTTCACAACAGCTGCTAGTGAAGACAACAAGGCCAGTAACGCCTGTAATCAGTTGAACTAACCTGGTAGTGGTGGATAAACGAGGCTGCTGTTGTTTTCTTTAAGAAAAGAGTCACGTGATAGGGGCGTGACGAATCAGGGACGGACACGTCACGACTGCAAAGACCCATTCAAGTAGCGGACGCAGGTGTTTACGTCATCGGTTTAAAACGTAGGAGGTAACCCCGGAGGTTACTCCTCGGCGTAGTGTGGACGCTCAGTGTAAACGTAGCAACATGTGTGCGTTTTAAAATGTAAGCGTAGTGGTGTGGACATGTTAGAAATCTAATCACTGAGGCAGCAGTTAGTTGAATTATATTTCTTGAATTAAAAAAAGTGAGAAATATTGTCCACCCTACACCTTAATCAGTTTTATCTCACATCCTTTGAACATGTTTTTATTCAGTTCATTTAGGACAGGAAAACTTAATCGCTGTTCGTTTCATCCTGTTGCTGTTATCAGGAAAAAACTAACTCGATAGAACTGTCGGCGTAATTTCTTAATTTAGCCATTTCGTCCGTAGCGTCACTTGATGACATGGACAGTGTTGAAGCAGCAGCGTTCATCGCCTCTCGAGTTGTGAGTGAGTGACTCGTGACTGTTTGTTCTTCAATCGATCAAGAGAGTTTCTACTCGCACTGAGCCAACATGTGCAAGTAACGGATGCGCGACGATTACACGCATTTATTCCACAGCTTGGCCCAAGAGCCGAAAATACGCACTAATTTAATCATTTTTCTAAAAGTGTTTTGTTCCTGCAGGCGATGAGTCACAGACCCCGGGGGTCTTTTCTCACTTTGAGAATCACAGTTTTGAGTCTTGTGATGCTGCAGCCTGTTTTTACTCTTTTGTTTTTCTCTTTTTATTAAGTCAAGTACACTTGGAGAGAGGATACAGCAAAATGTACTCTATATTTTGTTAAATAAAAGGTCAAAACCTACTGTTTCTTTTGCTGTATATCGGGTAAACGTGCGACTGGAGGTCTGGTCGTCGTTACTGAGTGAACGCCATGTGTTAGGTGTCCATGTTTAGTTCGGCTCATTGTTCTGCAGGAATATAAATCTTCTGCTGTAAAAGCATTGTCAATAGTTGAATAGTGCTGTGCTGGTCTAGTCGATTCTTTTTAACTCACCAACACCAGAATAGATGAAATATGGATTGACTTTAAAATTCCAACTTTTTTTCAATTGTCACACTTTTGAGGATTATTTGTCCTATGCTAACATTTAGACTGGGAAGTCTTACAAGAAATAAGTATGTTCTGCTCTAAAGAACTGCATTTTTATGAACAGTTGTCTTCTTTTAAAGTGTACACATTGGCAGTTGTTAAATAAAAAGGGTCTATTAATTCAATCAGCATCTGGTGTCATTGTCTATCGTTGTTAAAAGGCCAACACGTCCTCCTACTGCCACTGTGTGATGCACCCTTAAAACACAGGTCGTAATTAGGTTTTTCACATTCAAAGCTTCCATTTTGGTTTTTCAAATCAAGCCTCGAATATGATGACATCATCACCCTTAAAAAAAATCCTAAATTTGAATAAATGATTCAAAATGAGTTGGTCTTTTTATCAACTGTCTTTAATGAATATTGCTTGTCAGTTTCGTGTGTGTGTGTGTGTGTGTGTGTGTGTGTGTGTGTGTGTGTGTGTGTGTGTGTGTGTGTGTGTGTGTGTGTGTGTGTGTGTGTGTGTGTGTGTGTGTGTGGGAGAGAGTCAGGAGGAGAAGGTGGACTGTTACTGGAAGTTATTAATCTTAATTAGTTAACTGAATTAATTCAAACTCACTTGGAGCGATGCTTTATCACCTAAACCCATGATTGTATATTAGTGGAGCCGAATCTTAATCTGCAGCTGTGCATACGGCGTTTAAACAGAATGATGACACGAAGACATGCAAAAAAATACAGAAATCACAAATGAATGAAGCTTTGAACCATTGAGTTCATTCGCTATATGTTACAGAAAGAAAACACTAAAGCATCAAAATGATCAGCATTGAATTCCCCTGATTGTGACACATATTAAAGGTTTATAAGTTGATGAGTTGATTCATGAGAGCTCGTTCACAATGTTCCAGTGGACACTTAAATGTTGACGTTTGTTCAGTAAAGTCTTCTCTTAATGTCTGCTGAGGGACTCGTGAACCTGAGTCCTGATTTAGTCATCGGGTCGTTCTGGTTGTCTAGATTTGACAGCGCTTTAACGTTTGAGTTGGGTTTCCACAAATGTCTCTGTAAAGCAGTCTTTCATTCCTCAGTAACAATAGCTCGCCTTTTTATTTGTCGTGTTGACATTTGCCTCTCTTGATGTCCTAACTCTTTGTATTTAAGCTCCTGTTAACTACCACGCAGAGTGCAGTGGAAAGGTCTCACCAACTACGTTAAGACCACACAGGACGGTGCTAGTCTCACAGCTGGCAGTAAAGTACACGTCCGAGTGGGATATTGTGATACCTGCCGGGCGAGGGTCTAATCTGTCTTCTCTGTGCTCCCTCCTGCAGGTGAAGCGGACTTATTCCCAGGGAACGTACCGTGCCGGGGCCATGCGGCAGGTCAGTCTGGTCGGTGCCGTGGATGAAGAGGTTGGAGACTACTTCCCCGAGTTCATCAACATGTTGGAGGACTCTCCCTTTCTGGAGGTGAGTGTGTTTGTTATCTCCGCATGTGTGTACACACCCCATGAATGGCGACAACTCATTATTTAACGCAAACTTTCTCGCCCTATGTTTCTGCAGCGGACTCTGCCCTGGGGAACGTTCTCCAGTCTACGGCTGCAGAGCCACACTGAGAGCGATGACGGCCCCATAATGTGGGTCAGACCGGGAGAACAAATGATCCCTATGGCAGACATGCCAAAATCACCCTTCAAAAGGAAAAGGTGGGTTGACGCATTGAGTCTGTAAATGTGAGCCAGTGCACAGCTGTTGTCGTCTCGCCTGTATCTTCGTTTTTCTAAAGAATTAGTTTGAAGTAAAGCTCGTGAAGCTAAACGCGTGAACTACTTTCAGCTCAACGTGCCATGTACGGGTACTTCACCATATCCTGACGGTTGTGAATGAATGAATTTCAGGTCCACCAATGAGATAAAGAACCTGCAGTATCTACCCAGAGCCAGTGAGCCCAGGGAGATGCTGTTTGAGGACCGGACGAGAGCCCACGCTGACCACATCGGTCAGGGGTTTGAGAGGCAAACTACTGCTGCTGTGGGTGTGCTGAAGGCTGTCCGCTGCGGAGAGGAGTGAGTACACAGTGACATCTGTTTACCTGATCACGTACAGTACACACACACACACACACGTTTGTATTAAATACCTCAGATTAGTAAACAAGACTTTACATATTGCCTTCTAGCAGTGATGCTCCCGGACGGATCACCAAAGATGTTGTGTGTTTCCACGCTGGAGATTTCCCAGATGTGGTCATGAGGCTGCAGCTGGACCTCCACGAACCTCCGCTGTCTCAGGTGGGTCAGTTATTAGTCGTGTTTAGTATGATACAGTGGTATGAAGGTTTTTTTCCTTCTGCTTATGAGATCAACCGTCAAACATAAGAGCATTTAGCCGCTAAAGAGACATATTCCTCCCAGGAGACCAAAAACAGAGCTTGAAGGGTGACTATTAGATTTACATTTGCTAGGTAGCAAGAAACCATAACCCCGCTGGATGTGTAAATATTATCACCATATCAACTTTATATGGTGACAACGTGTCAAAGTTGTTTACAGTTTGTTGCATTGTCCCCAAGTGTACAACAGCCTGTGCAATACATGATCACACTCGTAGCATGAAAGAATTAAAACATTTGTTTATTTTATTGAGGGATTACTAAATCTCCCGTGTTCCCTGCCTCTACAGTGTGTACAGTGGATCGACGACGCCAAGCTGAACCAGCTGAGGAGGGAGGGGATCCGATACGCCCGAATCCAGCTCTACCACGATGATATCTACTTCATTCCCAGAGGAGTTGTCCACCAGTTCAAAACCGTGTCCGCTGTCTGCAGTCTGGCCTGGCACATTAGACTCAAACAGTATCACCAACACGAAGCGAAGGAGGAGGAAGACAAGTGTGCACCTAGAGAAGAAACGCTTCATATCAAAGAAGAAGAAGAAGAAGAAGAGGAGGAAGAAGATGACGAAGAGGAGGAAGACGACGAAGAGGTTGAGAGGAGGGAGTGTCAGCCTGTTGTACGGATGCTGATGAAGCTAGAGGATGAGGACAACGAGGAAGAGGAAGGGCCACCCTCACAAACTCCGACACAGATTTTCAAGGAGGAAGAGCAAGAGAGCAGAGCCGAGATAAAGGGGTTAACGACACAGTCTGGACCTTTCGTCAAGAAGGAGAGAGATGAAGGTGTTCTCACTCACACACTCATGGAGCCTAAAACTGAGGAAGATGAGAAAGAGGAAGGTAATGGAGGTGCAGACACATGCCGGACACTGCAGAAGGGCCATGAGGAGGGTACAATGGACAGTTCGTCCTTAAAGTCACTACCGCAGATTAGGAGGGAGAGTGATGTGGAGGAAGAGAGGCAGCAAAAGACAACTGTACCAGGTCAAGGTGTAAAGGAGAAAACTAAAGATAGTATGATGAGCACTTACAACTCCCCACAAATCAAAAAGGAAAAAGATAAAGGAAAAAGAGAGAGAGATGAAAAGGAGCGGTTTAAGGAGAAGAAGGACAAGGAGAGGAGTAAAGAGAAGGAAAGAGAGAAAAGGGAGAAGGGTAAAGACCGAGATAGAGAGAAGGACCGGGCGAGAGAGCAGGAGAAAGTTAAGGCCGAGGGAGGAAGAGAGGGTGGTACAATAACGCAGGTGAGGAAAAAAGAGGACGAGGAGCGGACAAGAGAGGGCAGCAAAGCCTCTCAAACCTCCCTGCCTGCACAGAGAGACGAGAAGTGGGCCAAGGAGTGGGACTTAAAGACGCTACCCCACGTCAAGAGAGAGAAGGAGCACGATAAAGACAGGGGAGGCGCACAGGGGGCGTCCTCCTTACGACCAAACCGAGAGGAGGCCCGGGACGCCTGTTTGCATAAACACAAGTCTTCACACGGGAAGAAGGAGAAAAGCGGTCACAGGGAGGGCAAAGAGGGCAACGCATCGAGCACACAGGGGGTGCAGGCAAAGACGGGCAGAGAAGACGGGAAAACTGGCATTCCCAAACCTGCAAATATTCAGGTTAAGAAGGATGGAAAGAAGGAGAAAGACGTCAACAGTAAAGAGGAGAGGAAGAAGTCTGGTCCTGCGCCACCAGAACACAAACCACCACGGACACTCATCACCTTTGACCTCTTTAAGCCGATGGAGGCTCACCGAACTCTGGCCCTTTCCTTCACAGACAGTCGGCCTAAGACCCACCACCACAGTGACTCTAGAGGCTCTTCCTCGAAGCCCGGATCTGACAATCGGACAGTTGTGCCCTCTAAAGGTCCAAAAGTAAAGGACACAGTGCAGGGGAAACCTGGCACACCCCTACAGGACACTCGGCCGCAGCAGCACTCGTTAAAACAGCCCCTAAAAACACACACCCCCCAAACACAGAAAGACTTCTTAATATGAATGTCTAGATGTCTAGTCTTCTTTTTTTACTGTACAACTTACGCTGAGGCTTTTGTTAAAGTATTTGAAAATGCATCCTTCCTTCAGACGTAAACTGGGCTTTCTAAATGTGTTATTGACGATGTCACGGCCACATTATTCCAGTGTGGCAGTGGGAAAAAAGGATGCACTCTCCAAGTATTTTATCAGGGCCTAAGAATGTAAGCTAAGTAGCTCACTTCACGTTTGTTAGCGAATGTATGTAGGCTCTATATAAAATGTTATGTGACCCATGTGTCAGTGCCTGTGCACTACTTAGCTTCGCTCTTAAAGCACCTATTTTAGGTACTGGACTAACCAGTCTGAAAACAACCATCCTTACTCCCTGCTGTGGGAAGTACAGACATTCATACATGCGTTGAAATCCTCTTTGCTTTAGTAGATGAGGTTTGTTGTTTATGAGCACTCCAAAACCGGAGCAAGTAGTTGTTTTCAGACTGGACGTTGGTTGACTCACACAGGGCTGTATATGATACTGTATGTACCAAAACTGTACAGTATAGATGTTATTAGCACCAATGTGAGAAAATGTATACAGAAATTGCATATATTTTTTGTAAGACAAGTTTTATTTTCCATAGAACTTATTTATATCATTTGTCTGTTTTTATTTGAAACCAATGTTTGTGAAAATTTTGTTGTAAATACATTTTATTTCCTAAGATAATGATGGTAGTGTGATTTATACTCTGATGAGAACCTCTCAATAAATGGTTCAAACATATTGACTTAGTTTTAATGTCTCTACCGCATTTCATGTTAGTAAAGTTTCAGTATTTGTCTTCTTTTTTTCTTCGGGCAACATGAGATGAGAATGTTCGTCCAATGCTGAGAACTATTGCACCGGTTGTCATGAACTATGATGCCACAACAGTTGATATATAGTTAGAGGAAGTTATGGATTTACATTCAAATCGTGTCCGTGGCAGAGGGTTGGAAACTACCGACATAATACATCATGTGCGTACCATCACACATGGAAGTTGTGAGGTTTCACAAACGGATATAATATGGCTTAGTGGATCATTTCATACTGTTAATACACTTCTAGTGTCAGTGTCTGAGGATCCCGCAGTTAAAGGTGAACTGAACACCAACATTTAGTGTAACAAGTAACTGATTTAGGACAATGGCAGATCACGTGTGTGTCTGCTTAACTCCACTCCTTAAACCCAGTCTTACCGGTCTAGCTTATGTACAATTAAACTCCTATTATCCTTGTTGAGCCTGAAGGCGATGTGAAGGCTGGAATTATTCTAAAAGATGCCAAACTGTGCCCCGGCCCTGTGTCATTAAGTCTGCAGCTGCTGTGATTTAACTAACTTGAAGCAGACGCGGTGCACGTGAACAAAGAAACAGCAGTAAATGTGGATCGGTCATGTCTGATACCCGATCCACACCACAAGGTCAGTATCGGCCCCGATACCAATCCAGTAGATCAGATTGGTGCATCCCAACCGAGGGGTACTTGAGCATAAAGTTGTGTCACCCGTGTTGTACTTCAAAAGTCCTTTGGTTCATTCCCTCCTGTAGTGGAACACACTGTGTCCCAGCTCCACCAGCGCCCCACCCAGCAGCACCCACAGAGGGACACACACCACGCTGACCCACATCTCAGTGAGCCTCTCCAGGCGGGAGCACAGCGTCAGGCAGAAGGCCAGCTTCAGCAGCAGGGCCGTGAGGTACCACAGCCTCCTCTTCAGGCTCTGCTCGCCATCGCGGGGGTCAAAGTCAGGCTTGCAGCGCCCCGCCATCTTCACTATCAGCATGAGGATGAGGATGGTGTCAAAGGTCCAGACGGGGAGGAAGATAAGAAACCAGTTCCAGTGGATCTTAGAGTCCAGCTTGAGGACCAGCATGATGAGGAAGATCAGGGCGAAGCTCCACGAGAGGAGCACTCGCTGGACCAGGGACATCTTCATCTACAGAGGACCGGCACAGAGCCAGTCTCACCCTCACCCGGAGAGACACAACCACGGGGATCTGAGAACCACAACACCAACAGACTCAATCTCCTCCTCTGATAGATAAACGGGACTCACACACCACCGTCCAGGCTCATTTAGCGGTTCACCTTACTTAGTGTAGACCTGAAGCTACTGTTTGTTAGCTAACTTATGAAATCCAAATGAATACATTGTTCAAAGAAAGATGTCTTACCAAGTCGACTAGGACAGTCAACCTGTTTGAAGACCGGCTCTTCACCAGCGAGACAAACGTCGGCACTTTTAATCTTTTAGTTTTAAACTGGAAGCAGCTCGATCCCAGCGAGGAGAACAGTGTAGTTAGCTTAGCTGTGAGCTTTTAGCTACTTCAAGCTTTGCTCCGACAGCAGTTCATAGCAACAACTCCAAGTTTTCCGGTCAGTCTTTACAAAACAAAAGCATGGATTTATTCAACTGCGTTTTATTTTGATACGTACCTGCAGGCTTCCGGTACCCCTTTCGCAAAACAAAGCGCGATGTTATCAGCTGATGTCTTTTGTTTTGAGGACAGTGAGTCCATGAGAACTCCAGGTCCGTTTACTAGATTTATTTCCCATGGCAATTAACTGAAAGGTCTGAAATAAATCTAGTAAGTTGACTTTGAGATAAATATTTACTATTGCCACTGTCAAGAATTCATCTTCAAGCTCAAACTGAGGGGTTTTACATATATATATCTATATATATAGATATATATAGTAGCTAAATGCTGGTTATTTTGGGGTGATAACAGTATTTTTAGAATTTTTTTAATCTAGATTTAAAATATGACAAATCATAATTCTTGGTCAAAGTGTTCTAGGATAAGGCGGAGGTGGGAGGTAGGCTACATTGGGGGGATTATTCGGACTCATGAACTCAGTATTTCTAAAATTCTGGCTGCAGCCCTCGATTATAGGAAGCACATCAGAAGTCTGTGTTGCTACTCATACACACACACAAAGCAATATCAATCAGGGAAAATATATTTATAATAAATTAATTGTTTAAAATAGAAGGCGATAACCCATGTTTTCAAATACTATTCAAATTTATTTAATTTTTTCTGGGCTGGTATAACAAATTAATACAAAGTACAACTCCGTAGACATTATAGATTGTCAAAAAAGTAAAGTACAAAACGCTTGAGGTAAAACATTGTTTGAAAAAGATTCAGTTAAAAAGCCCTTATTAAAATCTCAAATCATTTAAAGATAAAAGCTCACTTTACACCATCTAGCTGTCCTAAAAGCCAGCAATGCATTTTTATTTACAAGGTAGTGGTGGTGCAAAATACAGTGTGTGAGACGACATTCAGTAAAAATGTTCATGTCTTTATCAAATGTAAACAATAAACATAGTCATTCCTCAAAGTCTTGCTGAACAGAGCTAACACAGAAAAGCAAATGCAGTCACACTGATGTTTGCGCTAAGAAGAGATGTTTGCATTAAACCTCTATGACACCCGCTGACGATAAAAAAACAATTCAACAGTCCACATTTTCATAAGATATCGCACAAAAGAGAGAGCAGAAGACCTCATTATTGTGTTACTGCCAAGAGGCAGACAACAAAAACACAAACACGAAATATAAAACTGTTATAAGGTTCAAAATACACAAATACAAAAACAAATCCATGATAACTATTGTAAGTTTCTGTCACTTTTCCAGATGAATGGTGGCTGTTAACAGCCACCTCCTCAGTAGAGGTAAGAAACTGACGCTGTTTGAAAACCTCATAACTAAAAAATGTTTGAAGGATTAACACGCTCCTTCATGGATTAAAGGATAATATCGACTATATTGTATATTTTAGATATTGTCAACAAATCTCATGAAAAGACCAAAACCACCAATGTGTTAGTCCATAACTCAATACTTTGACTTCCCCAGCGTGTCTGTGAAACTCAATTTAATTTATCTTATATAGCCTAAAATCACAAATCAGCCTCAGAGAACTTTACAATGTGTCATGCAACATCCTCTGTCCCGGGACCCTCACAGCGGAACAGGAAAAACTCCCTAAAAAAAAACCTTTAAGGGGGAAAAAACTCAGTTCTACTAAAGACATCTTTAAAAATGGGTTACAAATAAATAGTTTCAAATTCAAGAAGAGCAGAATAGTTCTTTGGTACTGTAGTTTTTAGCACAAATAACAGGAGTAAATAGTGCATTTGTTGGGGACTATTTTCAGCATTTGATGGTCTGGTGAGTATTTACGGTACCATCAATGTGAATGTGGGATTGAGTCACAATAAAATACACTGGCTACGTTTCTCCAAATAAAGAACCGCGCGGCAGGTGTTGGATGTGTCATTAGATTTAGGACCCAAACTGAGGTCTGTGGCAGTGGTAAGAAAAATAAGAGGCAAAACTTCCTGCGATCAATTCATGGTTGATTTTGGTATTTTCAAGGGAGTCTTTTGTCAATAAAAGAAATATAGAATATCACCAGATTTATCCCATACGAACATAAAATGACTTATTCGGGTTTATGAAAAAAATGTGAAAGCTCAGGATAAAAAGCTAGGATAAAGTCACAACTACATTTTCCTCAAGTTGAAAACCTGGTAAAACATTCAGTCATGTATGAATAATCCCACTAGGATTTGCTTCGTATGTTGTGGGACCAAATATGTTTTCCTTAAAAAGTTGACATTTTACAGCTGCGAGGTTTCCACTCATCAGTGAAAGCACTTGGAATAGACTCGTAAGAAAGGAAGATGGTACCCATTTAATGAAATGTAACTGTAATATTTTAAATATTTTGCCCTCCTAAAAGGCAACCACAGCTACACAGTGCTCTGTCTGCTCTCGCGGCAGTACCCCATAGCCTCTGAGGAGTGAGGTGGAAAATCAATAAATATCCCATCTGAGTCGGAGTCGGCAGACTCGAGCACTTGTCCAATTATGGTTTCAGGGCTGGATGATTCACTGGGCGGCGTGGAGGATGCACCCTTACTGAGATCAGTCATTGTTGTTGTGGCCTCAGTGCCGTGCAGAGCTCCTGAGGAGTGAAGGGGAAGGATAGAAGGAGACGAAAGAGGCAAGGCCATGGCACTCGCTCCCGCTTGTACAATACCTGTGCATGAGAGGGTATTGGATTATTATGGATGATGACATTATGACTTCAGTATTTTCAGACATCTTAATCTGTGTCATACCATTGAAGTAAGAGCCCACACGCAGCCGGTTGGAGGAGGGGCCAGATAGTTCAGACCCTGAGGCCAAGTCAGCGTAGGCAAGTCCTTGTTCTTCCAGGCATGTTATAATCTCGCAGGCCGAGTGGCGCCGAATTCCTCCACTGCCAACAGAGCTGGCATCTGGGTCATACTCAGCCACAGGGGTCAGCAGCAGAGGGATATTGTAGCTTTTAGATCGTACCACAGGGTTTTTAGAAGGTTGATCCGCAGACTTGGACCAGCCCCACGGTAAACGCTTCTCTGAAAGACAAGGAACAAAAAAAAAAAGTAGGGAAGGTGTTAAATTGATGTCACTCGTCAGACACATGGCATCATTACTCTGCTTCTGGGATCAGGGTCTCACCCAGAACACAGCAATGGGCCTCAGCACCATCTTCAGAGTAAAGCCCGTGCGTGCCCAGGTAAGGCGAGACCACCTTCTGAATCAGGGACTCGAGCCTCAGGTAGTCCTCGTTCACCCCGCGCGACTCATGGACCCCCTAACAACAGAGACAGGCATCAAAGTCATACAGTAGATTGTTTCTGTTGGCCTAAACTAAAGTTGTCCTCTTGGTGCAATCAAGACCACGAGATAAATAATAAATGACAATTTTTACAGAATAAGCCATTAATGACATCAAAATATCAAACATTTTGTACTTGTATTTTCTCAAATGTAAGAATGTAGTCAGTAAGTAAAATTTGTTTTAATTAAATTATGGTTAAGACTTTATGCCCTTGGTGTGTTTATGCCATTCAGTCTGATGTATTTACGTCTTGAGATTAGATTTAAATTAGACAGAAATTCTTATCTGTGATAGTGGTTCACTCTGTGTGCAAAGTTAAAATAATTTGGTGCCATTTGGACTGGTTGGGAACAGAAAGAACAAGCAAACAGTGAGTGAGGAAACCGGCTATTAAGTTTGGCCTGCAGGCCTACCTGTAGAATAAGCAGCATCTGTGTAACAGAAGGAGGCACACGGGCCCGAGGTCGAGACAGGGCGTCCTCTAACTTTACACTCAGGACTATGGTGTTCCTGAAGTGCAGCAGAGCTAGCTGTCGGACAGAGGGCTCCTTACCCTGCACACATTAAGGACACAGAAAACAGACACGGTTGATTAACTGAGGTTGTTGGGAAGCAAAGACCAAAAAAAACAAACAGCTGACTCTTAAGATGTTTGTGCACCTGAACCGGATGGAAGATTGCCTGCAGCATCGAGAGAACATCACAGAAGAAGAAGTCCCAGGTCTCTGCCAGGGAGTCGAGTAACTTCTGACCTGCATCGATCACACAGGAACAAGCCAAAAAGACAGTTGATTCAAGCTTAACTCACAGGCACAGAGCACTACAAAATGTATTCAGACCATTTATCCAGTCAGCATTACCTTCGTAGAACCTTATTTTGTCCCGAAGGATGACCATGCCTTTTGTCAGCAACTGGTTCTGTGAAATACAGTGAAAAGATGGCATTGAATAATAATAATATCTGAGACAGCACTGCTTTCATTTATCTGAATGGTGTTTTGCAGCCATAATCCTTATTCAATATTACAAGAGTATTACCTGAAGGTACTCTGTGAAGAAAAACCCCAGCTCAGTCTTTAACAGATGCCTGAAGAAACAAACGTGTGGCTTTTGCTTCACTTTATGACTTAAACACAACAATCATAATCAGAAGATGGACAGTATTCAACCATTATTTTGTGTGAATAAGGTATTTACAACCTGCAATGAATTACTAATCTGCATTAAATGGGACTGTGCAATTGCATTAAATACAACCACAGGATCTACGGAGCATCCTGTCTTCCTGCATTATAATCGTGAGTTTCCTGTGCAGTTGAAGAAATGTGTGTCGACCTTGTGGCTTTTCTGTACGTGGAAGTATGTTTACTGGGCTGTGATAGAGGCTGATGTGATAGAAGTGATAGGTCTGGTTTAGAAAGTTAATGAGATATCTGGCATAACCACATGACTCCCCAGGCCAACATACAGTACACTTACACCAACAAACGTATTCACAAGAAGACGTTCAGTCAGCAAACGTAGGACAGAACAGTAATTACACAAATTATGGCACAAAATGACATCAACAGTCATTATAAGGACATACACAGCAAAGTGAGGAAGTTGTCTCTGTACTGTGTGAATGTGTGAGGCTGTTTCTGTATGAACTTACCGGACACCTTCGTTGAGAGTGTAGAGTTCATTATCTGCCAAACCTTTCTTCTGGAAGACTGCTATGACAGCGTTGTGGATACTGCAACACAACACACGCACACAAACTTGTCTACATAATTGTTCAAAATGCATTTTAGCCACTACATTTTTTTCACCTTGATTGTATTTGGCGTACCTGTTCCAGGTGGCGTTGGCTCCTGCCCTCTTCTGCTTCTCTCCTCTGTCCTCTGGGGAGCCTTTCTCGCTCTTCCCCAGCTCGCTGAGGCTGGGGGAGCTCATCAACTTCAGCCGGTGCAAAGTCCTCATGAGGGAGATATAGAGGAAGTGGAGAGAAACAAGAGTATACACTGAGTAGTGGACACTACAGAAAGCCTAAGAAACACAGACGAAACCAGAGGAGACAGCTGGAAGGGAGAACATAAGCTGTGTGAATCCGAGAGCGAGATAGAGTACGCCGAGAGGGAAAAAGCACAATGACAATAGAAAGAGCGGCCGGTGACAGAGGAGGAGAGAAGTAGGACAGAATGATGCATGGTGAGAGAGGGGCAGCACGCTAAGAGCAGCATGGGTGGAGCCAAGCCGAGAGGTGGGCCACCGCTCTGCCCCGAGGTCTCAGAAGAGGAGGAAACAATAGCACATGCATTGATGGGTGGAATAATCCGTACAACACAACCATTGATGGAAACAAATATTTATGCAGAGCACAGATGCCAGAGGAACTGCAGGGTAACCAGACTGAAGCAGTTGGGACTTTGTCGTGCTTGTCACTGTACGGCGAGGAGGCGGACGCGGAGGAGGAAGTTGTTCGGCTTATTAACAACAACAACGGGGATAGGAAGTAGTGACACAATGCAGGACAATAAAGAAGGTTTTCCTGCTCTTGCATTTTCAGCACAGCTGCAGTGTGTGAGACTAGAGCCCGACTGATACTGGATCGTTGAAGCTGATGATGATCAACCATAACTTTACAAAAGCATGATTTTAAAAAGGTGCTGGGTTATTTACATATCATATGTGTATTATTAACATAATATCAATATTTCCTATTAAAATATCACCCGTATATCACAACACCCCTAGTTTGAACTGTATTGAATGTAGATCACAGATAATGACTGACTGTTAGGTGGTGAAGGGAATATTTAGACATTTTGGGGGAAAATCCTTTTCACTTTGTTTGCCGAGAGTTAGATGAGAAGATTGATACCATTCTCTCTTTAAGCTAGATCCAACAGTTGTTTTGCTTGGATTAAGAACAGCTGGACTATTTTGTGTGACATCATGTTACTGTGAAATTCCCAGGAAACCAGTGAAGACTCCATGGAGTCACTGCACCCGACAACAAAATAGTCTGGCACATAACCGCTGTGTCGTCTGTGGCTTCTACACTTTAGTGTTTGCAGGGATTTAAAAAAATAAATAAAATGAGTGAGCTTTAAAGATTAGCTTCATATTTACCGTACAGACATGAGAGTCGTATCAATCTGCCCATCAAACTCTCATCAAGAAAGCAAAAAGCGAGTATTACCCAAAATGTTAAACTCAGTGATAACAATGCATCAGCCAATAATAATTTACAGATAAATGCACAAAATGTACAGAGCGGGACATTTTGAAAAATAAACTTGGCAGTGCTCTCTGGGGGACAAACTATAATGTAAACAAAACTACATCAAAAACATATTTTGGGCATTTCAGTACAGATATTTCGCATTACTAATCAGCAACATATAATAATAATAACTGTTATATATATAATAAAATATATACTGATACAATACATCTGCAATAAACCCGGTCAATTTCTCGGACCAGCTCTATGTGAGACAAACTCCTCTTAAATCCTAACTCACTTCAGGACGCAAACCACAACAACACTGTTTTAGTATTTTCAGAAGGTACTGATGAAAACTAGCACTCTGAAAAAGCAATGAGGAATTCAAACCCACGCAGTCCACAAACTCTCTGCTGACAGCAGGGCAGTAAACAACAGACCCTCTTCCACGCCCACAGACACAGAACACATGGAAAGCAAGTGTACAAACCGATGAGATGTACATCATACAAACACCCCACCAGGAGATCGTTATGATAAGTTCAACATGTGTTGCAAGCAAAGCTGAGCCCCTTAATTAAGTCTTTTGGGAAAAGAAACGTTGGGATTTGTACGCATGTAAGTGAATATTTCATGCATTTCCCAGGATTCTGTGCGTTGTGAAATTGTAATCCCAGGAACTGATCCTCACCTCCTGATTGGATGCTCACTGCTGCTGTCCATGTCTGGGCTCGGGGGAGGGGCAGAGAAGGTGCTGAAGTTGAGTGACAGGGGTCGGGAGGAGGGCCGGGAGGCGTGCCTCCGCCGGAGTCCATCAAGCATCTGAACATAAGAGGAGAGATGATGGAGAAAGATGATTACGGTTGGACTGAATGTAAACGTCGCATCGAAGGCTCATAAGGTGAACTGGCGTGATTGCAGTTGAAGCAGCTCGAATGTGTCAGTGAAAAAATGTCTGACGACCTGACACAGTCATTGTAGTCCTGCTACCACTCACTTTGAGACAATGAATGAAATAAGGAACACCGAAGCACTAAAACACAGACAAAACAAATGAAAGTATCAAGTACGGTCACCGGGACACAGGAGAAAATTAAGCCACACATAAAAGGAGACGTGGTGTGAAATCAGCTGGGTGCTTTCTGTAGTCAGTTATTTCAACACTATGGAAGTGTGTCTTGCAATCAGAGCTCAACTACGCCCCAACCGTAACACAATAGCACACACATTGCATCAGAGAAAGAGGGGAAATGCAAGTGTGTGCATGTACAGTAGCCTAGGAGTGTGAGCGTGTGAGCGCGTGTGTGAATTATTCCTGTAAAAGCCACGACGGCAGTATGACAGTTCAGTATTGTAGTGTATTTGGGTGTCTCCCCATAGAAACACACTGGGCATAGTAAAGCACCATCCCCTGGTCAGAGGGGGGAACAACAGTCTGGGCTGTCACTACAGACAAAGACACAACACGAGTCCCCTCTTCACTGCCACCATGCATGCATGATCAAATTGGTGAGTGGTGTGCCTTCAGGAGGATAGGTCTGCAGTGTCAGAGGAGTAAGATCACATCACAGCCAAATCCGGAGGAGCGACAGACTACACACACACACACACACACACACACACACACACACACACACACATACTGTCTACCCGACATGCCATGCCACGCCAGTCTGGGCATTTCTGCTTTTGTTCACCCCTCCTCCTTTTCTTTTAGAAGCGACCTCAGCCAGCTCGATAACACTTTGAATTTATATCAGTCTATATGTTGCCTTTCTGGCCTGTTGATATCCTACTGTACTATCCCTGTCATGTTTATTCGATATAAGATAGCCAATCAGTCGCCCAGACACGCAATCAACAACACACGTTTATCCTACAGGGAGGAATGCACGGCCAGTCGTGCGTACGTGGAGGGTTTTCTATTTTTTCTACCTGTGTGGACGAGAGAATGAGGCAAAGTATCACTGTAAACAACGTGACTGTCTTGTGGACACACATAGACTGGGACAGACGCATCATGAAGTCCCCCTTTGGGTAAAAACTGGATGATAATGGCCACAAAGTTGTCGTATGTCATGTGCCTCTGGCCGCCCACTGTAGCCCGCACTCACCGTGCCTTATCCTGTCGTGTTGTTCCTGATGGGATGAAACGGTGATGCAGCACTGGTGCGAAGTGTTTACTGTCCGGGCTCATCAGCGGCTGGCTTCTCTACTGTTCCCCGTGGGTCTGCGCACCCAAACGGGCATCAGGGTGCAGGCGGATGAAGGATCCGACCTGCTGTGCGGTAGAGGGGGACTCATTCATGAAGCATGCGCTGCTCGCTCGCTCGCTCGCTCCCTCGCTCAATGGCTCGCCCCCGCTTTGTTTTGACGAGATGCAAAGCGAACCTTGGCGCGTGGACGCGAACAAGAGCAGCACACGGACGCGCATTGTGGTTATAGCTTTATGCAAAACAGGGGAATCACTAGGATTCAAGACAAAAACACAATGGCATACATTTTGTCATGACCTGGATGGACACTATCTGGCACACATAGACCCTAAAACCCGTGACACAATCCGCCAAAAAGAAAGCTATAGATGTACTCTTCTTGATCCATCGCACTATCGGAGCTACACGCAGGTGTGCAGACATTGGAGAAACGCCATGTGCCACGTTGCTTTGGCCTCCTGTGTGCACATGGCTGTAAAATGTGTAGGCCTGCGACACAGTGGAGTGGATGATAGATAACCCATATTATCCAACACTGACCCCAATCTATGCCGTTTAACACGGTGGGTGTCTTGCCATCTGCCAACGCAGGCGCGGGCATTTGGCTGATAATCCCCATTTTAGATGGGCCGAGATGTAAATAACTGGGTCTCGTGAGAAATTTCACTTGCATAAAAAAAAAGCAATTAAAACTGAGGCATACAGTCGGCCTACATTTCAGTTGACCCTTCATTACATGAGATTTACGTGAAAACTGAGCAAAAAACACAATCTTGACATTCATATGTAGGCTATGTTGTGATCATCTTAACTCGTATTGGATCAAAGAGGCGAACATTTACATTATATCTATACTCCAAATATGGGCTACAGTAAGGGGAGGTTTCTTTTACCCAAGATTCAGTCTTTATTTCTGTATAGATAATTAATTGCATAATTTATTCGCAGTGAAAACGCGAGTGAGGCCAATAGTGGAAGTAAAAAGTCAACCAATCTTTCTATAATTAAAATATTTTTAAAAAATCACAAATGTACATATAAACTTCATCGTGAAAACATGAATATCTTCACTGAATCTTCCTGGTCCAGAAATGTAATGTCATTGCACTGCATCTTTCAGAAATCAACAACTTTGATGCTGCTAATAAAAGTAGTGGGTTAGTGACGTGTGTGTGTGCAATCATTTCTAGTTAGGAAAACCTTCATTTCGCTGGCGTCTTTGGAAACAAGTACAAGTCTGCCACCTTGGTTTAGTTTGTTCAGTTCAGTGGGTTTGGAGGTCCTCCCATGGAAAAATACGAGTGTATTTTATTGTATTCTGAGACATTTGCATACATTTATTGTGAAAATATCTTAAGGAAAACACTACATTTTCACTATTAAAAATACAAAATACAATGTCATGTAATCCATACATGCAGTAAGGCTATCTCTTTAAATGTGCATGTGGCACCTATATTCACATTAATAATACAACAAATATGTTGTATTTAATTTATAAAACCCTGACTTTAATGGTGCATACATGTTTCAGGAGGATTTCTGCTTGCTGCACATTCAAAACATAGCCCACATATCTGTGGTCTCTGAGAAGTTGCAATATTTTGAGGGGAAAGTCGTAAAGTTATGAGAATAAAGTCATAATAATTCAAGAAAGTATCTGCCCTGTAGTCTGCTGTGCATTACCGTATGGCTCTGCTGTTATGGTAGTATCCCTTTCAGATCGGCTGACAGATACAGAACCCGTTTAGGTCCCTCTCTGGATGAGACACGGTTTAGGGAATTTGCTACACTGCTCTTCATCAGATGTGGAAAACAGAAACTAACTGAAAACACTTCTGATTAGGCCTACAGGAATGTATCCATTAAAAATAAAACTGAAAAAAGGCACTTTCTCCCTAGGCCAAACGTCAGGTGCTCAAGCCCCCTTTGAGGTCTATGCAAGTGTCAGACCCTGATCCAAAGAGGAACATTGTACCAGTCAGGAGGAGCAGCTTGTACAGTAGCAGGAGACTGATGCCGTTATACCAGCTCTTCTCTCTCATAACTCTCAAGCAGCTGAGAGCCAAGATCAGAAAGTGGGTAAGCATGGAGACTCAGGATCTCACGCAGAGCCAAAATCACAGAAAAGATGCAATCATTTGTGTCATAATGTTTTGTTGTTGTAATACTATTTCTAGCCAGAAGAGGCTGACGTTCACCACTATGGTCTAAGTGGGACTAAAAGCATTCTGGCTTTCTTTCAGGAGCTTATTTAAGGAGCACATTTGTGAGGTGTTGAGGGGGGACCAGCATACTGGATGGAGACAAGGGCATCAAGGGGAGGAAGACCTGAAAAACACAACTGGATAATGCAGCAAAATGTTTTCTAAAAAAAAAAAAATTTCAGATTCTTAATTTTTTTTTTTTTAACAATTAACTCAGCTTTTTCGCCTTTTTTTTGGTTGATGGTATAGACTGGAACCAGAGGAACTGCATAGTATGTGTCTAAACCAATAGACTACCTGAATATACACACACAATATTTATTTTTTGTCACACAATTAAAGGACTGACAAACGGGAAAGGTCTACATTTAATTACTGTGAGTCATTTTGTGACTTAAATGGCCTTGAATGTAATTAAATGTAAGTCACTTTTAACTCCACGTCAACATTACAAAAAGCACATTATCATTACATGATCAGATTATCAAGGACTGTGTTTTATGGTGTGCAAGGTTTTGATCTATCTTCCATGAAATCTGATGCAAAAACACCTACAAATGTGATTAACTAGGGTCTGTTATTGTAGCGGGAGAGACTTTATAAGTGTTGTATGTCAGAAAAAAGTCAGAAAAACATCATAGCCATGACAATATGAATATGTAGGCCTATATATAATCCTTCTGAGCAGGGATTCTAGGCACGGGAACAGCTGGTGACGCAAACAGGAAGTGCTCTGTAGATCAGGCTGTCTCATTTCGAACCGCTCAGTCCGGCCTCCAGCCGACGTAGGGTACATCCCAAGTCTCTTGTCATTTCCTCGCTCCTCGATTGAACCGGAAGTTGTTCTGCACCGCCATATTGACGAACGTCCCAAAGCTCTTATTTAGGTCGGAGGAGCGAGGATCGAGGAGAGAGGATGGATTTCCGAGGAGCCATGAGCGAGGACGCACGAGAACAGCCTTCCAGGAAGTGTTTTAACGGTCGACACGCCCCCTCATTGTTCATCTGTTATGTGATTGGACGCTGCAGCAGATCGGACTGATGAGATTTTTTTCAACATGTAAACAGTGAAGACGGATCGCAGATTACGCTCTAGTTTATATTTGATTAGTTTTCTGATTCACCGTTTGGTTTAAAAAAATGTCCATTGTAGACTAAACAACAAAAGGACCACAAATAACTTTCTTAATTTATGAGACAGATTTGTCTTTTCATGATCTGATATTTCCCTCAATAACTTTTATTATGGATACAATTAAAGTCAGAGCTTTTCACATAATTTATCATCATTTCATTCAGTCACGTGAGGCGGATCATTCCTGAGTGTCTGGTTTGATGAGTTTTATCATATAAGAGAAACAATAATCATGTTCTGGGTTATTTAATAATGACGCCACTGTCACAATTTCAAAACAGACGCAAATAATTCATGAATGAGACGAACGCATTCCGCCGGTATGCGCTTATAAACAGAACACAGGACACAGTTTGTTAACAGGCTACAGAGAGACAACACCTCTACAGTGATGATACCTGTGTGTCTGTGTGTATTAGTTAGTATTATTAGTTACTATTATTAAGTACAGTGATCATGTGAACAGACACAAACTTCTCAAAAGTCTCTCCAGCTGTTAAAGCCGACTGACAGCTGATCCAGCTGTGATCAGCTGATCCTCCGTCATCAGAAACAGACGTCGCTTAAACAAAGATAATTGTTTTTGGTACCAAGGACGAACGATTGAAAGTCAGCACTCAGCTTCAATCACTGATGTTAAAAACCTCAAACCAAGCCAGAAATCTAGGTGTAGTTATGGATTCAGACCTCAACCTGAACAGCCATATAAAGACAATTACAAAATCAGCCGTCTATCACCTGAAGAATATATCAAGGATTAGAGGACTTATGTCTCAACAGGATTTGGAAAAACTTGTCCATGCATTTATCGTCAGTAGACTCGACTACTGTAGCGGTGTGTTTACAGGTCTTTGTAAAAAGTCAATCAGAAAGCTGCAGCTCGAGTCCTCACTAAGACCAAGAAAGTGGATCACATCAGTCCAGTTCTGAGGTCTTTGCACTGGCTTCCTGTCCAACAAAGAATTGACTTTAAAATCCTGCTGTTGGTCTATAAAGCACTGAATGGTTTAGGGCCAAAATACATCTCTGATCTGCTGCTACCTTATGAACCATCCCGACCCCTTATCGTCTGGGACCGGTCTACTTTCTGTTCCAAGAGTCAGAACTAAACACGGAGAAGCAGCATTCAGTTTTTCTGCTCCACATATCTGGACCAAAGTCACAGAAAGCTGCAGGTCTGCTGAGACCCTCGGCTCCTTTAAATCAAGATTGAAGACTTTTCTGTTTGCTGCTGCCTTTAATTGAACCAGATTCAAGGATATTATTCAATTTCCTGCATTTCTGCATTTCACTACTGTATTTTATTTCTTACACTGCTTGTTGGTGTTTTAAAGAATGTTTTTAATGTTTCAATGAATGTTCTGAATTGTTTTTAAATCTCCCTTTCTTTTGCCTTATGTTTTGATGCTTTTAATGGCTTCATGTGAAGCATTTTGAATTACCTTCTTGTTGAAATGTGTTCTACAAATAAACTTGCCTTGCCTTGCGGTTAATTAAAAAAAACCTGTTATGACTTGTCCAAGGTACACAGTGTAAGTTGTCAAGGAGGAAGTTCAGAGGAGGACATCTCCGAAGGGGGGGGGGGGGAGGACTTAGGGTAGAATGGAGGTATAAAATAATGTGTGAAGCGAGTTGACTCCGGACAGTTAAAGTTTCACAGTGAGTGCACAGTAATGACCAAGGAGTAAGCTGTTGGTTTTACCAAATGTTCATCTACAAATTCATAATCATTGTTTTAAGTTTTACAAGAATTTAGAATCAATCTAACTATAAATGTGTATAAGACTTGTTAACAAGCTAGACTGTGATGCAGTTCTATTACACTGTTCTTGATACTATTTTAATTCAGCGTTTCACTCTTAGTGCTATTTTAATTCAGTGTCTGAGGGAGTGACGCCGAGAGCGAAAAGTGGCCGTTGGTGTGCTGTTGTTGTTCAGCAGTATGTACCTATCCCTGGAGTGGTATGTTGTTTAGCAGTATGTACCTATCCCTAGAGTGGTGTGCCAGTACTTTTCCTATCACTTACCTTAATCCAGTATACGGTATACGGTAAATTAGAGTAAGATACGGTAGCTTCACCGTAAAAAGACAGTAACTTACTGGCATCCCTGCTGCCAGTAAGTTACAGTTATTTTACGGTGAAATTGTTGAGACAACTCACCTGCCACTATGGAAGTCTGGCTTCAGGATAATTTAACTGCACAGCACAATTGGTGATTTAATGTTTCTGTCAGACAAGGATTTTTTATAGATTTTCTTTCAACACACATTGATTATTTTCCTTGAAACTAACAAGTTAACAGATACTAATATATTCACCTAATGGGAAACATTCATTTCTGACACAGCTAAAAGAGACTGTTGATGCCCACACCATCCGCTCTGCTGTTTAAACTTTAAAATCTCCCTTAAATGCTGCATATTTGATTATCTGGAATGAAGGAAACTCACTGTGAAAACTGATGAGTTTAGCCCTGCTGGCAAAACAAGCTATTCAGGGAAATGCCCATCTGTGTCAAAAGGTAAGAGATTGGTGTTGTTTGTAAGTCCATGAACTATACAACTTCATGGCAGCAGTTATTTCTGTCACATCCCCAGAAAAATAGTAGCTACTCATGGAAAAGTGGGAGTCTGAACCTGGAACTTGATGGCTCTGTTTTAGGTTTACACCACAGCAGTCTAGCTTATCCTGTCTCCTCTCAATGCCACTTGTCAAGCTCATGCATATTTAACTGTTCGTCCTGCTATCAGATGAGCCTTACTAGCTGAAGGGGTGGAGCTGGGGAGATGAGGAGGAGGATGTGTTAAGCGAGGGGGCTGGGTTTTTGAAAACCATCTACACCTGCCCCTCCTCACCACGAATAGATGCGTTATGAGACGGAGAGGAGATCTAAGCAGTTCGTTCGGATCAGCTGCAGACAGGAGCAGGCTCACAATGCCGAGAGACTAAAACCTGGATTCTACACTTTCATGAACTGGATCTTTAGAAGATGAAAATAGTTTCAGAGGCTCTGGCTGAACGGTACTTTGGACATTGAGGAATACTTCAATATCATCTCTCCCTCCACTTCAACAGTGAATCCTCACACGAGAGAGAAGTGGAGAGGAACATTCTGTGTTACCTCCGAGGGACCCGTGGCACCACTGAGCGGTGGAGCCAACCCGCGGTGCCACAAACTCAGGATGATGAACAGCTTCTAGTGGATTTATTGTGTACTCGTTGTCCGAACAGAGTGTGTTAGTGATCAAGACACTGTTTTCAGATAACGTTGGAAAGAAAAAAAAGACGCGGAGAAAAAAGCCTTTTGGAGGGTTAGCAGGTTTGAAGGAACTCGAGAGTGTGACAGCGCGTTGAAGTAAAGAACACACGCGCTGGTCGTTTTAGCTGCATGCACGTGTCAAATTAGCTGGAAGAAGATGTTGTAGATGTAGCGAAGACAATAACTTTAATCGTAATTATTAAACAACAATAATGTCTATACTCCCGATTTTGAGACAGCTTGTCAACGAGCGACTAACTGCTGCTGCTGAAGAAATATTCGAAGTTTTGAACAAAACTATCGTTGAGTATGAGACACAGATCCATCGTCAGCGCAGACTGTTGGATATCGTTTTGAAACCGGAAGGTAAGTTAAACAGGATAGGTATGTAAAACCTTTATAGTCTTTAAAAAATCCAACAGAGCAGCATGTCTGACATCATTCAGTTTGTCTATCATCATAGAATCATATTCTATTCATCCTCTGTCCCTCCAGAGCTCACACAACAACATGTCTGTGAGGAGGACATTTGAGGCTTTTATTTTGTAAAATGCCTCAATTAGTATTGTAAACATCTTCTATTTTCAGTATGTCAGAGATGTCTTGATCATAAAAATATCAGTCATTGTCTGGAATTATTGAGAATTGTCTATTAATAGCACCTCAAATATTGAGAAATCATCCATTTCCAATCCAATTAATCTTATATCCATATTATGCATTTTGTATCTATGCTCCCTCAATCCCGGTGTGGGCCGTTTGAATGTGTTTACCATGAATGTAGTAGTTTGTATTCAGCCATCACATGCAATACAACAAGTGTAGCCAAATACAATCTAGTGTACAATATGACTGAAAAGACACAGGCAGAAGCATAATGCTTCTATATGTTTATCCTAGTCTTATAAATTAAGCTACCCTCAAGAAAATAAAGTATGACAGAATATGGGTGCACTACCATTTTAGTGTCAGCTGATTTGACAACAGTTTCTATCATCACAGTAGTATCATATTCCTTTCATCCTTTGTCCCTCCAGAGCTCCGACAACAACATGTCTGTGAGGAGGACGAGCATCTCTCAGACCAGCAGCAGCTCTTTGTTCAGAAGAGGAACTCCAGTCTGGACCAAGAGGACCCAGATCCTCCACAGATTGAAGAGCAGCAGGAGGAACTCTGGACCAGTGAGGAGGGAGAGCAGCTTGTACTGAAGCAGAAGACTGATGTCTTTATGTTGATTCCTCCTTCTGAGGAAAGTGACCCCAGTGAAGACCAGACCAGACCAAACGTTAGTATCGATGAAACTCAGAGTGTGGTGGCGGAAAAGCCTTCAAGCAACATTCCAGTTAAAAGCTCTGTGGTATCAGAGCCAAGTGGTGACCAGCAGCTCCTCTCTCACAACTCTCATGAAGCTGAGAGCCAAGACCAGGAAGGAGGCAAGAATGGAGACTCAGGATCAACTAATGCAGAGCCAGAACAACAGAATCAACATCACACAAACAATCCCGCTATGTCAACGATGCACTGTCATACTCGGACATTCAAATGTGACGTGTGTGAGAAAGCTTTTAAGTGTAAGCCATATTTGCAGAGACACATGATAGTACACACATGTACGAAGCCACATACTTGTAAAACATGTGGGAAAAGTTTCCAATATAACAGTTATTTAAAAGTCCACATGAGAATTCACACAGGTGAGAAACCATATACTTGCAAAACATGTGGGAAAGATTTCAGATGTAGTACTGACATGAGAAGCCACATGAGGATACACACAGGTGAGAGGCCGTACCTTTGCAAGATATGCGGGAAAACATTCCGTGAGAACTCATCATTGAAAAGCCACATGAGGATCCACACAGAAGAGAGGCCAGACCGTTACATGACCTGCAGGAGAAGATTCCGGATTATTTCAGGATTTAGAAGCCACGTGAGAGCCCACGCAGGTGAGAGACCTTATACTTGCAAAACATGTGGGAAAGATTTTATATGTAGCAGTAACTTGAAAGGCCATATGAGGATACACACACACAGGTAAAAAAGCTGTATCACTGCAGCACAAACGTTCCAGTTGTAATCATAAAAAAATAAAACAAACTCTTAAAAAGACCTACATTTCTACTGTGAAACATACATTTATGAATATTTTAGGTGCTATAAAAAGATTTTCAATAATTCCAGACTGTGACCGATATATTCATGATCAGGAAATCTCTCACTTCACCCACTAAAAATCTGACATTTTTACTGGACCAATATGTATGACAGAATATGGGTGCACTACTATTTTAGTGTCAGCTGATTTGACAACAGTTTCTATCATCACAGTAGTATCATATTCCTTTCATCCTTTGTCCCTCCAGAGCTACCACAACAACATGTCTGTGAGGAGGACGAGCATCTCTCAGACCAGCAGCAGCTCTTTGTTCAGAAGAGGAACTCCAGTCTGGACCAAGAGGACCCAGAGCCTCCACAGATTGAAGAGCAGCAGGAGGAACTCTGGACCAGTGAGGAGGGAGAGCAGCTTGTACTGAAGCAGAAGACTGATGTCTTTATGTTGATTCCTCCTTCTGAGGAAAGTGACCCCAGTGAAGACCAGACCAGACCAAACGTTAGTATCGATGAAACTCAGCCTTTCAGCAAAATCCCAGTTAACAGCTCTGTGGTATCAGAGCCAAGTGGTGACCAGCAGCTCGTCTCTCACAACTCTCATGAAGCTGAGAGCCAAGACCAGGAAGGAGGCAAGAATGGAGACTCAGGATCAACTAATGCTGAGCCAGAACAACAGAATCAACATCACACAAACAATCCCGCTATGTCAACGATTCACTGTCATACTCGGACATTCAAATGTGACGTGTGTGAGAGAGCTTTTAAATTTAATTCAAGTTTGCAGAAACACATGATAGTACACACAGCTGAGAAGCCATATTCCTGCCAAACATGTGGGAAAGCTTTTCAACGTAATAGTTACTTGATAGGCCACATGAAGACACATACAGGTAAGAAGCGGAATACTTGCAAAATATGTGGGAAAGATTTCCGATTTAACAGTTACTTGACCAGCCACATGATGATCCACACAGGTGAGAAGCCGTGTTCATGCAAAATATGTGGGAAACATTTCAGAGTTAGAAGTAACTTGAACAGCCACATCAAAACCCACACAGCTGGGAAGCCGTACCCTTGCAAGAGCTGCGTGAAAAGGTTTGACACAATTTTAGCATTGCAAAAACACACCAGAATCCACACGGAAGAGAAGCCATATAGTTGTGAAACATGTGGGAGGGATTTAGGATCTAGCAGTCACTTGACAGCCCACATGAGAATCCATACAGGTGAGAAGCCGTATTCGTGCAAAATATGTGGGAAATATTTCAGATGTGGAAGTAACGTGAACAGCCACATGAGAACCCACACAAGTTAAAAGTTGCATCACTGCAGCACAAAGGTTCCAGTTGTAGTCACACCCACACAGGTGAGTAGCCATAATTGTACTCGTATTAGTTTGTTGCACTTATTGTATTCATATTAGTTTGTTGCACTTATTGTATTCATATTAGCTTGTTGCACTTATTTTATTCATATTAGTTTGTTGCACTTATTGTGTTCGCTTGTTTCTACACTGTACGTTTGCTTTGGTTCATGCTCTTAGATACTTGTTTAACAAAGGAGATGCACTTATGATTTCTGGTGACTAGTAGTTCTCTTGAATACCTATGTTGAAGACACTTATTGTAAGTCGCTTTGGATAAAAGCGTCTGCTAAATGACTGTAATGTAAATGTAATGTAACTTGGAAATAATGGGGAAGAGATTTCAGAATGAATAGTGGCTTGTTGCTGTTTATGTGAAGAGCCCACAGTGTTGAGGAATCATCATGAAACTATTAGATGTTAGAGGTCTTGAGATAAGGAGTTTGAAGGAGTTTTGTCCATCTGTGATATGGCCTGTAATCCCTGTGTGGTTACTCTGTTGGTAGATTTGGAGCTACTGTAAATGACGGAAGGAAGGGCCGTGTAGCATTGTATTTGCAAAACATGTGGGAGATGATTTATTTCTCGTGGTTTATTGTGAAAACAAGAGAAATCGTAGAATTGAAACTTTTGGTGACGTGGTAAGTCAATGAAAGTAGCTACATCTATGTAACTGAATGTCAAAGGTTTTAAGTAAAGGTGAGATGTCATTGTCTTAGAGAAAGGTTTTCCTGTCATACGACTTTTACTTAGATTTCTGTATGCAGACAGTACTTTTATGTGGGAGAAAAATGTATTTGTGTCTTGAAATATATTTTTGTAAAATCAATCATATCCATAATTTGAAATGTATCCATGTACTGTATATTCACATTCATCCTGGGATAATGGTCTGTATCGTTGTCATATGTTCTTCACGTCACTGAGACGGGGAGTCTAGTATAGCGGCCTTGGAGCCCGGGTGAAGATTTCTAACGCAGGGGAAGAACGGGAGCCGGTCGCTGTGACGGTCGGCCAGAGGCAAAATCAGGAGAAGACGAGTGGGGAAGGAGACTAGTTAATCAAAAAACCGTCTTATGACTTGTCCGAGGTACACAGTGTAACTTGTCCAGGTGAAAGTTCAGAGGAGGAGGACATCTCCGAAGGGGGGAGACTTAGGGTAGAATGGAGGTATAAAATAATGTACAATGCTATTGTGAAGCGAGTTGACTCCGGACAGCTCGGTTTACTTGTATACTTTGTGATGCAAATAAATCTGCGTGAACTGAAGAAAATCCAATCTCTCTTGTGTTCTGTGGGTGTTCGTTACTGAGTTCCTAGTAGTGAGATCCTGTGGCGTCTCACCACGAGTCAGATAGAGAACAGTTACTGAGCCAGCCTGTTTTAAGTTCAACAAGAATTTAGAATCAATCTAACTATAAATGTGTATAAGACTTGTTAACAAGTTAGACTGTGATGCAGTTCTATTACATGATTACATGACGTGATCATGTGAACAGACACAAACTTCTCAAAAGTCTCTCCAGCTGTTAAAGCCGACTGACAGCTGATCCAGCTGTGATCAGCTGATCCTCCGTCATCAGAAACAGACGTCGCTTAAACAAAGATAATTGTTTTTGGTACCAAGGACGAACGATTGAAAGTCAGCACTCAGCTTCAATCACTGATGTTAAAAACCTCAAACCAAGCCAGAAATCTAGGTGTAGTTATGGATTCAGACCTCAACCTGAACAGCCATATAAAGACAATTACAAAATCAGCCGTCTATCACCTGAAGAATATATCAAGGATTAGAGGACTTATGTCTCAACAGGATTTGGAAAAACTTGTCCATGCATTTATCGTCAGTAGACTCGACTACTGTAACGGTGTGTTTACAGGTCTTTGTAAAAAGTCAATCAGAAAGCTGCAGCTCGAGTCCTCACTAAGACCAAGAAAGTGGATCACATCAGTCCAGTTCTGAGGTCTTTGCACTGGCTTCCTGTCCAACAAAGAATTGACTTTAAAATCCTGCTGTTGGTCTATAAAGCACTGAATGGTTTAGGGCCAAAATACATCTCTGATCTGCTGCTACCTTATGAACCATCCCGACCCCTTATCGTCTGGGACCGGTCTACTTTCTGTTCCAAGAGTCAGAACTAAACACGGAGAAGCAGCATTCAGTTTTTCTGCTCCACATATCTGGACCAAAGTCACAGAAAGCTGCAGGTCTGCTGAGACCCTCGGCTCCTTTAAATCAAGATTGAAGACTTTTCTGTTTGCTGCTGCCTTTAATTGAACCAGATTCAAGGATATTATTCAATTTCCTGCATTTCTGCATTTCACTACTGTATTTTATTTCTTACACTGCTTGTTGGTGTTTTAAAGAATGTTTTTAATGTTTCAATGAATGTTCTGAATTGTTTTTAAATCTCCCTTTCTTTTGCCTTATGTTTTGATGCTTTTAATGACTTCATGTGAAGCACTTTGAATTACCTTCTTGTTGAAATGTGTTCTATAAATAAACTTGCCTTGCCTTGCCTTGCCTTGCCTTGCGGTTAATTAAAAAAAACCTCTGTTGTGACTTGTCCAAGGTACACAATGTAATTTGTCAAGGAGGAAGTTCAGAGGAGGACATCTCCGAAGGGGGGGGGAGGACTTAGGGTAGAATGGAGGTATAAAATAATGTACAATGCTATTGTGAATCGAGTTGACTCCGGACAGCTCGGTTTACTTGTAAACTTTGTGATGCAAATAAATCTGCGTGAACTGAAGAAAATCCAATCTCTCTTGTGTTCTGTGGGTGTTCGTTACTGAGTTCCTAGTAGTGAGATCCTGTGGCGTCTCACCACAGGTCAGATAGAGAGCGGTTACTCAGCCAGCCTTGTCTTGCGGTTAATTAAAAAAACCCTGTTATGACTTGTCCAAGGTACACAGTGTAAGTTGTCAAGGAGGAAGTTCAGAGGAGGACATCTCCGAAGGGGGGGGGGGGAGGACTTAGGGTAGAATGGAGGTATAAAATAATGTGTGAAGCGAGTTGACTCTGGACAGTTAAAGTTTCACAGTGAGTGCACAGTAGTGACCAAGGAATAAAAAGTAAGCTGTTGGTTTTACCAAATGTTCATCTACAAATTCATAATCATTGTTTTAAGTTCAACAAGAATTTAGAATCAATCTAACTATAAATGTGTATAAGACTTGTTAACAAGTTCTACTGTGATGCAATTCTATTACACTGTTCTTGATACTATTTTAATTCACTTTAGTTTCACTCTTAGTGCTATTTTAATTCAGTGTCTGAGGGAGTGACGCCGAGATCGAAAAGTGGCCGTTGGTATACTGTTGTTGTTCAGTGGTAGGTACCTATCCCTGGAGTGGTATGCTACTGTTGTTCAGCGGTATGAACCTATCCCTGGAGTGGTATGCTACTGTTGTTCAGCGGTATGAACCTATCCCTGGAGTGGTATGCTACTGTTGTTCAGCGGTATGAACCTATCCCTGGAGTGGTATGCTACTGTTGTTCAGCGGTATGAACCTATCCCTGGAGTGGTATGCTACTGTTGTTCAGCAGTATGAACCTATCCCTAGGTTGGTATGCTACTGTTGTTCAGCACTAGGTACCTATCCCTAGAGTGGCATGCCAGTACTTTTCCAACGCCACACATGCTTCCCGAAGGCAGGTGCCGCTTGAAAGTTCATATTAGTGGTATATGCCGTTGAATCAGAGTGGTATGCCATTCATATCAGTGGTATGATAT